>NW_026652287.1:13356687-13993006 GCF_009828535.3 Hylobates moloch | reverse complement strand
TTCTCCTGGATAATATCTTGCAGAGTGTTTTCCAACTTGGTTCCATTCTCCCTGTCACTTTCAGGTACACCAATCAGACGTAGGTTTGGTCTTTTCACATAGTCCCATATTTCTTGGAGGCTTTGTTCGTTTCTTTTTATTCTTTTTTCTCTAAACTTCCCTTCTCGCTTCATTTCATTCATTTCATCTTCCATCACTGATACCCTGTCTTCCAGTTGATCACATTGGCTACCAAGGCTTCTGCAATCTTCGCGTAGTTCTCGAAACTTGGCTTTCAGCTCCATCAGCTCCTTTAAGCCCTTCTCTGCATTGTTTATTCTAGTTATCCATGCATCTGATTTTTTTTCAAAGTTTTTAACTTCTTTGCCATTGTTTTGAATTTCCTCCCGTAGCTCGGAGTAGTTTGATTGTCTGAAGCTTTCTTCTCTCAACTCATCAAAGTCATTCTCCGTCCAGCTTTGTTCCATTGCTGGTGAGGAACTGCATTCCTTTGGAGGAGGAGAGTTGCTCTGCTTTTTAGAGTTTCCAGTGTTTCTGCTCTGTTTTTTCCCCATCTTTGTGGTTTTATCTACTTTTGGTCTTTGATGATGGTGATGTACAGATGGGTTTTTGGTGTGGATGTCCTTTCTGTTTGTTAGTTTTCCTTCTACCAGACAGGACCCTCAGCTGCAGGTCTGTTGGAGTTTGCTAGAGGTCCACTCCAGACCCTGTTTGGCTGGGTGTCAGCAGCGGTGGCTGCAGAACAGCGGATTTTCGTGAGACCGCAAATTCAGCTGTCTGGTAGTTCCTCTGGAAGTTTTGTCTCAGAGCAGTACCTGGCTGAGTGAGGTGTCAGTCTGTCCCTACTGGGGGGTGCCTCCCAGTTAGGCTGCTCGGGGGCCAGGGACCCACTTTAGGAGGCAGTCTGCCAGTTCTCAGATCTCCAGCTGCGTGCTGGGAGAACCACAACTCTCTTCAAAGCTGTCAGACAGGGACATTTAAGTCTGTGGAGGTTCTTGCTGAGTTTTTGTTTGTCTGTGCCCTGCCCCCAGAGGTGGAGCCTACAGAGGCAGGCAGGCCTCCTTGAGCTATGGTGGGCTCCACCCAGTTCGAGCTTCCTGGCTGCTTTGTTTACCTAAGCAAGCCTGGGCAATGGCAGGCGCCCCTCCCCCAGCCTCGCTGCCACCTTGCAGTTTGATCTCAGACTGCTGTGCTAGCACTCAGTGAGACTCCGTGGGCATAGGACCCTCCGAGCCAGGTGTGGGACACAATCTCCTGGTGTGCCGTTTTCCAAGCCCATTGGAAAAGCACAGTATTAGGGTGGGACTGCCCCGATTTTCCAGGTGCCGTCTGTTACCCCTTTCTTTGACTAGGAAAGGGAACTCCCTGACCCTTTGCACTTCCCGAGTGAGGCAATGCCTCGCCCTGCTTCGGCTCGCGCACAGTGTGCTGCACCGACTGTCCTGCACCCACTGTTTGGCACTCCTTAGTGAGGTGAACCCGGTACCTCAAATGGAAATGCAGAAATCACCCGTCTTCTGTGTCGCTCAGGCTGGGAGCTGTAGACCGGAGCTGTTCCTATTTGGCCATCTTGGCTCCACCGTGGCTGTTTATTTCACCTGGGTGCAGGCAGGCTGAGTCCGAAAAGATAGTCAGCAAGGGGTGGTGGATTATCATTAGTTCTTATAGGTTTTGGGATAGGCAGTGAAGTTAAGAGCAATGTTTTGCGGGCAGGGGTGGATCTCACAAAGTACATTCTCAAGGGTTTGGAGAATTACAAAGAACCTTCTTTTTTTTTTTTTTGAGACGGAGTCTCGCTCTGTCGCCCAGGCTGGAGTGCAGTGGCGCAATCTCGGCTCACTGCAAGCTCCGCCTCCCGGGTTCACGCCATTCTCCTGCCTCAGCCTCTCCGAGTAGCTGGGACTACAGGCGCCCGCCACCACGCCCGGCTAATTTTTTGTATTTTTAGTAGAGACGGGGTTTCACCGTGGTCTCGATCTCCTGACCTCGTGATCCGCCCGCCTCGGCCTCCCAAAGTGCTGGGATTACAAGCGTGAGCCATCGTGCCCGGCCCAAAGAACCTTCTTAAGGGTGGGGGAGATTACAAAGTACATTGATCAGTTAGGGTGGGGCAGAAACAAATCACAATGGTGGAATGTCATCAGTTAAGGCTATTTTTACTTCTTTTGTGGATCTTCAGTTACTTCAGGCCATCTGGATGTATACGTGCAAGTCACAGGGGATGCAATGGCTTGGCTTGGGCTCAGAGGCCTGACACTACCTTTTCCTTTTTTTTTTTTTTTTTTTGAGACAGAATCTCCCTCTGTCGCCCAAGCTGGAGTGCAGTGGTGCAATCTTAGTTCACTGCAACCTCCGCCTCCTGGGTTCAAGTGATTCTTCTGCCTCAGCCTCCTGAGTAGCTGGGACTACAGTCGCACACCCCAATGCCAGGCTAGTTTTTTTGTATTTTTAGTAGAGATGGGGTTTCACCATATTGGCCAGACTGGTCTCGAACTCCTGACCTCGTGATCCGCCCACCTTGGTCTCCCAAAGTGCTGAGATTACAGGTGTGAGCCACTGCGCCCAGCCTGCCTGACTTCTCTTAATCCTAGCCCCTCCCTTCTGGTTAGCTCAGTATTGCTAATAATGATACTTTAAGTGTTGATTAGGATATGACTATCCCCAAAGCAACACCAAATGCCTCATACAAGCTGAGGATCCAGTCTAAGATGTGCTCCCTCTGATCTCCCCACAAAGCTCTTGTGGGTGGGTGTGGCTGGTTTTCAGGCACGGGATCCTGAATGGGATCAGCCTGCGAATACAGCTTCTTCCTCTCCCTGTCCCATGACTTCACCCAGCATTCTTCTACCAATCAATGGCCTCCACACTTCAGTCCTCTCCAGAACCCTTAAAAAACTTTAACCTCAAATTCCTCAAGGAGATGGATTTGAGATTTCAGTGACCTTTTAATTAAACCTCTTTCTCTTCTGCAGCCTGGTGTCTTGTCTTGACTTGCTGGGCACGTCAGGCAATGAACCTATTATAGTTACAGGGGTGTTAACCCCCTGCACTTCTGGGGTTTCCCCTGCCTGAGGCTGAACAGGTTCTTCAGCTTCAGAAAAAGCATTGAGGCAGAGAAGCAGAGAGGTTCTGGGTTCTGGAAAGATGCTTTAGGTGGGATGGTGTCATTGTGCCACAGTCAGGGGAGAGCTGAGGGGATGTGACTTGGGCATCAGAAGCTTCTGTTACCTCAGCAAAGCTGCTGTGTGCAAGATCAAGACTTACAAATGTTACTGGGTCAGGAGGAAACAAATGAAATGGCATTACCTACAGGTATTTAAAAGGCAAAATAGGCCAGGCGTGGTGGCTCACGCCTGTAATCCCAGCACTTTGGGAGGCGGAGGTGGGTGGATCACTTGAGGTCAGGAGTTCAGGGCCAGCCTGGCCAACACGGAGAAATCCCTTCTCTACTAAAAATACAAAAATTAGCCGAGCATGGTGGCACATGCCTGTAGTCCCAGCTACTCGGGAGGCTGAGGCAGGAGAATTGCTTGAACCTGGGAGGCAGAGGTTGCAGTAAGCTGAGATTTCGCCACTGCACTCCAGCCTGGGCACAGAGTGAGGCTCGTGTCTCGAAAAAATAATAAATAAATGTCAAAATGAATAAAAGTTCCAGAACTTTCTAATCTTAAAAACCTGTTATGATAACATACACGCATGCTCACACACAAAAGACTTCCCAATTTTCTCAACTGCCTCTTCACCTCCCAAATTACTTTCTTCCACTGTTCAGAAAAGAAAACATTTCTGCAGCCTGTGCTCTGAGGAGGTGGGTGCTTCTCAGGATTTCCAAGCAGCCCTTACTGGCAACCCAAGTGTATTAGGCAATTCTCGCATTGCTATAAAGCACTACCTGAGACTGGGTAATTTATAGAAAGAAGAGGTTTAGGCTGGGCATGGTGGCTCATGCCTATAATCCCAGCACTTTGGGAGGCTGAGACGGGCGGATCACCTGAGGTCAGGAGTTCGAGACCAGCCTGGCCAACATGGTGAAACCCCGTCTCTACCAAAAATTCAAAAATTAGCTGGATGTGGTGGCAGGAGCCTATAATCCCAGCTACTTAGGAGGCTGTGGCAGGAGAATCACTTGAACCTGGGAGGCAGAGGTTGCAGTGAGCCAAGATTGCACCACTGCACTCCAACCTGGGCGACAGGGCAAGACTCTGTCTCAAAAAAAAAAAAAAAAAAAAAGGAAGAAAGAAAGAAAAGAAAAGAGGTTTAATTGGCTCATAGTTCTGTAGGCTTTACAAGGTGCATCATACTAGCATCTCCTGGTTTCCAGTGAAGACTCAGGTAGCTTTCATCCATGGCAGAAGGTGAAGGAAGAACAGACACATCACATGGCAAAAGCAGGAGCAAGAGAGAGAGAGAGAGAGTGGTAGGGAGAGAGGTGCCACATACTTTTAAATCACCAGATCTCGTGAGAACTCATGACCGTGAAGACAGCACCAAGCCATGAAGAATTCTCCTCCATGACCCAAACACTTCCCACTAGGACCCACCTACAGCAATGGAGATGACAATTCAACATGAGGCTTGGGCAGGGACAAATTTCCAAACTATATCACCAAGTGTTTAAAAAAATAAAATTAAAAACTTGTATACACCTGTTAAAAACACAGAACCTCAGCATCTCAGGGGCAAGACCAATTAGCAAGGGGTTGTATATCCATTCAAAGGGAAGTGTCAGAGGCCTGATAGTTTGGACCATGCCTATTTAAGGGCCTGCATTGGGTTGTCATCCACTCAACCGCATTTTCTCATCCCCATTTCCTCACCCTGTGGCCTTCATGCTTTGTTTCCCACTCCAGGTTCTGTTCTGATCTTGGCTCGGAACCCTGATGCCTGTCTGTTCTGGCATTGTCCTGCATACTAGGCATGTCAGAGACAGGAAAGATGGTGAGAGGGACAGCCTCTTAGGTGCACAGAGGTCCCATTTTCCAAATGCATATTCATTTGGATAGCCAAATGAAGCTCTGAGTTTGACTTGATCCTCTGAGCTTCCCTCCTAGATAGGAGCATCAGTGATAACTCCCCATGTGATCAATGAGAACGCCGAGGCCCTGAGGGGGAAAAAAAGACTCAGCCCAAATCCCAGCAAAGCATTCATGGCCAGGCACATAGTAGGCACTCAATAGTCACTTGATTATTGTGAGAGGCCGTTTATTATAGCTGAGAGCTCAGGGTTTGGGGTTGGATAGATTGGTGTCATGCCCTAACTCTGCCTTTTCAGTAGCTAAGTGCTATTGAGCAGATGACTTAGCTCTCAAGACTTAGTATTCCTGACTATAAAATGAGAATAATAACAGCACTTGTGGGTTGTTGAGAAAATTCTGTAGGATTGTGAGCTCTGCAGAATGTTTGACAGATAGTAGAATTTACGTGGTGATGATGAGTTGACCAGTCCTGAGCACCTGAGTGGTTAGATCATTCCTCACCCATCTGACCTCTGAGAGTTTAGCAACCTCCCCATCCACCTTGCAGATGAGCAGAGGCAGAGGGCTCCCAATGCTGTTTTTCTGGCTTGCCGATAATTGTTTCTCCTACAAGCCAGTGTTTTATTGATTCACTATTGATGTTTGCATGGGGCCAGGGAAATTCTTGGTTCATAAAGACAAAGGCAGCATTTTCCAGCCCAGGGGTCCCTGGTGGGTGTCAGGGGCATCACCTCCTGACTTGAATGGCTGACCCCTGCCTTGCTTGGGACAAATTCTTAATCAGAATCAGCCCTTCCCAATGGCCCCATGTCTCTCTTGTGTCCCTTTATTGCTTCCATCAACCCTTCCCCCACTATCCCCCTGCTGGCTCCATTTGACCTTTAATAAGCACCGCTTTTGTGCAGAGCTGCTGGTGACTTATTGCCATGTGAGCAGCTCCCCAGGGCAGGCCACCCCCCAGCCCCTGGCCTCACTGCAGCTTGTAAGGGAAAATTACATTTTGATCTACATTCCCCATTTCCATTCTCTGTCACCTGGCTTTGGAGACAAAAAGAAGAAAATAATGTTTTCTTGTCCCCTCTCTCTGTCTTCCTCCTGGGTGATGCCTGTGCACACTTTCCTCTCCTCCCCCAGCTCTTTCTTCTTTCTGTTCAGTTGGGGAGAGAAAATGACCTTGTTGGGGATCTTCACCTACATCATCCACCCCTGGAAACCTGGGTTATCAAAGCCCCAGCAGTTGGGGCAAGATAACCCTTGAAAGTTGGAGATGGGCCTTGAGAAGAATAAAAAAAGCCATTGATCTTCAAGCCTTCCGTGACTGCTCCAGATCAGGCATGGCTGTCCTGTTAGATTGTCCTCACCACACCCCGCACCTCTTCTTTCTCCTTCACTTTTTTCTACATAACACAAAATTCACTTTTTAAACCATTTTAAAGTATACCATTCAGTGGTTTATTGTATGTTCACAATGCTCTGCAACCATCACTGCTATCCAATTCCAGAACATTCTCATCACCCCAAAAAGAGATCCTGTACTCATTAAGCAGTCACTCCCCATTCACTCTCCCCAGCCTCTGGCAAGCACTAACTTACTTTCTGTCTCTATGGATTTGCTTATTCTGGATATTTCATATAAACGGAATTACATAATATGTTGCCTTTTGTGACTGGCATTTTTTACTTAGCAAAATATTTTCACAGTTAATCCATGTTGTGGCATGTGTCAGCACCTCATTCTTTTTTATGGCTGAATAATATTCCATTGTATGGAAATACCCCAGATTTTGTTCATTCATCCACTGATGAACATTTGGAGCATTTCTACTTTTTAGCTATTATAAATAATACTGCTATGAACATTTGTGTACAAACTTCTGTTTGAACATATGTTTCCAATTCTCTTAGGTATACAGCTAGGAATGGAATTTCTGTGTCATATGGTAGTTCTTTGTTTGACTTCTTGAGGACAAGGGTTCTAATTTTTCCACATCTTCACCAACAGTTGATAATTTCCTCTTTTTTTTGATTGTAGCCATCCTAGTGGATGGGAAGTGATATCTCTGTGGTTTTCATTTGCATTTGCCTAATAACTAATGATGTTAAGCATCTTTCCATGTGCTTAGTGCCATTTATATATCTTCTTTGGAGAAATATCTATTCAGTTCTTTCTCCCACTTTAAAATTGGGTTGTTTGGTTTTCTGTTGTTGTTTTTGTTGAGTTATAAGACTTGTATATTCTAGATACTGTACTCTTATCAGATACGTGATTTACAAATATTTTATGCAATTCTGTGGATTGCCTTTTTTTTTTTTTTTTTTCTTTGAGACAGGATCTCTCTCTGTCACTCAGGCTGGAGTGCAGTGGCATGATCTTGGCTCACTGCAGCCTCTGCCTCCTGGACTCAAGCAATCCTCCTGCCTCAGCCTCCCAAAGTGCTGGGACTACAGGTGTGAACTACTGTGCCCAGCCACCCATTTTCACTTTTTTTTTTTTTTTTTTTTTTTTTTTTTTTAGCCAGGATGTTCTCGATCTCCTGACCTCATGATCCGCCTGCCTCGGCCTCCCTCATGATCCGCCCACCTCGGCCTCCCAAAGTGCTGGGATTACAAGCGTGAGCCACCACACCCAGCCCCATTTTCACTTTTTAAATACCATCCTTTGATGCATGAAAGTTTTTAATTTTGATGAAGTTCAGTTTATTTATTTTTTCTCTTGTTGCTTTGTTTTTGTTTTCATACTTATGAAAGTGTTGCCTAATCCAAGGTTATGAAGATTTACACTTATGGTTCCTTCTAAGAGTTTTATGAGTTAACTTTTACATTTAGGTCTCTGATCATTTTTGAGTTGATTTTTGTATACGTCTTAGGTAGGGTTCTAACTTCATTCTTTTGCATGTGGCTGTACGGTTGTCTTAGAACCATAAGCTGAAAAGATTATTCTTTCTTCCATAGAATGGTATTAGTACCCTTGTTGAAAATCAGTTGATGAGGCCGGGCGCGGTGGCTCACGCTTGTAATCCCAGCACTTTGGGAGGCCGAGGCGGGCGGATCACGAGGTCAGGAGATCGAGACCACGGTGAAACCCCGTCCCTACTAAAAAATACAAAAAATCAGCCGGGCGTGGTGGCGGGCGCCTGTAGTCCCAGCTACTTGGAGAGGCTGAGGCAGGAGAATGGCGTGAACCCGGGAGGCGGAGCTTGCAGTGAGCCGAGATTGTTCCACTGCACTCCAGCCTGGGCGACAGAGTGAGACTCCGTCTCAAAAAAAAAAAAAAAAAAAAAAAAATCACTTGATGATAGACACGTGAGTTTATTTCTGGGCTTCCAATTCTGCTCCTTTGATCTATGCGTCTATCATTTCCAGCATCACATTGTTCTGCTTATTGTAGCTTTGCAGTCAATTTTGAAATTGGGACGTGAACATCCTCCAACTTTGTTTTTCTTTTGTAAGTTTGTTTTGGGCTACCTTGCAGTTTCATATGAATTTTACAGCCAACTTGTCCATTTCTGCAATAAAGGCAGCTGGAATTTTGGTAGCAACTGCATTGAATCTGTAGATTAGGTTGGTGAGTACTGTCATCTTAACAATATGAAGTGTTCCAATCCATGAAAATGGGATATGTTTCCATTTCTTTAGGTCTTCTTTAATTTTTTATAACAATGTTTTGTAGTTTTCAATGTACAAGAATGCTTTCTTTAAAAAATTATAGTCATTACTAAAAGATTTGTTGTGTAATTAGCAGCTCAGAGTCTGTCTTCCCAGGCTACAGGCTTCCACAGGGCAGCAATCGTTTCATTTTGGTGTACCATTGTGGCAGATATGGAGATGCACTGCTCAGATCTTCCTTCAAGAAAGGACTCATTGCCCAGTTTCAATGAGTGAGGCTAACTGACAACCTCCAGCTGTTTGCTTAATCAGTATTTGCCTCAATTTTTAAACCAAGGTTATACTATTCTCAGGAGAACCCCTGGCCAAGGATTGAGCAAGATGATGAGAGCTGAGGGCATGCTATTCTCAAGACAGCCCCTAATCTATAACTGAGAAAGGTGGTGGAAGGTACAAGACCTGGTCATTTCTGCTCAGTGGGTCACTCCTCTAAAGGGCAGTGCTTATTCCAGAGCCCCCCATTTGGCTAGTAGAGACTTTGTCAGGTCTGATGTCTCCTCCTGCTCAGTTCAGCTTCCTCCCTTTTCCTTTTTGCATGTATAACTCCCCAGTCACCCCTTTGAATTCCTAAGTCTCTCCTGACTTCTGATTCCTGGGGAAGCCAACTTGCATGAAATCATCTTATTCTCAGTATCTGGCTCATTGCTTGGCATATAATTCAATTTCTAGAAACACTTCCAAATAGAAAGAAAAGCACTCTTGATGTGGAGCCTTGTGCATATAAGAAAACGCTGATTTTTTTTTGTTGTTGCCATCGATGTATAATTTTTCATCCTTGGTTCACTTGGTAGGGAGTCCAAGAATAAAAATTAATGAAGATGCATCACCTGTTTAGAAGTTTTGGCAAAATGAAGCCTGTTGATAGTGGGGTCAATTAGGATGATAAAGGGCCTAGAATTATGTGGTCTGAGGAAAGAGAAGGTTATTATGGGAGAAGATGAGTCCTCAGTGTGGACCACTGTGGTCAGAGTGACAGCACAGGACAGTGCTAGGAAAGGAGGCTAGAGAGCTAACTTCAAATTTGAAAGGTGGAACATTTTTCTGTGTTGCTCCTCAAGGAAAAACTTGAATGCTAACTTCTTATCTTCCAGGTCTCAGATTAAATGTCACTTTCTCTAGGAAGCCTTCCCTGAACTTCCTCCCCTCTACCCCCAAGACTACATGAGGTCATCATGCATTCCTGTCGTAACTCTGCACTTCTTTGAAACATTTTGTGAAGGCAGATCTAGGTCTGTTTCATTTCCTGGTGGTATTTCTTCAGCAACAAGAACAGTTTCAGGCTCACAATAGATGCCTTATACACATTGGATGAATAAAAAAAGCAAAACGAAAAAACAAACAAAAAAACAAATGAGCTAGGGGTGAAAGTTGAAAAAGGAACAGATGTGGTTTTCATTAAAACAGTTCATAACACCAAGCCATGTCCGATAGTAGAAGGGGTCGCTTCCAAAAGCTCGCTGAAAAGAGTAAGGACACAAACCCAAGGCTTTTGCCTTCTGGTCCTGTGAATTTTTGTGGCACTAAAGCTTTCTTGAACCTACAGCTTGTAGCCTCCTGCATTCTTCTTGCTTCTCTCTGCATCTTTCTCCATCCACTAAGAGAGACTTGAATTGTTCTCTAAAAAGGAACAACGTGGAGTAAAATAGATTTTCCATCAGCTAGGAAAACTAATGCAAGTTGGAATATTTAAGAGCTACCCAGAAGAATAAATTTTTGGCTTCTCTCAAGCTCTAATACATTTCCCCAGTACGAGAATTTACCATTTACCATTTACTGAGCACTTACTAGGCACAAGACACTGTGTAATAAATGTGACATGCAAACTATGAATCTTCAAATTCCTCTGCTTGATGGGAATTGTTACCCCCCATATATGAAAATTTCGTGGTTTTCTTCAACTACCTTGGAATTCAGTGCTACCCCATGGTTTAAGGGAGCCAGTCTAGGCATATGACCAGCTTGGTAGTGGCATTCTACTATAGGATCAGTAGACTGACCACAGACTGTGGGCCGAGTGTCTTCTTGCACCATTCAATGTGACTCAGATGATTTTGATAAACAGACCAAGAAACTAGATATGACATTTATATTTGGACTTAGTCCCACAACCATGTAACACCCAGAAGGCTCTACAAGCAAATGTAAAACTTTAATTTTATTATACAGATTTTTTTTTACAGTCTTGAATAAAGGGGGAGTGACATTCAGAACTACCTTCTAAATCATCAGAGAGAGAGATTCAATTATGTTTGCTGTCATTTGCGTTATCTGTACTTTGAAGAATGCTAATTTTCTAAAAATTGGTTACCTGAGTATGGTAAAAAAAAAAAAAAAAAAGAAAAAAAAAAAGAAAAAAAATGTATCTCCCTAATTAAACAAGCTTTAGTTCCCTGAAAATCTTAGTGGTGGGAAAATTCAAGCCCTTTTCTTTTCTGGGAAATTGGGTTGTGTTGTATAAGGTCACCAGTGCAAGTGTGAGAGTCCTGATAAATTTTCTTTTGCATTTATAAAAGGAAGCAAAAGTGACATCTGAATAAGGAAGCCGTCCAGGACAGTTTGTGCATATAAAATTATTCATAATGGATTATGTATAATTAATCTTCATGCCTTATTCTCAGCTCCCCAGAAAATGTGAGTCTACCTTTGCAAACTTGCAGGCAATTGGTCAGAATGGTGAGAGTGAGTGTTAATTTTTTTTTTTTGAGAAGGAGTCTCGCTCTTTCACCCAGGCTAGAGTGCAGTGGCGCGATCTCGGCTCACTGCAGGCTCCGCCCCCCCGGGGTTCCCGCCGTTCTCCCGCCTCAGCCTCCCGCGTAGCTGGGACTACAGGCGCCCGCCACCACGCCTGGCTAATTTTTTTTTGTATTTTTAATAGAGACGGGGTTTCACCGTGTTAGCCTGGATGGTCTCCATCTCCTGACCTCGTGATCCGCCTGCCTCGGCCTCCCAAAGTGCTGGGATTACAGGCGTGAGCCACGGCGCCTGGCCGTGAGTGTTAATCTTGAGGAAACCCAGTCCCAGCTAAGTGTAGATGCTTTAGTCAGGCTTCTTTTGATTGGAGTCAACAGAAACCCCCTCCACTTAGCTCCAGCACAATGGAGGCTTTGCTGTAAGATGCAGAAAGATCTCTTGCGAGTCCAGAGAAAGCAGAACAGTAGTCCTCAGGAAGGGCAAGGTGCATACCAGGAACCAAGAGGATGGTGGTAAGAAAAATAGGCTCTTCCAGTCGCCTGCTGTGTGACCCCAGGTAAGTTACTTTGCTTCTCTGTGCCTTAATCTCAACAGGGGAGATGACAGTGTATATACTGCCATTGTCAATATAAAATGAGTTAATAATTGTGCTATGCTTAGCACATACTATATGCTCAATAAATATTAGCTGTTTTTATTATAAACTTTTTAAAATTATATTTGTGCAGCTGTTTCATCTTCCTTTTGGTTGCTCATGACTTCAACCTTTACAGTGGCTCCTGAGTCCACCGGAGCTTTTAAGTTTTAGTGCCTGTAACTCCCCAGAAACGATGCCTCCTCTCAGTTGAAGTTGCTAAGAGGAATCATCTGATTGACTCATGCCACCCAAATCACAGGCCCTTGCCAGCTCACGGCTGGGATCCCTCTGGGACAGAGATCTCCCTGGTCCTTCTGTCAGGGGATGGGGTCCCATCAGCAGGGTTGTAGGTGAGGAGTTTCCCATTAGGGGGCATGGGTGAGCAACAGGCAGCTGGAGCACGTCTAGGAGCACAGGTGTGGTCGCTTCTGGCTGGGCGGTAAAGGAAGACCTTTCGTGGGCTTCAGAAACAGGAGTATGTGTGGGGCTGTAGTTATCAGTGTAAATTGGAAGCAGTAGTTGGGGATGAACCATCATGGTAGTTTCAACTTATAAATGGAATAAAAAATATATATGTATATACAGTATGTGTCATTTAACGATGGGGATATGACTGAGCCTGTGTAGCTCTTAGTCTACGAACCTGTACACCATGTTACCGTGCTGAATACTGCGGGCAATTGTAACACAATGGTAAGTATTTGTGCATCTAAATATAGAAAAGATACAGTAAACATACAATATGAAAAACAAAGGGTACGCCTGTATAGGGCACTTGCCATGAATGAAGCTTGCAGGACTGAAAGCTGCTCTGGGTGAGCCGGTGAGTGAGTAGTGAGTGGACAGGAAGGCCTAGGTCATTACTATACACTACTGTAGGCTTTGTAAACACCATACACACAGGCTACACTCAATTTATTTAGTTTTTAATTTTCTTTCTTTAATAACAGATTAACCTTAGTTTGCTGCAACTTTTTTACTTTGTAAATGTTTTTAGTTTTTTAAAACTTTTTGCCTTTTTTGTAATAACACTTATCTTAAAACACAAACACGGCCGGGCGCGGTGGCTCACTCCTATAATCCCAGCACTTTGGGAGGCTGAGGCGGGTGGATCACGAGGTCAGGAGATCAAGACCATCCTGGCTAACACGGTGAAACCCCGTCTCTGCTAAAACTGCAGAAAAATTAGCCGGGCATGGTAGCGGGCGCCTGTAGTCCCAGCTACTTGGGAGGCTGAGGCAGGATAATGATGTGAACCCAGGAGGCAGAGCTTGCAGTGAGCCGAGATAGTGCCACTGCACTCCAGCCTGGGCGACAGAGCAAGACTCCATCTCAAAAAATATATATATATATAAAATATATATATAAATATTATACAGGAAATATATATAATATGTATTATATTATATATTATATATGTATTATATATAATATATTAATATATATGTATTATTATATTATATATTAATATATTATATATATGAAATAGGATCTCACTCTGATACCCAGGTTGGAATGCAGTAGAACAATCATAGCTCAATGCAGCCTCACACTCCTGGACTCAAGCGATCCTCCCATGTCAGCCTCCCGAGTAGCTAGGACTACAGATGCATGCCACCATGCCAGGCTATTTTTATTTTTCGTAGCGACAGGGTCTCGTATGTTGCCCAGTCTTGTCTTGAATTCCTGGCCTCAAGTGATCCTCCTTCCTTGGCCTTCCAGCATGCTGGGATTACTGGCATGAGCCACTGCATCCAGCCACTTTCTTTCTTTATATCCTTATCCTATGAATTTTTAAGAATTTTTAAAACTTTTTTTGTTAAAAACAAAAACACAAATATATACGTTATCTTAGGCCTACACAGGGTCAGGATTCTCAACATCACTTTTTTCCACCCCCATATCTTGTCCCACTGGAAGGTCTTCGGGGGAATAACATGCGTGGAGCTGTCATCTCCTATGATAACAGTGCTTTCTTCTGGAATACCTCCTGAAGGAGCTGCCTGAAGCTATTTTCTGGTTAACTTTTAAAAACTATAAGTAGAAGGAGTACACTAAAAAATAATGACAAGAAGTATGGTATAATAAATATATAAACCAGTTAGTCATTTACTATCAAGTATTATGTACTGTACATGATTGTATATGCTATCCTTTTGTAAAATATTTTTTCATTTTTTTTTTCCTTCTATGTGGCATGGTTGATGTTGAGCCTGTGATGAGCAAGCCGGCCCCAGATTTCTCCCAAGTCCACATTTCTGTGCCTCCAATTCTTACATGTCCGAAGACAAGGAACTATAGATATGCCTTTGTAGGAGGGTGTGTGTGCTATACTTTCATATGACTGGAAATGCAGTAGGTTTGTTTACATCAGCATCACCACAAAGACTTGAGTAATGCATTGCAGTACAGCGTTACAATGGTTAAGACATCACTGGGCAATGGAAAGTTTTTAGCTCCATTATAATCTTACGGAACCACCATCATGTATGTGTTCCGTCGACTGAAATGTCATTATGCAATACATGACTCTGTGTGTGTGTGTGTGTGTGTGTGTGTGTGTTTTCCTTCTGAGAGAGGGAGGGCAACAGAGAATTTGATGAATCTAGTTGAAGGGTATATATGTTCAGTAAACTATTCTTTTAACTTTACTGTAGGTTTTAATTTTTTCAAAATTTAAAGAATGAGAAAAATCACAGTTTAACAAGTAAAGCCAATATTCTCATAATAGATACAAATAAGTATGTAAATACACAAAATGAGTAGTAAGCAAACAAGCTGAGGACTCAGCAAAGCCCAGATCTGCTTATCTCTTCTCCAAGTGATATTTTTCTCTCTGAGCTTCCACTTCTGCATCTGTCAAATGGGCTCACGTAACTGCCTCCTAGCCTGCTGAGGGGTTTCATTTATTGACGGATATGCCATACAGGACTGATGTTCAGCTGGTCGGCATTGGTATAGCTGTGCTGGTTATTTGCAGCTAGCATTCACTCTGACTGGTTGGGTTGTCCTGGTTGTGAAATATGTTTGAATACTGTTCTTGATACATGGCATGTAGTAAGAGTCAAATTCGTGGACACTGTCTTTAGTGCCATCATTATTATTATGATCATTTGCAGCATCATTGCTGAGCGCCTTTCGTCTCCCCACCCTAGGGATTTGTAAAGAAAGAGGCTTTGGGAATAACTGCTGGATTGGGTGGGGGAGGTGGCCTCAGCACTGAGTGTTTTAGGCACCTCAGGGAACAATATTCTAACATGAAGTAGATAAAGAGATTTCAGCAGCACCTCAGGCTGGGGTGAAGTGTGCCCTCCTGGCCCAGAGATAAACTCTATTGGCAAACTAAATGCAGGTACAGGCTGAAAGAGCAAAGGATTCCTTGGGGCTGCAGGGAGATGGAGGGATGGAGGCTGAGACCGTGGGCCTGTGTCTGTGGGCTAGAAGGAGAAAATGTTGCAGATAGGCCAGCTGTGCATTCCTGAGTGGGCCCCAGGTACAACTGAGTGGGATACAGAGGGTGTATATTTCTACTCTTTCCGACTGTTGCCTTGAGATCCTTTACAATAATATTGATATCTGGCATGTAGTAGGAGTCAAATTCATGCACACTGTCTTTTTTTTTTTTTTTTTTTTGAGATGGAGTCTCACACTGTTGCACAGGCTGGAGTGCAGTGGCATGATCTTGGCTCACTGCAACCTCCAACTCCTGGGTTCAAGAGATTCTCCTGCCTCAGCTTCCCGAGTAGCTGGGATTACAGGCACCCACCACCACGCCCAGCTATTTTTTTTGTATTTTCACTAGAGACAGAGTTTTACCATGTTGGCCAGGATGGTCTCAAACTCCTGACCTCATTATTCACCTGCCTCAGCCTTCCAAAGTGCTGGGATTACAGGCGTGAGCTACTGCGCCCAGCCCCATGTACACTGTCTTTAGTGCCATCATCATCATTATGATTATCTTCAGCATCATCCCTGAGTGCCTTTGGTCTCCCCACTCTAGGGACTTGTAAAGAAGGAGGCTTTGGGAATAATGCTGAATTGGGTGGGCACAGCTATGCCAATGCCTACCAGCTGAACATCAGTCCTGCATGACACTCATTCTTGAGTGGGCACCGGGTACAAGTGCGCTGGATACAGAAAGGTGTTTAAAAGCTGATGCCGTTTAAACCTCGTATTTCTACTCTTTCTGACTGTAGCCTTGAGATCCTTTAAAATAAGCTTGATAAACGTTTGTTTAAACCACAAATAGATGAATAGATAGATGTATGAGGGTGGATGGATTTAATACATAGAAGCAAGAATGAGAAAGTCATTGAAAAATGGACAAATAAGTGAGTGGATATTTGAATGAATAAATGACTGAAACAATGAGGAGAGAAGGATTTAATAATTTATGAATAATAAACTTTTATTGAGGTCTTTCTAAGTCCCAGATACTCTGCTAAGCAATGTACATACATTATCTCATTTAATCCTTACAAGAACCTTATAAAATAGACATCATTGTCATTCCTATTTTATAAAGGGAAAGTGAGGCAGAGAGAAGTAAAATAATTTACCCAAGATCACACATCTGGGAGTAATGGTGCCAGCATCCCAATGAATGCTTTTGTTTCTGTCCTTAACCACTGTGGTACCCCGTTGTCTTAGTCTGTTTGGCTGTTGTAAGAAAATACCATCAACTGCATGGCTTATCAAGGACAGAAGTTAATTTCTCACAGTTATAAAAGCTGAAAAGTCCAAGTTGAGGGTGCCAGCATGGCTGAGTTCTTGTAAGGGTCCTTTTCTGGGTTGCAGACTGCTCACTTCTTACTGTCTAGAAGCAAGACCACTACCCTCACGTGGTGAAAGGGGTAATTTCCCTTGGGTCTATTTTGTAAGGGCACAAATCCCATTCATGATGACTCTACCCTCATCATCTAATCACATCCCAAAGGCCCCACCTCTTAACACCACCACACTGGGGATTAGATTTCAATGTATGAATACTGGGGGGACAGAGATATTCAGACCATTGCAACTGTGGACCAGAAATATGTGGACTTATTTTACTCCTTGGATAGCTGTTGGTCCCAGCACCTCAAGCCAGCTTAGAGATTCATTCATTCATTCCATAGATATATATTGAGCACTTACTATATTCCAAGTCCTCTTCTAAGCACCAGGGATACATCAGTGAACAAGCAGACATGGCTTTTCCATACATAGCTTATGCTTCCATAGGGAAGACTGAAAATGAACAAATATGTAGAAGTAAATGCCATGCAGAAAAACAAATCATGCAAAGAATTATAGGAAAGAGGTGTAGAGGGAAGCTATTTTAGACACAGTGGTCAGGAAACATCTTGCAGAGGAGGTACAAAGACCTGAATTATGCAAAGATCTGAGGTGAGGGCATTCCAGGCAAAGGGTACAGAAAGTGCAAAGGTGCTGAGGTAGAAATGAGCATAGAAGGAAGACTAGGAAGGAGGATGGCATGGTTGGACTGGTATAAGCAAAAGGGAGTGTGATAGGACATACAGAGAGGGAGACAGGTGCTAGACCTTTATCCTGGATTTTATAGGTCAAGATTTAAAAAATGGACTTTGTTTTAAAGGAGATAGAGTGTCTGAATTACATTGTAAAATATCACTGTGGCTTCTCTGGGTTGTTCCATTACTTTTGTCCTCAACCCAGAAAAACAATGGTATAAGAATAAAGACCACTTGTTTGTCCTACTCTAAATGATTCCCCTCCTCTCCCTTCCTTCTTGGAACCCCATCTGCCATTGACACTACTACCAGTTGGTACCAGCACATTTACTGCAAGCCATCCTCTTCTTGTGCTCTGTCTTCTCCTGGGGATCCTGGGCCTTGCTACTCATCCCAAAGCCCCAGTCACCAGAAAAGTAAAATGGCAGCAATGTGTATATCCAACAATAGGGGATTGGTTATGCAAATCTATTTACTATAACACTTTTGACCATCAAAAATGATGTTGGGACAATGACAGGATCAAATCTGTCCATACCAATATTAACCTTGAATGTATATGGGCCAAACACTCCACTTAAAAGGTACAGAGTGGCAAGTTGGATAAAGAAGCAAGACCCAACTGTATGCTGTCTTCAAGAGACTTATCTCACATGCAGTGACACCCGTAGGCTTAAAGTAAAGGGATGGAGAAAAATCTACCAAGCAAATGGAAAATAAAAAAGGAGTAGGAGTTGCTATTCTAATTTTAGACAAAACAGACTTTAAACCAAGAACAATTAAAAAAAAGGGCATTACATAATGATAAAAGGTTCAACAAGAAGACTTAACTATCCTAAATATATATGCACCCAACACTAGAGCACCCAGATTCATAAAATAAGTTCTTAGAGATCTATGAAGAGGCTCAGATAGCCACCCAATAATAGTGGCAAACTTCAACACCCCACTGACAGTATTAGACAGATCATCAAGGCAGAAAACTAACGAAGATATTCAGGACTTTTAATGCTTGACCAAATGGACCTAACAGACATTGATAGAACACTTCACCCAATAACAACAGAATATACTTTCTTCTTATCTGCACATGGCAAACTGACCACACAATGGGACATAAAACAATTCTCAACAAATTAAAAAAAAAGTCATATTAATTACACTCTGGGATCACAGTACAATAAAAATAGAAATCAATATTAAGAAGATCTGTCAAAACCATGCAATTACATGGAAATTAAGCAATCTGATTCTGAATGCCTTTTGAGTAAACAATGAAATTAAGACAAATCAAAAAATTCTTTGAAACCAATGAAAACAAAGATACAACATATTAGAATCCCTGGGACACAGTTAAAGCAGTGTTAAGAGGAAAGTTTATAGCACTACACACCCACATCAAAAAGTTAGATCTCAAATTAACAACCTCAAGTCACATTTAGAGGAACTAGAAAAACAAGAGCAAACAAACCCCAAAGCCAGAAGAAGAAAATCAGAGCTGAACTGACTGAAATTGAGATATGAAAAACCATAAAAAAGATCAATGAAACCAATAGTTTGTTTTTTGAAAGAATAAATAAGATTGATAGACTATTAGCTAGACTAATAAAAGAGCAATCCAAATCAACACAATCAGAAATGACAAATGAGACATTACTACCAACACCTCAGAAATACAAAAAAAATCCTCAGAGACTATTATGAACACCTCTATGCAACTTATCTAGAAAACCTAGAAGAAATAGATAAATTCCTGGAAAAATAACTTCCCAAGGTTGATCTGGAAAGAAATTGAAACCCTAAACAGACCAATAAGAAGTTTTGAAAGTGAATTCATAATAAAAAGCCTACCAAGCACAAAAAGCCCTGGAGCAGATGAATTCACAGCTGAATTCTACCAGGTGTATAAAGAACAGCTGATACCAATCCTACTGAAACTATTCCAAAAAAGTGAGAAAGAGGACAGGCGCGGTGGCTCACGCTTGTAATCCCAGCACTTTGGGAGGCCGAGGCAGGCAGATCACGAGGTCAGGAGATCGAGACCATGGTGAAACCCCATCTCTACTAAAAATACAAAAAATTAGCCAGGCGTGGTGGTGGGCGCCTGTAGTCCCAGCTACTCGGAGAGGCTGAGGCAGGAGAATGGCGTGAACCCGGGAGGCGGAGCTTGCAGTGAGCCGAGATTGCGCCACTGCACTCCAGCCTGGGCGACAGAGCGAGACTCTGTCTCAAAAAAAAAAAAAAGAGAGGGACTCCTCCCTAGCTCATTATATGAGGCCAGCATCATTCTGATATTAAAACCCAGCAGATTCTGGATATTAGACCTTTGTCAGAGGATCTTAAACAAATTTCCAAGAAAAAAAACGTTAAAAAGTGGGCAAAGGACATGAACAGACACTTCTCAAAAGAAGACATTCATGTGGACAGCAAACCTGTGAAAAAAAGCTCAACATCACTGATTATTAGAGAAATGCAAATCAAAACCACAGTAAGATACCATCTCAAACCAGTCAGAATGGCAATTTTTAAAAAGTCAAGAAACAATAGATACAGGCAAGGTTGTAGAGAAATAGGGACGCTTTTACACTGTTGATGGGAATGCATATTAGTTCAACCATCGCAGAAGATGGTGTGATGATTCCTCAAAGATCTAGAACCAGAAAAACCACTCGACTGAGACATCCCATTACTGGATATATACCCAAAAGAATATAAATCATTCTATTATAAAGATACATGCATGTGAATGTTCAGTGCAGCACTATTCACAATAGCAAAAACATGGAATCAACTCAAATGCCCTTCAATGATAAACAATGGTACATATATGCCATGGAATACTATGCAGTCATAAAAAGGAAAGAGACCATGTCCTTTTCAGGGACATGGAAGGAGCTTGGAAGCCATTATTCTCAGCAAAATAATGCAGGAACAGAAAATCAAACACTGCATGTTCTCACTTATAAGTGGGAGCTGAACAACGAGAACACACAGACATAGGGAAAAGAACAACACACACTGGGACCTTTTGGGGGATGGTGTGGGGGAAGGGAGAACATTAGCAAAAACAGCTAATGCATGCTGGGCTTGATACCTAAGTGATGGGTTTATAGGTGCAGCAAATTACCATGGCACAAGTTTATCTATGTAAAAAACCTACACATCCTGCACATGTACCCCAGAACTTAAAAAAAAACCTGGCAGAGACACAATTAAAAGAAAACTTCAGGCCAACATCCCTGATGAACATAGATGCAAAAATCCTCAATAGAACACTAGCAAACTGAATATAGCAGCACATCAAAAAGCTAATCCATTACGATTAAGTAGGCTTTATTCCTGGGATGTAAGGTTGGTTCAACATATGCAAATCAGTAAATGTGAATCATCATATAAACAGAACTAACAAGGAAAACCACATGATCATTTCAATAGATGCAGAAAAGGCTTTGATAAAATTCAACATTCCTTCATATTAAAAACCCTCAACAAACTAGGCATTGAAGGAACATACCTCAAAATAGTAAGAGCCATCTATGACAAGGCCATAGCCAGCATCAAACTGAATGGCAAAAGGTGGAAGCATTCCCCTTGAGAACTATAATAAGACAAGGATGCTTATTCTCATCACTCCTTTTCAACGTACAACTGAAAGTCCTAGTCAGAGTAATCAGGCAAGAGAAAGAAATAAAAGGCATCCAAATAGCAAGGGAAGAAGGCAAACTATCTCTCTTCATAGATGATATGATTTGATACCTAGAAAATCCCATCGTTTTTGCCCAAACTTGTAGATCTGATAAACAACTTCAGCAAAGTTTCAGCATACAAAATCAATGTACAAAAATCAGTAGCATTCCTATACACTAACAATTTCCAAGCTGAGAGCCAAATCAAAAATGCAATCCCATTCACAATAGACACACACACACACACACACAACCTAGGAATAGAGCTTACCAGGAAGGTGAAAGATCTCTGCAACAAGAATTACAAAACACTGCTAAAGAACTCAGAGATGACACAAATGGAAAAACATTCCATGCTCATGGATAGGAAGAATCAATATTGTTAAAACAGCCATACTGGCCAAAGCAATTTACAAATCCAATGCTACTCATATCAAACTACGAATGACATTTTTCACAGAATCAGAAAAAGCTATTATAAAATTCATATTGAACTAAAAAAGGGACCAAATAGTCAATGCAATCTTAAGTAAATTGAACAAAGCTGTAGGCATCACATTAGCCCACTTCAAATTATACTACAGTAACCAAAACAGCATGGTACTGGTACAAAAACAGACACATAGAACAATGGAACAAAACAGCGAACCCAGGATAAAGCCACACATCTACAACCCTGTTGATCTTCAACAAAGTTGACAAAAACAAGCAATGGGGAAAGGACTCCCATTCAATAAATGGTGCTGGGATAACTGGCTAGCCATATGCAGGAGATTAAAACTGGACCCCTTCCTTTTACCATATACAAAAATCAACTCAAGGTGGATTAAATACTTAAATGTTAAACCTGTAATTATAAAGACCCTAGAAGAAAACCTAGGAAATAACATTCTGGACATAGGTGCTGGCAAAGATTTCAAGATGAACATGCCAAAAGCAATTGCAACAAAAACAAAAATTGACAAGTGGGATCTAATTAAACTGAAGAGCTCCTGCACAGCAAAAGAAACTATCCACAGAGTAAACAGACAACCTACAGAATGGGAGAAAATATCTGCAAGCTATGCATCTGACAAAGGTCTAATATCCACAATCTATAAGGAATCTAAACATATTAACAAGCAAAAAGCAAGCAACTCCATTAAAAAGTAGACTAAGGACATAAACAGACACTTTTCAAAAGGAGATGTACAAGCAGCCAACAACCATATGAAAAAATGCTCAATATCACTAATCGTTAGAGAAGCACAAATCAAAACCACAATGAGATATCATCTCACACCAGTCAGAATGGCTATTATTCAAAAGTAAAAAAATAATAACAGATGCTGGCAAGGTTGCCAAGAAAAGGGAATACTTCTACGCTGCTGATGGGAATGTAAATTAGTTCAGCTACTATGGAAAGCAATTTGGATATTTCTCAAGAAACTTAAAACTACTATTTGGCCCAGCAATTCCATTGCTGTGTATATACCCAAAGGAATATACATTGTTCTACCATAAAAGCACATGTATGCATATGTTCATCACAGCACTATCCACAATAGCAAAGACATAAAATCAACCTAAGTACCCATCAACAGATGACTGGGTAAAGAAAATGTGATACATATACACCATGGAATAACTATGCAGCCATAAAAAAGAATGAGATCACGTCTTTTGCAACAACAACATGGATGGAGCTGGAGGCCATTATCCTAAGTGAATTAATGCAGGTACAGAAAACCAAATACCACATGTTCTCATGTATAAGTGGGAGCCAAACACTGACTACACATGAAGAAGTTGATAATAGACAGCAGGATCTACATGAGAATGTAGGGTGGGAGAAGGATGATAATCCAAAAGCTACCTATCAAGTACTATGCTTATTACCTGGGTAACAAAATAATCTGTAGACCAAACCCCTGTGACATGCAATTTACCCACGAAACAAACCTGCACATGTACCTCCTGAACCTAAAATAAAAGCTGGAAAGAAAAAAATGACTGCTGATGTTATATCAATATTATATATTGTAATACCAACAATAGTGATAGCTACTTGAACATCTATTGTGCACTGAGATCAGTATTAATAATGAACATATTTTACTTCATTTAATCCTCTTGACACAGAGAGATCAATTCCACTTTTGTCCTCGGTTTATAGATGAGGAATTTAGGGCTTAAGCATCTTGCCAAAAGTTGCCAACTTAGCGTAGAGTTCAGTAAGAGTAAGTTGTAGGTCTGTCTGATTACAAAGTCCATTTTCTCAACCAATGCCAATTCTGCCTGTCATTGGAATATGTGCTGCACTGTTCAGTGAAGGCTGACTATTAAATAATAAGCATAGCTTTCAAGCCCATCTTTTTAAGCACCAAAAGGGCATACAGCTAAATGTTAAAAGTTGTTTTCTCTGGGCAGTTAATTGTGGGAGAGTTTTGTGTGTGTTTATGATTTTTGTAATTAGAGCTCAACAAAAGCAATAAAAGTCTCTGTGTGCTTTTCTTCCCTACTCAGCCCCTCTATCTTTCTCCCCCGTGGCCTTCAGACCGGCTCTGGAGTTCTCTATTAATATAAAGCTAGCATGGCCTCTTCCCCTTGGCCTCCCGGCTTTGCAATTTCAGCACAGTTCTCTAGATTGCTTCAAATTTTGCTAGCATTCTGGATGCTGAGTTGGTTGCAAATTTTTCACCTCCAGAAACAGAAGTGTTGTTTCTTAGCTAAGGGCTTGAATAATACATTTGCAAAAAAGCCAGGTCTCTAACGCTTTGCCATTTAGGGTATGGACTTGGTAATGCCTCAGCTCCTGGAGTCAGGGCCAGGGGTCTTTGGTGACAAGAAAAAGACTTAATCTGCTCATAAGAGGCTGGACTTGGAGAATAACTGGAGGTGAGTGAGAATCTGTTGCCAACACTGAGACCCAAAATGGTTCATTCTCAAACAGCATCTCAGGGGATGGGGATTTATCTGAGTTTATCCTGTATTTGGAGGTAATTCTGGTGGGAGATAACTCCTGGGCTCTGATACTCACGCATGCATTCATTCACAAAGGCAATACATATTGGGCACTGACTCTCTCCCACACTGTGCTAAATGCTGAAAAGTCAGCAGTCAGGAAGAACGACCCATTCTCACCTCTGTGGAGTTCACAGACTTGGAATTCATGGGGAAGACAAACACTGAACAAACGTTCAAATGTTTAAATGTAGCAGAAAGTGGAAATGCAGGCTGCTATGGAAGAGAGTTAGCTGAGCCTGAGAATTTAGGAAAGACAGCCCCAGGAAATGATGTTTAAGTGGAGTGTGGAAGGATGCTTAGGAATTAACCAAGTGAAGAATGAAGCAAGAGAGTGTTTCAGGCTGAGGGGGTGACACTGCAGGTCATGAGATTGGGGAAAAGCAGGTGCTATCATCTGTCTGAAGGAACATATGATGGACAGATGCAAGGCAGAGAGGGGTGTGAGCTGGGCTGAAGGGGAACCTCGAGCAGACATAGAGGGTCCAGTAAACCACATCAAAATGTTTGTATGCTATCCTAGGGATGATGAGAAAAATACTGCTGATAGATTTAACTGGAGGAAAAAGTTTTATTTTTAGGTGTCTTCACAAGTGAAGGCAGTTAGAACTGAGAATGAAATTACTTCTTTGTGATAGAGGATGCATTTGTGCTAATACATTGTCCTTCCATTCAACAAATATTTATGCAATGTCTACCACAAAACAGGCACAGTCCTGGATATTGGGGAAATGGAGGGGAAACATTTCTAACTACATGAAACTTACAGTCTAGTGGAAAGAGACAGGCAATAAACAAAAGAACAAAACAGTAGATAATGTAATACTGGGTGTCACTAAGAGTAATGAAGAAAGGAGAGTAAGAGGGAGGAATCATGTGGAAATCTGGGGAAGTGGGATGAGTCATGACATTCCTGGTAGGTGGTCAAAGACATCCTTCAGAAGTTAGCATTTGAGCAGGGAATTGAAGGATGCGAGGGGATGAGTCAGACCTCTTTCGACAGAGCTTATGATGTGGTCTCCCCCTAATGAGCTTTTTGGGTGACCAGGCTATCTTTGGGAGGCAGGTGGGGCTTTGGAACAGTGAGGGATGCTGGCATTCCCTCCTTCAGCCGAACCCACGACCTTGTACCTTTGACCTTGGTGGAGGAGAGGAGGAACAGGAGGAGGAGAGTGAGAGAAATTGATTGCCAACCTTAGTCCAGTGAAAACTTTGCTCCGATAATATTTCCTTGGCCTGACCAATCCAGATCAACAATCCTCTTCTTTGGTGATTGAATAAGGGAAGAAGCTCTGTGAGTAAGACTAAACAAATTTACTTCTACTTTTGGCATTTTTTTTCCTATTAACCAACATTTCTTATCAACCAGGCACCCTAAGGAAGACCCAGGCCTACCATTCCACAAGTGAGACGTCCAACCCCAGAATTCACAGCCCATTCTGAGCTGCGCCCCCATGACTATTTAATGGCTGCTTCAGCCTCGTTTCCTGATCACTAGTTGCTACACTGGATGCTTGTAGTTACCGACCTTTTTATTGAAAAATAGAGACTAGGCTGATCAAACTTGGGGCAGAACTGACACTGCTGCCCAAGCGAATTATAGCAATGTAGCGCTGAGATGAAAATCTCCTGGTGATATAACAGGCGTCTATTAGGGAGCCTGAGTTAGAGCTTTGCTCATTAATCAGAGCCTCCTGATAAAGTCTGCCACAGCCAGAGCGGTGTGTTCTTTCTTTCTTTTTAAAGATATAAAACACTATCATTGTCTTTATTGAGCTCTACTACTATTATTATCAGAATATACTCTTTCAAAGTCATCACCTGCAGCTTCCCTTCATACAGCCTATCCTTCAGCCTTGTATGCAGAGACGGTAGTGGGAAAGAGTAAAGGTTTGATGTCCGGTGTTTTGTGTTTAAACCACAGCTCTTTGACTTACAGGCTGGGTGACCTTGTACACATCACTTCACTTCCTTGAGCTTCAATATACCTGCCATCAAATGGGAACAATCATGTCTACCTCCCTGAATAGTCAAGAGGATTAAATTAAATAGTGATGTAGGTGCTTCCTATAAATGGCTCCTCAAAAATGTAGCACATAAAAATGACTTATAGCATCTTTTAGAGTTCAGATTCATAAGCCCTATCAACAGAGACTCTGACCCAGTAGGCTAGGGATGCTTATCCCCAGGTGATTTTCTGCAAAGAGTTTCTTTAGAATACACTTGGAAAAACATTGTGCTATCATTTTGTTTTGCTGGAAATTTTCTCCTACTATTTCCTCAGCCTGGATTGTACAATGTTCAGCTCTGCCTTTACTTCTGGACCCACCTTTGATGCCTCCTCTTCCATAATTTCCCACCTCCTTTCCCAATTTCCCTAGATTTGAAGGCATTTCTCTTTCTTCTGACTGCCCACACAAGTGTCTCTCTTCTGATTATGTACCTCTTATTATAGGTTATAGACTAAATGTTATCTGTTAGAAACATGAAAGTCATGCAGATATACTAGATATACATTATTCACTATGTATTACTTTCACAGTAAAGCAGATTAACATGCAATATTGTAATAGAGATAGATAGCATATTTTATAGATATCTTCCTTCATGCACTCAACTATTTTTTGAGCATGTACTGTGTGCCAGGCACTGAGCTAGCTACTGGGGATAGAGTAGCTAGGCACCACTAGGATCTAAGCATGGAACCTAGAATCTATTTGTCTCTCCTTCCCTAGATTGAAAGCTCTTCATAAGTTCCTCAGCTTCTAAACCCCTTTATAATCCAGTTGCTACTGAGTAGAATAACATCCAGGTTTTTGAAGGACACAAGCTGAAGCAAAGGCTACCCATCTGTAAGATCCAACTTGTGCCTATGGGTCATGGTCAAACACTCTCTCCTTGAAATTGAGTTAAGTCTCTTTTTAGATTTTCAGTTTTTTTTTTTTTTTTTTTGGCAGCCAAGCCATTATCCACTCCCCTGGGTTTGTGCATTAGTCATATTTGCAGCAGCTGGACTAACATCTTTGGGCTTTTGCCATGTATTCATTGCTTCTAGCTAATTTCCTTCAGATTTGATTGCTTTTTGAAAATTCCATTTCCAAATGAGGAAGCATTATGGATTCCTCAGTGACTTCACACTATATAGACTTTCATTCATTTATTTAGTCACCCATTCACTCGTTTAACAAGAATTGAATGTACACCCATCCATGTGCCTGGCACTGTGCTGGCTTAAGCCTCACTGCTACAGGAGTCTAATAAATGTTGGTGGAATTAATGTTATATTGGCAAATAATCTCCATTTCTAGCTTTGGGAGTGTTGTCTTTACCAGGCGGTGGGTGTGTGAATGTCATTGACCCAGTCATTTCTGTCATCTAAGCCAATGGTGCATTGACTGGCTTTGATGCACAGCTATCAAGGACATTAGAGTCTATTATCTTCAATGCACTGGGACATGTTGTGTGCCACCAAAACATTGATGTGCCAACAAGGGAGGAAGGGAATGCAGATTTTTACATTTGCAATAAAACTCCCATCAATCACACCACCAAGACTCAGAGCAACTGAACTAATATCTGAGCTGTAAGATTGCACTTTCTCTGACTTTCCTGTCAATAGGAAATGTTTGTGCATTCCAAATCACTGGCTGACACAAACACTCAAAGACAAGGGAGAAGGAAACAAACAAGGAAACAGAAACATCCTGTCAACCTGCCCAAAGTGTGCTAATTACATTTAAGTTGGCACTGGGTACCAGATATATATTGGGCTCATATTCATTCCTTATTTTGCTGTAAATGTTACCCAGCTCATCAGCACAGCCCAAGAATGAACAGGTATAGCATTATTAATGAAGTCCTAATCAATGTCATCATTATCATTGTCATCATAGCAAATACTCATATAGGTTTGCCATGTAGTGAAAAGATTACATGGATTATTTTTAATTCCTTGAAAGAAGTCTATAGGCAATATACTATTATTATCCCCATGTTATAGATAAGGGACTGAGACACAGAGGATAAGTGACTTTCCCACATAAGTGTCAAGCCTGGGATTTGCTCCCAGGTCCTTTTTTGGATACCTGAGGCAGGTGGGCTTCCAACGGGATTGGCTTCTGACCAGAAAATAGCAATTGGATAGAGTGCAGGATCATTTACTTCAGCCAACTGACTTGTAAGAACAAAGCTGATAATTGGTTAATCTTAGGAAATAGATCTGAACAAAACTGGTGGTCGGATCCTCTCATGAGTGTGGGCCTGAAGCACAGGTTACATTCCTATGAGTTCTGAGAATCAGCCACACCAATGTGAACAAAATGTAGTTCATGCCATGAAGATGCTTTTAGTCTGGTGGTGGGTGAGGGGATGAAGGGAACTCTGGGAGGAGCACCAGGTCTGTGGGGCTAGAGAAGGAGCCCTAAACCTATTCATTCAGGATTAGCAAAACCTACTATTTTGTTGTTGTTGTTTGTTTTTTGAGATTGAGTCTCACTCTATTGCCAGGCTGGAGTGCAGTGGCACAATCTCGGCTCACTGCAACCTCCGCTTCCTGGGTTCAAAGCATTCTCCTTCCTCGGCCTCCAGAGTAGTTGGGATTACAGGCACCCGCCACCACACCCAGCTAATTTTTGTATTTTTAGTAGAGACTGGGTTTCACCATGTTGGACAGGATGATCTTGATCTCCTGACCTCGTGATCCACCCGCTTTGGCCTTCCAAAGTGAAAACCTACTGTTTTAAGGATAATCTTACTCTAAGGGCAAGTTTGTTTTTTTCTTTTTTTTTTTTTTTTTTATACTTTAAGTTCTAGAGTACATGTGCACAACGTACAGGTTTGTTATATAGGTATACATACGCCATGTTGGTTTGCTGCACCCATTAACTCGTCATTTACATTAGGTGTTTCTCCTAATGCTATCCCTCCCCCAGCCCCCCATCTTACAACAGGCTCCAGTATGTGATGTTCCCTGCCCTGTGTCCAAGTGTTCTCATTGTTCAATTCCCAGCTATGAGTGAGAACATGAGGTGTTTGGTTTTCTGTCCTTGTGATAGTTTGCTCAGAATGATGGTTTCCAGCTTCATCCATGTCCCTGCAAAGGACATGAACTCATCCTTTTTTAATGGCTGCATAGTATTCCATGGTGTATATGTGCCACATTTTTGTAATCCAGTCTATCATTGATGGACATTTGGGTTGGTTCCAAGTCTTTGCTGTTGTGAATAGTGCCACAATAAACATACATGTGCATGTGTCTTTATAGTAGCATGATTTATAATCCTTTCGGTATATACCCAGTAATGGGATGGCTGGGTCAAATGGTATTTCTAGTTCTAGATCCTTGAGGAATCACCACACTGTCTTCCACAATGGTTGAACTAGTTTACAGTCCCACCAACAGTGTAAAAGCGTTCCTATTTCTCCACATCCTCTCCACCACCTTTTGTTTCCTGACTTTTTAATGATTGCCATTCTAACTGGTGTGAGATGGTATCTCATTGTGGTTTTGGTTTGCATTTCTCTGATGACCGGTGATGATGAGCATTTTTTCATGTATCTGTTGGCTGCATAGATGTCTTCTTTTGAGAAGTGTCTGTTCATAACCCTTGCCCACTTTTTGATGGGGTTGTTTGATTTTTTCTTGTAAATTTGTTTGAGTTCTTTGTAGATTCTGGATATTAACCCTTGGTCAGATGAGTAGATTGCAACAATTTTCTCCCATTCTGTAGGCTGCCTGTTCACTCTGATGGTAGTTTCTTTTGCTGTGCAGAAGCTCTTTAGTTTAATTAGATCTCATTTGTCTATTTTGGCTTTTGTTGCCATTCCTTTTGGTGTTTTAGTCATGAAGTCCTTGCCCATGTCTATGGTCTGAATGGTATTGCCTAGGTTTTCTTCTAGGGTTTTTATGGTTTTAGGTCTAACATTTAAGTCTTTAATCTGTCTTGAATTAATTTTTGTATAAGGTGTAAGGAAGGGATCGAGGTTCAGCTTTCTGCATATGGATAGCAAGTTTTCCCAGCACCATTAATTAAATAGGGAATCCTTTCCCCATTTCTTGTTTTTGTCAGATTTGTCAAAGATCAGATGGTTGTAGATGTGTGGTGTTATTTCTGAGGCCTCTATTCTGTTCCATTGATCTATATCTCTGTTTTGGTACCAGTACCGTGCTGTTTTAGTTACTGTAGCCTTGTAGTATAGTTTGAAGTCAGGTAGCGTGATGCCTCCAGCTTTGTTCTTTTTGCTTAGGATTATCTTGGCAATGCAGGCTCTTTTTTGGTTCCATATGAACTTTAAAGTAGTTTTCTCCAATGCTGTGAAGAAAATCTTTGGTAGCTTGATGGGAATGGCATTGAATCTATAAATTACCTTGGGCAGTATGGCCATTTTCACGATATTGATTCTTCCTATCCATGAGCATGGAATGTTCTTCCACTTGTTTGTGTCCTTCTTTATTTCATTGAACAGTGGTTTGTAGTTCTTCTTGAAGAGGTCCTCCACATCTCTTGTAAGTTGTATTCCTAGGTATTTTATTCTCCTTGTAGCAATTGTGTATGGGAGTTCACTCATGATTTGGCTGTTTGTTATTGGTGTAGGAATGCTTGTGATTTTTGCACATCGTTTTGTATCCTAAGACTTTGCTGAACTTGCTTATCAGCTTAATGAGATTTTGGGCTGAGATGATGGGGTTTTCTAAACATACAATCATTTCATCTGCAAACAGGGACAATTTGAATTCCTCTTTTCCTAATTGAATACTCTTTATTTCTTTCTCCTGCCTGATTGCCCTGGCCAGAACTTCCAACACTATGTTGAATAGGAGTGATGAGAGGTGGCATCCCTGTCTTGTGCCAGTTTTCAAAGGGAATGCTTCCAGCTTTTGCCCGTTCAATATGATATTAACTGTGGATTTGTCATAAATAGCTCTTATTATTTTGAGATACGTCCCATCAATACCTAATTTATTGAGAGTTTTTAGCATGAATGGCTGTTGAATTTTGTCAAAGGCTTTTTCTGCATCTATTGAGATAATCATGAGGTTTTTGTCATTGATTCTGTTTATGTGTTGGATTACATTCATTGATTTGCATATGTTGAACCAGCCTTGCATCCCAGGGATGTAGCCGACTTGATCGTGGTGGATAAGCTTTTTGTTGTGCTGCTGGATTCAGTTTGCCAGTATTTTACTGAGGATTTTCACATCGATGTTCGTCAGGGATATTGGTGTAAAATTCTCTTTTTTTGGTGTGTCTCTAAGGGCAAATTATTCTTGACATTTGTGCATTTATTAATTGCTTCTTTATGTAAAGCAGTCAGGAAAAAGTTCAGAACACTAAGCGACAGTAACCTATCAGTTCAGCCTTCCCCCAACCCGACTCCACTGCTCCCCCCAGCAAACCTTTTTATTTTCTACTGAAGGTACCATTAAGAATAATCCATTATTACCCCATTGGTTTTTCAACTCTTTGCTCATGAGGCTCTCTTCTCACAAAATTTCACAGGTCTAACTAAAATGAAAGCACCCCCATTTCCCTTGTCTTGCCTAGATCTTGGGAAAATGGGATGGAACAAGATTTATCCAGGTGAAACTCCTTGACCACAGTCTGGTCTCTACTTCACTGCTCCTTCCCCAGGACAAATGACCTGCCTTCCACTTTGTACCCAGAATAATTGATAGTGATAAAATCCAGTTACAAACTTTTTTTTTTCTGTTTGGTCAGGCTTCTCCTAGACTGTGATAGAAGTAACTAGCAAGCAAACAAAATTTTTTGTGATGTAAAGCAAGATGAATTTAGTGAATAGCTCAAACAATTTTGTTTCTTCCCTTGTTGTAGCTCAGGGATTATCTCATGGGCATGACCCCTTGTTGTAACTCAGAAATTATCTCATGGGCAGGAAGTAGCCCAAATCATTTGGTGCTGTGATCCCCAAATGGCAATTTGTATCTGCATCTGTATCTACTTTGTACTTACAAGGGAAGGAAACCTACAAGGGAAGGAAACAATGTATCCATCTCTATGTCTACAGAGAAGTAAGCAGTAACATATAGAAAAGGCCCAGGAATAACCCAGTTGCAGAAACAGGACTGTCCAAGGGTCCCCTGACACTAATTCTTGGAGGAGGGGACATTTAGGCTGAAATACGAAGGATTAGTTAGGGAAATAGAATGCCCTGGGTAGAGACGATATGTCTGCAAAAATCTGGAGAAAGGAGTGAATCCAGTGTTTCCCAAGGTGTAACAAAGGCTGGAAGGTAAAAAGCAGAACAGAAGTGCAAAGGAAGAAGGTTAGTGTAGGTAAGCAAGGGCCAGAAAATGGTAAAATTGCCTTGAAGTAAGAACCCTGATAATGTTAAGAGTTGCAGAGTGGAGATGGGTTTGGGGAGGAAGAGTTCTGCTTTGGTGAAAGATTTCTGTTTAGGGAAAAACTCCAAGTATTTCTTCTTATGTGTTCATATTCACTCATTTTATTGTCAGTTTATGATTAATACTTTCATGTCTAAGAGAGACCATCTCACACATTCTAGTTACAGCCTAATATTTCCACAGGAATACTAACAGATGCAATTTTATCTTCAACTCCAAGTCTACATCACTGATGCCATTTTCATTTCTCTCAACTTCATCATCAGCATTTAAAGTAACCCAGCCTGCCTGCTATTCTCTTTTCAGTCCAAGACTTTCCTAGGCACTCCCTCCTTCATCCTTCACTCCCAGTCATGTTTTTCCTCTGGGGGAGGCATTTCCTGGACAGGTTCTGTTTTGTTTTGTTTTAGACAGAGTCCCGCTCTGTTGCCCAGGCTGGAGTGTGGTGACACAATCTGGGCTCACTGCAACCTCTGCCTCTTGGGTTCAAGTAATTCTCCTGCCACAGCCTCCCGAGTAGCTGGGATTATAGGCATCTACCACCAAGCGCAGCTAATTTTTGTATTTTCAGTGGAGACAGGGTTTTGCCATGTTGGTTAGGCTGGTCTTGAACTCCCGGCCTCAAGTGATCTGCCCACTTCCGCCTCCCAAAGTGCTGGGATGACTGGTGTGAGCCACCGCACCTGGCCCTCCTGGACAGGCCTTTGAGTTGGAGTGGATGTGTGAAGGGTACTGTCAAGAGCACGCCTGCCATCAAGTGAACATGTGAATCCTGCTCCCAAGCCACTCTTTCTCCCTCCAAGTTTTGGAGGCCATGAGGATCTCTTTCTTTGTCTAAACAAACAGAGAGAGTCTTTCCTGCGGGCTTCACTCTAGTTTCCCTTGAGATTCCAAAAGGGCAGGGGAAATGTCCCTTCTGCCTGAGAGGGAGGTGGTAGTATTGCTTTTCCAATCTCATGAAGAGAAAAGAAAGAAGAGCGAGAAGAAGGAGAAGAGAAGAAGGAAGAGAAGAGTAGAAGGAAGAGGAGCGGGAGGAGGAACAGGAAGAGAGGGAGAGATTGATTGCCAACCTCAGTCCAGTGAAACCTTTGCCCAATAACATGTCCTTGGCCTGACCAGTCCAGTTCAACTGTTCCCTTCTTAGGGATTGAATGAGGAAGAGGAAGCTCTGTGAGTATGAATAAACAAATTTACTTCTACCTTTGGCTCTTTCTCCTATTAACCAAAATTTCTTAGTCACCCTGAGGAGGAGAAACCAATGCAGTAAGTTGGAGTGGGATAAGAGATGCCCTGTGTATCATGTTCAGGTGGCTTTGCTAGGGCCGGGGACTCTCAGCCCTTAGGTGACTGAACACTTTAGATCCTTCAAGAAGAAATATTTATAGTCTGAATTCTTAGGGCTTTTCACATTAACCAAGGACCTTCCCAGACTCTACAAAGCTGAAAAAAAAAAAAAACAACAACAACTCACCCTTTCAATTTGAAGACATAATTGGTTAAAGTTATTTGCAGGGGGTAGGGCACACATCAGCAAGATGTGGCCATGTTAAGTCACACCATTTTGTGTCAATTAGTTTCACAGCTTAACAAACCACCTCTAAGCAAGCAATAGCATTTATTATTGCTTACTAGTCTGCAGGTCAACTGGGCAGTTCTACTGGTCTAAGACAAGATGAACTGATCTTGGCTGGGTTTTCTCATGAATCTGTGGTCAGGTTGCAGTCAGTGAAGGCTTGCTAGTCTAGGATGGCCTTGCTCACTTCTAGGTTGCCTAGAAGTCGGCTGGCTGTTGGATGGTGTGAGGGGTGGTAACTGGGCTATGTATCTCCCATCATCCAGTAGAGTATGCCAAGCTTTTTACAAGAGAGTTGAAATGTGCGTGTTTTCAGCCTTTTGAGCCCTAACCTTGAAACTTGCATGCATTCACTTCTGATATATTCTTTTTAGCCAAAACAAGTCATTAGCCTAGCCCATATCAAGGTTTGGAAAACAGTTTTTGCCTCTTGATGAGAGGAGCTGTCAGGTCACTGTGCAAGAGGTGTGCAGAGAGGGATGAAAAGTTGCAGATATTTTTGCAATTAATCTACTTTAGGCCTTAAGGAAGCAAAAGGTTTCTGAGAGATACCAAACCTGTGAAGTGAGTTTCATAACCTGTGCAACTGACTTCATGGATTTTTGACAGATCTATCACATTTCTGAAAGTTATGAGGTTTTTTTCTCCTTGGGGAAGGCAGGGTAGGAGGGTAAAGCATACCCTCCCTCCCCATATTCCTCCTACCTTCCCAATGCTATGGTGATGCCCACCCCATGCCCCAGATACCTGTAATCTGTGTTTAATGGAGTTGATTGAGGAAGTCAGCGAGATGGAAGAAAGATGCCAGGAATGAGGCAGCAGAGAAACAAACCCAGACTCTTACTCACTTCCCGACTCTGCCAGATGCTCCAGACCCCTTCCAGATGGATGAATCAGAGCCTTTCCAGAGCTCTCAGCTTGGGCCTGCCATTGCCACACAGGTATTTAATATGGGAAAATTTTAATCACGTTTGTTTTCCCATGTTTTGTTCTAACGACAAATCATTTTTAATGGGAGACTAGGGGGTGGGAAAAAAAGATGTAGCAAATCTTGGCTGACGGTTTTATCACCAGTCTCAGATCTCTGGTCCCAGGGCTGGATTTGCCACCAACTGCAAATCATCTTGAGTGAATGAGATGCGCAGGAAGTAGAAAGAGGGGCCACGAAGGACCCATGGTGTCCCTGCCTCCTATTTGTCCACCACGTCCCAATAAGAATTCAGGGACAACTACTCTGTTCTAGTTGTTACATTTTAATCCTCTCCATAATCCTGCAGGGTAGGAAATTGCTCTTCCCAAATGGCATCATGGGAACTGATGCTCTGAGGTCCCCAGTGATTTGCCCAAGTTCACCTAGCCAGTAAGTCATGGAGCAGGGGCTTAAATCCAGGTCTGTCTCACCTGACAGCCCGGGTTCTTCACCGTGGCACCATGCTGCCTCTCTTTACAAATCACATTTTAAAATTCCTTGATAGTTACAACTTCTCTTAGAGAAGTCTATTTTCTTTTCTTTTTTTTCTTTTTCTTTTTTTTTTTTCTGTTTGAGACGAAGTCTCACTCTTGTCACCCAGGCTGGAGTGCGATGGCGCGATCTCGGCTCACTGCAACCTCTGAGGTCTATTGTCTAAGTATGTTTACAGACATGGAGAGGTTCACTTTGTCATGGACAAATATGCCATTCAAGGTCCCATGTATGGATCCTGGCAGGGCCAAGCCAAAAACCCAAGTCTTCTGAAAACATGGAGACTCCACGGTTCATTGCCTTCCGTAAATAAGGCAGAAACCCTATCAGCCCTGACTCTGACTAAGCCCTCGCCTGGATCACCTGAAGTATGTCCATCTTTGTGGTAGAAAGACCATTGATTTTAGGAGTTCTAAGGAGACCTGGGTTTCTAAAATGGAATAATGTTAGTAAGGCATATAATTTTTATTTTATTTTTCAAATATACTTACCTTTAAAAATTATGTGGATAATACTTGACTATATCTGGAGTAGTTTATTTATTTGTTTATTATTTTAAAATAGGCTCTCACTCTGCCTCCCAAGCAGGAGTGCAGTGGTGTGATTACTGTAGCCTCGAACTCTTGGGCTCAAGTGACCCTTCTGCCTCAGCCCCCTGAGTAGCTGGGACTACAGGCGTGCACCACCACACCTGGCTAATTTTTTAATTTTGTGGAGAGATGGGGGTCTCATTATGTTGCCCAGGCTTGTCTCGAATTCCTGTTCTCAAGTGATCCTTCTACCTCAGCCTCCGAAACTGTTGGGATTGCAGGTGTGAGCCACTGCACCCAGCACATCTGGAGTATTTTACAGCAATTCCAAGGTATTGTATCATTTCACTCAAAAATACTTTAGTGAATATCACCAACAGATGAAGACTTTTGAAAAAGAACATATTCACAATCATGTAGCTTATTGTAGCCTTACTTTATTCACTTGTAAAATGGCATGAAATACCCAGGAAGTTCGATTAAGAGTAATAAATGAGAAATTGCAGTCAAAGATGTAAGTGAAGAGCCAGGAATTATTCCTGCATGAATCAAGAGATAGAGTTTCAGCAGAAGGCAGGTGGTTAACAGCATCAAATGTTACCAAGAAGCCAAATAGAATGAAAGCTGAAAAGTAACCATTGAATTTGGAATTGGGAGGTCCCCAGGGATCATTAGAGCTAATTTGATGGGACCATGTGGATGAAAGCCAGATGGTAAACGAAGTAAGGGATGATGAAATAGAAATAGTGAATCTAGACTGTATTTTCTAGATATTTGAGCAGTAGAAGGTTGGGGGAAGCTCCTACTCTTAGGGAGAAGCCAGGAGCAAATGACAGTGCTCTTTAGGGTGGGGAAACATGAATTTCTTGTTGTGGGTGAGGATATAGTCAAGTTGGTGAGCTTGAATATGTAGGAGTGAGAAGGAATAATTGATAGAACAAAGTCATTCTAAAGTAGGAAGAATTGGTATCAATAGCGCAAGGAGAGGAGCTGGCACTTGAAAGAAAGAAGAGCTCTGCCATCATCCAATGTGCATCTATTGAGCTCTTCTTGTATGCACTGCACAGAACACTGTATAGGACAATGAGGGATATAATGGGAAACAAGGCCTGACCTTCTTGTCAAGGTTTGCACAGTCTACTGATTGCTAAAAGCTAAGTAAACAGACAATTAGGCATGGCGTCTATGCCAGTTGTGCAGAGAGGGTCAAGAAGAATTCGCAGAAAAATATCTCTGAGACTGGGAATGTAAGTACGAGTAAGTGAGTGAGAGGAATGAGGGAAGAATGCTCCTGGCAGAAGGAATAATGTGTGCAAAGATCTGGAGGCCAGAGCAAACACCGTTTAACTTTTACTCTCAGGAAGAATAGAAATAGGTAAGCATGAGTAAAGATGCAGATAAGTAACGGGTGGTGCCTCATGCCTATAATGCAGGCATTCTGGGAGGCCAAAGTGGGAGGACTGCTTGAGCCCAGGAGTTCAAGACCAGCTTGGGCAACATAGTAAGACCCTATTTCTAAAAAAACTGAAAAATAAAAAAAATCTGGGCATGGTAGTACACACCTGTAATCCCAGCTACTTGAGAGACTGAGGCAGGAGGATCTCTTGTGCTCAGGAATTTAAGGCTGCAGTGAGTTATCATCACTCTACTGTACTCCAGTCTGGGAGACAGAGCAAGACCCTGTAAAAAAAAAAAAAAAAAAAAAGAAAAAAAAAAGATGCAGATAAGTTTGGAGATGAAAGGCAAAGTGGCCAGAGTGCATATTGAATGGCTTATGTTTTCTTGGAGAGTTTGAGGCTGAGAGAGTTCATCGGGGCGATAGAGACATATTGAGCAGAGCTCATTAGAATGGAGATGAGATGAGCCCATTTATTATGTATTTAAAGGGCAGGCATCGACTTTCACCATGGAGAAAGTTTTCCTACTTCTCACCTCCACTGTCAGGAAGTAGTCCAAGTTATCCTTGCCTTTCCCTTAGATCACAGAAATAGCCTCTTTTATTGGTCTTTGCCCATCCATTCTTGTCTCCTCCATTTCCTTCTCCATGCAGCAGCCTTTTAAAAAGATAACATAACTGCCTTGTTTAAAACCCTCTGATAGCTTCTCATTGTACTTAGAAAAAAAATCTAGGCCCTTTGCCACATCCTGCAAAGCCCAGTGTGGTTTCTTTGTCCACCTCTGCAGCCTCACCTCAAGCTTCTTGTTTCACTCTGTTCCAGCCACTCTGCCTTCTTTTCCCTGCATCTTCCTCTTACCTCCTGGCCTTTGCACATATGGCTTCCTGTGGCTGGATTCCTCTTGTGTCTGTTCTTTCTTTAGACCTTAGCTCTATCATCATCAACTCCAGGAAGCTCTTCCTAACTTCACAGAATAGGTCACGTTTCCCTCTTTACAGCACTAGCGGAATTGTATACCTCTCCCTGTGGGCACTTAATAGAGGGGCAAGTTCACATTTAATTGCCTAATTATCTGATAAACATCCCTCTCAACCATTACTGTAGGTTCCATGAGAGCAGTTCCACAAGTGTCTATTTTTACCCCTCTCACTATTATGACCCCAGGATCGAGTGCAGGGTCTTACACAGTAGACACTCAATAAATACTTTATAAATGAATGAACGAATACATGTACATTAGTACTCCTTGAAAAACCATTGAATCCTTAGCAATTCCTTGTAGAGCTATTGATTCAAACTGGTTTCATCTGAGCATGAGCAACCTTTCTCTCCCAGTCGTGTCCCTGTGATGACTTTTATCTTTCTGTACAAATATATCTACTTCCCACATGCCCGTGCACGTATGTCAGTGTGTATAATCCCAACTCCAATAAATACTTTGCTTAGACAAGAGACAGCAGACACGCACTCATCAAATCCATGCCTGCAACCAGGAGAGAAAGCAGCTCTCATTGCTTTCGCACACATGTTTATTGATGATGTAGATTAAACTTTAATCATATTGCACAGTTTCAATTTCCAATTGAAATTGAAAGTCTGAGCCACGTATGGGTTTTTATTACCATCCACTTACGCTGCTGATGGAAGCAATCGGAGGGGAGTCATCTTCCTGGGCCTCAGGTGGGGTGGCTGGGTCATAAATCAAATTAATACTGCAATGTAGCGGAGGTGGTAATGCACAATAGGAGATGAGAGGGGTTAGGAGCAATTTAGGGAGTGGGGGACCCTGTCGTCAGGGTGGGATGGTGCATGACGTGCGGGGCTCCAAAGTGAAGAGTGAGGCTTCTGCCTCCAGTTATCTCTGTAGCGTTTTTGTAAGCAAAGAAAAATGCTATTTAACCATGCTTTGGTTAACAGTTTGGAAAACAGTTGCAATGGCAAAAGTTCCTTGAGGAAGAGATCGGCTTCTGCTTGTGAGTGTTTTAAGGTGCATATCCCTAAGAGCAGCAGACACTGCCAAAAGGGATTACAGTTGGTATTAGACCAAAGGAAATTTCTGCAAATTTTTTTAGTATTATTCTAATAATACCCATTGCCCAAAATGTGGATATCCATATGCCCAAAAATGCAGAACACTGATGTCCGTGATTTTTACCTGGGCTTTTATTCTAGGGCTAGAAAGGTCACTCATCTTTTTGGGGGAGATGGCAGTATCCATGAAGTTGTCTTGGGTGTCAGGCTGGTACCAAATCAAGAAGTAGAAATTAAGCAAGACTTCATGCCCCAAGTGGAGAATAATAATACCAATAAGTAGCATTTATTGAGCGCTTACTATGTGCCAATCTCTGTGTTGACCCTTACCTAGTTTGCATAATAATGGTATGAAATATGTACCTTTAATAATATGTGTAAAGTACTCATTCAGCACTTGGTACATGGTAAGTGACAGTAAGTACCAAGCTCTTGTTCAGTGTTCCATTGTACACTTGGGGGAATGGAATGAAGAGCTAGAGAGGTGTGTGGTCAAGTGCAGTGGCTCATGCCTATAATCCCAGCACTTTGGGAGGCTGAGGCAGGAGAATATCTTGAGCCCAGCAGTTCAAGACCAGCCTGGGCAACACAGCAAGACCCTGTCTCTACCAGAAAAAAAAGTTTTTAAAACATTAGCTAAGCATGGGGGCATGCACCTGTGGTCCCAGCTACTCAGGAGGCTGAGGTGGGAGTATTGCTTGAGCTTAGGAGGTCGAGGCTGCAGTGAGCAATGATTGCACCACTGCACTCCAGCCTGAGTGACAGAGTGAGACCTTGTCTCCAAAAACTAAAAGTGAGAGCGGTGAAATGACTTAGCCAAGGTCACACATCTAGGAGGTGGCAGGGATGACGTGATTAGCATCAAGATGTCTGATTTTAGTGTGTGAGTCTTTAACATCTATGCGCTGCTGCCTCCTCATGTAGAAACCCCACTCTGAAGAACAGATCTGTGAGAAAACCCACCTGTGTTGGGAGGCGCAAAGTTGAGTTGCTAACCGATGAATTCAGTCAGTGTCGGTGAACTGAAGAACTTTGGGGCTCATGACAAATCAGAGGGCTGGGTGAATAGCTGCCAGGGTGAATCAGTGATTGGATACTCTTTATAAGGGATCCACTTTGGGGTAGACTTTTGGGATGCAAAAACGAAAAGATAGCCCTGTTCCAAGGAATTGCGGTCTATAGGGGAAATCCATTGTTTTATGTAAGTTTTGCTCAGCTCCTCAGTGTCCTTCACTGCAAGTCTCTGGTTTGCTCAGACCTCCTTCCCAACATGAGAACTCACATAGGGATGGAAGCCTGGCTTCTTGCCTAAGTCCCTGTCCCTTGTATGTCTTTGTTTTTGCTCAGCTTCATCAAAAACACCATGGGAGAAACTGCTTGAGTTCTGCCTTGTACATCCTTAAAGAGCCTGGCAATCTTCCTTCACCTAAAACAAATGCTTAAGTCAGCACAAGAAAATCCCCATCACTGGCAGGTAGAGAGGGGAAATGGGAGGAAAAACTCTGAGCTAAAATATCTAAAATCCCAGCAGGATTACTAAAGATAATAGCGGCCCCACTGGCCTGCATTGTATGATCATAGTCCCTGCTATGTGCTGAATATTTCACCAGGTGCATTGGTTATCATATCTCATTTAATCCTTCAAGGAAGGTGGAATAATCCCCATTTTACAGAAGAAGAAACAGGCTCTGAAAGGGTAAAACATCTGCCCAGAATCACACAGGTAGACTCTCAGGGCACAGATGTGTTTGTCTGATTCCAAGTGTGGGCATTTTCAACTCAGCAACGTTGTCTCTTTTTTCATTATAAATTTTAATCTCCCTTACCGTCTTGAATAAGTAATATCTGCAAATGTTATAAAGTCCAAAGGTGCAGCAGTGTATAGAGCAAAGTCTCCTTCTCAGGGCTCTCTCCTAGCCCCCAAACTCAACTGTGAACATTCCTGAGAGGAAAAGGTGAGATATCTATGAACTTTATCCTCTCCAAGTTTCCAAGTCAGCTGATCAGCTAGAAAAGCACCTCAGAAGCAAACTTACTGGAAAAAAAAAGAGAGAGATGGTGTTATAGGCGCCTTCCAAGATGGATACAAATGCTCTGGGAAAACAGCTGCAATATTTTCAGATATTAGAGAAGGAAAATCATGAATACTTGCTTGTAGGAAGTGGTATTAGATCTGTCATTTGAAGTACAGAATGTGGATAAGAGAGTAGGGAGGAAGATTTGAGAAGAATGTCATTTATTTTGTGTCTTTTCTGCCCCAGGGTCTTCCAGAGGCTGTTCACTTTTCCTGAAGCATGCTCCTTTTCCCCCAGCCAGACCAAATCCTACTTATTCTTTTAATGCCAGCTGGAGTGTCTCATTCTTTTTTTTTTTTTTTGAGATGGAGTCTCGCTCTGTCACCCAGGCTGGAGTGCAGTGGCGCAATCTCGGCTCACTGCAAGCTCTGCCTCCCAGGCTCACGCCATTCTCTGCCTCAGCCTCCTGAGTAGCTGGGACTACAGGCTCCCGCCACCATGCCCGGCTAATTTTTTGTTTTTTAATAGAGACGGGGTTTCATCGTGTTAGCCAGGATGGTCTCAATCTCCTGACCTCGTGATCTGCCTGCCTTGGCCTCCCCCAGGTGCTGGGATTACAGGTGTGAGCCACCGTGCCAGGCCTGGAGTGTCTCATTCTCAAGAAAACCTTTCCTAATAAGCCATACTAGGTTAGCCACCCCTCTTATGCAGACTCTGATGTGCTCTCTTAGTGTATGGTGCATTTTTATTTGTAGCACTTACCACACTTTGAGTTATTTGGGTAATTCTCTGAATATGTCTGTCTCTTTCTTCTAGACTGGAGGTCCCATGTTAGCAGGAACTGAGCCTTTCTTGTTCACTGCTGAATCCCTAAATACATAGTTGAGAATCAGTGAATATAACCTGGGTTCAGTCCTCACTCTGGCATGACCCTGGGCTAGTGGCACTACCTTGGGCATGACCTTGGCTCTGGCTAAACAACCTAGGGCAAGTGAATTAAACTCTCATTGTTATTTTTAATTATAATAACAAACACTTTAATAACATTTTCTGTATGTCAGGCCCCAACCTAGGTGGTTTTGAATATAACAACCATTTACTATATATAACAACATTTTGGAGTAGGTACTGGTGTCCCCATTTTACAGATGAGAATATTGAGACCCAATATGGAAGGCAGACTTCTAAGATGGTCTCCAGTGATTCCCACCTCCTGGAATCCATGCTCTTTTTTGCCTTTTCCCCTTGAACGTGAACTAGACTAGTGACTTACTTCTAGTCAACAGAATATGGCAAATATGATGTGATGTCAGGTCCTTGAATAGGTTTCAGAAGATTGTGACTTTTGTCTTGCTAGCCGACTCTTTTGATTGACTTCTCAGCTTGCAGCCTTTGATGAAGCAAGCTGCCATTTGTAGATGTTCATGTAGCAAGAGCCTGAAGGTGGCTTCCTACTAACAGCTTTGTAAGAACGGAGGCACACAGTCCAACAACCCTCAGGGAACTAAAGGAGGCCAAATGTGGGTGAGCTTGAAGGTATATCCTCCCCCAGTCAACCAATGAGATGACCGAATCCCTGGTTTACACCTTGATTTAAGCCAGATGAGAAGACCCAGCTAAGCAATGCTCACATTCCTGACCCACAGAAGCTGTCAGATCATAAATGTGCATTGTTTTAAGCTACAAGGTTGTGGGGTTGTATGTTACACAGCAATTGGTAACTAATACAAGAAAGATTAAGTCACTTGCCTAAGATTGCTCAGTAAGTAGAGAACCTGGATCTGAACTCAAAGAATTTGGCTCAGGAAAAGTTCATGCTATTAAGGACCATATTCTATTGCCTTACTGTAATCTGGTAGGGGTTGCTTCTGGTACATACTTCAAATGCTTTTCTAGAAATTAAATGCTACCATGGATGTAGAAATGCCTGGTAGAGTCCATGACACAAAGTAAGTGCTTAGTAAATGTCAGCTATAATTATTATTATCTTCGTTGTTATTTGGTACCTTCAAGACATGAGCAAAGAAAAGGGAAAACCGCATAAACACGAAGTCAGAAAAGACACTCGTAGTAGCCTTGAGAGAGCAGCCATTTTCCTTCATTAAGAACCATTCCAAGGAAGGTATTTAATAAAACATTCATGAGCTACCACTGCTGAAAGGCTGAAATGGCAGCCCCCGCAGTAACCCACAACTTCAGGCAGATGTACTTTCTTGGTCTCTCTTTCTCCTTTCTAGCATCATCAGGGAAGCCCCCGAGAGCAAGGAGGGAAAGAATAGCCTGAAACTAAGTAGATATGTTAGCTGGAAAGGAATAGGTGTGGGAATTCTAAACAACATTCCCAGGATACAGTTTTGCTCCAGAGTTACAGCATCACAAGCAGAACTGATTTGGGCTTTTAAAGACTGCTTTCCTCCCGATTTTTAGGGAGCCACAGGACAGAGGATATTTCTGGAGGCTGTACCAGGGGGAAAATTGTCGATATTATTCTGTGACCTTTCCCCTTTCACAGAGTTCAGGAACAGAGATTCCAAGGGCTGAGACAGTGGGTAAGGATACCATGTCCTGATAATCTCTGACTTGGGGACCCAACAGAAGGGAGGAGAACATGTAACTGCATTCAGAGATCTGTCGTCTCCCTACTCATGATGGGTACTGATGATAGCAGAGTCATAACATTATTAACAGGAAAGCCTAATATTCAAATGGAATTGGAATGCATCCTTTCCAAGAGCAGAAAAATGTGAAATATATTCTAGCTTCCTCTTTATCTTCCCCACTAGGAATTTGCATGAAGCTGAATTATCCATGTTTACATAATGTCCTCTATTAGCTTTTCTCAGTTAATTTTTGGTATATCATCTCTGATTCTACTTTTTTGCCTCCCCTGATGGAGACCTAGTTTTATTCCTGGTAAGTATGTATACTCTAAATAATTTAAGACTCTTGATATATGACTACTGGCCTTTAGGAAAGCACGAATACATTTACAACATTATAAGAATCTAAGAAATGCAGAATGTTTGAAGACACTGATGACTGGTCTGTTAGCAGCATACCTTGAAATGTCAAAACTTATATTCAGAGAAGTCAATGCTTGAATTCTTCCCTTACTTGTTATTGCTTCTACCTTTTCATTATATAGTGTGGGTTGTTATGGTGATGGGCAACTGGAATATTGAGAGGCTGTTGGAGAAAATATATTATCTATGTGAAATGATCCATTTCTAAGTCAAGTTGGGAATGGCAAATATTCTACTATGGCCTAATCATTCAAGCATCATAAGGTTAAAAAAATACCTAAATGTTACTTGACTTATATGGCTTTGTCTTCTTTAAAGTGCTTGAGACTCAAAGGGTTCACTGCTGTAGGACAGAGAGGGTCCTTCAAGTACACAGGGATTTATTTAGTAGGGGTTGGCAAACTATGCAACCCATAGGTAAATCTAGCCAGCCACTTTTTTGGTAAATAAAGTTCTATTGGAACACAGCCACACTTTTTTTTTTTTTTTTACATGTTAACTAAGATTATTTTTGTGTTATAACAGCAGAGTAGTCATGACAGAGGCCATATGGCTTGCAAAGCCTAAAATATTTACTATCTGGCTCTCTAACTAAATGTTTGCCAGCCCTTGATGGGGTCATAGCCATGGAAGAAGCATGGTCCTGCTGCAATTGAAGTTAAGAAATATGAGTTTCAAAGACCTGAGTTCATATCTCATCCTCTTGACTAACTAGCTATGTGAACTTGAATGCACCTATGCCCTACCTTGGTCTATCTCATTTGCATAATGCAAATACTTCTGTCCATAGCTGACATCCTGCTCTAGGACAGGGTCTATGATTCTTTAACCTTTCTTTTATTTCCTCATTCATTCCCAAAAGAATGCTGCTGATATATACAGCAGGATCTGAGCACATTTGTTGAATGAATGTGTGTGCAACATAATTATATCACAGAGCTGTCATTAGGCTCAAATGGTATAATAGTGCACACAATGTGAGACATATAACATGCTCCAGGCACCAGATGCTATTTTAGACAGATCCATTTCTGGCTTGAAAGCTAGGGTCAGAGAAAATAGGGATTAGTTCACATGTTCTCCTCGATCTTTGTGGCTGAATTTCCTTTGTTTCAGTTGGGTTCTTTCAGTTGCAAGACAGAGACTCCTTCAAGTTACCTTTTTAAAAAGCAGTTTATTATTAGGAGCTGTGAACTGTAATTAGAACTGGAAAGTTGTCAGCACCTACGGCTGTTTTAGGAATCAGTCTCTCTTTCATTCTCTCTCTCTTGTCCTCTCTAATTATTTGTTCAATTCTCCTTTCTCTCAATTATGTTTTCCCTCATATTCTTCTTCTTTTTTGCTTATGTAGAAATTTGGTTTATTCATGATTTTGCCTGCCATGTCTCAAGGTGTCTTTTCATCCTCAGCCCTTATGCTATCTCAGTTTCCCAGCTTGATAATTCTCAGTACTCCAGAGGAATCTGATTGGCCAAAGAGATCTTTTCATCCCAGATAATACAGGTCCCAAGTCATTGGCTACAGGTTGGATCCATCATACTTGGGTCACAGAGTCCATACAATGCCCCAATTAGCTGGCAAGGTGGGAGGAGGTTGCTGAAGCAATAGGGGATGTGAGACAGTTTCCTTAAATGGGTGTGTGGGAATAAGCACTGACTGACATCCCTATTCCTCTCTTTGCTCCTTCTTGTTCCTTTTTATAGGTTCTGTCTAATAATGGATTCAGAAACAGAACTTCTTACCTTTGTGGCATGTGAGTTTTGTCAATTAAAGGTAGAAGACAAATTTTACAAGCCACCAATTTGTTTCCTGACTTATGGGCCATTGGAAAGCCATGGGATTTTCAGACACAGTATCCCTGCAATATCTATGAGGTTTCCTCTCCACGTCACTTGTGACGTTGGGCCAGTCTATAGAGATAAGGGAGGAGGAACATGTGACTGAGCACCCAGTCCCCCTGGGAAATCAGACAGAGAAACTGGGTTCCAGGAGGACTTGTATCAGGAAGGCCTTTTGAGCCCTGTTAGTCATGCAGGATCTCTACCTCCCTATTGGAGGCTAAATTTATTGGAACCTTTTAATTTACTGGAGGCTGAAGGGGAAAAATCATTATATAAAAAAGACACATGCACACCCATGTTTATTGTAGCACAATTCACAGTTGCAAAGATATGGAAACAACCTAAGTGACCATCAACCAATGAGTGGATAAAGAAAATGTGGTATATCTACACCATGGAATAGTGGTGTAGATATACCACTATTCAGCCCTAAAAAGAAGCAAAATAATGTATTTTACAGCAACTCAGATGGAGCTGGAGGTCATTTTTCTAAGTGAAACAATTTAGGAATGGAAAGCCAAAGATCATATGTTCTCACTTATAAGTGGGAGCTAAGCTATGCGGATGCGAAGGCATAAGAATAATATAATGAACTTTGCGGACTCAGGGGAAGGGTGGGAAGAGAGTGAGGGATAAAAGACTACATATTAGGTACAGTGTACCCTACTCAAGTGACAGATGCACTAAAATCTTAGAAATTACCACTAAAAACTTATCCATATAACCAAAAACCACCTGAACTCCCCCAAAACTATTGAAATTAAAATTAAAATATATATATTGTACTTGAGGCTGAAGCTAAGCAAAAGAGGCAAAGAATTTGTTTCCTTTGGCAGCTCTCTCCGGTTGGCTTTTCACCACCTCTAGGGCTTGTCATCTTCATGATTCTACACTGAAATTTCTCCCCCTCCTTTTTCTCACTAGACATTACATTTATCTGGGTTCTTTTCCTTGGAAGAGTCTAAGTAATAAACGTGGTAAATTACCTGTCACTGGAAGAGAGTTTGAAAGCCCAGGTGATGTTCACCTCTTGCCTTACCTCTTGCTCCTCAACTCAACAGCATCAATTAGAGATCCTATAAGCTAATTGAGAAACAGATTCAGGCTAATTTAAGCAGAAAGTGAACTTATTAGAATGATATTGGATCATAGAATCAATGAGAAGGCTGGAAAACCCAGCGCAGAAGAAGAAAGGAATGCTCTGATATTGGTAGTGTAAAGTGGACCACTTTCTTAAAAGGGTGTCACTCTGGAAGAAGTGGTGTCAACTGCCTTTTCTTCCTTATGACACTACATTCAAGATCCACAAAAACTACATCAGGAAAGGGCTGATTGGTCACCCTTGGGCTATAGACTCTTGAGTGGGGGAGGAAAATTGCCTTGACATTTGGTATCATTAAGACTACACACATCAAAGGAGAGGAAATTCTCCCAAAAGAAAATTTAAAACTATTATGAAAGCCAGAGGCAATGGATGTGAGGTGGAGGTGGTGGGGGGGGGCATACCAAAAGCCAACAAATGTTCTCTTCTCTAAACCAGACACTGTAACAGTAGGGATCTCAAACAACAGAGGTGATGACAGGAGGATGGCAGAAGGCCACCCCATTCAGATCACATCCTATCAGCATCAGATCGCATTTTGTCAGACACTTCACACATTTTAAGAATTGAGTGGTGTTCTTTGCTCCTAAGACAGTTTCTGTTCACTGAAGCCAGTCCAGCATGTAATCAGAGCAGATAGACATCTACAAGCTGTGGTTTGATGAGTTCTTAGAAGCACCCCCCATTTTTTTGCCTCTGGTCACTTCTTGATGCCTGGAATCACACCACACTCGAGCCATCTCTTTGGATTCAGTAGTGCAATCTCCATTCCCTCTGTTCAAATGGTAGATGCCTCTAGGAAGAGCAAGATTATGAGTCCCTAACATCTGAGATTGAACACATTTTTAGCTCAATAGCATTAAATCAATTCAAGAGAACACATATTGATCATCTACTGTATACCAGACACTATGATGTGTGTGGCATTTAATGGCAAACAAGATAGGAGTCCCTGAACTCACTGACCTTATGAACTAGCAGAAAGGACAGACACATCAAAATGCAATAATAATAAAGTGATAAGAGCTTTGAGAGCATAGTTTCCTGGGAAAAAAAGAGGGGAGTCAGAACAGAAGAGGCAGGAGAAGAAAAGGGGAGTTTTGTGACTTTTTTGGAGTGAGATGAATCTCTCTCCAAAAAAGTTCACTGCCCTACGTTCTGCTAAGCACTCTCCAGGGTGCTGAAACACCTCAGCTGGGCTGTTTTTCATCTTCCCCTCCTGTTGGAGCTCAGTGTAAGAATCTCAGTACAATCTCAGACCTGAGACCTGCAATTAGCACTTTTGGCAGATCCATGTGTTTAAAGACAAGTAAGAAAACCCTTGCTTATTCCAGAGGCTGCCAACCAGCATGGGGTACGATGACCCAGGCTGTTTTACCCAGCTGTTTGCTCTATATCTTGCAATCGGATACTACTTTAGTGTCTTTTCCCTTCTACCAGATCATTAATTCTCATTATTTTGGCATCTAAACATTTTTTCATGAGCATCAGACAACTGGGTTTTAGAGCAAGTGGCTTCAAAGAATGAATCTGTCAAGGCTGTGATATATGAGTTTAAATCATTTCTTGCCTGTATTTTTTAAAGGAACCCATTTCCCCCTTTTCCTGTTCCTCAAAGCATGAGGCTAATGTGGTTACAATAACAAAATTAGCTCATCACTTACTAACTGTTAATTTAATTTTTAATTGTCCATTAAATCAGGATCTGAGCTGTTTATATTTTAATTTTTAATGTCAGGGAGTTAAATTGCTTTCCAAATTAGGGTTACAAGAGAAGGCTATTGCTGACTCTCAGAACAAGTGAAATCATCTGAAGTCATAAACATGATACTGCTATTTTCTGGGGAACAAGGCAGAGTGTGGACAAAGCATGAGGAATTAAGATAATCCTAAGTATTTATTGAATACTCACTATGTGCCAAACTCTGTGCTAAGTGCTTTAGACGTATTACCTCATTGATTCCTTAATAAATTATATGATGTAGCTTTTATTCTTACTGTCATTATATATATGGGAGAACTGAGGCTCAGAGAGGGGAAGACATGAACTTAAGATTCACAGCTAGTAACTGGTTGAGCAAGGAACTGATCCAGTCTCTCTTACTCTGATTCTAGTACTTTGAACTAGAATGCTATACTACCTTGTTTGAAGATGTTGCACTGAGGAAAAGATGGGAGAAGATATGAGGGTGGGAAAATAGCGTAGAATAATTGGGAGAGTGAGACCTCGGAGGGATACTCATGGACTCCCCAAAACCAACTCTCTGGGTCTCAGATTAAGAATTCCAGCCAAGCTCAGTGGCTCAAACCTGTAATCCCAGCACTTTGGGAGGCCAAGGCAGGAGGATTGCTTGAGCCCAGGAGTTTGAGATCAGCCTGGGAGAGGTAGTGAGACCCTGTCTCTACAAAAACCAAATACGTAATAGCCAGGTGTGGTGGCGCCTGTCTCTAGTCCCAGTTACTTGGGAGGCTGAGGTGCGAGGATCACCTGAACCCAGAGTTTGAGACTGAAGCGATCTGTGATTGCATTACTGTACTTCAGCCTGAGTGACAGAGCAAGGCACTGTCAAAAAAAAAAAAATTCTAGACAAGATAATCTAATAAGCCTATTTGGGCTATTGCATTCTCAAATTCTGTGACATTTCACCTGTAGCTAAGTGCTATTACTAGCTGAAGTTCTCGTGGCCAGAGAAGAGGTTGGAGCCGGGGGCATCACTGCTGTCAAAGCCAGAGAAGCCAAAGTGATGCCCCCTCTTGGGTCCTTTCTCTGCTTCTTTGTAGGACAGAGAAGAATGGTGGAAGATGAGGTCCCATTGCCTAGCTAGTTGCACAGACAGTGTTGTGTAGGGCTGTGTGTGTGTATGTGTTTGTGTGTGCATGTGTGTGTGTTTGTGTGTTGAAGTTCAACAATAAATAAGGGATGTGGAAAGCCAGAGAAAAAATATTGCAGAGGAAAGAGGAAGAGTGGGCAAAACCTACATCAGCTTCTGAAACTATTATTTCTTTTGAGAGCATCTCTCAGGTAACCCTTTGAGAGTACCTCTAAACATCCCTAGGAAGGGCAACAATTCAAGCTAACCCACAACTGGGAATTAGATGATGGCTAGCTGAAAACTAAATAAATAGCTTCTCTCTCTCTCTCTCTCTCTCTCTTTCTCTCTTTCTCTCTTTCTTTCCTCTTCCCTCCCATTTTCCTCCCTTTTTTCTTTCATGCTTCCTTTTTCTAACAAACAGTGGGCATTCTTTAATTTAGGCACTGCATTCGATGCTGTGGATACAGTGGTGCAAAGGGTAACCCTATTCCTGCATATTAGGAATTTACAGTTTAGAAGTTACTCAAGAACAAGACCAGGCATCGTGGCTCATGCCTGTAATCCCAGCACTTTGGGAGGCTGAGGCAGGTGAATCACTTGAGGTCAGGAGTTCAAACCAGCTTGGCCAATGTGGTGAAACCCCATCTCTACCAAAAAATACAAAAAATGAGCTGGGCATGGTGGTGCCTGCCTGTAATCCCAGCTCCTTGGGAGGCTGAGGTGGGAGAATTGCTTGAACCCAGGAGGCAGAGGCTGCAGTAAGCTGAGATTGTGCCACTGTACTCCAGCCTGGGCAACAGGGTCTTCGCCCTCTCACCCTGAGTGAGTCACAACTGAAAGAGAAAGTATATCATTGCCAGAGAAATGTCATCAATTTCACAGCTTTTCCAAGATCTGATTCTTCCATGACATCTTAGGAGCATCACAGCACAGAGATAAAGAGTATGGACTCCGGCGGCAGATTACAGGGGCCCAACCCTGTCTGCCCTCTTTCCTTCAAGCTCCTGGACTTTGGGCAAGTTACTTAACCGCTCTGTGCCTCAGTTTCTTTGTCTGTAAAATAGAGATAATAATAGTTTCTACCACTGAAGGTTGTTTTGGCATGAAATAAGTTGATATTTACAAAGTGCTTAGAAAAGTGTCTGGCACGTCATAAATGCTAGGCCAATGTCTGCTAACTAGATAACATTTCTTTTGCATATCCTACATAGATTCTGGATTAATAGCCAAGCCTACACTTAGCTGAATTCCTTTTGGGCTTTCTTATATGCTGGGGGATCTAAAAATAGGAAGGAAGTGGGGCTTTCAAGCTAACTTCTGCTTTTCTTCCCTGACCCCTTATGAGCAGGCTCCAGCCACCACCAGCCTTACTCTGTACCAGTAGCGCCCAAGGACATTTGTTTTTCAGAATTCTTGGAAACATTACTGGACAGTCAGGTTGCCTGGGTGACATGGATCATTTCCTCGTATGCTTGATACCCTTGGCCCAGATTTTACCTTCTGGGAATTAAATGTTTACGCCCTAAACCATGCCATAAATGAAGAAGTTATATGTATGTACCTTGTACATGTTCAGGAATATTAGTCTGGTGGCAAGCCTGACTGGGACCCCAGATGTCTCCAGCCGTCTCTGTCCTTAGGAGAACATTAGGAAATGTCTAAAGGAATAAAAGGACAGAATAAAGCCAATATTCTGATCCTGTCTCCTAGAGCACTTTCAGGCCCATCCAACGGCTTCTGATAAAAAAGTGAGCCCTAATAAGAAACAAGAGGAGCAGTCAATGAAGCTTGGAGGTGTTGGCTAAATTCCCACTGTGATTAAATTTTATATTTTACCCTGGGCTGGGATGGTTTCCAGAGATCAGTTTGTGAAAACAGCTATATTGAGCCAACTCTGTTTTCCTAAATAACTGAAATTCAGAGCTCTCTTCTGAGTTGGCAGGGGCTGAGAGAGGAAAGGGCTTTCCTTGGTGAAAAACAAACCATCTTGGGGTCTGATACCACTCAGTTTTCCAGATTATTAACAGGAGATGTGCAGAAAAAGACATTTTCTCAAACCAGAATGATCTAAAAAGATGACCATGGATTTAGGGCTGAGACGTCTTGAGCTTGAGTCCTGGCTCTGTCATTTATTAGGTGAGTGTCTTGGGCAAGTCACTCATCTCTTTAAGCCTTAGATTCCTCATCTGTAAAACGGGTATGTTAGTTAGCATAAGGTAGTTATGCTATGGTAACAAACAGCACCCCCGCCCCCATATCTTGGTGGTTTACAGCAGCAAACATTTATTTCTCACTCACATCAGATTCTGGCTGTAAAGCAGAGCTCAGCTATGGTTCTGTGGCTCCTTTCCATGTAGATTTTCATTCTGGGGTCCAGGATGCAGAAGCACCTGCTTGCTATCTTGGCTTTGAGACAAGGGGATAAAGGGTGATGGCAGAGTCATGCAAGATCTCTTAAGCTTTTGCTCGGATATACTCTGTAATCACCAGCACTCATATTCTATTTGCCCTGGGGGTAGGAATGTTACACTTCTCCCACAGAAAGGCAGTGTAAGTTACATGGAAGTTAGAGGGTCCTATACCAACTCTCTTACAGAGAAAGCAGCAAATAATTTAGAACAATAATATAGCCTACCCCAGTGGAAATAATAATACTTCTTCTTCACAGGGTACTTATGAAACCCAAATGAAATCATGCATATGAAAGTTTATTACAAACTATAAAGTTCACTGTTCACACCACTTATTCTCTTTAATGCCAAGTTATCCGTGGTTCTCATAAAGGCTGAATGGAGACATATTGTGTGCATATCTCTATTTGTGTGGAAATCTATTTGTTTTCAAACATACTTCCCATTTATTTTGAGGTGATTATCTCAGTATCAATTTCACTCCACACAGCCCTCCTTATAAGAGCCCAGAATCCAAAGAGTTTAGTTTTGTGTGAAGATGAATGTTGAGCCCAATATTTCAGAAATTTGTGATAGAGAATTGTGGCATTGCCTGGCTTTGTGTCACTAAGAATGACAGACTCTCCTAAAGGGAACCAGGCTTTGTGAGTTAGCATTTGACCCTTCATTGCCAGCTACTCATTGATTGACTCTTTGTTCTTACTACTGGAGAAGACATTTACAGAATCACGTCAGAGACTGGCACAAATCCCCATGGACAATTGATTAGGAAACTGGAGACCTGGAAATTTTTTTTTTTGAGACCTGGAAATTTAAGAAGAGGATTGAGAAACATGATAACACTAGGAAAAATCTCATTTTGACATACCAGAAGACTTCATTAGTTGATGAATTTACTCAATAAGTTATATTGCCTGCCTGCTATCTGCTAGGCAGTTGGTATTCAAATAATTTGTTTATTCATTTGCTCATTTATTTATTTGACAAATATTTGATGAACATCTGCTGTGTGCCAGGCACTGTTGTAGGCACTGGGACTATATCAATGAATGGAACACTCAAAACTCTTGCCATTAGGGAGCTGATCTTCTGGGGATAAAGGATTCACGATACACACAATGGATAAAACAAATTAACAAGAAAAATATGTGGTATAATGCCATGCAATTAAGAAAATAAGAAAAGAGGATAGGAAATGTTGAAAAGGGGGCTGGAACTTTAAATACAGTACCCAAAAAGGGCTGGCTGAAAGAGTGCCATTTGAACAAACACCTGGAGGAGGAGATGAAGAAAGAAGCCTTGTGAAAGAACAATGCAGGCAGAGGGAATAGTGAATGTGTACTCTATGAAGCAGGAGCATGCCTCATAGGGAGGCCACTGGGACTGGTATGGCATGAGCTGGGGATAGAGTAGTAGACGATGATTTGAGGAAGAAACAGGTGGCCATATCCTATAAAGCCTTGTAGGCCATTTTAGAAACTTCAATTTTTTTCCAAGTAAATGAGCAGTCAAATGTAAGATTTTGAGAAGAGGATTAACATGAACTGAATTACATTTTAAAAGGTTGCTGGCTGCCATTTTGCCATGGATTTAAGAGTGGCCAGGACAGAATCAAGGAGGTCTTGTTACAAGGCTGATGCAACAATATAAGTGAGAGATGATGGTGGCTTAGACCATGTTAGTAGATGGTGGTGATATTGGGTGGTTAGATTTGGAGTATGTTCTAAAAGTTTTAAAGGTAGAGCTGCCAATATTTGCACACGAATTAGATGTGAGGTGTGAGAGAAAGACAAATAAGACAGAGCCCTTCTCTTCATGGGGTAATAGGCACCCAAGCATACAATCATAAAGCAGATAGAAGTAGGGATAGAGGTACATAGAGTTCCTTCTGAGGTACCTAACATAGAACTGAAGAAGGTATCTCGGCTGGATTTTAATGGATGAGTGGGATGTTCCCAAGAGTAGAGCCTCTAAAAATGGTGTGTGGTTTGAATGTGCCCCCTCCAAAACTCGTGTGTTGAAACTTAATGGCCAACATGATCAGGTTAATAGGTGGGACCTTTAAGAAGTGCTTAGGTCATGAGGGCTCTTTCCCCTCACTCATGAATGGGTCTAGGTGTCCTCATAAAAAGGGCTTGACAGAGGGAGTTTACTCTCTCTTGCCTTTTTGCCTTCCGCCATGTGAGGACACAGCAAGAAGGCCTTCACCAGATGCCAACACCTTGATCTTGGAGTTCCCAGCCTCCAGAACTGCGGGGAAATAAATTTCTGTTCTTTATAAATTACCGAGTCCATGGTATTTTGACATAGCAACACAAATAGACTAAGACAAATGGTATGTACAGAGAAGTAGAAGCCACCCAATGTTGGTGAAGGGAAAACTGTGGTTTAGAGGGTGCTAAGACATGAGGCTAGAACAGTGGTCAGAATCCAAACTTTGGAAGATTCTATAGGCTAACTTGAAGAACTAGGACCCCTGGTTGCAGATGTTACACTTTGGTCTCAGCAACAAGTGGCCTGGTCAGATTTGAGTTCTCAAAGGGTCTTCTGCTGCCATGTGAATAGTAGATTTGAGGTGGAGGAAAAAGGGGAGGCAGGGATGCAAGTTAGAAGGGGGAGTGAGGCTTGACTCAAGGAAGAAGAATTGTGTTGAAAGACTGACATCCAGTTCTCAAAGGGGTCACAGCCCTGAGAAGGAGCAGGATAGAGTTTTGAGGCAGGGCTCCAACGATTGTGCTTACTGGCTGCACCACTTCCTGCCATGTGGTAGAGGCTTCCTGCCCTTTTCAAGAACTTGCAGTGAGGTTTCGCAGCATTCAGGTGAATGTTGGAGAAAGTGACCATTTTGGAGGGCAAAGGACAGAAACCCAACTTAAGCTATAATAGCATGCAGCATGAAAGAACACTGGAGCAGTCTCATGTCCATTTCTTTCAGCTGCTTACCCACAGTAAGAAAAGTATTAACTTTCTCCAAATATCTCTCCATAAAAAGCAAAGATAAGACATGGTTGGTTGTGTTTGGGTCACGTGCCTACCCCTAGACCAATCATAGTAATTAGGAAAACATAGAATGTGATTGGCTTAGACTGCATCTTATGATAACCCCTGTGGACCTGGAAAAAGGTGTCTTTTCAAAGAGAAAGAGAGATAAGGAAGCTTACTGGGTAGACACAAAACAGCAGCATCCATAGGGTTTGAAGAAAGCTCTCAGGAAGGATGTTGAGGGAGAAGAGATAACCTGTGATTGAGGAGTCAACACAGCTCCACGGTTCCCTATCTCTTGGCTGACCATGTAGGCTGCATTAAAATCACGTGACTATCATTCATTTCCAAATTAAGCAATGAGCTCTCAAACTGCATAGGCTTTCTTAGGTAATTCTCTATGCCAGAATAACCTGCCCTTCTCAAACTTGGCCTCATCCTCAACCTAAATGTCTTCTCCTCTATGAAATGTTTCTGTCATAATCAAGGCCGATTGATTCTGTGTCTCCTCTGTGTTCCTGTGGCAGTTCATTATACCTCTGCTATAACATCTGGGATGTTGCATTGTACTTGGCTGCTTACTGTCTGTCTACAAGCTTTGCCTTCTAGACTGTGAACTCCTGCAAGATGATGACTGTGCCTCATTCATCCTTGTATCTGAGTTCCACGAACAGTAACAGGCACATAATAGACACTCAGAAAAGATAGCTCAAAATGGTGATTTTCTTTTCGTGTGTTGGGACTGGGTTTGTACAAAAGTCAGCATTACTTACTGGGCATGTAAGATGGAATGCTAAATATTCAGAGTGAATACATGGTGTCTTCCCTCCTCTTCTCTCCTCTTCTCTGCTTAATTTACTTTCACCTGACCAATCATACCACTGCATACCCCTGGCCAGAGAGATTGAATCAGGCATGAGTCCATGACTCAAGATGAGTAAATTGGGGAAAATATTTTCTTTCTCTGTATCATATATTGCAAGCTTGAGATTTCTATGGAGCAATATTGCTGTCAACTGCAAAAGCCAAGAATGAAGCCAGACAGAGAAAAGCTGTTTCAATAGAAGAGGAGAGAGAATAGAGAGAACAGGAAGACATTGAAGGGAAGTTGAGGGAAAGAGTTAGCTGGATCCAGCTAACCTAAAGTATATGCAATCCTAGGACTTAGAGTTACATGAACAAATAAATGCTCTTTTTGCTTAAGCTGAATTCATCTGGGTTTCTACCATTTGCAACTGAAAATGTCATGATTAATACAGTATTACATCTGCTTCTTAGAGAGGCACAAGTCCTTTGGGAATATAAAAGGCTCTGTCAAGTCCTGCAGGAAGGAAACTGATGTCACCTTGTTTTTATTTAACCAAGTATCTCCCAGATTTGTTTGATCACTAATTCCTTTTTTCCAATAACAAGTATTAATATCTGCAGGCCTACTATTTTTACATTTTATGAAATATCAGCTAAAACATTGTATATTTTAGATTAAGACATCATACACTTAATAATGTAAAATGAAGTTAACTAGTGTTCACAAGGTGTAGATTCATAACTTAGATCAGCTTAATTGGGAGAGCTGATATCCTGAGTTAGGGGAAATCCTCTGTCCCCAGAATTATTTGTAATGCTTGAGTTTATAATGCTAGTAATGAAGTAATAGTAGTATTAGTAATTACTACTGCTAATTAATGGCTACTCCAGTAATTAAAACAACTAATATTTGTCAAGCACTTACTATGTGCCAGACACAGTGCTAAGAAATTTATACAAATTATCTCATTTAGTCCTCACCTGTAAGGCTGGCATTATTATATTTTACCCATGGAGCAAACAGGTCAGAAAAGTTAAATGACTTGCCCAATGTCATAAAATCAGGACATGAAGGGACCAGTATTCGAACTCAGGTCTGGCTGATACTGAAACCCATGATCTTTGTCATGGCATGTTCATGCCCACGAGCTTGAAAATAAGTCATCTAACTAGATGCATTGGTCATCTCTGATAACTGTTGCTTAATTGACCGAGGAACCTAGTCAAAGAAACTCCTCACATTTTAACATGAACATTTCCCACTACTCACTGGCCAAAGCAGCTCATGTGGATTATAAATAGGGGCTATTAACATTATATTATGATTGGTCTACGTACTCTTTTAATAGACCCAGTGTTTGCAGTTCTATAGAGATGCAGAACAAAATAGAAATTTTGAAACAACAACAAACCTGGCTACTGTCTGAACACTGCTATTTGGAGGGTGAGGTTGTGGTATGAACACAGAAACTGACATGGCTAGATTTCTTATCTGTCGATAGATGCTGAATTGCTAACATTGCACTATGGCATTGCAGCAAAAGCCCCCACTTGCAGCACAAGAATCTACTCAACCCTGACTCTGATGAATGACCGTCAGAGCTTAGTTTGACTGCTTCCTGGTGTGGAAAGGTCGCTACCTGATACTACCAGTCACTATCAGCCACAGTGAGGAGCCAGGTGCACCTAGACAAGCAGAAAGGGAGGCCATGTGTGTATTAGGGATACAGCGTTTAAAGGGAAGGACCCTGGATGAGAAGTCTAGGACTTGGAATCCTGGCTCTGTCACTTGCAAGTTGAGTGACTTTACTGAGTAATCACCTAATGTCTCTGGGCTGTAGATTTCTCCTCTGGAAATAGAGAAATAGAGTTTGCATTTGCCATCTGAGAAGGCACTTGTCAGAGTGATAAAAAATGTGTTATGTGAAAGCACTTTTTTTTTTTTTTTTGAGACAGAGTTTCGCTCTGTCACCCAGGCTGGAGTGCAGTGACACAATCTTGGCTCATTGAAACCTCTGCCTCCCAGCCTCAAGTGATCCTCCTGCCTCAGCTTCCTGGCTAGCTGGGACTACAGGCACATGCCACCACACCTGGCTAATTACTGTATTTTTTGTTTTTTGTTTTTTTTTTTTTTAGTAGAGATGAGGTTTCACCATGTTGACCAGGGTGGTCTTGAACTCCTGACCTCAAGCAATCCGCCTGCCTCAGCCTCTCAAAGTGCTAGGACTGCAGGCATGAGCTACTGCGTCTGGCCTATGAAAACACTTTTAAAACTCTTAAGTGTCTGTAAGATATAAGGTGGTCACACACTACATTATTGATAACAGTTATCTGGGGGAAGGGCAGGGAGGAGTGCTGAGGTGTTAAGAATCTTTAAAAAGAGTAAAAAAGATAAGATTTTTAAAGTCAGCTGTAAAAAAATACATCATAATATGATGCCATTTACATAAAATATAGATATAGATATGTGTAGAAAAATATACTGGGGAATATTTTCCAAAATACTAGCAGTTTTAGGTGGTGTTTACCTTTTTCCATTTACTTTTCTATGTTCTCATTTTTACAATGGACATGGATTATTTATATGGTCAGGAACAAAAAAAGAAAGTAAAACACCTCTTTTCATTTGGGAGTTGTGGCAGACACAGAGATACATTGCTCAGATCTCCTTCAGAGAAAGCACTGGCTGCCCAGTTGTAAGAAGTGTAGTTAGCTAACAGCCTTCCACTGTTAACTCCTTCAGCATTTGAATCAAGGTTCTGCCCTTTGAGGGGCAGCTCAAGCCAATGGCTAAACATGAGAAGGATAATAGATCCCAGCTATTTCCATTCAAGGTAGACTCATCTTAAAAAAAAAAAAAAAAACAGCTTTGTTGAGATATAATTGATATACAAAAACATGCACATATTTAATATACAACTTGATGAATTTGGACATATGCATATGCCCATGAAACCATCAGCACCATCAAGGTAATAGGCAATACCTCCAAAAGTTTCCTTGTGTTCCACTGATTTCTTTTTCCTTTTTACTCCCTTGAGACTTAGTATGTAACTCAATTAGAGCATGCATCACATTGTTATTAGATTATCTGCTTTTTGTGTTTGCCTGTATTTCTCCAGATGGTCAATGACTTAAGGGTAAGAACATGTTTTATTTGTATTTGTACCACCAGCCCTCATTTGTAGCTCAGAGTGTGGCACATAATAATTGCACAGTAAAATTTTGCTGGATGATTCTGACCTCATAAGTTATATATATGGGCTGGGTGTGGTGGCTCACGTCTGTAATCCTAGCACTTTGGGAGGCCAAGGCAGGAGGATCGTTTGAGGCCACAACTTCAAGAGCAGCCTTGGCAACATAGAGAGACCCCATCTCTACAAAAAATAAATAAATAAATTATTAGCCAGGCCTGGCGCTGTGCACCCATAGCCTCAGCTACTTGGGAGGCTGAGGCAGGAGGATCACTTGAGCTGAAGAGGTCAAAGTTGCAGTGAGCCATAATCATGCCACTACTCTCCAGCCTGGGTGACAGAGCACAATCCTGTCTCTAACAGCAGCAAACCATATACATGCCTTAGCAGAAGCTTGGAGTTTTTTTAATGAGTGAAACCTAGCTTGAGGAGATAGAACTGTATTCGCTGATATAAATACAAAATTTAGATGAAAATAACTTCAGAAACAGCTGAATATACTCATACAAATGAAACATCTGCACTCAGTCTTTCTCTCCATCTTTCAGCCCTGTTTTGCTCTCTGTTGTTTTCATTCTCAGGTGGGCTCTCCAAGGACATATGCTGCCCTAAGTATATGTCCCTCCAGCCAACCAATTATAAGAGAAAGAGAATAAATATTGTGTATTATCCACTTTCACACTACTATAAAGAACTGTCTGAGACTGGGTAATTTATAAAGAAAAGAGATTTAGTTGACTCACAGTTTGGCATAGCTGAGGAGGTCTCAGGAAACTTATAAGCATGGCAGAAGGCAAAGGAGAAGCAAGGTGCCTTCTTCACAAGGTGGCAGGAAGGAGAAGTGCAAGCAGAGGAAATGCCAGACACTTATAAAAACCATCAGATCTTGTGAGAACTCACTCCCTATCATGAGAACAACATTGGGGGAAACCACCGCATGATCCAATCACTTCCCTCCAAGTCCCTCTCTAGACACATGGGGATTATGGGGATTACAATCCAAGATGAGATTTGAGTGGGGACACAAAACCTAACCATATCATCTTTATTGATGGTCCCAGTAGAATTCCAGAGTCTAATCTCATTGGACCAGCCTGGGTCACATACCCATCTCTGAATCAATCATGATGGCCAGTGAGAACATGATGACTGGCCACACCTGGGTCTTGCATTCATCCTTGGAAAGCAAATGGCTGTCAACCCTAACGGAATCACAGCCTGAGGATAGGAAAGGGGGTGGATTACCAATGTTCTCATCAGAAGAAGGGGAATGAATATAGGTCGGGCCAAACAACAGATGTCCGTGGTACCTGTTAGGATTCCACACTGGGGATACCAGCAAAGAAAAGACAGGTAGGACCCATTGAGGAAAATGCTGCAGGCAAACACCAGCTGCTGGAAGCCAGATAAACAGGGAGTGAATCTTCTTTTTGCAAAATTAACCCAACAGTTTTCCCCCTCCTTTTCTTGTACAGTGTTCTATTACATTTTTGTGTTTACCTCCAAATTATCAAATGCATATCTGTATATAAAGCCATATATTCCTGTGCCTTGGGGAAGTAGGTAAGGTATTAAGTGAAATTTCTTTTTAAAATAAAGTGGCGATTCTATAGTGACACCATGCCCTTTTTTTCCTGTCTGATTTACCTAGTAGGAATACATTGGGCACATGCAAAGCCCTCCCCTCAGCCCAGGAAGGGACAGGATAAGTGACTCCATTATAGCACAATATTTATAAGATTAATCAAGAGAGGATTTGCATGATCAAAGTTTGAGACACTGAATTCAACAAAGTTCAGTAGGCATCTTTAGGGCTTATCAGATCCTTTAATATGCTAATCATCATTGAGATTTTCTAGGAGGGACACTAGAGATGGCAGAATTTCCTGACTTTATTATTATTATTTTTCCAGCACTGAACCCTTTCTAGAAAGTGCACATCACAGGGCATGTGTTATGAAGAAAACATTTTGGGTTGGCTCTGTAATACCATTTTAAAAACATTTTCAAAATTCTAATGATGGAATTTGATCATTATATAGAACTGTTAAAAACTAAAATGATTTATATTTTTTATGTGGCAGACCATTGAACGTACATAGGCACAGCTATTAAACAATATCTCTATTTTAAAAGAAATTTCATTGGGTTTATATGGGCATAAACATAACCTCAAAAGGTGGAAAATCCCTTCTTGCCAGATTCCTTATCTGGGAATGTGTCATTAAATCCTCTTCAATCATACCCCAGCCTTATTAAGTTCCAATCTCCTCTTCATTGTCCTTCCCATCCCAAGACACTGATACTTCCATTCTGTGCCTTTTTCCTACCTGTTCTTGCCTCCAGGGCTTTGTTCCTCAGTTTCCCTAGCCTGAATTGCCTTTATCTCCAATCCATTGTATCACACCAAATTGTCTACAATCCACTCCTCTCTCCTCCACCTTGGCTCCTGTATGCCAGATTATAGTTGTGGGGGCAGGGGGCACAGCTACTGGAGAAGTGTCTAACGGTATGTGTATGTGTTGGGATGGTTCATGCTTGGGAGTCAAATCCAGTTGCAGAAAGGTCAGGAAGAGAATGACTCATAGGGTTCTCCTTCCTCTCCCACACCCCTTTCTCTGGCTGGAGAGACACTGAAACAGCCTGGGGAAGCAATGAGCTATAAGAGGAATGGATAGGTGATATGGTTTTGCTGTGTCCCCACCCAAATCTCACCTTGAATTGTAATAATCCCCATGTGTCAAGGTCGGGGGAGAAGTGGAGATAATTGAATCATGGGGACAATTTCCCTCATACTGTTCTCATGGTAGTGAATACGTCTCATGAAAGCTGATGGTTTTATGCGTGGAAGTTCCCCTGCACAAGTTCTCTTGCCTGTCACCATGTAAGACGTGACTTTGCTCTTCGTTTGCCTTCCGCCATGATTGTGAGGCTTCCCCCGCCATGTGGAACTGTGAGCCAATTAAACCTCTTTTCTTTGTAAGTTACCAAATCTTGGGTATGACTTTATTAGCAGGGTGAGAACAGACTAATACAGCAGGGACTGCAAAGTATGTGGACTCTAGTCTTACTCTTCTGCCTCTTCCAGGATATGTGACTTGGGGTGAATTGCTTTCCTCTGTGGGCCTCAGTTTTTTCCTCAGTAAAATGACAGGATTGGGATAGGCCAGTGATTCCCATACCTAGCTGATCACTGGCATCATCTGGAAAGCTGGTTAAAAATATATTTTTTTCTGGGCTCTAGTCCCTGACTTTGGATGATGACTGGGAATCTGAACTTTAACAAACTCATCCAGGTGTGGGTAACACTAGACTAGATTATTTCTAAGAGCTTTTTCCAAAACAAAGCATTGATAAATATCCTGTCTATCTCGGGGTAGTGGAAGTCTCTCTTGCTATCCTCTCTGCTACTGTGGTTCTGAAGAAACTGTCAGTCACAGAACTCTATTGATGATCCAAACCTGTCCAAACATAGGACCACACTCCTCTGGTCACTGAAAAGTACCCATGAGAGTCATGTGACCAAGAAAAGTCAATCAGAGCTTTTCCCTACTTGGAGCTGCAGGAGAAATAGCCTATTGGCTAAGGTCATGGAACTCAAGGGGTGTTATCCAGAGCTTTCAGGTGGCATGTGCCCTGCCATGTGGAGAAAGCCTTTCTGCAGCAGGAAAGTGTGAGGCTGGGCAGAGAAAAGCTGAAATAAGATGGATAGAGTCAGACAATCCTAGGAACCTTCAGTTTCTCATGTCGTGAGAACTTCCCTAATTCCTATGGTCTGTTCTCTGAGTTACTCACTGTTCTGTGAACCAGTAAAGCCTCTTTCTGCTTACTTCAGCTAAGTTTGGTGTCTTTCACTTGCAACTAAGGATTCTGTGGCAAAATCAGGATTATATCTGAGTCTGACCCCAAAGTCTGCGCTTCTAACCATTGTCCTACCTTGTACTCTTCCATGGGGACAAACATAACAAATTTCATAGATGTCCCTCTATTCCCTGCAAAAAGCCCCATGCCCTGCAAACAGCTTCAGTGATGTTTAAGGTCTAAACCCTCCTGCGTGAATCTATTGCACTCTTTTCCTCCTCCTTTTCGCTCTTATAACACTTTTTTTTTTTACAACTGTTTTGCTAATAGTCATTTACTGCAGTGGACCATAATTTCTCACATCTATACTAAACCTTTGTTTAAACTTTTTTATTTTGTCTCCTCCATTAAATTATTACTTCCTGAGGGCGAAGAACATGAATTGTATCTTTAAAAACAGATTTTTGGCTGGGCAAAGTGGCTCACACCTGTAATCCCAGCACTTTGAGAGGCCAAGGTGAGCAGATCACTTGAGGCCAGGAGTTCGAGACAAGCCTGGGCCGTCAAGGCAAAACCCGATCTCTACTACAACTACAAAAATTAGCTGGGTGTGGTGGCACACACCTGTAGTCCCAGTTACTTGGGAGGCTGATGCAGCAGAATTGCTTGAACCTGAGAGGCGGAGGTTGTAGTGAGCCGAGGTCTCACCACTGCACTCCAGCCTGGGCAACAGAGCAAGACTCTGTCTCAAAAATTAATTAATTAAAATAAAAAATAAAACAGATTCTTCATCATTATAAGCACAGGAGTGATCAAGAGCATTTTGAATAAGACACAAGGGCTTCGGTTCTAATCTCAGTTGCGCCAATTCGTGAATGGGATTTGAACCCAAGAAGGGAGGTCCTTAGAGCTCGTGTGAGTTTGTACTACGTCATCCAAAGCCACAGATGTGATGGACTGGGGACCCAAAGGAGAGAACACCCAGAGAAACCTGCCAGTTGATTTGGGATGATTTGAGGGAAGTCGCTTTCCTCTGCAAAAGCAGCTACATCTTCCCAGCAGCAGGCAGGATTCCCCAAGGAAACAGAGACCTAATTTATACATCTGGCAGACAAGATGTTAGTGGAAGTACTTAACCTTGATTCCCTTGCCTCACTTCCCTGGAACATCGGGAGTGATGGAAGCTGCCCTCCCAAGATCCAGAGCTCATACCCCCAAATGATGTGAGTCTCACAGCCATCCAGGGCCACTGCTCAGGGAGAATCACTCAGCCTGACACTCTGCTCCAGTCACAGAAGAACCCTCATTCCAGGAGTCAGAAACAGAGACCCCAGCAAACCAGGGACCTGGTCCCTGCCCTCAGCAAGTCTAGGATCTATTTGAGGACACAGTTCACATCTGCACATGAAAACCAATTTGGAATATTTATAAGGCTGCCCAGTATGCTGTGTAATCAAACAGTGCCTGCAGAGTACTGATAAAGACACTCAAGTCTTAGAGCAGGAAGAAATCCTATAAATTTGCTAGTCCAGGGTCTCTGAACGGTGGCTCATGGGCTGAATTTGACCTGTAGATGTGTGTGTTTGAGTTATACCATGTTTTTTTTTTCTTTTCTCTTTTTTTAATTTTACTATTCTTTAAACGGCTTTTAAACTTGGAGAGAATTTATATAAAATACAGACTTGAGCTTCTCTTTAAAATTAGGTGATCTGGCAGCTTTGCAGGCTTACGTTCCTGCATGGTCACATCTGGCTAGAGGTAAGCAGAAAATGCCCTCTCAAGAAAGAATATACTCTACAATTTGCCAGAGTCCTCACCAGTGCATACTGCCTCCCCAGTTCTGAGGCTCAGTGTCATCTGTTATGTGTTGTTGCATGTGTCCTATTGTTTTCCTTATAGTTTAAAAAAAATCACTCTGTATACTCATTTCCTACCCAAGAGAGAACAGCCTCAAGTGTATCAAGAGGATTGCACTTAGCTTGTTTCTCTTGCTTAAATAAACTTCCTTGTGCGTTAAGCTCCTGAATGTGTAGTCCCTGGTTTCTCCCAAATCCTGTATTTGAAGAAAATGAGGTTGAGAGAGAGGAAGAGACTGAAGTTTGGCATCATGGAATGAGCACTGAGCTCAGTTCAAGTCAAGAGGACTGGAAGCCTTGGTCTAAAACCCATCAGTAAGCATCTGATGCCTATACATGCCTGGGAAGTTTGTAGGCTTACATTCTCTCTGAGCCTCAGTTGGTCCATCCATAAAATGGACTCAAGAATAACCATCCTGCTATAACAAGATATATTAGAAAAAAAGAATAACCGTTCTATGGGGTTATTCTGATGATTGAAAGATGTAATTCTATAAGTACTTTACAGGCTATAAAAGTGTAAGGAACAAGAATAGTGTGCCTATCAGTGCTCTGAATGTTCTAGTTTTTATAGTTTGTGTTTAATTTGGGTCCCACAGCTCCTGCCATTGGTTTACCTAAATCCTTGCAATTCTGAAAAGAACATTTAGTCTTTTAGACTTTTATTTGCTTCATCTCCCCTCCATCTAATGTGGGTAATAGAAAAGTTTTATTCTTGGACCTGCATCATCTGTGTTATTATTTATATACACAGATGTTTTTGATGCCTCTTCCAGGGAATATTTTTGTAGATATTTCCTGAGCTCTTGAATCAGAGGAAAAAGCAAATGATCTCATTTTTGTAGCTCAAAATAAGAATAATAGGTGATAGTTCCTGAGCTGTTACTATGGGCCAGGCATCATACAAGACAGACCCTTCACATGCATTCGAACTTCACAGTGGCCATATGAGGTGTATCTACCAAGTATTTATTGCTGAGTAACTAAGTAACCAAAATTTAGCAACTTAAAAATTGCAATAAATATGCAGTGCCTCACATATAGTTTCTGTTGGTCAGGAATTCGGGAGTGATTTCACTGAGTGATTCTAGCTCAGGCTGTCTTATTAGGTTGCCATTATCTGAAGGTTTGACTGGGGCTGGAGGATCCACTTCCAAGGTGTTTCATTGCTGGCAAGTTGACGCTGGCTGTTGGCAGGAGGCCTCGGTTCCTTGCCATGTGGACCTCTCCATAGGCCTTCTTGAATATGCTCATGACATAGTGGCTGGCTTCCCCCAGACTAAGTGATCCAAGAGAGAGTAAGGCAAAGGCTGCAGTGTCCCTTATGGAAATCTCAGAAGTCACACTCCATCATGGCAGCAACATCCTATTGGCTGTGTAGTTCAGCCCTATTCATTTTCAAAGAAGACTACATAAGAACTGAACTATCAGAAGCAGGAATTAATGGAGGCTATCTTTGAGGCTGGCTAGTACAGTCTATTATTCTCATATTTTAAAAATGGAGTAACTAAGGTTTAGAAGGATTATGTAACTTGTCCAAGATCATAGTATTGGCAGAGCTGGGATTCAAATCCAGATTTGTCTATTTGAAAATATGCAAATGGAAGCCCTGAACCACTCAGCTCTACTGCATCCCAGATATTTTCAAAACTGTAAAGCACTGTGCAAATAATTCTGTTATTTGATAGAACATTCCAGGAACAGCTATGATTTTACTGGTAAGTGAGAGATAATTCATTCACCTACTTATTCATTCATTTATCCATTTAACAAATATCCATGGAATGTTTCACCTATGCTAGGATCTGAGATAAATGACTTGGCTAAAATCACATAACTGACAAATGGCAGAGTGGGTCACAAACCTAGGTCCGTATGACCCCTAGTACTGTGCTCTTTCACCACCTAGATGGTTGCTTTGAACTTATTTTATATGCCTTCAGAGCATCTTGGTGAAGTCCAGAGAAGTGAAGTGACTTCTCACGGTCTAAGAGAATAGACTTTAGCAAATACCAGATTTCTCCCTCAAAAGAGTTCTATGCCCTAGAGCAGAGAAACATTCAGACCTGCAAGAAAAACTCAGCTGTTGTCAGGATTCAGATCTTACAGTGTTTGTGGTAATGGGAATTAGGTCTGAATCTCAACATATGTCATATGGTTTGGATGTTTTGTCCCCTCCAAATCTCGTGTTGAAATGTGACCTCCAATGTTAGAGGTGAGGTCTGGTGGGAGGTGTTTGAGTCATGGGGGCGGATCCCTCATGAATGGCTTGGTACCCTCCTTGTGGTAATGAGTGAGTTCTTTCTCTGAGTTCAAGCAAGATGTGGTTATTTAAAAGTGTGGCACCTCCCTCTTCTCTCTTTTGCTCCCTCTCTCCCCATGTGACACACCTACTCCCCCTTCACCTTCCACCATGATTGGAAGTTTCCTGAGGCCCTCACCAGGAGTGGCTTCTGGTGCCATGCTTCTTGTACTGTCTGCAGAACTGTGGGCCAAATAAACCTCTTTCTTTTATAATTTACCTAGTCTTAGGTACTTCTATATAGCGATGCAAAATGGACTAACACAATGTTTCAGGCACTAAGCAAAAATATTGTTAGTGTTTAATGGGTATAGAGTTTCAGTTTTGCAAGCTGAAAAGCGTCCTGGAGATAGACAGTAGTGATGGTTGCACAACGATGTGAATGTACTTAATATGCTAAACTGTACACTTAAAAATGGTTAAGATGATAATTTTATGTTATGTGTATTTTACTACAATTTAAAAAACATATTGTTGTATTATCTAATTACATCTTGAAGACAGCCCCAGATGACAACATGTCTTTTGGAAGAAGAAATCAAGGCTCAGAGATGCTAAGTCACTTGCTCAGTATCAAATAGCTGAGAACCAGAGCTGGAGAATTGAAACCCAAATCCTTTCTACTAAAATACACAGTGCCCTTTTCTCTTGCTCCTGGTTTTGCAGCCAAAGGGAGGCCAGGTAACCATTTCACCATTGCTAGGGCAGCAATTTATCAGTCACTGAACGCCTTGGGAGGCAATTGGCCTTTATGGTCTGTGATCAAGCTGGGGAGAAAGAGCTGGGGCTCTGGGCTCCTTGACCAGGGACAGCTGACATAAGAGCAGCAGTCTGCAATGAGCTAGTTCTCTCAGAAACATCCCAGGTGGGCCTTGGCTGCACAGCTGGTATAATCAGCTAGACTGGGAACACCACAAAAGATATTTACAGGTCCAACTGCTGTTCTCAAATATTTTCCTGCAGCAGCTAGGCCAGATATTCTCAGATTTTAAAACTCCCTGAGATTCTGGGATTATTTTTGTGTAACTTGTGTGTGGGAAGGGGTTGCATATGGCAGTATCATTATGGCTCCAGGCAAGGGGCTGGGAACTGACTCGGGGCTGTCCCAGTCTCCCTCCCTTGCCTTCCAAGCTTGGTGCTTGTACTTTCCACCTGCAGTCTCTTGCTGGGAAAAGTGACACTTTAATTCAGAACAAGTGAAAAGGAGTCTCCACTTGGCTTAATGGGAAGTGACCAGGGAACACGTTGGATTAACCAAGGGAGATTGTAAAGTGCTGTGTAAATATCAACTGCTGGACCACTGGGGGTGGGAAGGCATTTGAGTCCATCTGGAAGAGGCACCAGCTTCCCGAGGTGAGGCTGAGTTAGCAGCTTTGCAACCTGCTCAAGTTTGGGACTTGCTAGGTGTTGTCTGAAAAAGGCAGGCTCTTTCTGAAAAGAGTTTTCTAGCCTTTCTGGGTCCTGCAGGGGCTGCTTACTGATTTATAGGAGTAGGAACCCTGAACAAGAAAGAGAAGAAAATTTTATTTGGGGAAGACCTATCAGGAGCCAGGACTTGTGCTGTGTGCTCTCACACAGAGGTGGCTAAGAGCTTCAGGGCTGCACATGCCAACCTTTGAACCCTGCTTCTGTGTCTTGCTAGGTAACTGAACTTCGGTTTACCACTTAACCTCTCTGAGCCTCACGTTCATCATGTATAAAAGGGGGTTAATAACATCTACCTGATGAGTTTGTTGGGGGAATTCGAGAGGATTAGCCCTATGCCTCACACATAGTCAGCACCCAGTGTATGGAATTTCTTATTTCCATTGTTTATATTGTCATCTCCTGGGGTCATCATTCCAATGTTTATGGGGAATAACCAGTCACCAGTAGATCTAGAGAGATGCATGGAAGGTGGGTAATTTTCAATATTGATCACCTCTTTTTTTCTCCTACAGCAAGAGCCAGCAAACTTTTTCTGTAAAGGGTCATATACTAAACATTTTTGGCTTTATGTGCCAGATGGTCTCTGTAGCAACTACTTGGCTTAAAAGCAGCCACAGGCTGGGTGCATTGGCTCACGCCTGTAATCCTAGCACTTTGGGAGGCCAAGGTAGGTAGATCACCTGAGGTTAGGAATTCGAGACCAGCCTGGCCACCATGGTGAAACCCCGTCTACTAAAAATACAAAAATTAGCTGGGCATGGTGCTGCATGCCTGTAATCCCAGCTACTCTGGAGGCTGAGGCAGGAGAATTGCTTGAACCCGGGAGGCAGAGGTGGCAGCAAGCCGAGATCACACTACTTGCACTCCAGCCTGGGTGACAGAGTGAGACTCCATCTCAAAAAAAAAAAAAACCCCAAAACAAAAAAACACCAGGCAGCCTGCTGGGTTTGGCCTGCAGGTCACAGTTTGCAGACTCCAGTCTTACAGTGATTTATTGAACTCTTAATACCTGATCATTTTTCATTTTGTTTTACAGCTAGTGGTAAATGTGCTTAATATTTCATTTGAACATAAGCTCCTTGAAGTCAGCATGCATTCCAGAATGGCTCTTTCTCTCTCTCTCTCTTTTTTTTTTTTTTTTTTGAGAGTCAGGGTCTTGCTCTGTCACCCAGGCTGGAGTGCAGTGTTATGATCATAGCTCACTGCAGCCTCCACCCCCCCCCGGGCTCAAGTGATCCTCCCACTTTAACCTCCCAAGTAGCTAGGACTACAAGCACGTGTCACCATACCCAGCTAATTTGTTTTTTAATTTTTTTTTTTTGTAGAGACAGGGTCTTGCTATGTTGCCCAGGCTGGTCTTAACTTCTTTGCTCAAGCAGTCCTCCCACCTCAGCCTCCTAAAGTGCTGGGATTAGAGGCATGAGGCTCTGAACCTGGCCCATAATTGGTTTTGTGTGTCTCTAATTTTCTCTAAATGAGGAACTCAATACATGTTTCCTCATTGGATTGCCACTGTGGGAGGCTTCAGGACAGTGAAGTGGTTAAGATCACAGGAGTCAAAGTCATAAATGCCTAGGTTCAAATTTCAGTGACTTTGGTCAAATGACCTCACTTCTCTGAATCTCAGTTCTCCAACTATAATAACGGAGACGCACAGAGTACCTATTCTGCTGGGTTGTTGGAAAGATTGAGATGATGAATGTAAGATTCTTAGTGATGTGCCTGGCAGGTAAGTAAATACTTAATAAGTGTTAGCAGAAGGGACAGATCCCTGAACCAGAACCAAGATACCCCAGATACTCAATAAGTATTTGTGCAATGCCGTTTATGAAGCCTGGGGGAAAGTCTCTCTCTTTCTCTGGTCCTCAGTATCCTCATCTGTGGACTGGCGATAAGAAGATGTGCTGTGGGACTGGCGTGAAGATCTAGTGAGATGGTATGGTTGAGAACACTTAGCAAATCATGCAGGCTCTCTGATGACACAGCTACTTTTACAGGTATTGTCTGCAGTATCCTCTGTCTCCTTCTGATCTCCTTAGTAACCCCCAGCCGTCAGCTCTCCCTCCCCTAATTCTTTTTGACAACAGTTTATCTACCTTGGTGTTATTGACATTTTGGGCTGGAGATTTCTCTGGTGTGTGGGGCTGTCCTGCGCACGGTAGGATGCCAAGCAGCATCCCTGACCTTTACCCACTCAATGCCAGAAGCACCCTCTGCCTCCACCAGTTATGACAACCAAAACTGTCCTCAGACATTGCCAAATACCCCTGGAGGGAGGTCAGAAATGCCCTCTGCTCTGGTTAAAAGCCATTACCTTAGAACAAGCCTAATGCATATAGCAAGGCAAAATTTGGAAGGAGGAAGAGGTGTCTGGGGCCTTCTGTTCTGCAGAGATACATGGAGAAATGATTACTCCATCTGCAGAGACTTCAGTGTAGCAAAGTGTGGCCGCAGACAAGTGTCTTAACCTCTGCAAGCCTCAGTTTCCTCATCTGTACCTTGGGGTAAAAATTCCCACACCCCAGGGGTTGTGGTGAGGACCCAATGGAGGAGGATAAACACAGTGAAGACTGAATAAATCATAACTATTTTTATTGTGTCTTTTGTTATGGTTATTGAGGTATGATAAAGTTCCCCTCTGCTTCTTGAATTTCAGATTTCATTTCAGCATTCATAGCACAGTTTGCAAACTGAAATGAATAAACTGGATTTGACCTTCAGACATATTTTATTTGGCCTTTGATGTGATTAAAAAATGTTTCAATTCTTAGCTTACATTTAAATGTTGGGAGATTTTTATCTAGAATTCCAGATTTAGGGCTTTTCCTAGAGAAGTGGGGAATTGGCCAGAGCTGGAGCTGGTACCTGCCACCCCCTTTAGATGAGGTGTGTGCTCTCGTTTCCCCAAAGCCTCGTCAAGCTCATTTCAACTTCACTCTATGGCATTTTCCTTTTGATTCCTACAGGTATTTGAGTTGGCTATCCCTCAAAATGTTTTTGGAGAATTTTCTTCCAAGGCCCTCAGAGTTGGTGATTCTTATCCAAGTTTTCCTATTTCTTTCTTTAAAGCTGAGCCACTGGTGAGGTAATGGTACGTCATTTTCGATGCTCCATCTAACCTCAATGTTCCTTTGACTCTCTGACTCTTGACAGTAAGCCAAGGCAGGACCATCTCCAAACCATCCTGTCAGTCTGGGGTGCTGTGCAGGGGTCCGAGGATCTGCCACCCCCATCTTGTTATCTGTTCCCATTTGCCTGACCCACGTCCTCCCCCAATCCAGTCTTCCCCAGCGAAACAGAACTGTCAGCTTCTCAACAACCATTTATCAGACACAAGGAAATAACAGCTTTTAACCACGCTTGAAGACTGTGATCAAATTCCGAACCGTTTCCAGAAGTGCCCCTTGGGGCCCAGGGGGAGACGTGGTTTCCATGATAACAAACCCTTTGCTGTCTCCCGTCTCCGGCCTCTCGGAAGGGAAGCAGATCTTACCTCCCTGTGGTGCTAGAGGAAATTTAACTACAAAAGCTGGCAGAGATGACATATGCAGAAACAACAGCATCACCTTGATGGGGACCTGTAATCAAATGTGCTGTCCATGACGGCAGCTATAATGGAGAGTCTTGCAGCACCCTTCCCTCCAGACACGTCTTTTGGGTTTGCCTGGGCCAACGTCCAACATGGAGAGATGGGGGAGCTGTGACTGGAAGAAAGACTCAAGTTCTTTCCCAGCAGGATTATAGCCTCTCCTTCACACGATCTTGGGGCTTAAGTACTTTCCTGAGAATTATTTAAAAACTAAGTAGACAAAAGAGAAAACAGAAAATGAAACTAGGAAAGGCTGGGGAGGCAGGGAAGAGGCTTCCTTCATTTAAAAAAGATAACACATGCAAATTACTTAGAGGCTCTGATATCAAGAAAGCACTCCATATTTGTGGTATTTATTATCCTCTGATTGGCTGTATCTCAGAGGCTGCAGTGATAACCGTGGCAAACTTCTACTGAGTTCTTAATTTATGTTCATGATCATTTTTAATTCTCACAACAGTCTTACCTGGGCATTGTTATGGCCATCTCAGAGATAAACTGAGGCTCAGACTGGTTAAGCTTGCTGAAGTCATACAGCCCATTAGCAGCAGAATTTTGTCCCAAACTCCAGTCTATCTAATTCCAAAGTCCACGCTCCTATCTACCACATTACACTGTATGTCCTTATTATAGTCTGAGTAGAATCAGTGTTAAGTCTGTAGGGAAGTGTAGAAGAGTCTGTGAACTTCTAAAGTCAGTGGATATATCTACCTTATCTGTCATTTTATCCCCCATGCCTAGTGTAGCACCAGAAACATAGTAGGTGCTAAATAAATATTCATGGGATTAATGAAAGAGCAATTATTAATTTAAATAGATGTATTTTTATCGGTGGGCTTTCAGGCAGGGTAAAGAGATGTGTTTGTATTGTAATTGTCTGTTTAATGGTCTTTCTCTGCCTCTTAATTGTGAACACCTGTTTCTGTGATGGTGTCTGAATTCATTTGTTAGGGCTGCCATAACAGAATATCACAGATTGGGTGGCTTGAACAACACAAATCTATTTTCTCACAGTTTTGGAGGCTGGAAGTCTGAGATCAAGGTAACAGCAGTTTCATTTCTTCTGAGACCTTTCTCAGAAGTAAAATACTTACCTCGTAAGATGGTGGTAAGTGCTAAAGAGAGAGAGAAAAAAAAGCAGATATCTTTGGTAGAAACATGTTTCAAATTTGAATGTAAGATGATGTTATCCAAGCATGGGTCCCTGTCCAGTGATGAGATCTTGGAGGGAGGCCTCCAACTAATTTTTTTCCAAGACCCTCAGAGTTGATGATTCTTATCCACGTTTTTCTATTTCTTTCTTTAAAGCTGAGCCACTTGTGAGGTAAGGGTACATCATTTTCAATGCTCCACCTAACTTCAATATTCCTTTGACTTTCTGACTCTTGACTGGGAGCCAAGGCGGGACCATCTCCCGCCTTGATCTACCCATACATACACCCACTCATCCACTCATCTGTCTACCTATCATCTATCCATCATCGATCCATCCATCTATCCCCTCATCCACCCATCTATTCCTCCATCCAAGTATTTTACTCCTTGGCTGGAGACGGCCATCTTCTCACTGTGTGCTCACATGGTTGTCTCTCTGCACTTGAATGTATCTGATGTCTCTGTCTGTGTCCTAATCTTCTCTTCTTATAAGGACACCAGTCATTTTGAATTAAGGCCCATCCTAATGACCCCAACTTTAACTTAATTTCTCTTTAAAGACCCTGTCTCCAAACACAGTCACATTCTGAGGTACTGTGGGTTAGGGCTTTTAAATTGGAATTAGGGGCATAGAGTATATAATTCAACCCGTAACAATATCTGTTTTGTTCACTTTCATATTCCCAGAACTTCACAGAGGGCCAAGTGCACACAGTTGGATAAGTAGGTTTAATTAATGAATGAAGGAAAGAATAGAAGACAGAAGAATGGATGAGGGGATGGACAGGTGTCGTTTGCATGGATGAATAGATGGGTGGATGAGGGGATAGACAGGTGGATCGATGATGGATAGATGACAGGTAGACAGATGGGTGGATGGGTGGGAGTATGTATGGATAAATCTGGAGTGTGATGGTTCACCGTAGTTGGAGGCCTCCCTTCAAGATCTCACCAATGGACAGGGCCCATACTTGTATAACACTATCTTACATTCAAATTTGAAACATGTTTCTACCAAAATGGACCAGCTAATGTTTTGTATTCTTAGTAGAGATGGGGTTTCACCATGTTGGCCAGGCTGGTCTTGAACTCCTGGCCTCAAGTGATCCACCTGCCTCAGCCTCCCAAACTGGTGGGATTACAGGCATGAGACACTGCGCCTGCCCCCACTTTACTTTTAAGGAGGCTGAGATTCTGAAAGGCGAAGTCACTTGCTCAAGGTCATACAGCTTGTTACAAGGCAGAAATGGGATTTAAACTCAGGTTGTCTGATGCTGAGCAAAGCTTATGCCTATAACTGTGACCCAAAGACAAATAAATCCAAATGCCTACATGAGATGCTTAGATGACAAGCAGTGGTGGGGACTGTGGTCAACTGAAGAATTCCTACCCTGGGTAAAGGAGGCTTCTGCTACCCATCTCCATCTGAATATTGCCAAGTGCGGAGGGTGGGGAGCAGTCTTCTGATTTTTCAAGATTAGCTGGAAATCCAAATCTTTATGCAAAATCTCTTGCATAAAGATTTTTTTCTCTTTTAAATGTCAGCAACTAATTAATTTTTTAATTGTGTAAGTCACATATGCCTACAGATGGAATTTAGCTTGAAAACTACCAATCTGTGACTGCTGCTTGAAACAACCACTAGAGTGCAGCTCCCATGGGCATGGAGCTACAACCCATGACACTCATCCATTGGCCCCAGATTCTGAGAGTCAGATTAATCTTTGTCTTCTTGTGTGTTATCTGCTGACTCACAAAGAGCTGTGTCTTCTGTAAAAGGAGAAGACCCAGATACTCTCAAAATAATGTCTTGTAGAGCTGCATTGTCCAGTATAGTAGCCATCAGTGACATGTGGCTATTTATATTTAAATTAATTGAGATTAAATAAAAGATAACATCCCATTTGCTAATGTCACTAGCCACATTTCATGTGGTTTGTGGCTACTATGTCAGGCAGCACAAATCTAACACATTTTCATCATCACAGAATGCCTTACTGGACGGACAGCCCCATTGAGAATCAAACTCTGGACCCATCCCTTTTCTCTGCCTTTTATCTCCCATAAAATACCTCTGCAGGCTGGGCATCATGGCTCATGCCTGTAATTCCAGCACTGTAGGAGGCTGAGGCAGGTGGATCACGAGGTCAGGAGTTCAAGACCAGCCTGGCCAATATGGTGAAACCCCATCTCTACTAAAAATACAAAAATTAGCTGGGCATGGTGGCATGCACCTATAATCCCAGCTACTCAGGAGGCTGAGGCAGCAGAATTGCTTGAACCCGGGAGGCGGAGGTTGCAGTGAGGTGAGATCACACCAGTGCACTCCAGCCTGGGTGACAAAGTGAGACTCTGTCTAAAAAACAAACAAACAAAAAAACAAACAAAAACACCTCTGCATGCCCTACCCTCCCAGGGAAATATCTGCTAGTGACAAGATAGCTCACCTGGAAAGAGAAAAGGAAATAATCTCATATATATTAATGCGAGAAAGCTAGTTGATCAGTCCACCTTCCTCTCATAGTAAATATGGACATCATTAGTGTCCTTCTGGAGACTTTTGCCTGTTTCTCATTAGTTCAGAAGAGTAGTTCTTGGAAAGCATTTCAGAACAGACAGATGAGCAGCAAGCCCTTGGAAATGATTTTTGAGGGTGCACAGTGCCAGCTGTCTACCCTTGGGAACTCCCACCCTCATGCTCTGTCTACTGCTGCTTCTGCAAGGACATCATTGTAGTAAGTTAGTCCATGTTAGTCCTAGCTCAGTGATGGGAAAGAAGATTAAATGAAGGCTCTCAAATGCATCAAAGAAGAAAGAGTTCTTGGTGGGAATGTAGAACAGCTAATAAGAGAAGACAAGCTTGAAATTAATGATGATTCAAAAATGCCAGAGTTACCAAGATTTTTTTAAGTAGTCAACGAGAAAGACAAAGTGCAGAAATTGGAACATTTACCAGACATGAAGAAATTGCAAGAATAGTTATCAGCCAAGAGGTAATTAGAAAAGACTTGGATGAGCTGGGGCATCTGCAAGGTTGGCAGAGGGTAAGGCATGGATATAAAGTGAATCTGCCAAATTGCCCTATGATTCAGGACCTGGGTGGGTGGGGAGCCAGAATATTAGGGGAAAAGAAAGCCAGAGGAAGAGCCATCTTTGCAGAAAGTTTCCTTAGGATAGCCATCTGGAATTGTAACAAGAAGACTTAATGAAGAATTGAAGTGAGCAACATAAAGAGAGAAGTAAACCTTTTCAGGGTGGTACAAAACTAATTATAAGAGACACGAAAGACTCAGTCAGATGGATATCAAAGTGTCACCTTTATTACTGATAAAAAAAAAAAAGCTCCACTGGAGGACACAGCTTGTGAATACTCTCCTGAATTGAATTTATCCCTCACTCCAACTTCACCCAAACCAGTAGGACAATGCCTGCTCCTCTAACCTCAGAATGCACATTTTCTGCAGGCAAGTGGATCCCAAGAGAGTGACGACTTAGATGAGTGCTTTCAGTTCCTTCTTACAGACGCGCCAATCAAGTGGGGCAAGAGGTCAGGAATGTCACTCTATTGGAGGTCCCTCTATAGGGAAACATGAGGAATAGGAAATAAATGTTCCCTCCTGTTCCATCCCCTCCCCCAACAACATCAGATTGTTTCAAGAAAATGGTATATTGAATATGAGAAAATAGAAATTGTGAAGTCATCAGAATTTGAGGAAAATATACAGGGCTGCCTGGCTGCCTGGAGTAGTCAGTCTCTCTCTCTCTCTCTCTCTCTCTCTCTGTTGCTGTCTCCCCCTTACTCTTTTAGTTCCTCATTACTAGATTTTTACATGAGTGGACTTTATACTGAGGTCCTGACTCAATCACCTTCTTACTGCATCTGCTTTTCATGGATTATCACATTGACTCTATGAGTTAGGTGCTATTATCTCTCCATTTTACTGATGGGAAAACTGAGGCCCAGAGATATTAAATATCTTGTCTAAGGTCACTCAGCTAGTAGGTGGAAGAGCCAGGATTTGAACCTGGGCTTGTGCCCTTGTCCGCTCCACTCCACTGCTGCCTCAGGACAGACAGAGAACCTGACTGGCTCAGCCTCTTTTTTGTTTGTTTGTTTTCATATCAGACCATGAGAGAAATATGTGGGTCCATAGGCATTTGGAGACTTGTCCTATTCAGTGGCAACTAGAAGCCCCTCCCTTTCAGCCCCTTGTACTGTATTGTTATTCTTTGAACGAGGTTGCTGACCTGAGCAACTGTTACAGACATAACACAGGCATTGGATGTATAATACAGATATAACACAGGCATTGGATGTACAATACAGACGTAATACAGGTATTGGATGGTTGAGAGGGCAGCTCTAAAGTCAGACATATCAACATTCAAATTCAAGCTTCGCCAGTGACTTGCTATGCGACCTTGAGCAAGTCACTTCTACTCTTTGGGCCTCAATTTCTTTGCCTATACATGGGCATTTTTCCCATTTATAAGAATTCAGTGAGCTACTGAGTGTTAACACTTAGCAGAGCAAACGTGGAATGAATGCATTTTTTTGTTGTTGTTGCAGAGGAGTCAGAATAAGGAAGGTTAAACTTTCCATTGTTTGCCCAATTATGACAAGCCTCTTTGTGCTGCTGTGTTTTCGCCTGTGGTGTTCCTCTTACCTACATTGTTCTTCCCTAGCCCTGCCAACTCCCCCAGTTTAATGACCTCCCATTTGTCCTTTAAGACCTTGTTTAACGCTCACCTTTTTGGAGCCTCCTTAGACTCTCCCAAGCAGAATAAGGTGCTGCTTGTACACATCTCTGCTAGGTCCTTCTTCTTTTTCCTATTAGATATTATGATGAGCTGGTAACTTGCCTCTCTTCCCAACTCCCAACTAGGCTAGAGCTTTTAAAAACTCTACTAGGTCTTTCTTCTTTTTCCTATTAGAGTTTTGGTTTTGGTTTTGGTTTTTTTTTTTTTTTTTTTTTTGAGATGGAGTCTTATTCTGTTGCCCAGGCTGGAGGGCATTGGCACGATCTTGGCTTACTGCAACCTCTGCCTCCTGGGTTGGAGCAATTCTCCTGCTGCAGCCTCCCGAGTAGCTAGGATTACAGGCATGCACCACCCCACCTGGCTAATTTTTGTATTTTTAGTAGAGACAGGGTTTCACCATGTTGGCAAGGCTAGTCTTGAACTCCTGACTTCAGGTGATCCACCCACCTTGGCCTCCCAGAGTGTTGGGATTACAGGCGTGAACCACTGTGCCCGGCCTAGAGTTCTTAAAATATGATTTTACAATAATATCACAACTTGTCTCTTTCCCCAATTTCCAACTAGGCTAGTTAGAGCTTTTCAAAACTAAAGAACCATGCCTGGTTCACCCAAGTTTTCCCTTATTTCACTTGGACAACATGTTAAATGCTCAACAAATGTTTGAGTAAATGGATACTTTTTTTTTATTTTATTATTATACTTTAGGTTTTAGGGTACATGTGCACAATGTGCAGGTTTGTTACATATGTATCCATGTGCCGTGTTGGTTTGCTGCACCCATTAACTCGTCATTTAGCATTAGGTATATCTCCTAATGCTATCCCTCCCCCCTCCCCCCAACCCACAACAGTCCCCGGAGTGTGATGTTCCCCTTCCTGTGTCCATGAGTTCTCATTGTTCAATTCCCACCTATGAGTGAGAACATGCGGTGTTTGGTTTTTTGTCCTTGCGATAGTTTACTGAGAATGAGTAAATGGATACTTAATCTATTAGTTATCTATTTCTGGTTAACAAATCATCCTCTAAGACAACATACTTATGATCTCATATTCTGTTGGTCAGAAGTCTGGGTATGGTTTAGCTGAGTCCTTTGGTTCTGGGTCTCTCACAAGACTCAACTGGGAAAGATCACTTCACAGACTCTCTCATGTGGTTTCTGGCAGACCACAGTGCCTAGCAGGGTTGCTGGACTGAGACCTCAATTCTCAGTTGAATTGTTGTCTAGAAGCTGTAATTCTTTCCTGTCTTCTTCTTCCAGTGAAAATTTACCAACCCTGGATTACATTCTCTGCAATTCTGCTTTTTACTCATTTCATAAAGCAGTGGCTGTCAGACTTGTGAATTTCAAGTACTAGTGCATTTTTCGTGTTGAAACTTCCACGTTGAAACATACAGAGACAGTGATATAGGGACAGATAACAGAGATGCAGATGTAGCTCATTGTAGAGATTGCCAACTCTTTATTCTTTGAAATACCTTTAAAAATTGTTCCATAAATGACATAGTTTTTAAAAAAACTCTAAACAAATAAGAATAGTCTCAAATAAAAGGCAATCCTTTAAATATAATAATTTTAGCTTTGTAAGAAACTCCCTTACATCGACTTTATTTTTTTGCACCACGGACTATCATTTAGAAACTGCCATCATAGATAATTTATGCCAAGGTGTTAATGGCTTGATAACATGTTTATTTAGGAAATATCCAGCTCCTCCTATGTGTCAAGCCCTGTGTTAAATGCTGGACCTGTGGAGATGGAAAAAACTGGGTATCTTGATGTCAAAAGATTAGTCTGGTTGGGAAAACATTTATAAGCCGTGATGCTGATACCAATGCACTACCTCAGAGTGATGTGAGCTTTTTCTAGCAGTTTAGACAAAATCTTTACGTTTTCAGGAGGGAAAGATGCAGAAAGCCTCATGAGTAAGTAGGAGTCGAGGGAGAGCATTGCAGGCAGAAGGAACTGCCTGCTAGAGGGTGTATATTAAGAGCTGTCATTTATCCAGGAGCTACAATGTGCTGGATGCTTTAATGTCACCTCATTTCAACTCAGCAACAACTGTATAAGTTGGATATTAAGACTCTCATTTTATCATAAAGAAGGTTTAGGAGGGGAAGTCGCTTGCTGAAGATCACGTAGTAAGAGACAGCCATGGGGTTTGAATCTAGCCCTTCCTGACGTTAAAACCTATGTATCAAACCACCCCAGTGATGTCCTGCAAAAGATTTAAATGGCTCTCTGATCTCATCCATACCCACCCGCACTGCTGCATCCCCCATACCGCTTATAAGAAAATGAAACAGGAAATGAAAGATGGAGTTAAATTTTTAGTAGGTAAGGTTGCCAAACAAAATATAAGATGCTTATTTAAATTTGAATTTCAGACAAACAATGAGTACTTTTTTTTTTTTTTTTTGAGACAGAGTCTTACTCTGTTGCCTAGGCTGGAGGGCAGTAGCATGATCACAGCTCACCGCAAGCTCCGCCTGCCTGGTGCAAGTGATTCTCCTGCCTCAGCCTCTCGAGCAGCTGGGATTACAGGCGTGCACCACGATGCCCAGCTAATTTTTGTATTTTTAGTAGAGACAAGGTTTCACTATGTTGGCCAGGCTCGTCTGGAATTCCTAACCTCAAGCGATCCTCCCACCTAGGCCTCCCAAGGTGCTGGGATTACAGACGTGTGCCACCGTGCCCAGCTGAGTACTTTTTGTTTTTTTAGTGTAAGGATATTCCAGATGTTACATGGGATATACTAACACTTTTAAAAATAATCCAAAAAACCAAACACCGCATGTTCTCACTCATAGGTGGGAATTGAACAATGAGAACTCATGGACACAGGAAGGGGAACATCACATTCCGGGTACTGTTGTGGGGTGGGGGGTGGGGGGGGCGGGGACAGCATTAGGAGATATACCTAATGCTAAATGACGAGCTAATGGGTGCAGGAAATCAACATGGCACATGGATACATATGTAACAAACCTGCACATTGTGCACATGTACCCTAAAACCTAAAGTATAATAAAAAAAAAAAAAAAAACTGGTGAGATGCTTGCTTCATGGGTGACCAAAATAATAATTAAATACTGGTGAGAGCAACAGTGTACTCTCCTTAATTTATTATGAGGCTTTTTAACTGGGTGTCCTACATTTTCATTTGCTACATCTGTCCACCTTTTCAACAGGACACCTTTGCCTTTATACTCCAACCAGAACTTTCAAAACCTAAGAGTAATTTACATAAAAAGTTGCTGCCTCCCATGAAAACTCAAGTTCTCACATTGCCAAGCTGAAGTTGAATTTCAGTGAAGCAAGACGGATTTAGGTTAGACTCCTCCTCCAGACTCTCAAAAGTCTTTCTGAGCAGTGTATTTGTTTTGTTCAGGAATATGACTTGCTGTATGTAGAATGTCATGGAACAGACTGGTTTCTAATGTCACAATATCCGTGGGAGAAAAAGGTGGGAAAGCACATGAGTTTTCAACCTTCCCAACTTGAGAATTTCACAGTCCTATGGGGGCTTCTCAGCGTCTGCCATCCCTATCCCATTTTCTCTCCTAGTCTAAGAAGCTGAAGTCCAGCATTGCCTCCCAGCTTGAGAATCGCCTTATAGGCACTGGCACACCTAACCCATTGAGAGCTGGGAGGGAGTGCACTTTTAGAGCACTTAACAGTGACAAGAGCTTCCCTTTATTCTCTTCTCCCTGCTATTTGACAAACAAAAGAGTTGTTTAATCACAGAAAGCAGACCGAAGTGGAGTTTTTTTTATCTTGAGCCATTCACTAACGGGATCAAATTTGTGTTGCCTTTGAAGAAATGAAAAAGAGTGGCTTCTTTCCCTTCTTCTTTCATGTTCCATCACCTTCGAAAAAAAAAAAAGCCAGTAATTATTTGAAGAAAAAATGCTACGGACATAGAAAGTTCCCTATTGTTTAAAGATGCATAATCAAACCTTTGGGCTAATGCTATCTAAGAAGCTGTTCAATATTTTTTTTTCTTTTTTGTTCTACTATGTTTTTGCAAGCCCTCTGATGGAGGGCTTCACATTTTTTGCCATCTGTCTTACTGGGACTGCCTAGAATGAGGGGGTTCAACAGCTAGGTTAATCTAAAGATTTCTTGGAAGTGTAGGCTAGTGTACAGGGAGAAGGAAATATAGAGGCAGAAACTTTGCGTATGTTATCTCATGTAACCCACGCAAAAATACTAACAGATAAATATTGTTCTCAGCACTTTATAGATAAGGAGACTGAGGCTCATGAAAGTCCAGGCTAGATGAGGTAACGTGAAGATTTTGGGGAGTCTTGGCCTTCGGGTGAGAGTCAGAACAAGGAGGCTGATTCTGCTAATTTGACATCCACTGAAATACTTCGTTGACTCACCCTAGTTGCACTCTTTGCCTTCAGAATTACTCATCCTTACTCTAACAATATTAAACCCCAAGCTGCTGTTGTAATGTGGGTAGTTTTTTTTTCTCTTCTCTTCACATGGGATGATGTAGAACAAATGAAAGTCTTCCCACCTTCCTGACAGCTCAGAAGGAATAAGCAAAGTAGAGCAGCAACACGCTCGTTGAAAAATAGATACCAGGTTCTCTAAGAAAAAAAAAAAGGAGTGAATCACGCTCTGGTGCTGGTCAATGCTGGGGTTCACTGACCACTTTGGAAAAGTCCCACTGTTCTAGCACATGGACTGCACCTGCTCACTAAGTGATTAAAAACATCCATATAAAGCCACCAAGGCAGGTTTCGGAAACCTGCCCAGTACGGTCAATTCCCTCCTGCAATTCTTTTCCACCGTACTATGGGCAATGACCTACTGGTCTACAAGGGTCATATCCTCAAATACAAAATGACGAGTTGGATCGGGAATAGGATCAAGGTTGAGGTGGGGACAATTCAGGTGGTAGTGATCAGCTGTGTGAATCCACTCTTTTATTCAAATATTCCTGTAATCACTCAGTAATATTTATTGAGGCCCCACCATGTGCCTGAACCTGTTTAGTGTGTTGAGATTATAGCTATGAACAAGACAGATGTTATCTGCCCACAAGGAGTGTTTACTAGTAGAAAGGGGAGTGCAGATAGCTTTGAGTGATGAATTACATTGTGTATTATATAATTATAACATGTGACAGTTGTTTCAAAGAAGCTCTGGGTGTGTGTAATGGGAGGGGGGCTGATGTCACGGGGGAAGTAAAGCTAGTCTTTTTCTAAGGGGGCAGATTTTGAATTGAGATCTGAAGGATGAGTAAGAATTAGCTAGGTGAGATGTGGGTGGCAGCGGGGGTGAGAATGAGTGTCCCAGGCAGAGACAACTGCTGTGCAAAGATTCAACGGGGAAGAAAACAAAAGCGTGATGAGCTCTTCTTCTATCACTGCACCTTCTTCTACCCCAGTGTTGTGCTATTCTGTTGCCTGCACAGAATGAGCCTAACTCATGGAGACTCCCAGGGATTCTTACCTATTTGGGGATCTAAAGTCCCTTGGAGAGTCTGATGAAAATGCAATAGTTTTATCCCAGGATAATGCACATAGACATATAAGCACAACCTTTTCAGGGAGTTTATTGACCCCCATAGACCTCTGGCTTCAAAACGAAGTACAAATGCATTAGTGGGACATTCAAGCCCCTTGTACTTCTCCAGACTCTTCTCTGGCTGCATCCCCATTTCCAACACCCAGGAACTGAGCTACTTCTGGGAAGAGGCTCTGTTCTCTCTGCCTCTTGTGTTAGCCACCTATTCTCTCTCCTCTGCCTGAGACCCACTCTGCTTCCACCCACTCTTCTGGGGCTCATACTTACCTTTAAAGGCTCAGCTCAGCCATCGCTTCCTCCAAGAATTATTTCATAACTCCCTCAGACTGGGCCAAGGATCCCCCTCAAAGGCTTCCCCTACTAAAGTGATCCCTCTGAATTCTGCGTTTCACCTGTTTTATGGTTTGTCCCCCTCCTACTGGACTGTGAGCTCCTTGAGGGCAGGAGCTGTGGTTATAGCTAGACCCTCAGTGCCTAGTATAACACTGTGCTCTAGGAGATGCTCAGCAAATATTTCCCGAACAAACGAATGGAGTGTGCTAATTCTTGTCCCCAGACATTCACTTCCTAGCCCCAAAGCTTGGATTCCTGCGTGACCCAAACCCCCCTGCAATGTGAGAATTCGGCCTCCAGCTATCTCCCCGGCAAGGGTCTCTAGTTCACGGTGATCGTTGTTCTTAGGCCTTCTATTCCCATCTCTCTGAGCAACAGGAACTACTGTGAAGTTATTCACATCAACTAAAGCCCACGCTACAGCAACAGGCCCTTTGCCTCTTGTAAGAAACTTTGTAGGTTTACTTCTGTTATTGGATCACTCCCCTTACTCCAGCACCCAGTGGACATCTTAAACATTAACATCTAGGGACACTATTACTTCTTACTGACATCTACCACACACTTAATCCAGATCCGACCTGTCCTGGAGTAGTCTTTTTAAAAAACTTTGCTCCTCAAACTGTGGTTTGGGCACAAGCACTCCCTGGGAGCTGGCTAGAAATATGGAATCTCTGGCCCCGTCTCCGGCCTGCTGAATCAGAATTTACATTTTAATAAGATTCCCAGGTGATTCTTGGAAAGCACTAGAACACACTGTTTCTTAAATTTGATGCACCTTGGAATCATCTGGGGAGCTTAAAAAAAGAGGGGGACAGGCACGATCTCAGATCAAGTCAATCAGACTCTTTGGATGTGGAGCTCATGCGTCAGTAACTTTAAAACTGTCTAGGTGATCTAATGCGCCACCAGGGTCCAGAAGCCTTGGGATGAGATGATCTATCAGCATCAGCAGCATCAGCACCATTATCATATCAATCCCTATGAGATAGGTACTATTATTGCCCCCATTTGACAGATGTGTAAACTGAGGCTCAGAGAGGGGTTATCTGTTACCGTAAGTGACAAAATTGATAAGTGGAAGAGTCAGGAATTTGTACCCAGGTTTGCAGCCTCTATCCCAAATCCACACTCTTCACAAGCAAGTTTTTCTACCTCTTGCTGTACTAAGGCTTGAGCTTATATCATGGGTGGGCATCTTATTCCTCCAAATTTTGCTTTTCAGTTATTTAGCAAGCTTTCTTTCACAGGACTAGCCCAGAGTTCTGAAGTCAGAACATTCTCATCAATTTTCATTGCTTCCTAACTTCTCCCAAGATGTAGGTGCCTTCCCTCAAGCACTTGAGCAAAAGTGTTCTAATTTTATTCCTATCCATTTCTGGACTTGTTTCTTCCACACTATTCTGCCCACCCAGTCTCTTAGGTTGACAGTTGTAGAGACATGAACATTTTTGTGCTTGGCCCAATATTGGAAAAGCTGACTGCAGAAAATGAGACTCTCCTCCCCAGGGGATACCCAGCGCTCATCACTGGCCTTGATCATGGCTCTCTGGTTTCTCCCCTCTATCTGCTATTATCCACTGGGATTCACAGAAAGTCCAGGAGTCCAGTTACAACTCTACTGCCTCCTCAATGCTGTGTGACCTCAGAAAGATCTTGCACCCACTCCAGGCTTCAATTTCTTGACAGTTAAAAAGAGGGTTCGGTTCTTCAAAATGTGAACCATAGAATTACCACATGATCCAGCAATCACACTCCTAAAAGAATTGGAAGCAGGGACTCAAACAGATATTTGTACAACAATGTTCAGAATAGCATTATCTATAATAGCCAAAAGGTGGAAGCAACTCGAGTGTTCATCAACAAAAATATACATAGGCAGAATGTGGTATATCTATACGATGGAATATTATTTAGCCACAGAAAGTAATTAAGTGCTGAGACATACTACAGTGTGGATGAATCTCAAAAACATTAATTTTGGTGAAGTAAGCCAGACACAAAAGGACAAATATTGTATGATTCCAGTTACATGAAGCACCTAGAATTAAAAAAAAAAATTGTAGAAAGGGAATATAGAATACAGGTTACCAAGATCTGGGGCAGTGGGTGGTTGGAAGAGAGGGGAGTTATTATATAATGATAGCTTGTTTTGGATAATGAAAAGGTTCTGGAAATGGAACTGGTAATGATTGCACAATGTTGTGAACATACTTAATGCCCTTGAGTTATACACTTAAAAATAATTAAAATGGTAAATTTTATGTCACATATATTTTAGCACAACAAAAAAAAATGCAAGTATGAAGATTGAATAGGTGAGTCTATAAGGTTAGTGAGCCTGTAAAGGTAACTTCAACTTTCTAGGCCTAGGTAAGAAGCCACTGATTTTGCTATTCATTTCTATTTTTATTTTATTTTAATTTATTAATTATTTTTGAGATATGGTCTCACTCTGTCACTCAGGCTGGAGTGCAGTGGCATGAACACAACTCACTGCAGCCTCCAGCTCCTGGGCTCATGCAATCCTCCCACCTCAGCCTCCTGTGTATCTGGGACCACAGGCACGTGCCACCATGCTGGACTAAATTTTTTATTTTTTGTAGAGATGGGATTTCATTTTGTTACCCAGACTGGTCTCAAATTCCTGGGCTCAAGCAATCCTCCAGCCTCAGCCTCTCAAATTGCTGGGATTACAGACATGAGCCATCATGCCCTGCTTTATTTTAAATATACTTACTTAGTCCTCACCCAGCCTCCTTCTGGGGCTGGCTGTATCACATCCAAGGCAGTGTTCCAAATGCTTACCTCTGTTCTAATGTGTGTCTTTCTCACCAATCTGTGGCAACAGGAGAAAAACACAGCATGGACAATGCTGGGAGCTTGTCAGCAAGTGAGATTTAGTCCATTTAGGAGCAAAGTCTTTAATTCTGAGATAATGTCTTTCACTTCCCTACATTTTGGGTTTAAAATATATTTCCTTTTGTGAAATGATCATGATAATTTATGGTAGTTGATTCTTTTAAAAAATTGTCTATGCTTGACAGAAAAAGTGACAGCCTCTATTTATTTCATTTATTTACATTTAAAAAGTTATGCTTGTTTGTGTAAACCCAATATCCAGGGACATTTGTTCTAACTTGGAAGGAGTCAATATCCTGAGAAGGATGGATGGACCGAGGGACAGAAAGCTCAACGATACTTTGAGCAATGACCAAGGAGAAAGAGCTCATTAATGGACTCCAAGTTTATGAGGCTCCCCCCAAATCATACCTGCCTTTCTGCTCCCCACCCACCTTCTTCATCATTCTCCTTCTGTGGTTTGTCTTTACACACTTAATCTACTTGGGCTTCCTGCCTTCTACTTGCTGGTTTTGACCTCTGAGCTCATTTTGAGTCTACTTTCTGAATTACTTCCTCCCTTCTCCTTTTTACTTCACCTTATTGTCCTGAAAAAAAAAAAAAAAAAAAAAATTCAATGCCTGCCTCTTTCTGAAAGACATCCCAGGTAACCCACCTGGTCCAGAGCTCCTCTCCTCTGAGCTGCCTCAGAGTCTATCTATTTTGATGACCATTGTGGGAATTCCATGGTGAGAATTGCCATGGGCTTTGTGCTTCCTTTATTCACTGAGTTTGCTGATGGAAAGCACCTACTATGTGCAGAGTACTGAGCTGGGGGAGTGGTGATACACTGGAGTGAGCAAGGCAGACTGTTTTCCTCCTTTATCGAGTTACATTTTAGTAGAGGGAGACAGACAACAAACACATACTAAACAAGATGATTGCAGGTGTGGATAAGAGTTGTAAGAATAAACCAAGCTGATGGGAGAGGGAAGCAGAAGGACCACTTATTGTGGGATGATCAGAGGAAGTACCATTTGAACTGAGATCTCAGTAAAGAGGAGTTCATATTTTAAAAATCTGGAGGTAGAATGTTTCAGGCAAATGCAACAGCAAACACAAAGGCTTAGAAGTAGTAACAAGCTCAGCAATTTTGAGGAACACTTATGAAGCGAAAATCCAAGTGTCATGTCACTGCTCTTATTAAAGTTCCTCCAAAGCACATTACCCTAAAGATAAAATTTCAGTCATATCAGGCTTCTCATGATCTGGTTTCTCCTCTTCTCTCCAACCACACTTCTGATCACTCAACCATGAAATTCTGTACTGAGTGTTTTTCAAGCTTAAACTTGAATTAGAGCCACCTGGAGAGCCTGTCAAAACACAGATTGCTGGGTTCCATCTTCTATAGTTTCTTTTGCTGCGTAGAAGCTCTTAAGTCAATAAGGCTATGGTAGTGCCTCGGAATTTGCATTTTTATCAAGTTCCCAGGAGACGCTGATGCTGTCAGCCCCGACTCCACTTCAAGAAACACAGCATTACTGTAAGCAAAGTGAGTTCTGTCTTACCTCTGGGTCTTTGTACATGGAGAGCTCTCTCCTTGAGGTGCCTCTACCCTTTCCCTGCTTCTTTGGCTTGGATCACTAATACTTTGGGTCTTAGTTTTCCCTGATTGCACCAACACAGAGAAGAATTCTTTTTTCATGCATCTCCTCAGCCTTCTAAGTTTAGCCTCAATATCACAGATTACTCCACCCACACCCTGGATTGGAGGCAGAGATATTTTCCTACTGCTTTGTTGAAACCTCAACACTTGGTATAATGCCTGGCACTTAGTCTGTGCCCAATAAATTTTGTTAATGTGTTACAATAATTAGAAAGGGCATGTGACTTGAGTTACTTTTTTTAGCAGTCAGCCACACCCTCTCCGTGGTTTGGGGCTAGAGCCATGTTAAGTGGTCCACTTAATATTAACTCTGGCTTCATTCAACTCACGTGGAAACCCACTGATCTATCTTTCCAGGTCAATGCCATCTTCCTTTCTTATTTATAAGTTTCTGTAAGCAGGGAGTCTAGCCATCATTTCTGAATTTCCCAACCTCCTCATCTCCCAGGAGACCCCATTCAGCCCCAAAATCACCTGGTCTTGCTGCTCTCTGGTCACTGTCACATTCTTCATGTTTCTCAGACATAGGTTTTTTTTTTTTTTTTTTTAAGGTTTCTTTTTTTTTTAAATTATACTTTAAGTTCTGGGATACATGTGCAGAACATGCAGATTTGTTACATAGGTATACGTGTAGCCATGGTGGTTTGCTGCACTCGTCAACCCGTCATCTACATTAAGTATTTCTCCTAATGCTATCCCTCCCCTAGCCCCCTACCCCCCAATAGGCCCCAGTGTGTGATGTTCCCCTCCCTGTGTCCATGTGTGTTCTCAGTGTTCAACTCCCACTATGAGTGAGAACATGCAGTGTTTGGTTTTCTGTTCCTGTGTTAGTTTGCTGAGAATGATGGTTTCCAGCTTCATCTATGTCCCTGCAAAGGACATGAACTCTTCCTTTTTTATGGCTGCATAATATTCAATGGTGCATATGTGTCACATTTTCTTTATCCAATCTATCATTGATGGACATTTGGGTTTGTTCCAAGTCTTCGCTATTGTGAATAGTGCTGCAATAAACATATGTGTGCATGTGTCTTTATAGTAGCATGATTTATAATCCTTTGGGTATATACCCAGTAATGGGATTGCTGGGTCAAATGGTATTTCTGGTTCTAGATCCTTGAGGAATCACCACACTGTCTTCCGTAGTGGCTGAACTAATTTACATTCCCACCAACAGTGTAAAAGTGTTCCTATTTCTCCACATCCTCTCCAGCATCTGCTATTTCCTGACTTTTTAATGATCACCATTCTAACTGGCGTGAGATGGTATCTCATTGTAGTTTTGATTTGCATTTCTCTAATGACCAATGATGATGAGCATTTTTTCATATGTTTGTTGGCTGCATAAATGTCTTTTTCTGAGAAGTGTCTGTTTCTATCCATTGCCCACTTTTTGATGGGGTTGTTTTTTTCTTGTACATTTGTTTAAGTTCCTTGTAGATTCTGGATATTAGCCCTTTGTCAGATAGATGGATTGCAAAAGTTTTCTCCCATTCTGTAGGTTGCCTGTTCACTCTGATTAGAGCTTCTTTTGATGTGCAGAAGCTCTTTAGTTTAATTAGATCCCATTTGTCAATTTTGGTTTATATTGCCATTGCTTTTGGTGTTTTAGTCATGAAGTCTTTGCCCATGCCTATGTCCTGAAAGGTATTGCCTAGGTTTTCTTCTAGGGTTTTTATGGTTTTAGGTCTTACATTTAAGTCTTTAATCCATCTTGAGTTAATTTTTATATAAGGTGTAAGGAAAGGGTCCAATTTCAGTTTTCTGCATATGGCTAGCCAGTTTTCCCATCACCATTTATTAAATAGGAAATCCTTTCCCCATTTCTTGTTTTTGTCAGGTTTGTCAAAGATCAGATGGTTGTAGATGTGTGGTGTTATTTCTGAGGCCTCTGTTCTGTTCCATTGGTCTATATATCTGTTTTGGTACCAGTACCATGCTCTTTTGGTTACTGTAGCCTTGTAGTATAGTTTGAAGTCAGGTAGCATGATGCCTCCAGCTTTGTTCTTTTTGCTTAGGATTGTCTTGGCTATATGGGCTCTTTTTTTGGTTCCATATGAAATTTAAAGTAGTTTTTTCTAATTCTGTGGAGGAAGTCAGTGGCAGCTTGATGGGGATAGCATGGAATCTATAAATTACTTTGGGCAGTATGGCCATTTTCATGATATTGATTCTTCCTATCCATGAGCATGGAATGTTTTTCCATTTGTTTGTGTCCTCTCTTATTTCCTTGAGCAGTGGTTTGTAGTTCTCCTTGAAGAGGTCCTTGTAAGTTTTATTCCTAGGTATTTTATTCTCTTTGTAGCAATTGTAAATGGGTGTTCACTCATGATTTGGCTCTGTTTATCTATTACTGGTGTGTAGGAATGCTTGTGAGTTTTGCATATTGATTTTGTATCCTGAGACTTTGCTGAAGTTGCTCATCAGCTTAAGGAGTTTTGGGGCTGAGACAATGGGATTTTCTAAATATATAATCACGTCATCTGCAGACAGAGACAATTCGACTTCCTCCCTTATTTGAATATACTTTATTTCTTTCTCTTGCCTGATTGCTCTGGCCAGAACTTCAAATACTATGTTGAATAGGAGTGGTGAGAGAGGGCATCCTTGTCCTGTGCCAGTTTTCAAAGGACATGCTTTCAGCTTTTCCCCATTCCGTAGGATATTAACTATGGGTCTGTCATAAATAGCTCTTATAATTTTGAGATATGTCCCGTCAGTACCTAGTTTATTGAGAGTTTTTATCATGAAGGGGTGTTGAATTTTATTGAAGGCCTTTTCTGAATCTATTGAAATAATCATGTGGTTTTTGTTATTGGTTCTGTTTATGTGATGGATTATGTTTATTGATTTGTATATGTTGAACTAGCCCTGCATCCCAGGGATGAAGCTGAGTTGATCGTGGTGGATAAGCTTTTTGATGTGCTGCTGGATTCAGTTTGCCAGTATTTTATTAAGGATTTTTGCTTTGATGTTCATCAGGGATATTGGCCTGAAATTTTCTTTTTTTGTTGTGTTTCTGCCAGGTTTTGGTATCAAGATGATGCTGGCCTCATTAAATGAGTTAGGGAGGAGTCTCTCTTTTTATATTGTTTAGAATAGTTTCAAAAGGAATGGTAGCAACTCCTCTTTGTACCTCTGGTAAAATTCAGCTGTGAGTCTGTCTGGTCCTGAGCTTGTTTTGGTTGGTAGGCTATTAATTACTGCCTCAATTTCAGAACTTGTTATTGGTCTATTTTGGGATTCAACTTCTTCCTGGTTTAGTCTTGGGAGGGTGTATGTGTCCAGGAATTTATCCATCTCTTGTAGATTTTCTAGTTTATTTGCGTGGAGGTGTTTATAGTATTATCTGATGGCAGTTTGTATCTCTGTGGGATCAGTGGTGATGTTCCCTTTACCATTTTTTATTGTGTCTATTGGATTCTTCTCTCTTTTCTTCTTTATCAGTCTGGCTAGCAGTCTATCTATTTTCTTCATCTTTTCAAAACACCACCTCCTGTATTCATTGATTTTTTGAAGGGTTTTTCACATCTCTATCTACTTCAGTCCTGCTCTAATCTTAATTATTTCTTGTCTTCTGCTAGCTTTTGAATTTGTTTGCTCTTGCTTTTCTAGTTCTTCTAATTGTGATGTTAGAGTGGCAATTTTAGGTCTTTCCTGCTTTCTCCTGTGGGCATTTAGTGCTATAAATTTCCCTCTTAACACTGCTTTAGCTGTGTCCCAGAGATTCTGGTATGTTGTGTCAGACGTAGGTCCTTAAGACACCACAGGTGCCTTCTACTCAGCATGACAAAAAGCAAGTGGGGTGGTTAGGAGCTGGACACTTAGCCAGAGAGCTCAGTTCAGTCACACTGGATGATGAATATAGAAATACTCCCATTTAACTTGGGAAATAGCTTCTCCTATGATCTCACTCCAGTGCCCACGCCCTCTTCACTGACTTGGCCACTGCAACCATTTCCCTGGCACGCAGCTGTCCTATACCCAATATCCATCTGATGGGTCAGAGCCATGCCATGTGAGTTCGTTTATTTGTTTTGTTTTGTTTTGTTTCGTATTGTTGAGACAGAGTCTCATTCTGTCACCCAGGCTGGAGTGCAGTGGCGTGATCTCGGCTCACTGCAACCTCCACCTCCTGGGTTTAAGCAATTCTTCTTCCTCAGCCTCCCGAGTAGCTGGGATTATAGGCACACACCACTGTGCCCAGCTAATTTTTGTATTTTTAGTAGAGACAGGGTTTCACCATGTTGGTCGGGCTGGTCTTGAACTCCTGACCTCAAGTGATCCGCCTGCCTCTGCCTCCCAATGTGCTGGGATTACAGGCATGAGCCACTGTGCCCAGCCCATATGAGTTGCTAAGTGCTTTGAATATTACTCCTGGGTAAGAGCATGGGCTTTGGGCTCAGAAAGACCAAGATTTAAATTCCAGCTTTTCCATCTGCCACCACTGCGTGACCTTAGACAAGACATTTTATCTCGCTGAGTCTCAGCTTCATCATACACAAAGGATGGATTCCAATAACAGCTCCCTCATTGCGTTGGTATAAGAAGGGAACGAGATGACATTTATACTTAGTTCCAATGCACGGCACATAAGAATCATTCAACAAATGCTAATTTCTGCTGTTATTAAAATTATTGTTATGAGTATTCTCACGAAAGGAAAATACAAAGAAGCTACAGAATGTCATTCCTAAGAGGATCCTCAAGCCCAGGAGTTGCAATGTTCAAGAGGGGAAATGTATATGCATGAAAAAGCCTGGATGAAATTCCATTAAGAGTGGTGGGGTCTGTGGCAAAAGGAGAACATTATCCTTACCTACAGTCACTCACATTCTCTTTTCTTAAATAAATTGTGGCCATCAAACAAAACCACGTCTGTAAGCCAGATTCATACTCTGGGCTGCCAGTCTGAGACCTCTGAGAGCCTAACCCTGTGATTTTACAGATGGCAAAACTGAGACCCGGACTTAGGAGTAAGAGTTGCCTAAGTTCAATGAGGACCAGAATGCTGGCCCTTCAAGCCTTCAATGCATTGCCCAACCTCATCTAAAGTCCTCCTTGAAGGAGATCAGATTGGGAGTTATGGCTTGTTGCTCATATTCCTGAATAATAGATCTAGGGAATCCTTCATAATGTCTAATTGAAAGAGATTTTTAAAAAACAACATTTATCACCTTTCTAAAGACAAAATTCTATGGCACATTTATTATAATCACGAATACATCCCCCTCATCCCCCGCCATGGAAAAATAAAAGAGAAATCCACTCTAGATGTTCTGGCTGTCTGACCTCAGACAAGTCCCTTCACTTCTTACAGAAACTGCTTCAAAGGGTCACTGAGAATTAAATGTGAATATGTACATAAAGCGCTCATACCAAAGAGGAAAGATTAAATGCTCCAGAAGTTATTCTGGGTTTTTGGGTTATCAGGAGCTTACATAGAATCTGGATTGCCTGTAAGGCAAACTAAGTTTCCAGGAGGAAAATGATGCATTAACAGTTGTGGTCACATCACAACCCTGACTATTGATTTGTTCACTAATTACTTCTGCAACATCCAATCAGGGGGCAGGGTGAAAGGGAGGGTGCTGCTGCAGAGAGCTTTCTCCCAAAGCCCCTGGATGCAGAAGACACTCGTTTTCAGTTCTGCCTCCAAATCTTCTGTGTACAAGGGCATATGAACAGCCTTGATTTTCTCTTCCTTGTCCTTTTTTTTTTTTTTTCTCCCAAACCAAAGGTCAGTTGCCTTTGTCTTCTGCTTCAAAGCATTCCAGGAGAGAATTCTGTACTCCTTTCAGTAGAAAATAGAAAAGAGTAACAGACAAGACAAAGCAAGCACATTCAAAAGTTGCAGCCTATCTTTAAAGGCAGAAGGCACTTGAGGCTATATATATATAGTATAGACACACACACACACACACACACACACACACACACACACACACACAAATAAGACGAGCCATGACAGATAGAGAGATGCTTTTAGATGCAAAACTGGATTCTTTTAGGCAAGTTTTTTTTCCACCTTCCTGTTTATAGGAACAGAGGTTTGCACATCCATATTTAAATATTACACCAGCTTCATACAACAGGTGAGATGCTCGCAGTGTGTATATGTCAAATACATGTTGTTCGTAAGTAAAGGAACTAAGCTACACACCTCTACACAAAAAGGCTGTCGAGTCAAATGCCAGAATTACTCACAGATAGGTAACAGGGTGCACACAAATGTTAATGGCTTGAATACTTCAGGGTTTCCATAGTATCTATCTCTCACTGATGCTCTTGTGTACTACTTGTGCTTTTAAAAAATGGAATAATTCTGAATGAGGAATATTTTTAAGTGAAAAGATAAACCATAAAAAATGTTTAAAATTACCTGAGGAGAGGGAGGGAATAGGGTGGACAGGAAAGGGTGTGTAGGCTTGTCTAAATATACCTTCTTGGTAGTTTTCACTTCAGAGCCATGTAAATATTTTACATTTAAAGAAATAAAGTTATATTGAAAAGCAATCCTTAAAAATCAAAAGTAAACAAATAAACCTCAATGCAATCCCATTCCAGTTGACTTTAATATACAGTCCTTTGACTATACATCCAAATGAGAGGCAAAAAAAAAAAAAAACCTTTAACTGAATTTAGTAATCATATTATGGAGGTAGGATAAGTATAGTTGTCCTAAAATGTGCGTGTGTGTGTGTGTGCGTGCGTGCACGCATGTGCGTGCTATGGGATAAATACGTGAGTAATTATGTGAGTGTCACTAAATGTAGATTGTGGGCATGTCAGAAAAGAGACACAGAGGTACAATTTATGAGGTTAAAAAAAAAACCTGTAGCCCTTATTTTAACTAGAAATACAAGTTAAAACTCATGATACATTTTTGGTCTTAAAATAAAATTTCCTAGGTCTGTATGCTAAAAAATCCTAGAAACACTGACCAACTAATCCAGTAATGATGAGAAACTCTGACACCTGTTGAAAGGAACCATTGCATTTTGGAGAAATGGCTGATTCCTGGTCTGGGTCAGGATATTTATAAGTTGAGCTTGGAACATCTTGACATATCAGAAAGTGAGAAAGCCACTGAAAGCCTTCTAGGTCATATCAAAGGACTCAGGAACCAATTGAATAGGCTCTCCTGGCTAAAGGTGGAACAATTAAAGCATCAATAAGAATAATAATAGGAATTAATTGAAGCACATGAAATTTATTCAAATCTGAGTCCATTATAAGGATTAAAAAATGGCAACAGCAAATAACCAATCAACTCAGTAGTACCTTATAAGGATACTAGTAGCCCAACCCATTATTTTTATAAGCTAGAAAATAAAAGGCAAAGAATCAAATATCATTCTGCCATTTCTATACTAATGGTGCTCTAAATTAACCAAATAGTTGATGAGGGATATTTCTTTATAGAAGTATTCCAGCTAATACCTGAAAGATAAATGATAGATTAGAATATCACTATTTTGCAACCACTAAATTATAAATTATATAAATTATAAATTAATAAATTAAGCAATGATCTTCAGTGTCAGCTAGCATCACAAGAAAAGAGAAAACCATACATTATTAACCTCCTGGTAGATTTTCTTTTGAACCTAAATCTGATTAGGCCTCTAGCATACCACCACTTAACAAAAAATAAAGAATGCAGAGAAACATGTTATCGATGCCACAGACTTGCAAAATCAGCAAAATACAGATTATGGAAAACTCTACTAGGCAAATAATCAAGTTTCTTATGAAAAATGAAGAAGACGGAGGTAGAATGTTTGTGTGCATGTTGGCAATGGCAGAGAACCTAGAAATTAAAAGATATTTAAGGAGATATATCACCCAACCATGAGGAATGGGCCTTATTTGAATTCCAGTTCACACAAGCCAATGAACAACAAACAAACACTTAAAAGGCAACTGGGAATGGGGGCTATTGACTGGATACTTGATGATATTCAGAAATTATTGTTAATTTTGTTTTGTGTGATGATATTGCAGTCATGCTTTTAAAAAGGAGTTCCTGTAATTTAGAGATGCACCTTGTATTTACAACTGGGAATAATGCAATGTCCTAGATTTGCTTCAAAATAATTTAGTAGTGTGGAAAGTGGGTGAGGGTACCAATGAAACAACTGACTCTTTATTGATCAGTGTTGAAATTAGACAAGGGGACATTGGGGCTCATTAAGCTAGTCTATTTTTGTGTATGTTTTAAATTTTTCATAATAAAAAAGTTTTTTAAAACTGATTTATTCATTACTTAACAAATTTACCTAAAGAGGACATTTTAGAAATGAAAAACCAGTATCACATGCCAATGATGGGAAATAACTATAAAAATAAATTCAGTGAAAGCAAATCAAGGTTATTAAATTGTAATTGTCCGAACCTCTGAATCTGAAGTCACTTTCTTGTTGAAAAGCAAATGCTAAGACAGGTTCGAGACATTTCAAGAAAATCAAGGTGTGTAGACTTACTTCTGGAGGTAACCCAATGGCTAGAAAAGAGAATTGAAAAAGAAATAACTTTCTCACATTATGACCATGTATTCCAATGTTATTTGGTGTGCTTGATCTGCCTGGATATCACCTAAAACATGCTTGGGGCAGGGGGATACCACTAGGGTTCCAAGCCTCCTCACTTTGAGAAATAATGATATAAAATAATTGGCTTTTAAAACTGGGTGTAGTAATGGTGATTCCCTCATTTTGCATTTGAAAGAAAAATGAGACTCATTTAAAAGGAAAATGAGACTCAGAGAGTATAATTTCACTGCACGCAGCACATTTTTTCACTAATTCCAACATTCTGCCTCCATTTTTTCATCACTATGTTCTCTGGGCTTCAGCCTCTCTCTTAAGTGTACCCAACTCTTTCCCAACGTGTGGTCTTTGTGCATACTGAACTCTTTTCCTGAAATGCTATCTCCCTTCTTCACTTGGCAAATGCCTCTTACTCTTAGTTGAAACTTAAAAGCAACTGTCTTGGACAGACTTTACCTCTATACACTCAGTAAATTCTCTTTACACCTAGTAAATTCTCCACTTATCCAGTTTTACATTGTTTTCTCCTTTGAGGCATGGTTATTTTTTTATGATGTTTAACATAACTCAACTGGACTGAAGAGTTCAGGAGAGGAGGACCCATTTTTGTCCCTGTCCGATCGCTGTGCCCAATACATACTTGCACATTGAATGAATGTCACTTCAGGATATAAAAATCATATTAGAGGTAGTACATAAGAATGATTAAGGGCTCTGCAAGTCAGACTAACTGAATTCATATGTTGGCTCCACCTTTTACTAACTGTGTGTCCCTGGTAAGTTACTTAAACTCTCTGTGTTTCAGCTTATAAAATGTGGTTAATAGCAGGGCCTAATCCACAGGGTTTTGGTGAGCATTCAATGAGTTAATATTTGTAAAGTACTTAGAAAAATGCCTGGCACTGGGTACTGTGTTACTATATACACATATATTGTTATAATTGCATATTATTACTGTTATACATACCACATAGAATATACATAAAATACAGTGTTTTTCTCTCATCAATTCACAGTTAAGTGAATATATACAATACCAGTAAGCACAGCGTGAATACTATATTGTCATGTGTAATATGAGTATAAAATCATGCCTCGTTACCTGTGGGACTGGGTAACTTGAACATTCGTATAGTTTCATACTGTATGTGGAATCTACTCATTACACCAGCATTTATTGAACTTTTACTATGTGCCAATTGTATACCAGGCATTTGTGACTCAAATAAGAAATAGACACAGTCTGTTCTTTCAAGGATCACCCAGTCAATACTATGACAAGTAACTCTAAATAAATTGTAAAGTATACCCATGGCTCAAAGGAGGTCCAAGAGAGGAAGATTTTATTATGGGTATGGAAGGCTAGCAATGCATATGTTAAGACTTCTGAGATAATGTGATTATGAAGTATCAAAGAATGAATAGGACATTTTCAAAAGGACAGAGATGTCAGAGGGGTTTGTTTTGCATGGTTTGGAGAGTTATGGAGTAGAACGGGGTATACAGAGATACGATGAGCAATGTGAAATAACTGGAGAGTGAAGTTCTAGGACAGATGGAAGGCAAGCACCAGATCATGAGAGCCGTAATGCAGAGGGGTTAGCACTGACCCTACTACTTTGGGGGAGTCACTGCAAGGTTTTCAAGGAAGGAAGTTATGAGCAGGCCCCCAGTTTGAAGGAAAAAAAAGTCCCTGGAGAGAATAAGTACAAACGATAGGTTAGCAGAAGGTGAATTCTTGCAGCAGGAAGACAGATTAGGTGGCTGGTACAATTGCTCTGGGGAGGAATGGTCCCTTTATTCCAGTCTTGATTTTGAGCATCTCTCTCCTTCTCCTCCGACTGAGATTCTTCAGTTTGGTTTTCTTCAACAAAATCAATATGGTAGCCTTGGAGACTCATGTCTTTTCCTGCCAACTACCTATAAAATACCAGGTTGCACATATTAGGGTAGTACCAGGAAAGTACTCTTTGCTGTTGTGCAGAAAGAAGGTGGAGGCTCTGAAAATAACATCCTTGGTAGCATAAATAGATATGCAGACTAATGGGCAGCTCTAGACATGGACACAATGTATAGACAGGATGGATACATTTTGCACTCACCTAATGTTACACTATTCTTATCCCGTTGCTGGAGGTCAGCATAGCCTAGACTTTAGATTAAGACATATCTGGATTTGAAAGCAGACTCCTCTACTTGCTAGCTATGCAACTCTGGGCAAGTGATTCTCCCACTCAGAGACTCAGTTTCCAAATCCGCAAAATTTAGATGATGACGGTTCCTTTATCATAGAGCTGTTGTGAGAATTAAGTGTGATAATGTTTATCAAGGGTTTAAGCACATGTTGTGACTAGAACTTAGTAACATATATGTGATAAGTGTAGCAATTTTTATTGTCTGAGATGGCAATGAATCCGTCTGTCTTGTAGAATTTTGGGATCTATGCAGTTGGAAGGAGGCTTTCTGGTTTATCCATGCTAGTCCAGGAGTATCTGAAGTAGTGCACATGTATGTTCCAGAAGAGGAATGGACAATAAACAACAGAGGTGGGATTCAGGTTAGACACAAGGTAGAACTTTCAAGAAGTGAGGATTAAAGGGAGAAGTCAAATTGGGAACGAAGAAGTCAAGAAGTGAGGATTGATAAACCTTGAGTAGTGCAATCATGTTTTTCTCCCCAAATAAATAATCTTGTAATTTGAATGGTTTAGCATGATCTTGTTTAAAGACTTAAAGACAGATGAATTGGTCTCATTATCATATTTCCCATCATCTCAGTAATTATTTGAATCTTTCACTGTTCCCTGGACTTTTAGAAATGGGTACAGACTGTCGAGTTCTCTGATGCTGGTAGATAATGGTTGGCTCCATTGTACTCAGATAAATCGTGGACACAGAAAGATTAAGATATTTACCCAAGGTAACATGGTAATGTTAGTGAGGTGGGATTTGAACTGCCTCAGGAGAAGGGGTAGCTATTTCTCTGAGCTGGAGGTGCTGTATCTTTGGATCACTAAGGAGAAGGATGCATAAGAATCTTCTTGGCTCCTGCTCTAGAGTGCCTGGGTTTGCAAATTTTAGAATCATTTCTCCCTGCTGTCCCCTTTTTCAAATGAAAGAACAATATCAATCAGGTAAAGAAACATTCTCTAGACATGGATGGCAAATTGACTTTATCTGGAATGCCAAGACCAACCTATTAGTAGTGGCTATCTAGAAACTGTGTGTTGAGAAGGATTCTGAGGGTCAGTCTGAGAAGGAGTATTGTGAAGGATCAGTGATGTCTACCATCAGTATAGCACAGAGGGTAAGGAATAATTGTGCCATAAGTTTATATTCATTAACCAGCATATTAATAGGTCCTTGTTTATGGGATGGGCTGGCTTGCATCTGGGGAAACAGAAAGCAATACCCTGAAGGAATGAGACACAAGATGGTTCTATTTTAATAAAGTGATGGAGGAACTGAAGTTCACGTTATATTGGAGAAGCCAGACCTAAAGTAGAAGTCACTGTGATAAGATGGAAAGGGGACAAGTGCTAGTCAGTGGGGACCCAGAAGGTGAATTAGGCTGTGAACTGCTTCAGGGAGGGGAATATGTCTGGTTTGTCTTTGAGTCCTCCATGCCCAGGACTGTGCCTGGCCAAGATGCAAGATTGGGCATCAGTTAATGATTATTGAACTGAATATGGCCTGACTTAACATACTAACAGGTGATTATTCCAAGATCATCAGCAAGAAAAGCTACCATTGAATGGTCACTTGCTATAAACTGGACAATTTGTTAAGTCCTTTACAGGTAATATTTCATTTAATCTTCCCAACCACCGTGTGACATCTCCATTTTTGCAAATGGGGAAACAAAGGCAGAAGTTAGTTATTAGCAGAAGCTCATACAGCTACAAAGTGGCAGAGCTGGGCTTCATATCCTAGTTCTCTCTAAATCCACAGACTGGGCTTTTAACCACTTGAGTAATTGATATTTTTGAGTAAACTGTGTTTCAGACACCATTCTATAACCTGTATGTGTGTTAATTCCTTCAATCCTCACAGCTAGTTCATCTAAACATATTATTTATAATCTTTATAGAATCTTCATGAAACCCCATCTCTACTGAAAATACAAAAAAATTAGCTGGGCCGTCGTGGCAGGTGCCTGCAATCCCACCTACTAGGGAGGCAGAGACAGGAGAATGGCTTGAACCCAGGAGGCGGAGGTTGCAGTGAGCCGAGATCATGCCACTGCACTTCAGCCTGGGCAACAGAGCGAGACTCCGTCTCAAAAAAAAAAAAAAATTCTTCATAGTATTGATAAAGAAACTGTGACATAGGTGGCCGGGCGCGGTGGGTCACGCTTGTAATCCCAGCACTTTGGGAGGCCGAGGCGGGCGGATCACGAAGTCAGGAGATCGAGACCACGGTGAAACCCCGTCTCTACTAAAAATACAAAAAAAAAAAAAAAATTAGCCGGGTGTGGTGGCCGGCACCTGTAGTCCCAGCTACTTGGAGAGGCTGAGGCAGGAGAATGGCGTGAACCCGGGAGGCGGAGCTTGCAGTGAGCCGAGATTGCGCCACTGCACTCCAACCTGGGCGACAGAGCGAGACTCCGTCTCAAAAAAAAAAAAAAAAAGAAAAGAAACTGTGACATAGGCAAGTGAAGTCACTCCTCCAACGTTACACAGCTAGGAAATGGCAGAGCTGGAATTTGAAGCCAGGCATTCTGGATTCCAAGTCCTGAACTGATTACTGCAGACTCCCAATTTAGGAGCCTTAATACCAGGTGCTTCTAAATATGTTACTCATTGTTATCTGATTTATTTTTAAATGGAGGTCCATTCTGATATGCATAGTATCCCACTCTGTCCTCCACCCCACCGAGCAAAAACAGAAACTGTATTTTTCACAGATTTCCTTTGCTTCCTACCGGATCACCCTGGGGAAGTCTCTTGGTCATCCTCAACTTCTTCATCTTTAAAACAGAGTAAGATCGAATAGCAGGTCTACGTTTTTTAACTTTTATTTTAAGTTCAGGGGTACAAGCGCAGGTTTGTTACATAGGTAGACTTGTGTCATGGGGGTTTGTTGAACAGATTATTTCATCATGCAGGTATTTAGCCTAGCACCCATTAGTTATTTCTCCTGATCCTCTCCCTCCTCCCAACTTCCACCCTCCAAAAGGCCCCAGTGTGTGTTTTTTCCATCTATGTGTCCGTGTGTTCTCATTATTTAGCTCCCATTTATAAGTGAGAACATGTGGTGTCAGGTTTTCTGTTCCTGTGTTAGTTTGCTGAGGATAATGACCTCCAGCTCCACCCATGTCCCTGCAAAGGACATGATATTATTTTTATGGCTGCATAGTATTCCATGGTATATATGTACCACAACTTCTTTATCCAGTCTATCACTGATGGGCATTTAGGTTGATTGCATGTCCTTGTTATTGTGAATAGTGCTGCAGTGAACATACACATGCATGTGTCTTTATAAAAGAATGAGCAGGTCTACTTTTAGTTCTTGGAGAAATCTTCATACTGTTTTCCATAGTTGTTGTGCCAATTTACATCCACATCAACAGTGTGTTCCCTTTTCACTGCATCTACACCACCTATTTTTTTTTACTTTTTAATAATGGCCTTTTGGGGGTAAGGTACTATTCGGGTGACAGGTATGTAAAAGCCCAGCCTTCATCACTATACAATTCATCCATGTAACCAAAAAACACTTGCACCCTTAAAGCTATTGAAATAAGATAAATAAATAAAATAGAATAAGATCAGCTTTCTCTCCCACCTCACCTGGCTACTATGGGATTTTAAAAAGGTAATGTCTTGCACATGGGAGCTCTATCAACATTTTAGGCATTAGGAGCAGGCACACAACTGGAAGATGTTGATTGATCTTGTGGGAGTAGGATCCCACCTACCTCTCTCCTGCAAGTGACTCAGTTCATACCCTAAATGTCATGACTAAGGTTAGTTTTAAAGATGCCAGGCTACTTAAGAAGCCAGCTCTAGATTGCATTTACAATGATACCAACTTCTGATTGGGAAATGGGGGTCTAGCCCAATCGGGGAATGGGGGATTTGGGGCGCAAGGTAAGAGGGAGAGGAAGGGAAGGGGTTAGCCTAGTCTCCACTTTGCTTCACCTTCAACCTTCCCAGGCCTGACCCCACCTCTGGGCCCTCTCCCCCCCGCAACACACATAAGAAGCCAGCAAATGCACCTCTCGTTGTTGACCAGAAGGGGTCACTGCAGAGCGAGTAGCGCTCTCAGGCACTCAAATAAGCGGACGCAGGCCTGTCGAACACACACGCTTCAAACGTAGATACCCTTTGGGACGGGTACTCATTTACTCCAAGGTTCTTTCTTCTCCTGCCCCATCTTATCCTCTCTGTTGGCCTCTTCCTCTTCACCTCCTAGTTACTTCCTGTTCCTCTTAAGAGAATTTCTGGAGTTCCCATTGTTCTCCCGACACCCCCGCCCTACCCCGCCCTCATTGGGTCCCCATTGTTATCTGCATTAGCAAAGAGCAGTTTATTCTCGCTGTGACTGGGACTCCGCACCAGGTGCTTGGAGGCCTTTAAGACTGAGCGAGGCCTCCTTCCAGGAATTTACAGCCTGGAAAGTGGAAGCGGGGTTGGGGGGAGGGGGGGCGTTAGGTGGGAGATGGGGGAGCAGCAACTCTGCTAAGATTAAAAGACTTCCAGGAAGGCAAGGGCTGAGGGGTCCCGCCACGATCTCTTTTTTTAATAATGAAAACCCTGGGGGGAAACAAGAGTCGTTCTAACCAGGTCCTCTGTGTCTGGGGTTGATTTGGGATTCTAAACCTCCACTTGCTTGGGATTACGATTGAACTGCGAGGCGGTAAGAAGATGGGGAGGAGAGACCGAAAAGTAACTATCTCCCTGCTAATCCTCGAGATTTTCCTCTCCAATCCTCCTACTAAGCGCTTTCTTTTCCAAAACGTACTCCTTTCCCGAGACTAGCGGCATTAGGAAAAGTGGCTGCAGGCGGATTCCCCAGGAGTGGATGGGGGTAGGGTGGGGTGGGAGGGGAACTCTTTCCTTTGGACGGGGTTGGCGGCGGGGACGCTGGGCAGGCCGGCTGTGAGACACAAAAGAGATACCCTTGACAGCTCCGCATGCACAGATGTAACGCTGCGCCCCTTGGCGGGCGGGGGCCCGGCTCGGCAGATGGCGAGAAGCCGAATTGGTGAGGGATTGTCGATCAAATTGTACTTTCTGGATGGTGGAGACCTCGCTAACCCCCGGCGCAGGGGACCCTCTGTACCGGCCTAGGCCGTCTCTCCCAAAAGTGAGGGTCTGGGGGAGGCCGGCTGGGGTGGATAGATTAAGTTTTTTTACGCCCCCCCCACCCCACCCCCACCCCCCGCAGAAGATCAGCTACTAGACTTGTGAAGGGGCTGGAAAGAAAGGTGGCCTGGCCCCAAGGGGGCACCCAAGAAAGAGCTGAGGAAGGCCAGCGATGATGGGAGAGGAGACGGGCCTGGGAAGCAGGATCTCCTGCCTGGCGCAGATTGGGGTGCCAGGATGGCTTCTCAGAGGGGTCAGCGCTGCAACTCGGTCGCCGCGGGGCCCTGGTGACAGGCGCACGCCCCGCCCTTTCTCCTCCCAAGACCTGCGGGCTTTTGTTATGCAGATGGCGGCAGGAGGCTGAGCCTGAGGAGGAGGGGGGTGGTGGGGAGGAGGAGAGACGGAGAGGGGGGAGGAAAGTGCAGCTCGCGCGACCAGCCTCCTCTTCCAACGTCACATTGTGCGAGAGACAAAACCCGGGCGCGCCGGAGCTCACACGCGCACGCACACACATCCGACCCCGTCGCCTCTTCTCTCCTGGTGCTGCCCAGAAAGCCGGCCCTCCCTTCCCTTCTTGGGACGCAGAGGCTCAGCCAGCTCAGAGCGCAGCCTGGAGCCGACCCAGAAGGGCGAAGAAAGCCCGGCGGACCAGCCTCCTTTCTCTGCTGCCTGCCCGGGCTGGGGCGTCCCATCCCCCGCCCTGAACTCCGATCTCTCTCATCCCACCCCTCTCTGGGTTTCACCCGGACAGAACCCAGAGCTGGGTGTCGCCCCCGTTTGGAATCCACGTTTCAGCACTTTGGACAGCGCCCCGGGCGCCCCGGCCCCTTTGGGTTGGCGATGGCGAGCGTTCAGCAAGGCGAGAAGCAGCTTTTTGAGAAGTTCTGGCGAGGAACCTTCAAAGCGGTGGCCACCCCCCGTCCCGAGAGCATCATTGTCGCCAGTATCACGGCCCGCAAGCCGCTGCCAAGGTAATGATCTCCTTCTTAGAAGGGGGGATCCTGAAGGTCCTCCTTTCTGGCCTGTGCCCCAGAGCCCGGAGGGGTGGATGCAGGCAGCCGGGCCAGGGCGCCTGTCTTTTCCCGTCACTACTCGGCGGCTCCCGCTGAAACATGGGAACTCATTACTTGTGTGCTTGTGTGAGGTGGAAGATGGTGAGAAGGAACAGGAATTCTTTGGGGAAAGCAACGCTCGTTGGACCCCTGTAGCTCCTATTCAAGAGGTTTTGCTACCTGAGGGTGGGTGGTGCAGGTGGGGTACGACTTGACTGAAAAACTTTTCTTGGTGTCACAGAGTCCAAAGGGCAGGTGGGCCAAGGAATGGTGGATTTGAGATGTTTGGGGGGTGTTGTACCAGAAAAGGAGAATTGAGCCAGCTCAAGCAGCGTTCAGAGATAGCACACATTTCCATCCTCGGCTCGGAAACTAGCGAGCTTTGAACATTTTTGACAAAAGCCCATATGCTGTTCCCTCAAATACACCCAAAACAGCACCCTCCTCCACGCCTTTCTGACGGCTGCTGCCGCTGCTGCTGAATTCTCTCCTCTCCAGCATCCAAAACCAAGACTCTGAGCTCAGGAGTCAGGGAGGAGCATTCCAAGATCGTGAAGATGATCTTGGAAGAGTTTTATTTTGTTTTTTTTTTTTGTTTTTTGTTTTTTTTTTAAAAAAGAATCTGATTGTTTTGAACTCAGGGATGAGAACAGATCCTTGGATGGTGGTAGACATGGAGCTGATGGAAGGAAGAATAAGGGAAGAAATGAAAGAAAGAGGGGAACAGGAGGTGGGGTGAGAAGGAGAGGAGGTTGGGGGAAAACGGAAGCATTCCAAGACAGAGAAAAATCCAATTCTTTTCATCAATCATTCAATTTAGTGGAGTTTAAGAATGAAGGGAAGAAGGCTGTGCCCTCTGCCAGGGAAAATCAAGGTAGTATGAAAACTCATCTTTTGCTGGTGTTGGATGAGTGGTTTAGTAGGAGAAAAGAAAGAAGTGGACCAGGAGGACCACTTGGAGGATTTATTAATCCTGGCAGTCTGCATCAGGGAGCAGATTGAAAACATGTCTGCAAAAGTGCTTCGGACAGACTGAACGTCTGTTCTGGCACAACTGATTCTGAACTTTCCAGTGAGTGTGAGGTGGAAGACGTATGGGGAATTGTGTCTGAAGAATCAAAGCCAGACTGGAGAAGTTTTCCTCTTCACTGTCTTATTGAGGATCATACAGGTCTTTAGAGAAATGGGCGTCCCATTTTAGGAATGGGTGGACAAGCAACACAACAGCCCAGTAGGGTGTAGCAGGCTTCAAGCTGGAGCAGCACCAGCCAGTGTTTGCAGATGGGAAGGAGGGGACACCCACCCACCCACTGACACAGGCTGGAGAAGGGGAACAATAATACCAAATGCCATTAAAAGCTGATGCTTCTCTGCTTCGAAGGAGGTTCTTTGTATAGAATTTTGACGTCAGTGGTTTTTATCTTCTTGGGTTTCTGCTATCTATTCCACCTTTGGAACGTACCTACTGTTGGCTGATCAGGTGCTGCACTGGCCAAATAAAATGCCCTTGTAGAAGGAACTAGAGGAAATTTCACAGGAAACTAGAAGTATGGCATTTAGTCCAGAGTCTTCCATCTATTTTACGGGTGGCAGGGAGAGGAAAGCGGATTCTTGGTGGTGTTTTGATTCAGGAAAGCACACCCAGTGTCCACCTTGCTTTGTACTTTCCACTTTTGTCTGTCTGTCTGTTACTGTCCTGCCCTTTTCTTGGTCATATTTGCAATCACATGAATGGCCCACAAGGTCTTTCAACCCTCATGCTTTCTGCAGCTTTTGCTAATTCTAATGTAATCCTTCTGAGACTTTTATAATACTCCACTCCCCCTCTGCAACCAGTATCATTTCACTTTTGGTGCCTTTTAATGTCGTGGGTCTCCTTTGCCCTAGAAACCACCCCTGGGGTGAAAGCCTGAACCATAAGCCCTGGATTTATGTCACGCTAGGAGAATCCTGTGTAATACTTCTGTAATAGGCGTGGCCTCTCTGTAGAACAGATTCCAGTTTTATAGCTGTTACTCCTGGTTTGGGGTAGAGAGTGAGAAGAGAACATTTGTTTCCAAGTCCTCAGGAAAGGTTGGGTTGGAGTTGTCTTTTAACAGACCAGATAAAACCTAATCATCCCCATTCTCACCCAAGCCAGCCACATCCAGTGACATTCAATTTCCACTTCCTTTTCAACAGTCTACACTTACTTAAGAGTGAAAGTGCCATGTTTCCAAAGCTGAGTTCTCAAGAGGAAAGAAGACAGAGGCATTGGCACAATATCAGCTGGGTTTGGGTGGCTTCCTCTAGAGGCAATCTGGGGACTTGGTCTCATCAGAAATGTTGTTTAGTTCCATGAGTCAAGCCCAGATCACAGTCGGCAGACCAGCACATGTAGCAGTCTGCAGGGGGATGGTAGGGAGTGAGTGGAGGAACCACTAGTCAGTCCTGTTTGTGTCACACCTAATATTTGTTTATAGATGAAGGCCACCCCCCTGAATAAACTTCCTCAGGATATTTTAAGTCTATCCCTGAAGGTAATTTAGTACCAGGATAGAAACATGTATTCAATTCATTGATTTCATAGCAATATGCGTACATCATGCAACTGCAATCTAAGCAACCCCCTGCTTAGTCTCTCTTTCTCCTGTCCCCCTCTGTGAGGCATACTTGATGAGGCAATAGCTTTATAATGTATCAAATTGCAACCAGATGTCTGCCTCAAATGTCAGAACAGTATAGCAGAGTGGGAAGCAGTATATCATAGTGGTTAAGAGCTCAGACTTGAGAATGAGACAACCTGGATTCCTGTCCTGGTTCTATCATTTACTAGCTGTGTATTCTGAACAAGTAGTTTTACCACACTGAGCTTGAAAATAGAAATGATAACAGTAGTCCCTCAGATAGCAGGTTGTAAGGATTGAGTTAGGTAAAGCTCTACCTCTGTGTGTGGTGCATGGTGTTGTTTAGAAGACATTGACTCTGGAACAAAGCTTATAGTGGCCAAAAGGAAAGCGACAACTCCTCATCATTGTGTTCTCCATGCCTACCCATTTCTCCCCCAAGTAATGCTGATCATTTTTATTGGGATTTCAACTCCTGACGGACAACTACATTCAGATGAAGTTAACACACATGAGGCAAGGTAGAGAGTGGTCCCATAATCCTCGTCTCTGAGAAGAGGTTAGCTGCTTTCTGATCTGACTGTTTCAGTTAGGGGGTTGGGGATAAGAAATAATTATCTGGATTCAGAATTGATTGGTATAACATTTCCATAGAGCATTCTGTTGGTTTGTATAGAGAAGACCAGGTACGGTTAATCTAAAGAAAGCTCAAACTCCTTGAAAAATCACAATTTTAATCCCACGGTTTCATCAAATCTACAGTGACTATGTGATTTATAGTTTATATCAAAATGTCTTTAAGAATGAAAGAGGATGTCGTTAGTAATTATTCTAGGATGGAAGACCTGACAGAGATAATCCCAGGCAAACCAGGATGTAGAGTGGTCCTTGTCAAACTTTATCTACCAGCAGGAAGGGAACCAGCAAGAATCGATAAGCTATGTGAATGTCTAAGGTGTAGAGAGCCACCTCCCTTTTATCCCCACCCAAGAAGGGTAGTCATTTTGCCTGGCATTAACTTAATTCCCTTTTTAAATTGCTTAGCCTAGAAAAGTTTGTACCTAAGAAGTTTCAGCTCAGTGAAAACCTAGTGCTTAAGGCTAGATCAAGCCACAATATGATTTCATATCACCGTATCGACCAATAGTAGCAGCTAAAGGCTTAATGAACATGTAAAAATCATTTGAAATTTGCATATCAATTGTTTGTGGATGCATGAGTGTTAGTAAAGGGCTAGAAAAGATATCCCCTTAAATAGAATACACATTTTCCTTACAATTCTTTTAGCAGCTATTAATCTTCTCCAAAAATCCTTTCTATGCAGAATAGACCAGAAGCAGACTTCAGCCCAGGCCCTGTCCAAAAGGCCATAAATTCCAAACTATTGGAGATTTTACTGCATAAAGGAAATTGTAAGGCAGAAAAAAAATGCCTTTGAACCATTTAATTCAAGACTCCCCTCGGTGCCAAGAGATCAGTTAGCATGTTTGTGCTGACTTGATCACCAGGAGCAGGGTGAGGGGCTGTTGAGCGGCGATTTTCTGGCAGCAGCCTGTGGTTAAGAGCCAATGTACTGAGGGTCACAGAAAATGCTTGCCCTGGCGGTGAATGAGCATTTTTCTCTAGGAAGGGAGCGTTATTGTTTGGGTCAAACCTTTCTCCTTTTGAAAGGCGAAATTTGTTGAATGGGATACAGGGGTTGGTTACAGGGGTCATTTCTGACATTTTGCTGTGTTCACCTGGCAAACGTGCTATCTTAGAGAACCAGGATGTGGTAGGCGTTCGGTGAATGTTGGATGCATTAATTAGATGAATGTGCATGGTTCAAACCCAGCAACAGATTAGCTCTCTCCTCACCCCACCTCCAATTCTGAGACAGAGTCTTCTGATCAATGCAACTTGAAAGACACACATGCTGCAAATAGATTTGACTCTCCCTGGTGTCAGAATGAGGTTCCCTAGATAGAGACATCTGTCCGGCTGGGCAAGTAGACATGTTAGCCAGTATGGAGAGGCAGGAGGTTGGACTAAATGCCACTTGGATGTGCTTTCCAGGCCTGTGAGTCTCCATTACCTCCACCCGTGCTCCAGGCCACCAAAAAAAGGGAATATCCCTAAAACCCTAATTCTTTTAATAGAGAAGGAAGCCTGGGTCACATGCCTTCTTCTCCATGAACACTTCAGGCGTGCTGCAGAAGCGCAATACATTTAAAAAAAAAAAAAAAAAAAAAATCTCTCTTTTTTTTCTTTTTTTCAGAGTGGCTGGATTTACCTTCCTGTGAAGTGGAAGAATTCACAGGGGCTTAGCAAAACTAGAGCTCTTTAATTGCTTGTTTCTAAGACTTTCACTGAAGTATGAGAGAATATTTCTGAGGTGGAGGAAGTAGAATGATGAAGAGTTTGAGCTCTGAAGTCAAATCTATCCAGGCTCAAATCTTTCTTTGCTACGTGCAAGCTGCAGGACCTGCTAGCCACTTCACCTCTTTGTGCCTCAGCCTCCCCATCTGTGAAATACTCCTCTGCTGGGGTTGTAGTGAAGAGTGAATGGGATAATTTATATAAAGAGCATGGCACTGTGCCTGGTACAAACCCAGAACTCCATAAAGCAGATTCTCTTGTGTACTATGCCAGGGGCTACCCAATGAGATGCAGAGAGGGGGGATGCTAAAGCCCCTTACTACCTGGGCTGCGCTTGTTCAGCAGTGTTGCTTGGATTCTGTGGACTGGACTCCTGAGCCACTCCAATGCTCTGTATTCACTTTTAAATGTGGCTTTGGTGCTCCCTAAAGAGCCACTGGAGATCGGTAGAGCTGTTTAAAATATTTGACAGACCCCAAGGGCACACTAATCAAAGGAAGTGTTTTATTTCATTGGTTGCAAATGCTTACAGGCTATGAGACTTGGCAAGCAGCTTGACTTTCTCAATCTCAGTTTTCTCATCCATAAAATGGGGCTAATAATAGCAGCTCCCTCCAAGAGCTGCTGTGAGGACTGGATGAGCTAATTTATGGAAAGTGCTACTTGGCACCCAGTCAGGGCGCCATCAGTGTTGGCTCTTGCTATTAATAATAAATGATAGGTTTTTTCATTACTATTTGCCAGGCCCATTGGGGAGAAAAAAGTTGAATGTCCTCTTGTGAGGGCCTCAGAGTTTAGTAGCAAAGGTAGACACAACATAAGTACATATTTCATAAGGGAGATAGTCTTTTTAATTTTCAAAATTTGTTTTCACATGATAACTGTACATATTTGGGGGTACATAGTGATGTTGTGATACATATAATGTACAGTGATCAGATCAGTGTAATTAACATATCCGTCATCTCAAACATTTATAATTTCTTTTATTAGAAACATTCAGTATCTTTCTTCTAGCTTTTTGAAACTGTAAAACATATTATTGTCTTAAGTACAATAATATAGGGAGAAATAAAGACAGAGGAATGTTAAAAAAAAAAAAAGCAGCAAAAGGAGAGACCCTTAATGAAGCATGCAGTCCCTTGCTTATAGTCACACAGTTATTTTTAGTTACCTGATCTGCAAAATGGGGATGATTCTTCTATTTCATCAACGTTATCTACAAATACAAGGAATGATCAGAGAAAATGAGAACTTTGCCCCCAGCAGGGTCCCCAAGACCATTTCTTTTCCTAGGAGAAAAAGCAGGCTAAACTATCTGAGGGGGAGCATTAACTGCTGGGGAATAGTCAATGCTAGTGGAGGGGAGCCGTGGAAGGGAGCTGCTCGTATAATATACATTTTCCAGCTCAAGGATGCAATCTCTGGCATGGGCTATTAGGCTTCTTGTCCTTCATGGACCAGCTCTGGCTAATAGGAAATCCAGTCTGCATTTCATGAACAACCACCAGTGATGGGGGGATTATAGCAAGCCTGCAAATGTTGAAGATAAAATCAATCACAGGGGAATGAATACACAAAGTGGAAGAAGCTGCATGTTGGCTAAAAAAAAAATTAAGTTGTACTTTCATTCATTTATTCAGTCATTCAACATTTTTATTGAACCACTACTCAACGTAACAGTAAATGAACACAGGAACTCCCTGTTCCCATGGAGGAGAAAGACAATGAATGGAGAACCAAATAAATAAATGAGAGCTGGTGGTAATGCGTTCTGTAAAGAAGAATAAAGCCAAGGAAAGGAACAGAGGGTGAGGGAATGAGCTGCTTTGTTGGACAGCATGATCCCTGAATGAAGGGAGAGGTGAGCTGTGAGGATAAGTGAGAGAAAAGTGTTTGAGGCAGAGGGAACAGCAAGTGCAAAGGCCCTGAGGTAGTAGGATGCTTGGTGTATTTGAGAAATAGCAAGGAGGTCAGTGTGGCTAGAGCAGAGTGAGTGAATGGGACAGTGACAGAAGATGATTCCCAGGATGCAGGCAGAAAACAGATCAAGTGGGGCCTTGTAAGCCAGTTCAGGAAATTCCTAGGTCCTAGGCTGGGGGCAGGAGGTGGTCCCAGGGGGGTTCTTGCCTTCTCAGGCAGAGTTCCAGATCTGATCTGCTTCTCTTGACTCCTCTTTTCCTGACTCTGATGCAGCCAGTGATGACTTTGAACAGCAGTATCAGAAGGTTGGCTGGGCCCCTCCATGTGTTATGGACAAGCATGAAATTTACAGTCTCTTTGATTGTGAACAATCAGTAAAGGAAACTTTAAAGATGCTGTTTAGACTTCCAAATAGCAATGATAGATTTTGTTCCCACAGTGCAAGGGTTTGGTCTCTCATATTCATGCATGCAAACCTAGACTATCCCTTGCACCCAGTAGCCCCCTCCACTGCACACTCTTGAAGCTACAGTCTGCTCTCTCTCTCTCTCCCTCTGTGTGTCTCTCCCGGCACCTGTCCCCCCACACCTTCCAGCCCTCCACTCCATTTAATATTTTGCTGAGGGAGCTCCCATGTGCTACAGTCTGTGTGCGGAGCTCTGTGAAATAAAACACTGAATTAAGATGTCATAGAGACAAAGCCAAACCAAATACAGGAACAATGCCGAACCCTAAAACAGTCATTAAGTAATTCATGTCTACATGTGTCTGTTCAAAACAAATATTAAGATCCTCTGGGCGCAAATATTTCTCATCCGGAGAATCCCCTGGTTGCTGGATTCCCAGAGCTTAGATGCCGCTGTCGGACAGCTTTGCTGAGTACAAACACCAACAGATCACTGTTCTCTGGCTTCATTAAAAGTTAAGCTTAGGCAACTGAGCAGGAATTTAGAAGACAGTTGCCACTTCTGCAGAAAGAGAGGTGCCATTTGGGCCTGAAGTGTGCATCTTCATGGTGTGTGTGCGCGCTCGCTTGTGGGAATGTGTGTGCTAAGAGCCTTGTGTTACTATGTGCCTTGCCCTGTGCTGAACACATTTCGTCTCTTTTCCAGTTCTATCCTTATAATAATTCCAGAAGAGAGGTGTCTTCAAGACCCTATTTTACAGATGAGAAAACGGAGGCTCTGAGAGTAGAAATGATCTGCTCACAGACACGTGGCTGGTAAGAGTCAGAATTGGAATGAGAATCCAGAGCTCTTAACCAACATGTTTATAGGATAAGACACTTTGCAGAGGAGGAAAAGATGATATTAGAGAGGGGAGGTAAGCCCTGGGAATCCATCAACCAGGGGAGTCTCTAGATGAGAAACCTTTGCATCCAGAGGATCTTACTATTTGTTTTGAACAGACACATGTAGATGTGAATTGCTTAATGACCGTTTCAAGGTTCGGCATTGTCCTATTTGGTTCGGCTTTGTCTCTGCATCATCTTAATTCAGTGTGTGCTCACTATCACATGGTGTGTAAGTGATGAAAGCAGGAGCTGAATTCGGGTCTGTCTGATTGCTAGTATATTCTTCTCTCCTGGCTGGACTTCCTGTCACTGTGGTTTGGGTTTTAAGTTTGGGGATGTTTTTGTTTTGTTTTGCTCAACTTGTTTTATGTTCAATCAGTTTAGGTGATTGCCATTGTTATAATCCCATCTCATACCACTTGCAGCAATACTGCTTTGCTCTCTCCTTGCCCCTCTTATCCATTATCCACATAGACCCAGAAGAACCTCTTTGAAAATCACGTCAGACCATGTAAGCCCTCTCTCCCTCCATCTAAAGCCCTCTATCACTTTCTCTTGTTTGTGTTTTTTTTTGTTTGTTTTTGTTTTTGTTTTGAGACGGAGTCTCACTCTGTCATCCAGGCTGGAGTGCAGTGGTGCGAAATCAGCTCACTGCAACCTCTGCGTCCCAGGCTCAAGGAATTCTACTGCCTCAGCCTCCCAAGTAGCTGGGATTACAGGTGCCCACCACTGCACCCAGCTAATTTTTGTATTTTTTTTAGTAGAGACAGAGTTTCACCATGTTGGCCAGGCTGGTCTCAAACTCCTGACCTCAGGTGATCCAACCTCCTCAGCCTCCCAAAGTACTGGGATTACAGGCATGAGCCACCATGCATGGCCCCATGTTTTTTTTAAGTATACAGAGCCAGCTCCCTGCCATGGCCTCTAGCCTCTTCATGGTCCAGTTCCTGCTCACCTCCCTGAGACCATTTCTAAAATACCACCTCTCACTTCCTCTGTTTAGTTGCATCTTATTCCTTTTAGTTACTCACATTTCCCAGGCTCTTTCCTGCCATGGAACCTTTGCACATGCTGCTAGGAAAGCTCTTCCTTTCCCCTGGTGCCTGATTTATACCTACTCCACTTTCCAGAGCTCAGAGCAAATGCTGTTTCCTCAGGGATCCTTCCACAATGCTGCAGACTGAGTCATACCCCTCATTACAGACATTACTTTCTTATCACTGTTTTCAACACGTTTGTAATTGTATGTGGATTTGGGTGATCATTGGCTAAAGCATACCTCTCCTAATGGTTGAGGCCTCATGAGGAGAGGGACTGTGACTATGAGCTCCTTGTTGAATGAATCTCTTTCCCCAGATACCCGGCAGGGACCAAACACATGTTGGTAGAATGCATGAACTGTAGCACTTTCCCCTCATCGAATCACTTTCACACCTAATAGTCTGAACCATATGGAACTGCCAATATTCAAAACCAGTAATGTTATTTCCTCTGATTCATAAGAGAATTGTTTGAACCACTGGGGATGGGGACCATGCCTGACTCATTCTTTGCGGTATCCCAGCACCTAGTACAGTGGTTCAAGGTTGGTCATCTTTAAATATTTGTTGAATAAATTGTTAATGAGGACAATACAGCCATAAGCACAGTGTACAGATGAGAAAACTCAGAGACCTACGGAGGTGTAGTATGAGAATCGTAGAGCTAACAGGACCTTAGGGATCGCCCGATCTCATTTTACACGTGGAGGGCTGAGGGATAGGTTTGATAACGTGCTTAACATATTGGAACCATGGTGCGCATGTGTAATTTGTAAATAAATACACATATATTGGGGTTTTGTTCTCAGCATTTCTCACTGAGAGAGGTATGAGATAAAAGAAACTTTGGGGTCTGTTGATCTAATTCAGCTCCTCTTTTAGCAGAAAGAAACACTGAAGGCTGCAAAAAGAGAGAGATTTGCCTAAGGTCTGTAGCTTGTAGGTGAGCTCTGGGTTCAGAGAAGTGTTGTTTGCCCAACGTCAGGGCTCTTGTTTGAACTTCTCTGCTGCAACCAGGTGAGCAGACACCGGTTCTCTCTGGTGACCGCACCCATGCTGTGAGACATGACATCCCGCCCCCTCAGGGTCTCCTGTGGCACCTGCTGCCCACCCACTGGTCTGGGGATCCTGACAAGATGTCCATCTGCACCCAGCTTGTGCCTGGCAGAGCAGGTGAGCAGCTCTGGGTGTTTCTGGAATCAGATTTCAGAGCTCCCAGCTGATAAGGGGTTTTGTTTGGCCAGTGTTTTGCCCCAGCCTCCTGTCCACAGCCAGGTGGCAGGTGATTCTGGGACCCAGCCCACACCCGGAAGGGGCAGGTATCTGAGCAGTGGTGCAGGATTTATCATATGGATGGTTGTTTGCTGCAGGAACGAGAGGCCATCATAATTATAGCACCTTTCAATGGTCTGTTCTTTATAAATCCTCATTGCCTCACTGTGGCATTTAGTCTACCATCAGGATGAGAGGGCAGCCGGGGGGACCTTCAGAACTCAAATATAGCCTCTTCATTTGATAGATGGGGAGACTGAGGCACAGAAAGAGCACAGGGCATTCCACATTGCATCAGAAAATTAGTGCCAAAGCTGTAGCTAAAATACGGGCTGCTTGGCACCCAGTCCCAAGACACCACGCTGCTCAGAATTCCTTGGGGGAAGAAGACAGAAAAATCAATTTACTCACATTTTGCAAACGGACTAATGAGGCTCAGAGATGTGAAATGATTTTCCTAAAGTCACACCATGAAATAATGATATATCATTATTATCGTCACTGTTAAACAGTTACTATTGATCTTGTTTGATCTTCACCACAGTAAGTACCAGTGTTATGTCCATTTTAAAGATGAAGAAACTGAGGCTCAAGGTCTTATAAAGACCTGGAATAAGCTCCAGATCTCTTGACTCCAAGTTCAATGCCCTCATGCCACTGTGGGGAAAGATTTCTGACCCCAAAGAGGTTGTTCACTGAGCAGGGATCACCAGGCAAGGGTGGGAACGGTGTGACCATCTTTAATCACTGACCCAGGATGCACTGCCTAAGCAATCCCATTCAATCCCTCTCATTTCTATTCACCCACAGAATGTGCCAGCGTCATGTCTTCTTCAACTGCTCTGTATATACTGTATCTTTTTCCTGCATGGAGAGTCCCTTAGAATGACTTTCCTTTTAATGGCCTTGGGGGCATGGAGGGATTGGAGTGGGCCCCCAAAATTGAAAGGGGGACCCAGAGATCAGTAGTAGCCTTAGGAAGAAACACCATGTACCCCATTATGGCAGGGACCAGATTGAAGGGGAACAGGCCCCAAACTGCAGTGGGAAGAGTGCATGTGGGTCAGGAAACCTTCTTTCCATGGTAGGTCCTGGTTATATGTGGCCCCCAAAGAACAGACACCTTGACAACTAGAAGAAGTAGGGGTGGCCTCAAGATTGCTGTAGCCCAACCCTCCCTAACTCTTCATTTTACAGAAGGAATCTGGCACAGAGTAGTCAAGTCACTTGCCTAAAGTCTCACAAACAATCAATGCCGTTGACAATGGGTTCATTGTAGGGCACTTGTGGGTTTTTGGAAAGAGAGAAACTATTATGATTGCTTTCTGCTGGGTGCTGTAACACATGCCTGCAGCCCCAGCTACTCGACGGGTTGATGCAGGAGGATCCATCCCTTGAGCCCAGGAGTTCTGGGCTGAAGTGCACTATGCCAATGGGGTGTCTGCACTAAGTTTGGCATCAATATGGTGACCTCCCAGGAGCTGGGAACCACCAGGTTGCCTAAGGGAGGGTAAACCAGCCTAGGTCAGAAACAGAGCAGATCTAAACTCCCATGCTGATCAGTAGTGGGATCGCACCTGTGAATAGCTACTGCATTCCAGACTGGGCAACATAGCAAGACCCCAACTCTAAAAAAAAAATAGTAAAAATAAATAAAAAATAAAAATGATTGCTTTCCACTCACCACCCCAGAACACTGGTTGCTCCACCTTGGCTATATAGCATTTATGTCCTTTTAACAAATCAACTCTCAAACTGTCCCCACGTGGTGGTTTGAATGCAGGAGCTAGAGGCTATGGTCTAAGTGCTCCTAGACGCTTTTAATGTTTTCCAGGGAAGCTCAGGCTCAGGCTTCCACCACAGAGACTCCCAGCTTGCAACTTGGGCAAGATGCCATTTCAGCCACCCTAATGTTTACTATCCCTACTCTAGTTCTTAAAAGCCTTTTGCCTTTCCTCTCCCTGGAAAATAGTGTGCTCTGCATTCCTACCCCTCCAATCCTCCAACCTAAGGAAAGCATCAACTCCCAGTCACTAAGCAAATGTTAGTTCTGACACACGCCAAGGGAGGGGTGTTGTGTAGTTAGAAGAGTTCTGGCTTTGCAGTTAATGTGTTTGGGCTTGAATTCTACTCCACCACCTAGCAGCTGTGCGACCTTCGGCAAGTCCCTTCACTACCCTGAGCCTCAGTGCCCTCATCTGTAATATGGGGACAAAAATCCTTAACTCGAGTGGTTGCTGATTCCTGGTATGACTGAGTATTTGCAATGGTTGCCTTTGGTCAGTCAGGCTCATGTTCAAAAGCGAGTCAGTTTGATGGTGGTGGTGGAGTGAGAAAAGACACTGGGATTATACCCCTGATCAAGAACGCTAAACCTCACAGTTCATGGGTTCCATTCTCTATTATGCAGATGGAGAAAATAAGCCTCAGAGAGGGAAAGGCATTTGCCCAAAGTCACACAGTGAATGGGAATCCAGGTCTCCTTACCCCTAGAGTTCACTTCTCTGCCTCAGTGACCTCATAAATGTCCATTTTAAAACTTCTTCATCTGTCAAAAAGTTTAATAATAGTTACTAATAATAGTTTCTGACTACTTACTATACACCCAGCACTGAGAAAAATGCTTTATCTGCAATATGTCACTTAATCTGCTCAACTACTTTTTGAGGTAGATACTGTGACAATTTCCGTTTTGTAGATGAGAAAATTAAGGATCAGAGAGGTAAGTGATTTGTCTAACTTACACAGCTAGGTAATGTCAGAGCCAGAATTTGAATCCTGTGCTGCTAACTCTCACTAACTCTAATGGGGAACACTTGTTCTGCCAATCTCCTGAGATAAGGAGAGATGAGAAAACTTAGGAGCGCCATATGGAAACTAGGAAGTGCTTGACAAGCTGTTTACATCTTCCAATATGTGGCTCCATTCTGCTCCATCCCAGTGCCACAGTGGAGCATCAGAGAGAATGTGGCTCAGGATATCTGTCCACCTGCACTGCCCCATAGTTCTATTTTGGGACTTGCCAGTTTGATGCTACATTAATGTAGAGCCCTTTCCAGAAACAAGTTTCCCTAGGAATGAGAAAAAGACAAGGAGAATAAGTCTTTCTTGAGTGAGAAATTTGGGACTTCTAATTGCAATGCTTACCCCAAGCGGACCCATTAGGTGCAGCCATTATGCAATCACGGTTATTCTTCAGATGCACAGTACTTTATGCTTGCTGAGAACTTGATTCATGCATCTACCCATCCACCCATCCACTTATCATGCATTTGCTCATCATCTATTCCTGCATCCATTTATTTATCCACCACCACCTATTCATCCATCCGTCCACCCTTTATCCATCTGTCAGTCAAGTAACAATTGATGCATTTATTATTTCATTCACCCATCCATCCATTTTCCAACAGTTTCTCTATTCATCCATTCTACAACTATTTTCTTTTCCCATTGATCTACCAGTCCATCTACCCATCCATCCACCTCTGCATCTAACCAGCATTTATGGAGCATCTAATTTGTGCCTTTCTTCACCATTTCCCCACATTTATGGTAAAGTGAGATTTATTTATTTCATTCAACTGACAGTGGGAACTAATTACCAGCTCAAATTGTTTTTTCAAGACCACACAGGGATAAAGTTAAACCTGATCTTCCAGTCCTAGTTCTGTCCAAAACACCTATAAAACATTGTGGGTCCCGGTAGGGCGCGGTGGCTCACGCTTGTAATCCCACCACTTTGGGAGGCCGAGGCGGGCGGATCATGAGTTCAGGAGATCGAGACCACGGTGAAACCCCATCTCTACTAAAAATACAAAAAATTAGCCGGGCATGGTGGCGGGCGCCTGTAGTCCCAGGTACTCAGAGAGGCTGAGGCAGGAGAATAGCATGAACCCGGGAGGCGGAGCTTGCAGTGAGCCGAGATCGCGCCACTGCACTCCAGCCTGGGCGACAGAGCGAGACTCCGTCTCAAAAAAAAAAAAAAAAAAAAAAAAAAAAAACAACATTGTGGGTCCAAAGAACCACAGGCATCTTGGGTTTGTTTTTCTTCTCTGAGGTCTTTTGCTGTGCATATTTAAATAATCATGCATATTCATTTATATCAGAAACAAAGGATCACAACAAATGCTATGACCCTTTTTCACTTGGGCAAAAAGATTTCACATATGCAAAAAACAAAACATAAAATTTTCTCTATTCTCAAGTTGCTTACATTTTAGTATGGGAGACATGTTTATGAATAACTAGTGACTAGAAAGCAGGGCAGGAGTTGATAGTATCAAAAAGAAAATTAAGGCTAAGGCAGGTAAAGTGACTTGCCCAAGGTCATACAAGTTAATACAAGTGCTGTGTAATTACTTCGATTCCTAAACTAAGCTCGGTGTTAGGCAATTTATAGACAGATTTCACTGAATCCTCACCTCAACTCTGTGTAATAGGTATCATTGTCTCCATTTTATGGATGGTAGATGTGAGACTCAGAGAGTCTAAGCAACTTAGTCAAGGTTATCACTTGGTAAGGGTCAGAGTTAGCCCAGGCATGCTTGCTTCCACAGTTTTCTCTTTCATAAAACTTTTCCCAGAGTCAAAGTATGGAGCAAAAAATGTCACTTGTGAGGCCCAACTGTTTTCCTGCTTCTGAGTTTCTAGGTGATTACTTCAGTGGAAGTCCATTCCAAGACTGGGTTCAGATAGAGGAGGAGGGTTCTGCACAGGGATGAGGTGGACTGAATGAGGCAGTGGTGGAGTAGCGATGGTCCCAGCCTGCACTGGGCAATCACTCAGAAGAATCAACCAGCCAGGAAATGTCTTCTCAGCAAGAAGGTTATCCATGAAGAGGAAAAACCCTTCAAGACAAGGAAACAAGAGATATTAGTTAACCATATGTGCTCTTGACTACAGCTCAATTCAAAGATGGCACCCCAGAGGGGCATGAACTGAGTCGCTGGTAATGACGAAGGTGTTGGGAGGAGTGGGGTAAATATTGTCTAAGCACCAAATTTGGTAGGGATTTCCACTTCCTTATACTCACTTGCGGAGTGATTGAAAAGAGCCTTGTAACATAAAGGAGAACACAAGCCCAGTGAGGTTGTTTTATTTACCCAGGGCTGCCCAACTTGGCAGAGCTCTGGCTATTGGACATCAGTCCACACACGTTACTGTGGACGCGTCCATCATCCCTGCCATGTGGCACCTTTCTGGTCTTAGGGATCTCTCTCTCTCTCTCTCCCTTCTCCCCAGCCTGGAGGCAATCTCTTTCTGTTCTGGAGAAATCTTTCTTCCTTTGCGTTTCTTCATGATTCTCTTCTGAGTCCATAAATCCCTTTCCCTAAGGGCTTTGACTTTTCCAAAAAGCAAACGCGAAAACACTCTCATATTCTTTCTGTTTTCAGCCTGACACATGCCTCCCTGAGGCAATAAGAGTAGAACCCATGGCCTGCTAAAATGGTAAAAAAGAACAGGGGAAAATATAGGGGAGGGAAAAAAATCCACGTAGATCAATATCTCAAAATATTGTCCCATTGCACATGCAACATCTCCTTTAAGCTGCTTAAGTTTTTGAGGTGGATACTGTCATTATCTCCAGTTTACAGAGGAGGAAGCTTAAGTGTGGGGACACTATGTGCCTTCTTCAAGGTGACACAGCTAGGAAGTGGATCCAGGATTCAAACCCAAGCTAGTAAGGCACTGATTGTCAAGTTTTTAACTACCACATCCTACTGACACACTACCTGTGTGGAAAAAATATGTATCAAAATTGTTCCCTAAGGAAAATTGACTTGCCCAAGATTGTTCAGCAGGTCAGTACAATGGGAGCCAAGTTTGCTGGTCAGAGGCACATCAATCAGGATCTATATTTAATGGACACTATTTGCATACATCTGGGTCTAAGGGTCACGTAGCTTGGTCTCTGAGGAGGCTACATTCAACACCCAAGAAAAATGTTCAGAAAGGAAAGAGATATTTCTTAGAATGCCAGCCAAGCTCCAGAACTGTGCAACTGAGTGGATAAGAGCAATACGGCAAAAAAAAAAAAAAAAAAATCACAGCGAGTGTCAACATCTCTAACCAATTGGTAGTGGTGGTCTGGAGCGCTGTGTTGAGATGGACTCTAGGGCTATATCTGAGATCAGTAGCAAAGAGTGCTTGGATCAATTAGTAATGTCTGTCATCCTTGCAGGAAACGGAGGTTGTAGCGTGCATACTATGTATTTATCTTTCCCCCACCTGGAAGGGGATGCTACAGCTTTTGGAAGAATCAGATCAAGTGCTAACTATTGAACATTTACTACGCTGTTGGTGCCATGCTCATCGCATTCACTATTTCATTTAATGTTGTCACTGGATTCCCTCTCCTAACACATTTTGCAAAGGAGAAAACAGAATGTCAGAAAGGTGAAGTTACTTGCTCAAGGCCAAAGAAGCTGGTCCATGGCTAACCAGCTATGACAATTACTGTGAAATACATAAACGATTAGGTTGATCAATAGAAATGTCAATAGAGAAACAATCCCAGAACCTGTTAATTGGTGTTTGAATGTATATATTTGGCCAGAGGGCTTTGTCTTATTTATCTCTGTATTCCCAGTGACTAGCACAGGGCTCTGGACACAGGTGATGCCCAATTCATATTTATGTAGAACTGTGAATAGGCACTGCACAAGACAGTGTTTCAGGGTGTAAAGAGATTTTATTATGCATATAATGGGAAAGTGTTGAGTTTAAGGTTGGGCATGACTAAGTACACAATAAATATTTGTATAATCCAAGAGTGATAGAGGAGTTGGCTACTGGGTGGGATCAGGAAGACAAAATGAAGACAATCTTAGTGAAGACAGGACAAAGGTATTCTTTATCCTATCTGGAAGGATGTGAGGGGTCCAAGGACCCAGCCCCCACACGGCTGATTCCTAGGATACCAGGCTATGCAGGCACATTTCATGATACCGTCAGGCAAGTCCAGGATGGAGAGTCCTGCACCTGGGGAGCTATTTCTGGCCGTGTGTTCTGCCAGCAGTGTGCTGGGAGGCTGCAGGAGCCGGATCTGCTGCTGGGGCTCTGGAACTCAGAGTCAGGACAACGCCAGCTTTGTCTTGCCAGGGGCACCTGAATGTCATGGCAGGAGGGGAAGGCAGCAGGGAGGTGCAGCCTCAGGGAGCCCAATCTTATTCCGCCACATCTTTTCCCAGCTGTGTCCCGCCTGTGTTAAGTTTGAGGGTGATTTATCTTATCTGCAGCATTGGCATATTGCATTTTAAAGAGTCTCAAATTATGAAATCACTGTGAGATTGGAAGAATTATTTTTTTCCATTTCATAGATGAAACAACTAAAACTAACAGAGTTATTTATAATGACAACAGTAACAACAGTGTATGTTAGGCATTATACTAAGCATTTCATATACTGTAACTTATTAAAGCCTTATAATGCCCTGTAAGACAAGGAATATTCTTATAGCTATTTTGCAGCTGAGGAAATTGAAGCTCAGAGAGGTCAAAACTTTTTCAAACCCAGTCCCATCTGATGCCAGAGCCCATAGTCTTAACCTCTATCCTATGCTACCTCTGTGTCAATCAACTAATTAACTTGTTAATAATTTGCATGTATATGGTGTTTTAAATTTCCCAAATGCTTTATGTATATTTGTGCCTTAGAGTGGTGCTCTAATACTAGGCACTAAGTAGAAGAAGTACTATGTTTTGTTCACATCCTTTGACACATCAAAGCTAATGCCAGGAGCTAGGAAGGTACTTACTGCTCTGCATTGTACTTTGTGCAGTATTATGACACATGATATTTTGTATTTTGTACAGAACACACTACACAATATGATACTTTGTACAGTACAGCAAAGTAACCCCTGTACTACACTATATTTGACTTCCCCAAGCCTCAATTTTGTCATCTATAAAATGGGGGAAATAACTTTTTCCTAAGGCCTGTGACCACTGGAGATGATAAATGGGAAAAGAGCCTGGCACACCTCACACATCAAAGAAGTGCAATATGCTGTAGCTGCCCAGCCACACATCTCAGAGTCATTTTACAGGCATGAACAAATATTTCTCTTGCTAAAGTGAACAAGGTGACTGGCTAAAATAAGTCTAGTCTTCTGTAACTGAAGCATAACACAAGTTTATTCTTAGCATCCCCTTTGCACTCCCAGTCACTGGAAAAGAAAGGATTCAGACCAAGGAGCGGTGAACTTTCCAATACATTTGACCCCAGTGAACTCTGTATTTCTTGTGACTGGCCCTGTACTAAGACCTCAGTGTTCTTGGTCTCCATTTAGGCAAGGTCAGACCAGAGCTTTAGTCAGAATTGGTTTAAACTATTTCCAGGTGCAAGAGGCATCTCTGGGAAAAGAGAGGCCAAAAGGACAGAGAAAATATATTTATCATTGGAACATAGATTTTGTGAGTACAAGTCATCTAGCCACGCACGGCCCTGTCCTTGGGCTATAATTATATTCTTTCTGAGTTTTCTCAAGAAACAGCTAGAAAGGGAGGCATTTTGCCAGAGCCTAACCTAGATGGAAGCTTATCACTGTTCATAGTCATGGGATCATTTGGCCAATGGGGGAACCTGGGAGGCAGGTGAGAATTTTCTTTCATTTCCTATCCTCTTTCCTATGAATCTCTCAGACCAGCACCATTTTTCTGCCAAGGAAAGTGGTCTCTGGCCATAAGGAAGTGTCTCTTGGCTGCACACACCATTTGGGCTCAAAGAATAAGCAGAATAGCACCATCTTGGATTGTTACAAAAAGGCCATTAAATGAGGGTGACATAGTTAGGGTAGGCAAGATTATCAGCTAAAACAGACGAGCTCTGGGATCTCAGTGGCTTCACTCATACATTCATTTCTTGCTCTTGTCTTAGTCCTTCCTATGTTGGTTGAAGGAGAGCTTTGCTTCTCGTGGCATACAGGGACCCACCCTTATGGCATGACTTCAAAGTTATGTGACATGGTGGTGCAGCTGGAAGATGAGGAAAGTGAACAACTTTGGAGAGGCCCCACCTACTCTTGACTGTCTCTGCTGGAAGTGACTCAACACTCCTCTTTAAATTTCATTGGTGAAAGCTTGTCACAAGGTCCCCTGGGTGCTAAGATAACTGGGAAGGGCAGTCTCGTAGCATGTCTGAGTGGGAAGTGAAGGAAGCTTAGTACCAACCTCTCTCAAGGTGCAAACTGCCTTTCAGGCCAGGAATCACATATTAAGGTGAGCATCTCAGGCTTCTCTGGTAAGTTCTTTCTCTGTATGAGTGGAAGAGGGCAGGAAAAATAACAGTTACTATTTATTGAACAATTACTATGGACCAGGCACTATGTTAAATTTTCCCAAGCCTTAGTATGTTTCATATATGAACCCTGTCATGTATGTATTGTTATTTCTATATTATAGATGAGGAAAACCCCCATGAGAGAAAGTAACTTGATCAACATCACACAGCTAGGTGGGAGTGGTGACTTATGCCTGTAATCCCAGCACTTTGGCAGGGCGAGGCAGGCAGATCGCTTGACCCAGGAGTTTGAAACCAGCCTGGGCAACATGAAAAAACCCCACCTCTATAAAATAAACAAAAATTAACCAGGTGTGATGGCTCATGTCTGTAGTCCCAGCTACTTGGGAGGCTAAGATAGGAGGATCCCTCGATCCTGGGAGGTGGAGGTTGCAGTGAGCTGTGATCACACCACACCACTCCACTCCAGCCTGGGTGACAGAGTGAGAACATGTCTCAAAAAAAAAAAAAAAAAAATCACGCAGCTAGAAAATGCTGGAGCCATGATCTATTCTGATTCTGATTCCAGGTCTGATTCTATAGACTGTGTTCTTACGCATTAGACCACACTGCCTATGTGAAATACAGCTTTCGATGTGGCCCTGAGGGATTAAACATGACTATAGACGAAGTGCTTAGCTCAGTTGCCTGCCATGCCGTTAGTCCTCATTAGATGCTGATTATGAAAAGAAAAGAAGCAAAAAAAAAAAAAAAATTTTTCAAGTTTCTCTTTGATCTTTGAGGAGTTATCTGCTCTGATGGGTTTTTTCCCTTGCAAACTGGCATCCCATTTATTCATTTGCACATTGAGTTAATGTATCTACTGAACGCGTTCTATGGGCTTATCATAGTGCTAGGCACTTGGTATATGAAGATGAGCCAGATACGGTCCCTCTGCTCAAGGAACAGAGTGAGGGTGTGGGAATTCTCTCCAAATTCTTGGGGATTCTGAGAAATGGCACTGGGGTTGTCAGAAACCTGGGGTCTGGTTGGACATTTGGGACAGGATGAAAATCTAATTGATTTGAAGTGTTTATTTCCCATTTGTGGGGCAAACAAGTAAGAAGGTAGATATAAGGAACTATAATATTTTTATTTAGTTCTGTCCAGAAAGTTTTTCCTGTCTGATACAGCCTTATCTCTATCCAACTTAGGGCCACAATAGACACCATTACAGTTCTCGGTTACCCTAGGTACCGTGTTTGGTGCAGGACTAGCATATGATACTAGGAGAGCCAATATCAGCCCTTCCCTGGGGCTAAGTACGGAGAAGAGTGACTCTCACTGGGCTCTGGTGGTGACAAAGGCCATGCTGGACAGGAAGGATCACAGTAACACCCAGCATCTATTAGGCATCTACACCAAGGCCAGTGTTTACACCACGCTGCTCAACACTGCATTTGAATGAAATTGCTTCAACCTCACAACCACCCTTTAAGGCGGGCACATTTTCATTATCCTTATTTTACAGTTGAGAAACCTGGAGCTCAGAGGGGTGACAACACTCATTCAAGGTCCCACAGCTAGTAAGGGGTCAAGCAGGGGTTTGAATCCCACACCATGTGCTCACAGTCACCATACTACACCGCTACCAGTTATCTCTATGGAGCTACCTCTGCGTCCCAGCAAGGAAGGGCATATGGGAAGATGGCTAGGCTTGGGCTGCAACCTATGTTCAAAGACCGGGGCAAGTAGATTTAACCCAGCCATTTGGACTGTGCTCTCACCACCCCCCCTCATCCCCCGCCACCAGCATCATCCAATCTAAGACCCAAACTGAATAGCTGTGAGCCTTCACAGTTTCCGGCATATCCTGAGCCCCAGCCCCCAGGGCTCTGTAGCATCCTTGATTTTTGATTCTCTCAGGGACATGCTATAAAAGATTGAAGTCAGCAACTGCGTAGATTGCTGTCAAAAATGAGGGCAATTTTATACATGTTTTCAGTTCCTATTTCCCCTCCTTGCTTTCCTCCAAGGATTTGAGGTTGTTAAGCAGGAGAGCTAGTAGAGGTTTCAAGGGGAGATCACCAACTGGAAATGAGGCACCTGCCAGATAGAGATAACTACACATGGCTAAGATACCACACCCAGATCAGCTTCAGAAGGAAGCCCTCCTAATGGGCAGCAGAAAGATCAGAGGGACACTGGAAGGTCTTGTCACCCCCAGTTCCCCAAGGGCTTGCTGCAGTGGCTTGAGGTCAGTCCTTTCCATGTATCTCCTCCACCTTCATATCTCAGTGAAAACCTTAGACCTCTTATCTTCATGGCCTCTTTTTCCCCCAAAGTTCTCTTAAGCAAACCATCATAGAGAAAATGCTGAATTATTCTTTTCTTCTCTCTATAGATGATATTACTAAATTGTCATATGAAGAGATGATCAGAATATGCAGGCAAAAAGTATAGGGAATCGAGTATGATAGAGATGTTTCAGGCTGTTAATTATTAATGAATTAATTGATCAGTTATTTAATTAATAAAAATTATGTTCTAGTCTGGATTTTGGATGTTTGCGGTTTCTCTCAGCTTTTAAAAATGAGTCATGTGTTATTATCATCTTATTCTAAATATCCACGTTGGTACCAAACTCTTTTTGAATATTTGATCTTCTTCTTCTTAAAGAGGCCTCCAAAATTGTGTAAGCTGCAGGTCCCACACACCTGGTTATGCCCCTGGTTCTAAGATTCTTAGATCATAAGATTCATGGTTCATATATTCCCCAGATCCAAGGTTTGTCATCTCCTGATCCCTTTAGGGTCACAACCATTCTGCTTCTTGCATCCTGTGGGATATTGTTCATTAGAACATCTGATTCCTAGACTTCACAATCCTGGAAGTTTTCTGTCTGTCTTCCAAACATTTGAAGACTAGGACTGCAAGGTCCAAGGGGTTTCGGAAAGTACAGTGGCTTCTGAAGGCAGCTGCTCCTGAGAGGGGGAGGGGAGCCTACAGCAGAGAGTTTCTGAGGAGGCCTAGTTTTGTTCAGATTTCTCCATTCATTTGGATTCCTCCATTTTCCATCCTGCAGCTCACAGATGGATTGAGAGAACTAGCCTCCTGCTAGCAAAGGGTGGGTCAGAATCAGGGCTCCAACCCCCTTCTTTTACAGGCAAGGAAATTGACCAGAGTATGGCAGCCCATTCAACAAGTCAGCCCAGCTGATAGCTAAGACTCCTTTTCTCTCCTCTCAGCTCCCCCAGACTCAGAAAAGAGGACAAGCACTGACGAGGCACTTTACTTCCTGCCGAGGAAGAAGCGGGGAATGATTTTAAAGGCAGAAGTGAAGACGATGTCCAGTGTCTGAAAAATAAAAATCTCCCCATTGCCACCAAACCACAGACCCTTCTTCCAGGATCCATTTTCCTTTGTTCCTTGGCGGAACCCGAGGCTCCCCGCTCCACTATTATTTCACTGTATTTCAGGGGCACCCAACTGGTTCATCCAGAGAAGATTAAAACAGGCTGCTAGCAGCATCACAGTTCCTGTGGCTTCAGATTTCGGTGTTTCTGATAGCACAAAAACCTATTTGAAATAAACATAATAAAACTTCTACAACAGGCTCACTGTAGGCCCCTAAACTCTGGCTGACTCTGGGGGAAAGGAGGAGAAGGGACAGTCAGGAACGGACTGCTTCTGGAGCTCTCAGCTCAAAGCATTCAGGGATTAACACTTTCCTGTCCCAACCCTGGAGAGGATGGATTCTAGTCTGTCAAAACGGAAGGGGCGCCATTTTATAGACAGGGAAACTGAGGGAAACTCAGCTGTCTCACAGCTCCTCTGAGACGATAAATGGAACAGTCTTTGAGGAGCGTGTGGTGCAGTGGTTCTCAAACTTGGAGGCTCATTGGAATCAACTGGGAATCTTTAAAAAGTACTGACACCTGGGCCCCACCTCTAGCCATTCTTATTTAATTAATTTGGGAAGAGACCTGGACATTGGGATTTTCTTAACTGCTCCCTAGGTGATCCTATTGTGCACCACTGCTGGAAACCACTGGTGTGGTGGAGAAGGGACAGGGAGGTATATATTTACATCTCTGTCCACTGTTTTATAACTGTGTCCTTCAGCAGTCACGTGGGCTTCAGTCTCCTTCTTCTGTAAATTAGAGCTAACTGTGAAACCTACCTCATCCAGGGTCCAAGTGGCAATTAAATGAAATTATATGCATTAATTGCTTAAAGCAGTGCCTATCACAGAGTAATTGATCAATACATGTTTGCATTGTTGTTACTGATGTTACTGTTGTTACTTATCACTAATGTCATTGTTTCAAGGTCTTGGGATGGGAAATGAGGGAATACAATCCCCACATCCATTGATGGTTGAATTAGGATTCGGGAGATCTGATTTCCTTTTTGACTGTTCTGACAACAAACAAGCTGTGTGACCTTGGGCAAAGCTCTTAACCTCTCTGAGTTTAGTTACCACATCTTGCCAGATGGGTCTCACAGCCCCTGGCCATCTATTGTCCAGAAAGCTGTGAGATTCCAATAAGATAATGGATTTGAATGAGATTTGAAAACAGGAATGCACCAGAGGAATTTGAGATATTACGATTATGACGCCCGTTGCATCCCCTTGTGCCCTGGCTGGCCCATCTGTTCTGGGAGCTTTCCGTTCTCTCTCTGCCTCCTTTGGCCGCCAGTCCTGAGCTGCTCTGTCTGACATTTGGGCAGTTTCCAGAGAGGATTCTGTCCCTTTTCCATCTGCTCTCAACTTAACTCTTTCTCTCCCCTCTTTTGGTCTACCAGGATCTGATGCTAGGGTGTGAGGCGATGGTGTGTGAGAAGAGACACTAGGGAGTGACTACTCCTTCTTTTCCTGGGGTCAGGAAGTGGTCAGTGATCTTGGATTTCTCACCATGGAAAAGTTGAAAAGTCCCTATGAAACCTTTTAGGTAGACCAGGAGATTAGGTAGAGTGGGAGGTAGAGCCAGGATTTGAACCCAGCTTCCTGGAATCCCAGATAGAGCCCTTCTGCTCCCCACTCCCCACTCCACCCCATTGCCCTGAGCTCTTGGGGATGGGCTCTGCAATATGGGATCCCTCCTGGCTCCTCGGTTGCTCTTGGAGAAGTTACTGCCTGTGGGAGAATATCAGGACATGGGGGTTTGCTGCTTCCTTCAGGAGCCTGGGCTGTCTCCCAAGGAGAATTTGTGTCTTGGCCAGGTCATAGAGCTTCTGCAAGACTCAGTTTCCTCTGCTATGCAATGGGAAATACCACCACTGATTCTATTGGTCAAATGCGACCATAAGCAAGAAAGAGTTTGCAACTTCTATTGTCTGAAATGCCAGTGCTCCTGCTGGAGATGGGCATGGAGGTGGATTGAATCTGCCAGGCTGATCTCCCCTGGCTGGAGACCGAGGCCAAGGCAGAGGCATCTGGGCTGCTCCAAGCTGTGTGGGCTGGGAGGAGCCTGTGAGAAGGCAGGGCCTGCTTGGGATTGGCAGCTGCGGGCCTGCTGGCAGATGGTCTCCTAAGTGGGCCACCTCAGGGTCAGCTTTACGGATTTGCACATTAACCCTTCCCTCCCCAGCAGCCCCTTAGCTGCTGGTTCTTTTTGACTTTGGCCTAACTGAGCTGTAGACTAGACCCTGGCCCACATCTTATCACTTCCCAGCCCTCTCTGAAGACACGAACCATCCATTGCATATGGAGTGCAATTTAAAAGTGTGCAGAGTCAAATTCTGAAACCTCGTGACACTCAGAGCTGGGCAAAATTGAGAAAAGAATATCCTTTTAATATTCATCACTTGTATTAATACCAAGTTTTGTAAATACTGATGTACAAAAAATAAAATATTACTGTGCAGGATAACCAACATAAATATTTTGGAGTTTATCCTTCTAGACTCACTAACTTACTCTTATTTTATCTCTCTGTTTTCTCGTCTCTCCCTCTCTCTCCCCCTTTACCAATATGAGATAATGTTGGACATGTTTTTTTTATTGCAGACTTTTTAACAAATTTAGCAATACAGTCTGAGTACCTTGCCATGTAAATATCCATCCATCTCATCATTTTTAATGCCTTTATAATGTTCTATTATAGGCATCTATCAAAAGAAATTCACCCATCTGCTGTTGTTGGATGACACAATTAGAGAATGAGGAAACAAACTCAGAGAGGTTCAGTGACTTGCCCAAGGTCACACAGCTTAGAAATAACAACCGGAACTTGAATTTTGGTCTTGGGTCTTGAAATATGGTTCTCTTTTTTGGTCAGAGGGAGTGAGGGTTTAGCAGCACTCCTCCTGTAAACCAATATGGACCAATCCCACTCCAAGAGGGGCTCAGACGAGTGTTGCTTTTTGGTGGTCGTTTGGCTCAGTTCTGGGTTTGAATATGAGCCCCATCTTGATTGGCTGTGTGCTTCTGGGTAGCCTGACTCCCCTCTCTAGTGGGGAGGCCTCTCTGGAGCCTCAATTTCTTCTTCCATAAAATGAGGCTATTAAGATCTAACTCATCAGGCCATTAAGGGGATTTGTTAGAGAAGAAATTGTCCAGGTATTTGGCACATAGTGGGTGCTCAGCGGTGAGGCTAATACTCTTCCATTGCTGCCAGAAGTTTTGGTATTAAAGAATATGAATAGGCCTGGAGCAGTGGCTCATGCCTGTAATCCCAGCACTTTGGGAGGCTGAGGTGGGCAGATTGCTTGAGCCCAGGAGTTCAAGACATGGCAAAAGCCTCATCTCTACAAAAAATACAAAAATTAGCTAGGTGTGGTGGTGCCTGCCTGTAGTCCCAGCTACTTGGGAGGCTGAATCCAGGAAATCGAGGCTACAGTGAACTGAGATCGCACCACTGCACTCCAGCCACAGTGAGGTCCTGTCTCAAAAAAAAAAAAAAAAAAAAAATGAACAAAAAGATTAATGTTATCTAATATCTATTCATATTTTCTGCTCTCCACTCTGATCTCATGTAACACCTAATCATGTTAGAGTTCTAAAGGTAGTAGTAGCCCCAGTCCTTAGCAAGTCTCCTCACCATGCCTCAGTTTACCCACCTGTGAAAGTAGGCTACTGCCTTTGATTATTTCTGAAGGTGATTCTTTTCCTCACCTCCAGCTCCCGGTGAGAACGCATGTTTATCTCCTGATAGGCACAGGCCTGGTCTTGAAACCCCTCCCTCATCAGCACTGTCTTTCCCCTCCCCCACCAGCCAGAGCCAACGGGCCGCCCCTTCCCCCACCAGCTCTCCGGCCTTTGACACTAATTGATACGGAGTTTCCCCCTCTAATCCCGCCTCTGCCTGGGGCCCTTGTTCCTAGGGCATCTGCTTAGTGAGAGGAGGAGGAGGCAGGGCCGACCGCCACCCGCCTGTCTGCCATCTGGTCCCCTTCCCCTCCCTCCTCTCATTGCCACCAAGGGAAATCTGTAATGAATCCGTGGCCCCCCGCCCAAAGGGGTGGGGTAAGACCGGTCACACGCTGGCGGTCTACACACATGCGCACACACATACTCACATACACACACTCACTCGCACACGCAGCTTGTAGACACAATCATTAGCAAAGCTTTTGTGCGGCCCTCCCAGGCCCGCTCCAGCTGAACAGCTGCTGGGAGAGCTCCAGAGCGAGATGCTAACAGGAGGGGAACTTTAATTATCCCACCGAATGGCATCTTTGGCAGACCCCGGGGACTGGACGAGATGGGGAAGAGGGAGGAGAGTAGGGAAGAGAACGACAATTAAAGTAGAGAATCCGGGGCAAGAAAGGGGTGGGATGCACAAGCTGATGGGGAAGAGATGGTAGAGGTTCACCTCTGCTCCCTGTCTCAGAGGGCCAGATCTCTCCCACCCAGGGGCTGAAGACAAACCACTTTCTTCTCCTCTTCTGACTGGGGTTACTCCACATGACTTTCTCTGCCTCAGCCATCAGAGCTGCCTTCCAAAAGCTTGGCATGAAGAGCAAGGCTTTGAACGCGGCACACCTGGGTCTAATTTAGTTTTGCTCCTTGCCAGCTGTGTGACCTTGAGCCAACTACTTCACCTCTCTGAGGCTTGGAGTTCTTCTGTGCAAAATGGAGATCACAGCACTACCTACTCACTGGGTTGCCAAATCAGTTAATATCATTCATTCAAACAGCAAATGTCCACTGAGTGCCTGCTGTATACAGGCACTGTGCTAGGAGTCAGGGATACAAGAGAACATATGATAGGGGGGTGGGAGTGCAGACAATAAACAAGGGAACCAACTAACTACAAAAAGGGTATTGTGCTTAGGGCCCAAATACCAATTGCTTCAAGCAACTTTTTCAGATGTTCCCCCTTCGACTCCTGTCAGAACAATTTTTCTCCTTTCTTCCTTAATTCCCTAGCTGATGTTCATTACTGCTGTAACTGGATCCCATAATATTCCATGAGTGTTTACCAACAGGAGTGTATTTACTTTGTATGGGAAGCTCAGTGCTTGGCGCATAGGAGGCTCTGAGAAGGCTCTTTTCCTGAGAGTCTCGCTCTGTCACCCAGGCTGGAGTGCAGTGGTGCGATCTTGGCTCTCTGCAACCTCCGCCTCCCAGGTTCAAGCAATTCTCCAGCCTCAGCCTCCCGAGTTGCCAGGACTACAGGTGCCCACTACCACGCCCAGCTAATTTTTGTATCTTTAGTAGAGACGGGGTTTCCCCATGTTGGCCAGGCTGGTTGTGAACTCCTGGCCTCAAGTAATCCGCCCGCCTCAGCCTCTCAGAGTGCTGGGAGTACAGGCATGAGCCACTGTGCCCAGCCTCAGAAAATATTTTCTGAGATGAATCATTGCAAACCCCACATATATTAAGTGGTTGAAGATGAGAAGTGCCAGCCCTTACATGGGAGGCCAACAAGGGGTTTGTCCACTTTGAGAGTTCTCTTTGTTCAATCAGGGTTTAAACTACACATTTTGTACCCTCCAGATTGATTAAAACTAAAAACAGTGTGGTAATATCACATTTTGGCAACGATGTCGGGGAATAGATACACTCATACATTGCTGTTGGGAGTGTAAACTGTTGCAGCCTTTTGGGAATATGATATTTCAGCATTTATCAAAAATTTTTAAAAATTCACCTACTCCATGAGCAGCTCTTGATGTCAATACTAAAGGAAAAAGGAGGTGAGTTCAAGAGTGTTTATTGCAGCCATGTTTATTATCAAGAAGAATCTGCAAATAGCCCAGATGCTCTTAATTAGGAAAATGGCTAAATAAATTATGAAATACTCATAATTATGGAATACAATACAACAGTTGAAAAATGTGGTAAATTCATGTGTATTGACAGAGATCTCTAAGAGATTGTGACAGGAAAAAGCAAACTGTGGGATGACACACAAGTTGTAATGTTATTTTATATAATATGTGTAGAAAAAAGCATTCTTGCTATCTATATATATATACAAAAGAACACTACGTACTGTATATAAATAAATATGTCTAAAAAATGCTTCAAAGGATATACACCAAACTGTCAATGACAGCATCGCGTATAAAGAACGGGGATATTTTAGCTTTATCTCTGTGACTACATATTTCATAAAAAATGTTTTCATCATTCACTAGCTTTCCTCCTGTATTAGTTATGTATATAAACATGAATTTGAAAAAAAAAAAGGAAGAGTAGGTGGAAGACACATAAATGGCAAAAAACAAATAAAGTCCTATGAAGATTAGATTTCCATAGTCAGGTTTTTCAACCTTGGCATTACTGACATTTAGGGCCAGCCAGATAATACTTCCTTGTGGGGAGCTGCCCTGTGCACTACAGGATGTTTAGCAGCATCTCTGGCCTCTACCCACTGGATGTCTTTAGCACCTCCCTCCCTTTGGGCTGTGACAATCAAACGTGTCTCTAGACCTTGCCAAATGTCCCCTGGGGAGCAAAGTTGCCACTAGTTGAGAATCACTGATCTAGAGATACATTTCAATCTACCCCTAGATGATCTAGTCAGAAAAATCTGAAATGCTGAAAACCTCAGGACCATTAAGCCAACGTTTGCACATCAAGAGATGTCTAAGACTTTGGAAATTAAAAAATGAAAGCCACATTGATTTGTGTCTCCTACCTCCCCATGGGTTTGGGGAGTGCCAGAGCTGCACAGTGAAAGGAGGAGCATGTGATTGGAGTCTGACAGTGCTAAGCTCCCTGAGTCTGTCCCTCCTATAAAATAGGGAGACTAGTGCCATTGCCGAATGTCAGTCAGCTGTGGGCATCTTACTGCACATAGCTTGAGCCTTGGAATTGGAAGACCTGGCTGCCAATCCCAGCTGGGCAACATTGGGCAGGCCACTTCGCCTTCCTAAGCTCTAAGCTCACCTGTAAAATGGGGATGATGGTAGTGTCCACCTCATAGGTTGAATTTGAGGATTAAGTAAGGTAACATCTGCAAGCATTTAGCACTGTCCTGATATCTGGTTAAGTGCTCAGTAAATGGTTGCTATAATGCTCTTGGTGACAATGTTTGTAAATTGTATATTAGACAGTGTCCTGATATAAATCAATAGTTTTTACATGGAAAAAGAGGACCAGAGTTTTTCTTTTTCACCTCCCTGGGATCATCGTCTGGGAATTCGGATGTCTGCCCTGAAGTGAAAGGGCACCAGTCATTCATTCGTGCAGCAAGGGTTTATAATTTGCTGACCAAGGGCCACTTCCTTAAGATAGAGATGAATGAGTCCTGCCCATGGGGGGATGGAAACGCTGCATTGTGACCTGGCATCTGAACTGGACTTACCTGGGTGTCTTTTTCATCAAAGTTGCCATGATATATCTCCCGAGAGGATATCCCCTGACTTAGCAACATTCCTCAGAGACAAAGCTTTCTGTGAACTCTGTGAATTCTTCTCTCCCGGCCACATTCCCTGACCCCAAACTAATCCCTTCCCCACTTTGGAATTGTAGGGCAAATTTATAACAATTATAAGAACACAGTTTTCTCATGTTGTTCTCATTCTTCTACCTGTCTGTCCTTTTCTTTCTCAGCTAACAGACTCCCCCAAGATGATCTTTGTCTGCCGCTGAGTCCCGCTCTCTTTCTTCAAGGGCACTCCTGATCACTGAGCCACCTTCTTCAGCCACGTGTGGACTCTGTCCTTGTTCTTTAACCCATGATTCTCTGATATTTCTCTGCAAAGACCCTACAATGTTCCTTTATTTTTATGCAGTCAGATACTTCTCACTTGTGCATTTCTGCTTTTCTTGTCTCTATTGATACTTCCTCCGTTTGGTGATTTTCTCTGTTGATACTTACTACATCTCCATTGACTCCTACCTAAGACATAGACGACCCAATTACCTTCTAAACCTTAGGGAAGGCGCCAAAGAAAAATCTCACCAGGTGTTTTACATCAACCTGGGAGGTAATGCTATTTACTCTCAGCATGCACTAGGCCACAGGTGGAATTAACAGAAGGAAAGGTGAATGCTGGATCACCCTCTAGCATCTCCAGATATGCCTTCACAGTGGGGAAACATCATTATTGTTTCCTTAACTAAGTTAAGTGACATGATCGTCAAGAATACTAGATCAATGTTTGCACATGAGTAACAAACAAAATTTTGGAGTCAATCAGGCTGTTTCCTTTCTGTACCATTTTGCCCCTCCTGTAGCATAAAGAACATCAACAACAACAACAAATCTGTAGCATTTCCAGTTTAGTGATGAGAAAATCAGGCCCAGAGAGGCTGAGCAATTAACCCAGTGTAACACAGACAAAACAGAACATGAACCAGGGTTAAGATTCAAATGATCTGATTTTCAGATTTTAAGTTCAGTACTGAATGATCTGCTTTCTTCTAAATATTTTGTAAATGAGTTTTAATCATAAAAGTTACACATGACAATGGTTTATAAAAAGTACTGCAGAAGTACAAAAAAACCCCAAAATTTCCTTCATCTCAACTTTGTACTCCTTTCTTTTAGACACAACTGCTATTGTGCCTTCTAATGTATTCTCCCAGAAATATTTTTGTGAAAATACAATGTATTATGCTGGGAAACTTGCCTTTTCTTCTTAACTTTGTATTTTGGATTTTTAAAATATATGACTGCATTTAGAACTACCCTGTTATTTTTTTAATGGCTGCATCGTATTTGATTGTATAGATGCATCATTTATTTAATCAATATCCTATTGATTTATAATCAGGTTGTTTTCAGGATTTTTGCTATAACAAACAATACTACAGTAAACATTTTGGTACATTTATTTTGGCCCACCTTGGAGCATATATCTATACTATAAATTCCTAGAAACGGAATTGTTAGAAATTTCCAGAAAATGATACTGTCTCATTGCCCACCCCAAAGTGTGCATGCCACCCTCCCTTTCTTCCCAACCCAGGGTATAAGAATCATTTGACCATTACTTGATCATTACTTGATAAGCTGGGGAATTATCAAGCTCTTTCATCTATCTCATTCTGTGAGTTAGAAAGTAGTATATACTTGTTTTTATTTCTCTTTCTTTAATGAGTGAGGGCACATATCTTTGCATGTTTGTTGACAATTCTATATTTTGCTATGATTACCTTGTCATGTCTTTCATCCATTTAATAGAATTTGATTATTCTTTTTTTTAATTTGTAAGAGCTCTTTGCATATTGAAGGAATTATTCTTCTGTCATATGTGTTGTCTCAAACTTTCTGTTTGTTTCCGATGAGTACAGAGATTTAGAACAGACAAAAAAAAATTATAGGTAGCTTTTGGAGAAGGGATAGGAATTAAAAAGGGATTTTATCTCCTTCCCCAATCCCCACACCCCACCTCTCTCACAAGAATGACTTGCTGTAACAGATGGAGAGCGATGAGTCAGAACACGTATGAGGCTCTACTCTCTCCTCCTGCTGGACCTGGGTTCAAAGGAAGGCAGGTATTAGAGGAAAGAAAAACTGTCTGCAAGGGGGCTTGGGCTATTTCCCAGATCCAAGCTGCAGTTGGCAACCTGATCCCCATTCCCAAAATGCCACTCCATATTTTTAAAGACTAGACACAAGGTAGCATATGGCCTACAGGAACCCTGCAATTTTTAAATTTAGGAAGGCACAGGAAGTGAGGAGGTGAGAAGGGAGGTACAGCGGGCTCCTTTGGGGTTGTTTAGCTTCAGAGGGTTGGGAAGGGATGGCTTTTTCTGCTTCATAAGAGACCAGCTCATCCCTGGCCACTGAAACCATGGGAATATCTTATGATTACATACAATTCTGTTGAAGCAAAAGTACCCTGCAACCCAACTACACCCCTTCTAGCTTGGAGAAACCCTCACATGTGCCCAAATGTTGTTCAAGAAATTTGTTGAAAAATTGAGTGATTGGATTGATGTTTATGGCAGCATTGCTGTAACTGTGAGAACTTAGAAACAACTTAAGTATCCAACAAAAGGGGAATTAATAAATACTAGATTGTGATCTGCCAATAAGATGGAATGCAATGAAGCAGTCAAAATGAATGAGGCTGAACTATAGGTGTGGATATGAGAAGTTTACCAAGGTGTTTGTTGAGTGAAAAATGGCAGCCGCAGGTAGATATGGAAACGGTATAACCCTGAGGAGTCCAGGATCATCCTCTGCCTCCCCAGCATATAATCAATCCACCAGCAGGTCTATCACTTATAAATAAAGCCAGAATCCCTTTTTCTCCACCTCCAGTGCTACTGAACTAGTCAGAGCAGCCATCACCTCTTCAACCAGACTTACACGGACCATCTTCCATAAACCCCCCCTGCTACTGACATTGTTTACTCCCCTCCAAGCTGCGCTGCATGCAATAGCTACAGTGATCAATTATAAACCAAACCGGTTCCACATCACTCCTCTGCTCAAAACCTGTACTTCTGTGCTCTGAATAAAACCCCAAGCTCCTGTCAAAGCCTCAGCCCCCACTTTCCTTCCTCCTTTGGCCCTCACTCACCCTTCTACATGCTGTTGCCTTTTCTTCTTAACTTTGTATTTTGAATTTTTTAAATATATGACTGCATTTAGAACTACCCTGTTATTTTTTTAATGGCCGCATCGCATTTGATTGTATAGATGCATCATTTATTTAATCAATATCCTATTGATTTGTTATCAGGTTGTTTTCAGGATTTTTGCTATAACAAAAAATACGCAAATTCCTCAGACACGCCATCCTCATCCCAGGCTTAGAGTCCTCGCACTTCACCCTGGACTGTCCTTCCCCCTGATTTGTGCATGGTCAAGTCCTCCTCGTTCTTCATATTTCAGCACAATTATTGCATTCTTGAAAAGGCCATCTCTGATGACCTGTAGTGGTGGTCATCAGACCATGTAAATACACGCCCTGCAGATTCACGCCCACCAAGAACCTTTGAATGCGATCTTATTTGGAAACAGCATCACTGCGGATGTCATTAGTTAAGACAGTCACACTAGAATAGGATGAGCACTTAATCCAATACAATGGTGTCCTTATGATGAGAGGAGAAGACACAGATGCAGAGAGAAGACGAAGGTGAATTCAGAAGTTGGAATGGTGCTGCCACAAACCTAGGAATGCCAGAGCCACCAGAAGCTGGAAGAAGCAAAGCAGAATCTTTTTCTAGAGTCTTTGGGGGACGCATGGTCCTAACAACACCTCAATTTTGGATTTCTAGCCTCCATAACTGTGAGAGAATATAAGTCAGTTGTTTTAAGCCGCTCAGCATGTGGTACTTTATTATGGCAGTCCTAGGAAATGAGCACACTCCCCCCAGCCCTATTCAGTAATGACCTTTCACATCACGCTCTATGAGGGACTCTTCCTGGAAATGAACAAGGTGTGGTTTTTGCCCTCCGGAGTTCAGAATTCAATAGGATGTAATTTAAAAAAAAAAAAGAAAAAGAAAAAATAGACTGCTGCACTTCCCCAGCCCAACTTCTAATCAAGAATTATGAAAACCATATAACGCAGACTTTGTATTTTCCTTTTGTTTACCAGGAGACTCAAATACAAATTTATGGTTCAACACTTGTCACCCTGGGAAAGGTTAGACCTTGCAGATCCCTGTTCCATGTTCTCCTCCATCACCTTGGCTACTGAGTGCCATTTATTTTTTCTTAATTCTGACATTGCATTGTTTGTTTGTATTTTTACCTCTTTTACTATGTTTTGAGGGGCTTATTGGTAGTTTTCATTTTTCCTTTACAATATCATGCTTTGGAAGTGCTTGGGAAAGGCAGGGTAGCATACTGCAGACAAGGCAGGCTGACTCTGAACCCCAGCTCTGCCAGTTCCTGGTTGTGCAACCTTAGTCAAGTCACTTCATGTTTCTGCACCTCAGTTTTCTCATCTGTAGAATGGGGATTAAATACTACTTACTTCACAGGATTGTTGTGATAATTAAATGAGATGATATTTGTAAATACTATGGTGTCTGGAATATGAAAAGTACTATCATGCTTGTTAAATAAAAAGCAAACTTTAATATCCGTATGGATTATAAGACTTTTTAAGATGGAGTTCATATCACCACAGCCTAGTCTATAAATCCCTTGAGGTTGTTTTATTCCATTTTTAATCTCCAGCTTCTATGATTGGCACAGGGTAGATGACTGATAAGTCTTCCTTGAATGAGTGAATGAATGAAACCCATCAAGTGCATAGTGGTAGAAAAGTCATTCTGCCTTTTTGGACTTTACTGTTCCCATCTTGAAACTGACACACCCTTATAATTTCTTCCAGTTCTAAAATTCCCTGATGCTATGCCTGGAAAGGCACATCAGCATCCCGTTTCCTTGGGCTAGGCATTTCCTTCTTTTTGGATATTTACCTCTGGAGCTTTGACTAAGCCCCCTCAAGACTATGGGCTTGTGTGTCTGGGCTGAGGACTCAGCATGTACTAAGTGGGCAGATGGCTGCTGCATTCCCTGGGCTGAGGAAGATGGGAAGCAGAAGGAGGCTGGGGAAGAGTATAAGGGGGTGGCAGGAGTGGGAGCAGGGGAGGAGACATGGGCGGGTGTGGCTATGCAGATGAAAGTGGAAGACTGGTATCTTGGGGACTAGAAGAGGAATAACAAAGAGTGGAGTCCATTTCGGGAGCAGTCGAGAGTGAACGTTTCTGGCATCCTTTGGGGAGGGGTCCGTCTCGTCTTTGCTCTAGCAGAGACCCTCCCTCACTCACTTTGAACCTTCTATAGGCTCATTACACCACAGTGAACTCATTCTGCCTCACTCCTCTCAGCTTATCTGCTCCCACCCACCTGCATGCTGGTAGCTTCACACTGCCCATCTTCTAAATTCAGGCTGACCTGAGTTCAATCCTGACTCTGCCACGTATGGGATATGTTGACTTGGGCAGGTTAGTTAACCCATCTGAACCCCAACTTCCTCATCACTAACGTGGGGCAGAATAATTTAGTAGGATCATTGTGAATATTAAATAAAACAATGTCAATAAAAGGCTCAACACAGAGTTGTTGTCAAGCAAAAGGGGCTCACTGCCCCCATGTGCTATGAGCCAGTACTATGACATGGATTTTTGAGAAAAGAAAAGCTTTACATTGAAAGTCAACTCCCAAGGAGACAGGAGTCAAACTCAAATCTGTCTCTCTGTGCTGGCTTTAAGGCAATATTTGCATTAGAAAGGCTATGAGGATAGATTCTGCAACTAGTAGGTGATTGGTGGAAGAAAAGGGGGGTTTTGGAAAGTCCTTGGGCACGCACAGTTATCTCTGTGTGCTACTTCATGGGTTCCGTGTGCAAACTTGAGGAGAGTTAGTATGAAACATGCTGAGGAAATTCAGCATGGACTCCAGTCGGCCATCTTGGTTCCAACTGACTTCAGCCATTTTTTTTTATCTCATTAACGAAGGAAGTTTCAGTCTTTCACCAAGTTGTTCCTTTTCTTAACTGTCATCTTGCAAACTCAAGAATTTTTTTGTTAGTCATTAGTTTCTTTAACTCTTTGGGTCACAGTTTCAGTGTTAGGATGTAGTATGAGTTCAAAACATTACAGCTATTGCAATTATTACAAGAAAAAGAGAAGAGAGAGAGGTAGAGAGAAAAGTATTTTTTCAGATACCTGAAGAAAAAGAACAGGAAGAAATGGGTTTAACTGAGAATGCTGGGTGGCCACTCGTATTGAGCAAGAATCCAATGGCTGGTACTCTAGAGTAATGGAAAGAATTACTCTACCTAATTTGTTTTGTTGTAAGTTAGAAATTTTGTATCTTCAGTTTTTTAAAAAGTAGGGTATCCCTACTGTTGAGTACTCTAGGAATCATAAAGACCTCACTGGAAATTCTAGGGAATCAAATCTGCAATCACTCACGCCCAGGAGTGGCTGAAATTTGTGAATCTCCTTCAGAATGATTTGGTTGCAAAAATCTCAAACTTAATGAAGCTCACATGGAAAGAAAGAGATTTATCACAGGGAACTTTCCCAGAACTGAACTGCTCCAGAATGACAGGTATGGTCCCCAACCCTTCATAACCTTCCTGGTCCGCTCCCTAAAGCTGACGGACTGAATCTCCTTGCCACAATGCCACCTTCCCTGCAGAGAGGATCTGATCGGTAAAGGTGATGTGTAAATCAATGTGACATAAATCAAATTCTAATTCAAATGCTCTGTGGGCCAGCTACTTAAATATTTAATGGAGGCTTTAAAAAGTTGAGCCCCAAATCCTTTGTGCAATGTGAACAATCAAATCCTAATCAAAGACACATCAACCATCCCTGGGTTGAAATAATGGGTGTTCGGCAGATGGGGGCTGCCTACAAATCTGAGCCTGCTGCCTCATTTCCTCTAGTCAACATGGGTAGAAAGGGGATTTTAGTAACTCCCTGAAGCTTCCCAGGGCTTGAATTCACCCCCTCAGCATTTCCCCTCCACCCACTCCCTCCAGCTGTGTTTGTTTTAATTTTTTGCTCTCAGCCTGAGACCTCAGACAACAGCAGTTCCTTGCCTTCTCTGTCGGCAACTGCTCATGCACCGTGTTACCTTCTGAAATTACACAGTTTATTAACTTGTTACCCTAACCTACACCACCCTTCATAAGAACTCCCTTCTCTGCTCGTGAACATCCCGCCACAGGCTTCCTGGGATTAAACTGCTTCTCTGAGAAATGAAACCATTGCCCAGCCCAACATCCCCTTTCCTGCTATTTTATTTGAGGAGTAGGGTTCTGTGGTTATTGATCATTTGAGAGGTAAAAGGAGGATGTTTGAAGGGAAAGGAAACACCAAGAAAACTTACAGAGTGGCAGGGAAGCCTGAGAGATCTCATAAACTAATGGCTTTGAAGCCTTCATGGGGACTCACATGCTTTGAGAAGCTGGAAAGCTCTGGACAGTTCCCCCTGGCCTTCCAAAAAAAAAAAAAAAAATCACACACATGCAACAGCACCCAGGCTGCTGCTTAACCATACAGCACCTTTGTATGAATTAGGGAAGGGAGTTGCTTTGTCTGGGTGGCACTGTGTGGTCAATGGATTAGGGCAAACTCCAGCCCTCACTTTCCTTCTCAACAGGGCATCCTCGTACATATCAAAAATTGCACCACCAGGGTGGTGGTGCTGCATGGGTCCCCCACAAGTTCCCTGCTCTCTGACTTAGTTCACATCCCTTTATCATACTGATGGGACCCTGAAGCCCAGAGTGAGGAAGTGACACTGTCAAGGTTGCAACGTGTGTTATTTGTCCTTGCTATTTTATTTCCCCATACCCAACATACACAGACCCTCTCACCTGCCTCCTCATTAAATAGCCCATTGATTATGCTCACCGTACTAAAAGGCAATATGACCAGTATGGTAGATAAAAATCTGTTGCCTAAATTTCTAAATTAAATCCTTGTAGAAGATGCTGACATCCAAGTGTTGGTAAACCCAGTGGCCCCAGGCAGGGAGGAGCTATTCGTTTTATCAGTAACTGTCTGGGTAGAATGATCCATTTCAAACAGCCCAGTGAATGAAATCATGAAAAGGATAAGAGTCCTGATGGAGGGGGAGTGAGTCGGAGCTGGTGGCATTGAAAAGGTGTAGCTCAGAGCCAGCAGACTGGCCTGAAGAGGATCATTCAGGTGTGTTAAAGACAGGCCCGTGTGAAAGCACAAATGAATTGCTCGAAATAGATGAGATTTCTCTCCGTGGTAATTGCAAGAGGAGCTGGCGAGAGGTTTTATATCAAAATCACAGAAAGGAAAGCGCTGGGGAAATAAAGAGGATTTTATTTTGGAATCCAGAATGAGGAAGAACTTTTACAAAGAAAGCTGGGAGAGGGTGTTCTCTTCCAACGAGAGAATAGCCCTAATGGGTAGACAGGAAAAGGAGATGCCTTCTCGCCCGTAGAGGGCACTGTAGAGGCAGCGGGAAAGTGATTCCTAGAGACGGTGAGGATGAGGCGCTGTATTCTGCCCGTTGTCGGGGTGACTTTACCTGCGATTCCTCTTTCTGAGCCTTAGTTTCCTCAAAACCCAGACAAAACACATCTAGATGTCAGGTAAGTCAGGGAAAGGAGGTGAGAGAATCACTGCAAGTGAGTGTGAGAAGGGTGAGGGGGTGCTTCTGGACATTGGGAATATTTTGTTTTGCAATCTGGTAGACATTGATGGAGTTCTACCGTGATCATTTGGACACTGTTCTGTAAGTATATTCTAGTTTATTTAAAAGTTTACTTAAGAAAAAAAAAACAAGTGATCCTATGGTCATAGTGTCTCAGAAGAGATGGAACCTGTACTTCAAGGCAGAAGATAAAACCATGTGGAAAAGAGGCAGAATGACTAACAGAAGAGATTGGCTGACTTGAAGCTATGGAAGGCTGTGCTTTCATCAGAGTACAGGTTCAGAGAATAAGAACACATAGGACTCCTTGAGTCAGATAGGCAGGCAGGAACTTGAGCAGACTAGAACTTTCCAAGGACCCAAGATGTCTGTGTGCACACGAGTGTGCACCAACTACCGCCAGTGGTCGTTATAGCCAGATGTGCATTTTGAGGAGGTGCCTTCTCATAGATGGCTGAAAATTCCAGCTTTGTCCCCTCCCACTGGGGACCCCACCCCTGAACTAAAGTTAGCAGAAATAGATGTGCTTGCGACTTGATCAAAAGAGAAGAATGCTTGCTGAGGAGGAGGCTTCCAGCTTCATCCATGTCTCTGCCAAGGACATGATCTCATTCTTTTTGTGGCTGCATAGTATTCCATGGTGTATATGTATTACATTTTCTTTATCTAGTCTTTCATCGATGGGCATTTGGGTTGATTCCATGTCTTTACTATTGTGAATAGTGCTGCAATAAACATACATGTGCATGTAACTTTATAATAGAAAGATTTATATTCCTTTGGGGATATACCCAGTAATGGGATTGCTGGGTCAAATGGTATTTCTTGTTCTAGATCCTTGACACAGGGAGGGGAACAACACACACTGGGGCCTGTTGGGGGCAGGGGGAGGGCAAAGCATCAGGATAAATAGTTAATGCACATGGGGCTTAATACCTAGGTGATGGGTTGATAGGTGCAGCAAACCACCATGGCGCATGTTTACCTATGTAACAAACCTGCACATTCTGCACGCATCCTGGAACTTAAAATAAAATTTAAAAAAAAGAAAGAGGAGAATGCTTATTTTCTTTCTCTGATAGACAAGCCTACACTTGACTCTGATGATTTCACATTTTTTGGTTACTTCAAACAAACAAAAACCCTTTGTCAAGACCCACTCTCTGCTGAGCACTGGTTTAGATGCTAAGGATTCAGTCACAACCATGGTTATTACCCGGTGGGGCCAAAATTCTAGGTAGTGATTTAAGGCAAAGAGATGATCTTCACCAGCCTTCCTTCACAAGGAGATCATCCCCAAAGCAGCAATAGAAATGTAAGCCAGATGCCAGAAAGAACTTCCTGACTGCAACGTTAGTTGACTGTCTACCTGATGTGAAGGAAGGAAGCTTTACTAGACATAGATTTCATGTTCCCTGGAAACATGAGTTTCTAGCCATATCTTATCTAACATTTGCAGAAGGATTGTAAAGTTTTTTCACGTGGTCACATATATCTCAGCATTATCACATATATCCCAAACTGAGCATGGTCACATACGTCTCAAACTGAGGCTCAGAGAACCTTTATCAATTAAAGTGTTTTCAGCTACAGTTTCCAGAAGACATAATAATCAGGGAAATGCATTCTCCTACTTCATAAAAGTCCAGAGGCAGGATTGGTTAATTCAGCAACTCAAATAGACTTCAGGTTTGGCTCTTCCATTTTCAGGGTATTAATGATGTTTCCCCTCACCACTGCAAGAGGGCTGCAGTGTCTCCAGCCATTGCATGCAGAAACGATGAGCAAAGCATCTCCTTTTGTGTCTTTTTGAGAACAAACAAAGCCCTCTCTTGAAGCCCCCCAGAATTATACTCCATACTTTTACCTACACCCGTCATGGTAAGAAGAATGTACTTTCCATGGTTGGCTTCCATCAATTCATTATCTGGGGTTGAGGGAGAGCTCAGTCTCCTCTGATGAGGTACACTGTCTTTCCCTCAATCCAAATGCTTGAACAGGAGCAGGATAGTGGTTAGCAATTCCTTGCTCCCCTTTTAGAAGAAAGTATCTGCTAGGTGGATAATGGTGTGTCTCAGTGACAAACTAGAAACCATGAACTAATCCCTAGGTCACAAAATGGAGATGAAACTGGGTGATTTTGCATAGAGGTGAGCACTCGGAACAGCTTAGTACCTGAGTGGGACAGTTAGTTCTGTTTATCCTTTCTTCCTCCTCCACCTAGTTTCCCTTAGGTGAGGGTGACTATGGAAGCCAAGCTCCCAAAAGACACAGCAATTCCTTTGATCCCTATCAAGAGCCAAATGATAAAGAAAGAGGTTGCAGGTATCCAGTCACATGGCTAAGGGCTTTTAGTTGTGTCCTAGGCTAGCAGAGCTTGAGCAGTCCTTACCATCAGGCTCTGGTCTCCCGAAAGCAGCCAGTGTGACCTTCCCAACATGCAAACCAGATTATGTCACACAGCTGCTTAAAACCTTCCAACATCTTTTCATTACTCTCAGGAGAAAACTCCAAATTCTTATCTTGCTATCCTAGGTCTTGAATGATCTGGTCACTGCCTCCACCTTCTACATAAACTCATCCCATTTTCCCTCCCATTTCTTTGTTCCTGCCTCAATGAGCCCTTTCTTTGTCTTCATTGTTTCAGACCCAACACATACTAGGTGCTCAATACATATTCCAACAGATAAATACTATTCCTCAGCCAAATATTTTACTTACCCCTTCCCCTACACCCCACATTTTAATTAACTCCTTCTAATGCTTTGACCTTAACAAGACTTTCTCTTCTTGCAGATGAGACCCTTCCTGTAATTCTCTCTCATTGTACTCTTGGCTTTTCTGCATGTTACCTATCACATTTATTTTTATTTATTTATGTGATTATTTGGTGAATGCCTACTTTCCCCATCTATTCATGTATTTCAAGTGGACTGTTTGACTTTCTCTCTTGTCCTCAGCTATATATGCAGTGTCTATACCCAGCTCCTGGCCCATCCTGGGGGCTCAAAAATTGTACCTGAAGCCCCAAGAAGGAGGTGCTCTGCCCAAAGTCATCCAACATGTTGAGGCTGACAAGGGCCGGAACTCAAACTCTGCTGACTCCCAGCTCCAAGTTTTTCCCGAGTCCAGCCTGTCCTCACGCAAGCTCACTGCTAGCTTGCAGCATATCTCTGTGTAGTTACCAAAGGTGCCCTCTCTGTGTTGTTGAATTCTAGCCGATGCAGTCTCACTGCAGGGCACGCAGGGTGGCAGAGGGAATGTGGGCTGTGTTTCAGCCCCTGCAAGCCCCCTAGGCTGGGCGTCTTTGTGTAACTCATCAACACACACACATAGAAGCCCTGCTCTTCATAAGCCCATTTTCTGTGTCTATTCTACTCAGCGCATCTCCTGTATGTCCCGGGTGCCCCCTCCCCTAACAGGCAGCTTGTCAGCTTTGATCTTTTAATCCAGGTTTCTCCAGAGCATGATTGACGTGCATTTAAACTGAGCTTCCCTGGGGCTGAGAACTGCTCCTGTCTAAATCCAAGGATGGCCAGGCTGGCCAGGCTTCTAAGCTTGATCTTAGTGCCTTAGGATCTTTTCCAATCCCTTTACGTCCAACCCAGGCTGATGCTGGGAGTGAGTGTAACATGAGTGTTTTTTAGGACACTCTATCCTGAAAAACAAGGATTCTGTGTGTCTCCCTAGCCATGTATGGCAACAGTAGGAGGAGAAGGAGATCATCGGGCCATAAGCACTCACTGTGTGCCAGGGCCTGTTCTGGGGATTGGACAAATGGGGAGTGAGAGGATACGGTGCTGCCCTACATAGAGCCTCATTCTATGTGGGGAAGCACTCAAGTCAGAAATTGCAGCATAGATGGATGGGTGCTTTGATGGAGGATGGAAGAATGTTCTGGGCATTCAGTGCAGAGACACATAACCCTGGTAGGTGTGTGTTAGGGTGTGTGTGTACTTGTGTGTAGGGAAAGGGAGAATAAACAATTCCAGGAGAAAGAACATTTACATTGAGATGTTAGCCAAACATGGAGCGTAGGAGGCAATGGTATTGGGGCAGAGGATCGGGCAGTGCAAACACCAGTATGTAAGGGGAGGCTGTCTGCATTTCAGGGCAGTTGGAGTATATGGTGCAAGGAGTATGCATGGGACATGAGGCTGGACAGTCAGGCAGAGTCCAGATCATGGAGGTTTGTTAATCCAGGCCTGCTTAGATGTGGGTGTCAAGACAAGATTGCTCATATATGGATTTTTTTTTTTTTTTTGACACTGAATTTTACTCTTGTTGCCCAGGCTGGAGGGCAATGGCATGATCTCAGCTCACTGCAACCTCTGCCTTCTGGGTTCAAACGATTCTCCTGCCTCAGGCTCCCAAGTAGCTGGGATTACAGGCATGTGCCACCACGCCCAGCTAATTTTGTATTTTTAGTAGAGACAGGGTTTCTCCATGTTGGTCAGGCTGGTCTCAAACTCCCGACCTCAGGTGATCCACCTGCCTTGGTCTCCCAAAGTGCTGGGATCACAGGCGTGAGCCACCGTGCCCCGTCTCATATACGGATTTTACTAGGGGAACTGCCCAAAGGAGAAATGGGGAGGGAGGCTGAGAAAGCATCAGACCTCCATGCAAATGATCAGACCTTGGGCCAAGGACAAAGTAGAGGAAGAAAGATTGGGCAAAAGCATCCTAGCCTGCTGTGCAGTTTGAGAAAGGTTTGGCAAGGCACTTTGGAAGCCCTTAAACCAAAGTTGGCCATCAGCAGAGTCCTATGTGTTCCTGCCTTAGAGTCACGGCCACCGAGCCATTGGCTGGAAGCAATCTGTGGGAGGTTTGGTCTTCCATAAGGTCAGGGCTCCACGTTGGAGGTCCTGGTGCCCTCTGTGGTTGAAGATCCGGGTGGTAGATTCTCATGGCTGCCACATCTGGGTTTGGTTTTATTCTAGGGAGAATAGGAAGCCACAGAAGATTTTAAGCAATTTATGTCATGAAAAAAATCACTCTGTGGCTATGGAGGAGATACGTAGGAAGAGTTCAATAATGAAATTAAAAAAGAAATTGTGAGGTGGAGCTGCTGGAGAGGTTCAGGAAAGAGATAATGTTGACCTAGACTTGGAAGGTGACAGGATCACATAGAGAAATGGACAATTTGAAGTTATATTAAGGAGGCAAAATGCACAGAACTTGGTTCCTCTATGTGAGCAGTAAGAAAAAGGACTCAAAGAGGAAGTAACAGAGGATGAGGGCCACATCTATAAGTGTCACTTGTGTGCTAGACATAGTGTATGTACAATGATCTCATTTTATCACCACAATGATCCTTTTTCTAAATTAATTAATGTTTTTAATTTTAATTTTTATTTATTTATTTATTTATCTATTTATTTATTTATTTTTGAGATGGAGTCTCACTCTGTCACCCAAGATAGAGTGCAATGGCACGACCTTGGCTCACAACAACCTCCGCCTCCCAGGTTCAAGTGATTCTCATGCCTCAACCTCTCGAGTAGCTGGGATTACCAGCGTGCACCACCTCACCTGGCTAATTTTTATATTTTTCATAGAGACAGGGTTTCAACAGAGGTTAGACAGAGGTTAGCCAGGCTGACCTCAAGTGATCCACCCACCTCAGCCTCCCAAAGTGCTGGGATTACAGGCGTGAGCCACTTTGCCGTGCCCACAATGATTCTTTAAATCTGGTTCTAGGCATAGCATTGGAGAACCCCCAGTTTATCCACAACACCTCGGGTGATCAGTGTAAACTAATCATGGTAATCCCATTCTCACATCTGCAAATGTTTTAGGAATGGGAGAAGTCTGCTCAAGAGGCTTTGGGGAAAGATTTCTCCTTCTCAAGAAGGAGTCACATTTAGACGCTTCCTTTATTCCTCTGGACGCTGATGTCTGGGCGTGATGTCTGGGACTGCCTGGCATCTTGGAATCCCAAGGGGAGGAGCTGAGAGCTAGCTCTCCATCAAGAACAGGAGGGAAAAAAAGATGGGCCCCAAATGACATCATGGAGCACCAACTAAACCAACACAGGACCACCCACCCACCCAACCAGACTCCTGGGAATTGAGATCCTGTATTTCTCTATGGTTTGCACCAATGTGAGTTAGGGCTTTCTGTTTCTAAACTCATGTAAAGTATCACCCCTGTTTTACAGACAAAGAAATGGAATCTTAAAGTCACAGAATGGGTAGATGGCAGAGGAGGGACAAAATCCTAGGTCTTCCTGAAAGATCACGTCCCTTTTTCAATGGCAATTTTCCTTCGTGATGTCAACTCAAGCCACCTGACCATGAGAATGCTAGTAATCTTATAAGATATTAATATATGGCACAACGAGAGTCAGATCTACAAGCATTCATTGTGCCCTTGCTGTATACCCTGCATGATGCAAATGAGCTACATATCAGCCCTGCTCATGAAGAGTTTATGATATAACTGAGGTGAGATGAACACAATTGGAGACTATAATAATAGATAACTTGGGGGGCACTCATTATACACTAGACAGTGGGCAAGTATTCTATATGTCTTGTTAGGCTTTACTCCCCACAACAAACAACAGAGTATTTATTATTACGATCCCTGTCTCCATATTACAGGTACGTAGACACTGAAAGGATATGAACTCTCCCGAGATCACAAAGCTTGTATAAATGGAATTTAGAGCAGTCAGAGTCTGACTTCGGAGCCTGTACTTTTATAACCACTATGTTCTTTTGCATTCCCATATAGAGATTAATTAATGCAAGACAGCATCAACCCAAGTGGAGTATGCACAGGATAATAATAGCAAAGATTCTTAAACATATGCATGCAGGTGCTTTGCACGTGTTGTTGCAAATCCTCAGTGGGTCTCAAACTTCAACATGAATTGGAATCACCTGGAGGGCTTGTTAAAGCACCGAATGCTGGGCACCACCCCTAGACTTTCCAGCAGTTTTGGGGTGGTGGTCTTAGGATTTGCATTTCTAACAAGTTATCACGTGATATTTGTTCTGGAGATCACATTTTGAGAGCCACTGCCTTAAAATAACTCTATGAAGGAAGGGTGACTACCCCCATTAAACAGATGTGAAAAGTGGCTTAGCATAGGAAGCTGATATGGTTTGGCTGTGTCCCCACCCAAATCTCATCTTGAATTGCAGCTCCCACAATTCCCATGTATTGTGGGAAGGACCCTGTGGGAGGTAATTGAATCATGGGGGCAGGTCTTTCTTTGCTAGTCTCATGATAGTGAATGAGCCTCATGAGATCTGATGGTTTTATAAAGGGCAGTTCCCCTGCACAAATTCTCTTATCTTGTCTGCCACCATATGAGACATGCCTTTCGCCTTCTGCCATGATTGTGAGGCCTCCCCAGCCACACAGAACTTGAGTGCATTAAACCTCTTTCTTTTGTAAATTCCTCAGGCTCAGGTATATCTTTATCAGCAGCATGAAAATGGACTAATACAGCAACTCATCTGTACATACCTATAATGGACAAATTCCAGAGCCAGGATTTGAACCTGGGTCACCCTGGCTCCAAAGTCCATGCTGTGTTTATTGTACCATGATGTCCCCAGATATAAATGCACCACAAATTCGGGAGGAGAGACAACAGTGGGCTGCACATGCAGGAGAGACTTTTTGGAAGAAAAGGCCTTGAAGGAAAATAAATTTGAATCGGTGATCCCTGGCTATAGGCAAGATGAGAGAAACACTGGACTTGCCAAATTATAGCTAATCGACACTTTGCCTGGGGTTTCTATGTAGCAGGAGGGATTATGGTGAGGACACACAGTCAGGATTGCTCCATAAAAGGGAGCAGGAAAATAGCAGGGATCTTAGAGACAGAAAGGGACAATGCAGAAGGCCACCACTGCAAAAAGCACACAGGTGGGAAAATACTGTGCCCCATATGCAAAAGTGAGAAATAACTTACAATATCTTTTTTCATGAAAGGGATGGGTAGGCATTACACCATCCCCATTCCCTCAAGGAAGAAGGAGGAGCATGGCTTACATATACTCCCGCCAGAACCTGCTCCCTTATTCCCATTCTAATTTCCTTAATCAAAGCAAAGGACAAGGACAGTGATTTCTCCTTTGTCACTGAGTGGAAAATGATACTATTCTAAGAGTGGTTGAAGGCACTGGGTATGCTAAGCTGATGAAGACATGAAGATGCAAGCATGTGAGCAAACAGAGGAGAGAAGGTTTGTGCTGTGTGATTGCCAAGATAAGAAGTTGGACCAATAGGTGAAAATTCCAAGCTAATAATGTGCTAGAAATTCTTCATGTCATCCATTCAACAACCATTGAGTCATTCAACAACCACTGAGGCATTCAACAACCAGTCATTAGGAGCCCTCTGTGTGCCAGGGACTGTCATAGATGCCTGGTGAGTCAAGCAGAAGTGATCCTTGTCTTTCTGGTTGGCCTAAATCCATCTTGTTACAACCTAGACTTAGCTTCGAAGTTGAAGTATTTTAAGACCTTTCTCAGTGAAAGAAAATGTAGAGAGTCACCAACTCACTCTTCTACACATTTGTTTCTTCCTGCAGTGATAAAACATGTTTTGATGGTGATGGAACTTGCCGAATATGCCAAAATCACATCACACAGATCCCCTTCTCCTCCAGGTAATGGGAGCCTTGGATTAAATGCAGACATGGCAGGGTCAGACACACAATACGCAGACAGCACCAGGTAAATCTGGTACGAGCGAATTCTAATGTAGGGGAATAGGTTTCTCGGTGAGGATGACCTTCCAGCTAATGGCCCATCCCTGGGGACCCATGCAGCTGTCCCAAGGCATTTCTGGCATCTGAGAGAGAAAATCCATCAGCCATTCTTGACTAAGCTGGGGAACATTTCAGCTTTCTAATAGGGTTATTAGCTGGGTAACAGATGAAATGGAACAGCAACAGAAGGGCAGAGGTCACTGAAATGCGAGAGAAAAATGCATAGTGATTTTCCACATTCTTTCAGCACACATGTTTTCCTCAAAATTCCCTCTACTGCCCAGCATTATGAAATGTCAGGAACCAAGGGATTTGGAGAGGGCAACTCAAAGAACCAAGGGTATGACAGAGGATGGGAAGAACCTCCCCACAAGGGAGGATAACAGATTTCCATAAGGCAGAGAAGTAATCCAGTAGAGCTGTTGATGATATCACAGGGCACCTCTAAACACGCTCTCAGGGATTCTGCAAGCCCAGGAAATCAGGCAGAGTGATTTGTGAGCAACAAGGGACAGTGTTCTAAACAGAGAGTTTAGTTCTGGCTTAGGAACTTATTCCATTGTTGACTTGTATTAATTAATCTTGATTTTTGATTACAAAAAAATATCTGTTGTGGGAAGTACAGAAAAAAAGAATATAAAAATCACCCCAAATTCTATAATTTGAAGGTAAACATTATTCACTTTTTATTGGTGTATCTGCAGTCTTTTTCTCTATGCATATCTGTATATCTCTCTTGCAAAATTACATTCATATTTTCATTGTTTTATAAACCATTTTTCTCACTTAACAATATATCATGAAATTTTATGATGCTCCCCCATATTGTATTTTTCATAAATACTATTTTCATGTCCATATCATGTGAATGCATTAGGTTGAAACACATAAAATTAGTGCTATTCGACCTTTTTTAACCTGCAAAAATGATTTCATATGGTTCACTTATATTATAATTGATTTCTCCAGCCTTATATTCATTGACATTTACACTGTTTCCAAATGTTCTCAATTATTAAAAATTATTAAAAATTTTGCAGTGAACGTCTTTGTGTTTAGATCTTTGCACACATCCATGATTATTTTCTTCTGGTAAATCCTTATACACTAGATACATACTGCCAGGTAATAAGTTTCCATAAATTTAGCATTAAACTGCTAAATTAAACAACACATTAAACAACACACATTTTATTTTACAGTTTCCATGGATCAGGTTAAGCTGGTTCCTCTGCTTCAAGGTTTCTCTTAGGGCTGCAACCTAGGTGCAGGTGAGCACTGGGTCTCATCTGAAGACTCAACTGGGGAAGGGTGTGCTTTCAAGTTCATTCAGGTGGTTGTTAGCAGGATTCAGTTTCTTGCTGGCTGTTAATCTGAGACCTCCCCCAATTCCTTGCCAAGTGGGCTCCTTCAAAGAACAGCTCACAGAATGGCAGCTGTCTTCATTAAAGCTACCATTGGAAAGAGTCAGATAGTAAGATGAATGTTGCAATCTTATGTAACTTAACTAAGACATGATAGCCCATCATCCTTGCCATATTCTATTGGTTAGAAGGAAGCTCTAGGTCTTGCCCACACTCAAGAGGAGGGGATTGTACAAGAATGTGAACACCAGAAAGAAGGGATTATTAGGGATCATCTTGGAGTATGCCTACTACATTCTAGAAGTGGAATTGCTAGGCAAAATGATGTGAACATTTTTAGGGTTGTGAGATTTACTGATAAATTGACCCCTGGGATAGTCACAAAAGTTAGTCTTCCCCCTAGGAGTAAATGAAAAAACCTAGCTGCCTAAAGTGTCATCATTTTTAAAGTCTTTTCAATTTGATAGGAAAACCATGATATCCTGTTTTTATTTGCATTCCTTTGAGAGCTCATTTATTTCTTCCTTTGCAAATTGCTAATTCATAATTTTTGCCCATTAAAAAAAGCTGTTCAAAATTTTAATAGAATAAAGATTTTATTAACCATTTGTCTTTAATGCATATCTTAGATTTTTTTCTGATTTTACCATTTGTTTTAAAGTCTTGGTTGCAAAATTTATAAAAATATTTAATTTTTAAATGGTCAAACCCAGCAATATTTTACTTTATAATTTCTTCTTTTGCTTTTTTTCCTAAAAAGCCCATCACCCCCAGATTAGATAGATGACTATCTAAAGTTCATTTTTGATAGTAATTAGTAATTTTATTATTTCATTATTTATCTTTAACTCTTTAATCCACAGTTCATCTTTTCCTCACTCTTCTTACCTGAGCAATGAGTGATGGTATAATAATATCTCATAGTGTGTATCCTGACTGGGAATGAGGGGTCCCCTCCCAAGAAGGGGTATTAGAATCTCTCTTGTTGGTATGGAAGGGAAGGATGGTGTGTGGAAATACCAATCCTGTTATTTCAGTTTTCTGCACTAATTAGAACTTCTGAGGGAAATTGTAAGATAAAAAAAACAGTAGTGAGTGTCTTTTTCAAGAATGTCCCCAGTGTTTCACCACTAAGCATAGTGTTCTATGTAATACATATTCTTGATCAAATTTATTTTTTGTGCACAGACACTTCAAATATATCTGTAATGAGTATGGAATTTGGAGAGGAGAGTATTAATTTAAATGATCCCAATATTTTTTCTTATTTGACTTTTTGGAATAAATCTCATTGGTTGTGGCTCATTTCTCTCTTTAAAAACTTCTGTTTTCCATTTGGTAATAGTTTATTAATAATTTTGACATTTGTATTTAAAGTGAGATTGATTGCTTATTTATCAAGATTAGGGTTATGCTAATCTCAAATACTTTGGGAAGCTTTCTCCTTTCTCTATGTCTTGATATAATTTATGAAGTATGATACTGCCGGTTCTTGGAGGTGGGAAAGATCTTACTCTAGAGTGGCCAAGGCCCAAGACTTTTAACAGAGTTAACCGTGAAACAATCCTTCAGATTCTTTATCATTAACAGTCTCACCAATTTTCTGTCTCTTATGTTAATATGGTGATTTATGTTTCCCCTGCAAATTGTCCATTTTGTTGAGAATTTAAAATTTATCAGCTAAGAGTTATAATAGTCCCATAATATTTAAATCTAACTTTTGATCTATAATTATATTCCTAACGATATGTATTCTTTGTTCCTGCTTTATCCTCGATTAGATATGATGAATCATCTATTTTATTGTTGATTTTTTTCAAGATCCAGTTTTTATATGTATATATCCATCCCATTAGCTTTCAATTTTTAAAAACTTCATTAATGTCTTCACTTATTTTTATTATTCCTTGCTCCTTTGTTTTAATTTTTTTACAAAAATGTTCACACTAAAAATTAGGGCAAATAATATAACGTATGCTTCCTTACAGACTCATGAGCAATATACAACAAATACCGAAATTTTGCCACATTTGCTTCATCTTTTCTTCTTTTCTTTGTATTATTTGCTGAAATGTTTTAAATAAAACCCCAGAGATTATGTTATGTCACCCCTACACACCTCAGAGTACATCTCTAAAAAATATTTTTCTCGGCCGGATGCGGTGGCTCACACCTGTAACCTCAGCACTTAGGGAGACTGAGGCGGGCAGATCACGAGATCAAGAGATCAAGGCCATACTGGCCCACATGGTGAAATCCTGTCTCTACTAAAAAATACAAAAATTAGCTGGGCGTGGTGGTGTGCGCCTATAGTCCCAGCTACTCTGGGGACTGAGGCAGGTGAATCGCTTGAACCCAAGAGGCGGAGGTTGCAGTGAGCAGAGAATATTCCACTGCACTCCAGCCAGGTGACAGAATGAGACTCCATCTCAAAAAAAAAAAAAAAAAACTTTTCTCACCTTCTTAGACATGTTTCGTGTTTCTTTCTCCACCTTACTGGATTGATTTTTCTTGGTTTATTGATTTTTCATTCTTTCTTTTATAATAAAAAAGTGTTTAACACTATTGAATTTTCTACTGAGTATAGAATTAGCAGCACATATTAATAAACTTGATATGTAATTTTCCCAATGTCAGTATGTTCAAAGTTGGCTACAGTTAAATTTTTCAGTCTTGTTCTAGTAACTATATAGAAGAAACACATACATTCATATATATCCATATATATCCTTCTGGTGTTTTTGCTTAAGTATTTTGGAAACAACTCTAACATTAGTTTGTTTCACAGGTTGGATTGTCTGGACAGTAGGGTCGCAGATGGAAATTAGCATGCAGGGGACTTAGGAGCAAGGGGCCTTGGGGTCAAGCGACACTTGTGGAAAGAAAGGAAAGGGAGTAGGACTGGGCAGAGGGAGAAGTTGAGCTACAAGGAGGTCTCAGCGGAGGCCTCAGCCCACCCCACAGAGAGCTCTGAAGGATCTTTTCAAGTTGTCTGGAGCTGAGAACAAGAGGACAGGGCTTTATTCCCCACACCAATCATTGAAAACAGGCTGCCCCAGGAAGGGGACATGGCTTTGGGCTCTTCAGTGGGAACAGACTCTGGAGAGGGCCGACAGCTGAGTGCTGTCTGCTGGAAGGACTCTCAGTGGCTGGGAGGATTCACTCTTCCTTGTTGAAAATGAATCTGGGTGGGGCATCCCAGTCTCCATCACAGTTGCAGAATTTCTAAGTTTGGGGATTTGTTTGTTTAGTGTTCAAGAATCATGCTCATTCTTCAGCAGTCTAAAACCTAATGCATGCATATTACTCAAACTCACTAATTTTACCTACTTGGTTTAAAGAAGAATGTTAAAGTAGTCTAATAAAATTATGATTTGGCTGTTTATCCTTGTATTTTTATTTTTCGTAGTTTTTTCTTTATACCTTTTGAAGCTGTGCCATTCAATACAGAAATGTCTACAGTATTGCATCTTCCTTATGGCTTAAATCTGCTGCCCCTGCAAAACACCCTCTCTGAATATTGTTTTCTCTTGCCTTGAATTATTTGTTTGTGGACACTTTCGTCCCTGGTTCTTTTGGTGTGTCTGATGAATCTTTAGCCATACTTTTATTCCTAATAATTTTTTTTGTCATTTTTAAGGTGCATCCCTTATAAAAATCATATCATAGACTTGGATTTTTATTTTTTACTCACAACTGAGAATTTGGGTGGTTAGCACTGAAATTTAGCCCCTTTACAATTACAGTCATAACCAATATAACATCTTGCTTTATGAGGCAAAATTTCCAGGCTTCTTTAAATTTTACTTAATTCCCTGTCTCTCGCTATATGAACTATATAATCCTTTATTTTGACTAATTTCTTACTTGGCCACAGTATATTCTTGAATACTTTTTTTCAGAGTGTATAAATTAAAAAATTAATCCTTGCATTTAAAAAAACCGTGGCTTTTCTCCTCTTCAATTGGAATATTACCTTCATTAACTGTATAATTCTTGGGTCACAATTTTTTTCCCCTGAAAACTGCACTGTTTGTATTGTAGAGAAGAAATTTGGGGCCTGCCTAGTTTGCTGTTTCTTAGCAGTAGTAATTCTCCCCTGCTTTGCTGGTAGAATTGCTTCTTTGTTATTGAAACTGAAAAAGTTTGACCAATGTGTTTAAGTGTTTATTGCTTCTCACCATTTTTTCCTTGAACTTAGTAGGTGCATTTAGTTTGCAGATAGAAGTAATTATTCAGCCAAGCAAAGTTTTCTTCACTACTTCTTGGTACTGTTGCCTCTCCTTCCCATTCTACAATTTTGGGTGTTGTGAATCCATGCTCTGTATCTTTTATTTTTCCTTTTTCATTTCCATGTTTCTAAGTTTTCTTAACCTTATCTTTATTTTTAAAAAATTGATCCTTTATCATTTTCAATCTACTGTTTAATGCTTCAATGGCAATTTTATTTTTAATTGAGTCAAGTTGTTTTTCATTTCCTTGGCATTTTCCAGATTTCATAGGTGCCCCTCTCTGATGATCCCCTCTGGTTACAGAGATGTGATGCCCTGTTTCCATCTTATCAGGAACATTTCTAAACCTTTCTGCTTGTAGTAACTCTATGTTGTTGAGTATCCTTCTTTATCCCCTTCTTCTGTACTTTGAGTCTTTTCATATGGCTAAATGTCTTTATCTGCTGGCCCCTGACTTACAGAGTGAAGTCCTTGATTCTAATAAATTGGAGGCCTACATATGTTCTAAGAGGGGCTTAGTCGATCTCTGATTGGATATTTCAGGCCACATGAAGGGAAAAGGGAAAATTCTTATGGTCATTTTCCTTTTCCTTTTCAAAGAGTCAGGTGCTTGGAGAGATAAGAGAGATAGACGGAGCCAACGATATCTTTGACAAGGAGTTTTGCCTGCATGGAAAAATTTCTTTTTCTTGTTTGTGGGGAAGCTAGAAGTGGTATCAGACTTCAGTCAGCAAAATCTCAGCAGTGTCCCACGTCTTCACACTTCAAGTACTCTGTGAACCAGTGCCACAGTCTCCACTTGGTGTGGCCATTGTCTCCGCTTTGCTTTCCAAAGACAATACCGGTGGATTCCAAAATTTGATCTCAATGTCTTTGATAGCCCACCCTGGCTTCCAGGCAGGTGTTTGTAAGGCTCAGCCAGGGTCTCTTCCATTTGCTTCCAGGCCCATCGTTCTGAGCATACGGTGGCTTGCAGCTGAGCTTGGGCCTCCTTCCACACTCACTCTGACAACCCCATATCCTGCTGCTATTTTCCAATGTGTCTTTCTTTGGCTGTGAGAGTTTCCCTTCCTCAGCTTCCAGCAGAAACAGAGTGTCTTGAGGTTGAATAAAGGAATAAGACAGGTTTCCCTCAATGTGTGTATTTCGCTCATCATCTCAGTGGCAGTTTGAGGACCACCAGTGGAGGAAGATAGATGACATCCCTGAAGAGTTCTTGCTTGCCAGTTAGATTTCAAATAATGTCCCAGGGAATAATGGTCCAGGTTTAAGGGAGAAGGAAAGGGGAAAAGATGCAGTGAGTGCAGAAAAGACAAGGAAAGAAAGAAGACCCTGGACAGAAAGGAAAACGGTACGGCCAAGTGTTCTGTGATGCCCATAGGTGCCTTATGAAAGTACCCACTGCACAAGCCAGCTGTGTGCAGGGTTTCTAGGGCAGTCCCACCACCCCAACTCGTTCTTCAGGGATATGATGATGTTAAGGGTGCTCTTCCGGGAGGGCTCCTTGTCCATTCTCTTCGTTGCAGCCACTCACCCTTCTGGAGAAAGAGGACACACAAAGAAATTTCTGTCCCATTCCCGAAAGGTCTTAGAAATGGATTGTGGTGGAAACAAGAAGCGATATCAAACACAAGACCAAGAGAGGTCCACGCCCCCTGCTGGTGAAAACAATAAATAGCTCCACCATTTTTCCTGGGCGTGGTTCCCCCCAGTTCTTGGGTGGGTGGGGCTTGGTTTGGTCTGTTTTGCTCAGATGGTGATGGGGGTTTGGGGGATAGGGAGTCCATGGGAGAAAGAGAGAGAGATCTACCAGAATAAATGACACCCAGACTGCAAAATACCATACCATGTGAGGGGGAAAATGCCCCAGGAGTTAAGGATCGTCATCAGAAAATAGATTTTCCAGTCCAGAATGCAAACAGATTGCGGGGTCTTGTAGGTGGAGCTGCTGGGGAGACTGGGAGGCAGGGGGAGAGACAGGGTGCCCTTCAGAATGAGGATTGGATTTCTGTTGAATTTTTTATGGATGCCCGTAAGCCTCCCCATCACATTATAGTCTGGATGAAAAATTATCCACCAAGGAAAATAGATCTGCGTGAATCAAGATTTCATTGCCAAGGGCCAAGTTATCACATGGAATTTCTTTGTGGGTCAACATGGCTGATTTATTTATATGTGTACCCTGTGGGTGTCTATTAGGCCTCCCAGACTGTGATCACCATGGGGACAGCTGGCTTATATATGTGTGTTGCTGGGCATGTGGTGGAACTGAAGCTGAACATTCACCGAAGAGAAGGGGAAGGAAGGCATGGAAATGTATTTGAGCTGCTTCTAAGCAGTCAAGGCCAGAGCCCAGATCTAGGACTTGATATATCTGGGTTCTCATTCTAATTCCATTGATTGCTGGATACGTAAATTTGAATAATAACATCACCTTGCTGAATTTCAGTTTCCTCAACTGTAAAATGAGGATAGTAATATTCTCTGCTGAGCCAGCAGGTCAATGAAGTATGACAGTGGCTGAAATACTATAGGAATGACTAACTTGGGTAGGGATTAATAATGCTATTACATCTATTTATTTAGTCATTCAACAAACACTTATTGAGCAACTACTATGGGCCATGCACTTTGCTAGGTGCTGGGGACACAGAAAGATCAAGTAGGCACTGCCTCTGCCTTCTTTGTGTTGACAGTCTGGTGGCAGAACAGATAAGTAATCCTCCTGTGCCTTGCTAATACACTTGATTCTTTATCCTTGAAATTAAAAACTTTTACCAAGGTTTTTAGGTGTTTGTCTTTTCTCATTATTTATTCCTGGAACTCGCTACGTCTGTTTGACTTGCAGACAGTTGTTCTCAACTCAGCAAAGTTTGCTCTATCATTTCTGTGTGCTGTTTTGTCTCCTTTTTATCAGACTGTATCAAGTGTTCTGGATTCATGCTCCATGTTTTTTCATGTTTCCTCTTCATTTTCGTGTCTTCTTGGGATGCTACAAGGGGGTTCTGTCCTCAGGAATTTGCTGGTGGTATTCCTGCTGCCCAGTGAGATCCGACGTATTATCAGCTATTTGTAGAAAGCCGTTATGATCCTCCCTCACTGTCCCTCATCCTCCAAAAAACGTACTGTTAGTATGGGAGCCAGAGGGGTGCAACTGAGGAGCTGAACTGGCCTGAAGAGGTCCAGCTGATCCCTTGAGGTGGAACACCACCTACCAAGAGCAGATCTTGTCTACTTCAGCTCCACATTTCAACGCTCAAAATGCAAGGGTACTGAACAGGGAGCTGAAGAAATAAAGAAAATCTGGGATGGGACTGGGTTGAAACACAACAAGCATCATCTCAGCTCTTAGGAACATGCTAAGAGTTGGATCAAATCAGCTCTCATCACCAAACTGGGGCACCAACACTCCATATCCTGCCATAGGGCTTACCCCTGCTTTCATAGAGGAAAAGATCACAAGCCAAGCTCAGTGATGTTGCAGTCAGGGTGGACACACTGTGCAGCACACCAAGAAAGCACCATGTATGTGATAGCCTGTGTAAATGGCGTGCTCTTGAGTACACGCAAGGGTTTCTCCTGGAGGGCCTGGCTGGGGTGGTCCCTGAGTGACGGAATTATGGGTGACATCAGCTGTTTTCTTCTCTATTTTATTCCTGGGTATTTCAAATGCCCTATTATTTTCACATTTTTCCACTAGTATTACTATTTCTATACTATTATTATTTGTTTGTTTAAGGAGTTTAGTAAATCACTCATCACTTCAAAGTTTGAACAAATATGCAGGGTGACCACCTGATCCCTGTTGGTGTAGGACTTCCCCAGTTTTGGCACTGAAAGTTCCACATCTCAGGATGCCCCTCAGTCTTAGATAAACTAATATTGTTGGACACCTTGCCGAGGTGGTATATAAACCACATGGCAGATTAATAACCAAACAAAAAACACAAAGTGTTATCATAAATATGCAGCGCTGAACTTGAGAAGGCTGCAGTAGAAAATGTGACCTGGTTCTGAGGCTGAATGAGGATATTTGCCTTTGATACCTGGGCTAAATCCTGAAACTGAGACCCACATTTGCAGATGTGGCTGGAGAGAGAGAGAGCTTTTCTCAGCCACCCATACACCAGGGCAGGAAACAGCAGGTGAAGCACACGCATTGCCCCACACACCAATAAAGCCTGTCCCAATTATTTCCATTCTCTGACCATTTGGATGCCAACTTTCACATAGAGGGGAGTGAATATGGGGAGGGCAGAGGATCAGAAATGTTAGTTATATGCAATTTTCCCAATATGGAGAAAGAGTGGATAGAAGTCACCTCCCCTAAGGGACAAGACATGTATATGAGAAAGGAGAAAAAAAGGCACCTGTCCCAACATTAACAACAATAAGAACAATAATAATAATAGCAGCTACCTTTTATGTTATGTTATTTTATTTTATTTATTTTTCCATAATTTATTGGGGTTCAGGTGGTATTTGGTTACATGAGTGAGTTCTTTAGTGGTGATTTGTGAGATCCTGGTGCACCCATTACCTGAGCAGTATACACTGCACCATATTTGTTGTCTGTTATCCCTCATCTCCCTTCTACTCTTCCCCCCAAGTCCCCAAAGTCCATTGTATCATTCTTATGCCTTTGCATCCTCATAGCTTAGTTCCCACATATCAGTGAGAACATATGATGTTTGATTTTCCATTCCTGAATTACTTCACTTAGAATAATAGTCTCCTGTCTCATCCAGGTCATTGCAAATGCTGTTAATTCATTCCTTTTTATGGCTGAGTAGTATTCCATCGTATATATATACCACAGTTTCTTTATCCATTCGTTGACTTGATTGATGGGCATTTGGGTTGGTTCCATGATTTTGCAATTGTGAATTGTGCTGCTATAAACATGCGTGTGCAAGTATCTTTTTCAAATAATGACTTCTTTTCCGCAGGGTAGATACCCAGTAGTGGGATTGTTGGATCAAATGAGCTACCCTTTATTTTTATTTTTATTTTGGGGGGATGGAGTCTCACTCTGTTGCCCAGGCTGGAGTGCATGGCATGATCTCAGCTCACTGCAACTTCTTCCCCCCCGGGTTCAAGCAATTCTCCTGCCTCAGCCTCCTGAGAAGCTGGGATTACAGGCAAGTGCCACAATGCTCAGCTAATTTTTGTATTTTTTTTTTTAAATAAAGGCAGGGTTTCACCATGTTGACCAGGCTGGTCTTGAACTCCTGACCTCAAGTGATCCGCTCGCCTCAGCCTCCCAAAGTGCTAGGATTACAGGCATGAGTTACCATGCCTGGTGGTTGACTACTTTATTGACTACTCTTTATATCCAGGCATTATGTTAAGTTTCTTACATATATAAGCTTATTTGATCCTTAATAATTCTGTGAAAGGTACTTATATTACCCCATCCTTCAAATGAGGAAACCAAGGCACAGAGAGGTCAAGCCATTTGCCTAAGACAGCCAGCTAATAAGTGCAGAGCTATGATTAAAATCCAGTTCCACGTGAGTCTAATTAGATGGTAGGTTGGAGTCACACCTATAAATTAATATGATTTTAATTGGGCCGCTTAACTTGTGGATGCCTCAGTTTCCTCATTTGTCTAATGAGGATAATATGCCTTGATTAATCTTACAGAGATATTCTGAAGATCCAGTGAAATGGTGAGTAGGAAAGTACTTTTCACAAGTTACCCATATAAATTTTTTTTACATAACTTACATAATATCAATGGCATTTCAATTTCAAGAATAACACGATGAACCCTACAGGTTTAAATGACAGCCCTGCAATATGGATCCCATGGACATTTCAAAGTTGCACTCTGTGTTGAAAAGCAGAGTCAGATGATAAGGTGAGGCCTGTTTCCAGACCAAGATCTCTGATTTCTTTAGCTTTTGTAGAATGCCTTTGTATTTTTAGAGAGACCTGCTGTGGAATGGGTACAAATGGAGAACAACCAGTGCTCCACTTGATTCTTGATTGGAGATCAGGTAGTGTTGAGACTCCTATTTTTAGAGAGGGAACAGTGGGACAGAGGAGATTAGATGCTCTGGATGGTGGTCAGAGGGTGATGAGCATTCTCAGTGAAAGCAGGAGAATGCCTACTGTCTACAAATTGCAATCTGAGCTCAATCTTCTCAGCATGGCTTGGTCCTACCAGGGGCCTTGCTTTAAGGCGGTGGGGAGAGGGTGGTAACAAATCTCTCCAGGACCCTGTATCTCTTGGAAACGTTAATGTCATTTGTGGTCATGGAACCAATGTCACGAGCTAAGAATGACCTTGGAAATCACTCAGTCCAATGCCTTCATTTGGCAGATGACAAGAGTCTCAGAAAGACTCCAAGACTTTCCCAAGAACACGCAGTCAGTGGCAGAGCTAAGAACAAGAACTCAAGTCTCCTGACTCCCAGGTCAGTGGTCTTTTCATCTGACTAACTGCCCTATAATGCAGTTTGAATCCCAGGTTGAGGAAGCAGGTTGTACAGTGAGGTGGGTGGGCTAGAGAGAGCTGTAAGCAGGCCTGGTGGGAGAGGAAAGGAGGAGGGGTCAAAGGGTGGGCAAGAAAGAAACAGAGGAGAAAGAGGAGACATGTGGAAGGAACGGAGAGGCAGCGACAAAGAAACAAGACTTGCAATAAATAGGAGAGATGCTATGGAAATTACTTTTTGAATGGTATTTAATTGGTTTATTGGTGTAATTCAGTTGCAGTTTGATTTGATTCAGACTTCTGATGTGTGTGATCCACCATCCACCAAGGACACTGCCAGCCTTACACAAGCAGCAGCAAAAGGCAGATCTGAGAGGAAGAAGGGGTGGTAGACAATGGAAGATGAAAGAGAAGGTGAAAAGGGGAGAGAGCAAGAGGGGAGGAGAGGGGGAGAGGGAAAGGAAGAGAAAAGAAAGGAGAAGAGGAAAGAAGGGCAGGAAGAGGGAGGAAGGAACTGAGTGGTGGAGGGGAGATTGGAGATGGAGGCAGAGAAGAGAAGAGAAAGAAATGAGGAGAGAAAGAAGATAAGAAACAAGAAAGAGAGCCAGAGATGGGGGCATGTGATAGAGTGACTATGAGAGGCATGAAAGGGAAAGCAAGGGCCAGGAGAGATCAAGAGAGATGAGGGAAAGTATAAATACAGCAAAGAGGCTGGCAAGGCTGCGGAGAAATAGAAACGCTTTTACACTGTTGGTGGGGGTGTAAATTAGTTCCACCATTGTGGGAGACAGTGTGGCGATTCCTCGAAGATCTAGAGACAGAAATACCATTTGACCCAGCAATCTCATTACTGGGTATATATCCAAAGGAATATAAATCATTCTATTATAAAGATACATGCATGTGTATGTTCATTGCGCACTATTCACAATAGCAAAGACATGGAATGAACCCAAATGCCCATCAATCATAGACTGGATAAAGCAAATGTGGTACATATACACCATAGAACACTATGCAGCCACAAAAAGGAATGAGATCATGTCTTTTGCAGGGTTATGGATGGAGCTGGAATCCATTATCCTCAGCAAACTCACGCAAGAACGGAAAACTAAACACCTCATGTTCTCACTTCTAAGTGGGAGCTGAACAATTAGAACACCTGGACACAGGGAGGGGAACAACATACACCTGAGGCCTGTTGGGGTGGGGGAGGGAGAGCATCAGTATAAATAGCTAATGCATGTGAGGCTTAATACCTAGGTGATGAGTTGATCTTTGCAGCAAACCACCATGGCACACATTTACCTATGTAACAAACCTGCACATCCTGCACATGTATCCCAGAACTTAATAAAATAAAATGAAATTGAAAAATAAATAAATACATACATACAACAAAAAGAAGTTTAGGAAGTCCTGGGAGACCAAGGAAGTCAGCGGGGCACAGAGCAATAGATGTGGAGAGACAATGAGAGACAAAAACAAAGAAAGGACAAAGAAAAAAGAAAGGGCATGGGGAGAGAAGAAAAGGGCATAGGGGAACAGTGAGTTACAAACACATACACATGCACATGTACACGCATACACACACATACATACACACACACACACACACAAGTCTTGGGCATCTCCTGATGCCCTTGAGGACCCATTGGCTGGACAATCCCTAGACTTTTGTTTTTTGTTTTTTGAGACGGAGTTTCGCTCTTGTTGCCCAGGCTGGAGTGCAATGGCATGATCTCAGCTCACCACAACCTCTGCCTTCTGGTTTTCAAGTGATTCTCCTGCCTCAACCTCCCAAGTAGTTTGGATTACAGCTGCCCACCACCATACCCAGCTAATTTTGTATTTTCAGAAGTGACGGGGTTTCTCCATGTTGGTCAGGCTGGTCTCGAACTCCTGACCTTAGGTGATCCACCCGCCTCGGCCTCCCAAAGTGCTGGGATTACAGGCGTGAGCCACTGAGCCCGGCCTATTCCCTATACTTCTAACACTAGGGTAGCACCAGGACCCAGCCACCCTCCAGGCTATTTTCCAACCCAGGAAGACTTTCTATGTCAGTGGTGCCAGTCCCTCCCCAAACCTTCTGGTGACAGCGGTGGCCCTTAGGTGCAGCTCCTGCCCTTAGATGCAGCTCCTGGTGGGTACCTTGGGAGATAAGGAGGGCGGGCTTGGGCAGGTACAGACAGTAGCATTTCAGAGCTGCACAGGCCCAGAGCTTTTATTAAAGCTAATCCTCTTCCTTTCACGGATGGGGAGACAGGACTCCAGGGAGGAGAATGGAGTCAGAAGCAGAGCTTCCTAAGCCACATGTCCTGCCTCCCAGAGCCCCTACAGCAAGTTCTTGGTACAGTGCCATGCCATGGTTATGGGCACAAGCTTTAGACCCAAACAGACCCAGCTGTGTAGACTTGGCCAAGTCCTTTAGCCTCCCTGAGCCTCACTTTCTGCAAAATGTGGATTGAGACAATTCCTAGGTCATAGGGCTGCTGGGAGGAACCAGGGAGATAAAAATATATGGAAAATATCTAGAAAAAAAAGCCTGGCACATACAAAGTGCTTGATATATTATGATTTTTACTATTAATAAAAGAAGGCACCTGAGACCCGCAGCAGAGTTGGAGGGGGGTTCTCCTCAGCTAAAATTTGAGAAGGGCAATGGGGGCATAGTGGGTATGAATGTGAACTCTATGCATCAGAATGCCTGGGTTTGGTTTCCAGCTCTGCCGCTGAGTGACCTTGAACAAGTTAATTACTTTGCTGTGTCTCAGTTTCTTCAACTGTGAAATGGGAATGAAGCTAATTCCTACCTCATTGGATTCACGAGAATCAATTAATACAAGTACTTAGAACAGGGTCTGACCCATAGTAGGTGTTAGATGCATGGTAGCTCTCATTGTTAGTATCATCGCTGGGCTCAGCTATATGGATGTGGGGTCTGAGATCCAAAAGGTGGACACACCTGAGGTCACATGCAGTTAGTGCAAAGCTGGGATTTGAACTCAGATCTGCTTGCAGGCTCAAGACTTCCCAAGACTCCAGAATCCCTGTTCAGAAATCTTTCCACATTGCCACACTTTCCAAAGAGGAAGACCCACCCCCGCCCCTTCCCCACAGCCAGCACCACATGTCTTGTTCTTTCTGACTTAAATTTTAACTGTATCTTTGATGAAAACCCCTCCTTTCCATAAGGAGAAAGGGCAGAGTGTGTTATAATCAAGACTTAAGAACTCCCAGTTCCTTAGGAACTCTGCCCCCTACGCCCCACATTCCCCTTCCCCCCTACCCCCCACCCCCCACACACAGACACACCCTGCTTCTCCATCTGTGATTACAGAAACCAACTCTATGTGGCTGATGGTAATCGGTTGGGAACCCTGGCTAGATTTGTCTCTAATACCGATTCTAGGGACCTGTAATTTTCATCAGCACCGTGTGACTTTTTATGGAACCATAAGATGCATGGCACAGCTAATGAGCTGTAATTCTGAAGAGCTTCTGCCTTGATTGGGACTAATTATTTTTATAAAGAAAATAATTAGGCCAGGCATGGTGGCTCAAGTCTGTAATCCCAGCACTTTGGGAGGCCAAGGTGGGCAGATCACCTGAGGTCAGGAGTTTGAGACCAGCCTGGCCAATATGGTAAAACCTCGTCTCTATTAAAATACAAAAAATTAGCCAGGCATGATGGCAGGCGCTTGTAGTCCCAGCTACTCAGGGGGCTGAGGCAGGGGAATCGCTTGAACCTGGAAGGCGGAGGTTGCAATGAGCCGAGATTGCTCCACTGCACTCCAGCCTGGTGACAGAGCGAGACTCCATCTCAAAATAATAATAAAATAAAAAAATTATTATTATTATTAACAATCCCAGCGACCCACCGATGGGGAAAGGAGGCCTGCTTTGGGCACCATTATATCCCAGGGCTGGTTTTCAGAACCTGTTGATCTCTTCTCAGCCTGGGACTGAGCAGAGTGAAGGGGAGCAGTGGTCCTGTCTTCACCCTCATCAAAGAGCTTTTGCAATGGGGCCCTGGGAGCAGGAGGAGGAAAGTCCAAGTCTGACCTCAGCCAAGAAAAAGAGATCTCTTGGCCTCTATCCACATGAAACTCACCCAGAGAATCGGGGAGCTAGAAAGGACCCTGGAGCTCTGAAATAAATCTGGCAGTCTAGGTTTGGATTCCAACTATCTAACCTTAACATCTCTGCATTTTGGGTTGTTAGCGGGCCCTGGAAGGATTTTGTAAGGATTAAATGAGACAATCTGTGAAAGAAACATCTAGAGCTTAATGGAGACATCTCGTAAATAACTTTTATACATGATTCACAGTTCAACATCATCAAAAATTCCCAGAGAAGGGAGAGCGTTTAACTAAGGACACACAGTTGGCAGCAAAACCAGAATCAGAACCCAGGTCTTTCCAGGCCTCTGCGTTGCTGTTTTGTGTTTGTATGTTTGCTTTTAATTTCACCGTGGTAAACTCTCCATTATCCAGTCTCTCTGAAACATCTTGAACACTGATGATATGGCCCTTATTTAGTCTGAATTATCTGGATACAATTTGGTCTTCTATTTCACAGGTGTAAGGAAGCAGCACAGTCTGGATCATAAAAATGTATGGACTCCGGTAAAACCCCGCCTCTACTAAAAATACAAAAAAATTAGCCGAGCATCGTGGCAGACACCTGTAGTCCCAGCTACTTGGGAGGCTGAGACAGGAGAATGGCATAAACCCAGGAGGCGGAGCTTGCAGTGAGCCGAGATCGTGCCACTGCACTCTAGCGTGGGTGACAGAGCGAGACTCTGTCTCAAAAAACAAAACAAAACAAAAAAAATGTGTGGACTCTGTCTTCACACAGTTCAATGTTTTATGGCTTAGCTACACCATTTCCCTGCTGGATGATCTTGGGAAAATCTCTGAAACTGTGCTCAGTTTCCTTATCTTTAGAATAGAAACAATAATGAAATTTACCACAAATTTTACAAGATAATAAGCACAAAGTGACATTTAACAAGCATGTACATTTGTCAGCTAATGCCACAATAATGCTGTGTAACAAACCACATCCAAACTCAATGTTTTAAAAGATTAATCATTTCTTTTATTATTAACTTTTTATTTTTTTTAATTTCAATAGGTTTTTGGGGAGCAGGTGGTGTTTGGTTACATGGATAACTTCTTTAGCAGTGATTTCCGAGATTTTGGTGCACCCATCACCAGAGCAGTGTACACTGTACCCAATGTGTAGTCTTTTATCCCTCACCCTCCTCCCACCCTTTTTCCCCAAGTCCCCAAAGTCCATTGTATCATTCTTATGCCTTTGCGTCCTCATAGTTTACCTCGCATTTATGAGTTAAAACATTAATCATTTATTCTCACTTTGCAACTACAGTTAGTTTATCTAGGCTGAGCCCAGCTGGGCTTGGGTTTAAATCTGTTTCACATGCACTCATTTCCTTGGACCAGTGGTCACCTGGACAAGTTCCAACGTGATGGTAGAAGTGCAAGGGAGGCAAGTGGGAAAGCACAATCTTTCTTAAGGCCTAAGCCTGGAGCTGGTACACTGTCATTCTTTCCCTACTCCATTCGCTAGAGCAGGTCACATAATCAATGCCAACACTGATAGGTGGACAAATAAGCCCACCCCAGTAGGAAGAACTGCAAAGTCATATGACAAAGGGCATGGAAGACACACGACAAGGAAGCAGAACAGAGAACCATAATGCAACCTGCTACAATACACAATTGATGCTAGCAGGTCTTATAAGAGACAAATGTTGCAACTCTAGATCTTGAGATATAATTCTGCCTTCTGTGTGCATGTTACTTTGCAGTTTTCAGAGTTTCCCTGTCTCAAATATTCTTTTATGTTGCCCCCACTGCAACCCTGTGAAACAAGAATTAGAACCCCTGTTTTACAGTGAGGACACTGGATCTCAGGGTGATAATGCAGCTTGCCCCAGACCACAGCTGGAGAGGGCGGTAAAGCCAAGACCCAGCTCTGGGTCTCCCTAACCCAGTCCCAAATCAGGGGTGAGTCCATGAGTGCAAATGAAGGGAAATAATTCCCAGTGGCCTTTACCTTTCTTCTTCTTCCTAAAATCAAATCATCAAGACATATTTAGCGAGCCCATGTGATGGAGGTGAAGGAGCTAGATAACACACTAAGAATAAACATGAATTGTGAGCTCTGGAAGATATTCTCATCACTTGCCTGGGATAGAGTTTTCCAAGTCCCTCCTAGTGTTTAAGAGCATGGGGAACCTCAGGCAGGGAAAACTGGGTTCAAATCCTGCCACCAGCTCCCATTCATTATTTATACCTGGACATTTGAATTCTCTGAGCCTTGGTCTCCTTACCTGTAAAATAAGGACAATAATAATAGCAATTGCAGGCTGGGTGCAGTGGCCTGTAATCCCAGCACTTTGGGAGGCCAAGGCGGGCTGATCACTTGAGGTGAGGAGTTCAAGACCAGCCTGGCCAACATGGAGAAACCCTTTCTCTACTAAAACTACAAAAATTAGTCTGGCATGGTAGCGCTTGCCTATAGTCCGAGTACTCAGGAGGCTGAGGCAGGAGAATCACTTGAATCCAGGAGGCGAGGCTGCAGTGAGCTGAGATCACACCACTGTGCTGCAGCCTGGGCAACAGAGTGAGACTCTGTCTCAATAATAACAATAATAATAATAATAATAATAACAGCAATTGCATCAAGAAGTTGTGAGGACAGATTCATTCATTCAAGACATCTTTATTGGATACCTACTGTGTGCCAGACACTGTTCTAGGTGCTAGAGACGTAGTAATAAATACAGGAAAGCCTTTGCCCTTATGAAGCTTAAATTTTTGTGGAAGAAGACAGGCTATAGACAGATACGCAAGCAAATACACAGTGTGAAGGAGAAAAATGACACATGGTAAGGGGGATAGGGAAAGCCTGGCATTGGGCAGGGTCCCAGGTTGTTTTTTACATCTGGTGTTTAAGAATCTCACTGATGAAGATTCTTGTGACTGATGAAGTCACACTTGAGCAAAGAGTCAAAAGAAGTGTGGAAACAATCCAGGGACATCTGGGGGAAGCATATCCCAGGCACATACAAAAGCTGGTGGTGGGTGTATACTTGGCCAGTGTCATTGGAGCAATTTGAGAGAAGAGGAAAGTGATAAAATGAAATTAGAGAAATAACAGGGAGCCAGTTTGTACAGCAATTTTTTTCGTTATTAGCAGGACTTGGCTTTATAATTTGAGCGAGATAGGAAGCCTCGGTTTGAGAAGAGGGCTGGCACAATCTGACTTCCATTTGAAAGGATCGCTCTGGCTATGGGGCAGAGAGTAGCTTTAAGGGAACTAGAGTATGAATTTAATGAGATAATGCATGTGGAGCTCTTAATATGGAGTCTGATCAGTAGTGTATTCGTTTTCTAGAACTACCATGACAAAATGCCACAGACTGAGTGTCTTAAACAGTAATAATTTATTTTCTCATTGTTTTGAAGGCTGGAAGTTCAAGATCAAGGTGGCAGCAGGTTTGGTTTCTTCTGAGGTCTCTCTCTTTGTCTTAGAGATGGCTGCCTCACTCTGGGTCTTTACATCATCTTCTTTTTATACATATCTGTGTCCTAATCTCCTACTGGATTAGGGCCCACCCATAGGACTTCATGATACCTTAATTACCTTTTAAAAGGTCCTATTTTCAAATGCAATCACATTTTAAAAGGTCCTATTTTCAAATGCAGTCACATTCTGAGGTACTGAGGGTTAGGACTTCATTGTATGAATTTTGGAGAGACATAATTCAGCCTCAAACAAGTAGTAATCTCTGTGCCAGGTACTGAGAAAGGACAGCAAGGACGCTCACTTGTCCTTGGCATGACATGGTTTTCAGCACCTTCACCATCTTTAACAGAGTTCTGGATCTGTTCTGGATTTGTTTGATCTCCTTTCAAGAAGTAGTTGTGATCACATACATGTGCCAGGTTCTAGTGATGATAATGATGAACAAGACAGGGCTCTGCTTTTAAGGGGCTCTTGAGGATTTTGCTCAGCATAGCTAATTGCATGAACAAATTCATCCTGATGCATCAGTGGGTGTTCATAAATTTTCCTCTCGAGGTAATACGTGTGCCTTTTAGAGACCTTGCAGTTCAATGGGGTGTATATGGTGGAACTTGCAGCAGAATGACAGGCCTTTAGGGGTAGGTATCTTTTGTCATGAAAGCTCAAAGCACACATTGCCTTGTATCCTGGCTTACTTGTTAGTGTCCAACAGTTCGGTGAGAATAAGAGCCATGTCTGCCATTTTCCACTGTATATCCACTGTGTGGCCTCTTGGTTGGCACCTAATAGGCATTCGACAAATATTTGTTGAATGAATGCATGGACCTCAAACTATGTTGTCTAGAACTGTGCTGTCCAATATGGTAGCCACTAGCCATTTGTGGGTATTTATAAATTAAATGTTTATTATTAAATGTATTATTTATTTAATATTAATTTATTATTAAAATTAAAAATTAATTTTCTAAGTCACCCTAGCCACATCCCAAGTGCTCAGTAGCCACTGGTGGCTCCCATATTGGACAGACAGATACAAGATGTAGACCATCTCTGTCATCATAGAAAGGTTGCAGAGCCAGAACAGTGGTTCTCAACCAGGAGCAATTTTTTCCTCCAAGAGAATTTGGTAGTGGTTGGAGGTGTTTTTGGTTGTCACAACTGAGGGATTGCTACAGGTGGCTGCTGGATAGAAGCTAGGGATGCTACTAAACATCTACAGTGCAGAGGACAGACCCCCAATAGTGTCATGGTTGGAAAACCATGTTGTAGATTATCAGCTTCCAGGACAGCCCAAAGATTTCTACCTGAAGCAATTTGTATTTACATAAGATTGTGATGCTATTGTGTGGGTGACAGCTCACATATTTACAACACTCAACAGTTCACAAAGTTGAGCCATCCAATGTAATCCTCCCAACACTGGGAGAAAAGTAAACTCCTACTCTACTGGGGAAAAAAAGCAAGGCTCAGAGATGTGCCTTAGAGGGTGCTAAAATGGAACTCAAGTGTGCAAGTTACAGGGAAGCTGCTTTTTTTCTTAGTTAAGAAAGAATTTTTCCAAATATTAGAGGTTTCTGAAAGTGGAGGGAATGAATCTTCTCGTATTGAAAGTACTCTAAGATTACTCCATGGGGCTGTATTTCTCAAAGTACCCATTAGACTACAAAAAAAAATTCCATGACCCCAAATTTCTAAGAAAGACTACACAATACTTTCCCTTCCTTGGCCTTCATGTTGCACTGAACATATTAAAGTCACTGATAAGTCCTGCAGCAACAAAGTCTGGTTCTTTTGTTTAATCTCTTGTTTCTTAATCTCATTTGAGTATACAATCCCATCCCCACTCCATTATAGTGGAGCAAGCAACGATTAAAGTATGATAGAGCCGATGTTTGGTAGAGCACATTTTTGGTAAATGCTGCTTTACAGCATCGTCAGTCACGGTAGGTAATAACAAACAATCTTTCTGTCTTCTGGGCCCACCTGCACTTCTATTACTATCTAGGTAACCATGGGCAAGTTTTGGTATTTGGTGAGAAACATTTAGAGTGTCTGGATTTGAGCTAAATGACTTACCCGTGGCCACACAGCTAGAGTGTACCATTTTAGAGCTTGGCTGGCATTTATTTATCATTTTCCTCTTTCTGCCTCTCGGGAATCTATTTGATCAGTGTGAAGTCTTTCTCCTCAAGAGGCTGAATCAGAAGCAATGTGCCCAATTCATCTGCTTGATGCCACACTCCCAAGGGGAATTACATCACCTGCTGTGTTTAGAATAATCACCGTGGCAACTGTGGCTGCTCTCGTGGATGTGGACTGTTCCCATGTAGCAGTGATGGGTGCTGGCTCATACGAAAGAGAGGGACAGGTAGTGAGTTTCCACTGCTAAGGACCCTTAGTTTTCATGTATGTCTGTCTGGTGATAACTGGGTGGGTGGATATGTCAACATGCAATTTGGTGTTTCCAAGACTCACCTGGGAAAGACATGTATAAGCTGTAAACTTTCTTTTATAGCTTAGTTTAATTCCAACCAAGTACTGGCATAGAGATTACCTAGGATGTTTAACTGCTTTTTTGTTGTTGTTGTTCTTGTTGTTGTTGTTGTTGTTGTTTTGTTTATTTTTTTTTATTGAGACAGAGTCTCACTCTGCCGCCCAGGCTGGAGTGCAGTAGCACGATCTCACGGCAAGCTCCTCCTCGCAGGTTCACACCATTCTCCTGCCTCAGCCTCCCGAGTAGCTGGGACTACAGGCACCCGCCACCACGCTGGACTAATTTTTTGTATTTTTAGTAGAGACAGGGTTTCACCGTCTTAGCCAGAATGGTCTCGATCTCCTGACCTCATGATCCACCCGCCTCGGCCTCCCAAAGTGCTGGGATTACAGGCGTGAGCCACCACACCCGGCCTAAGATGTTTAACTGTTGAGAGACAGAGAGGACGTGGTGTGACATAGGAAAGGAAGGTCCTTCGGTAATAAATAAATTGAAGATTGGAGTGCTATGTTTTTCAAATTTCTGTACCCAAATTATTATTTGCCTGAGAGATTTGATGTGGCTGCATAGAAACAGAATGAAATTTCACGGAATCTCATGGTGAGAAAGTGATTGTGCTTTCAATTCACTTTCTCTCCTTCCGATTGTCAGAGAGTTGTCTCAGTTTGGGGCTACAATGTTTTTAACACCTCTCAACACTTGCTAATCTTCCGTTTTTTTTAACAAAAGAAGGAGCAAGTGTCAGGCTCAGAGCCTGGGGCAAGTAGCAGTGTATAGCTGGAATTTAATAATGTTCTCTTGTTTTCATTTGTATCTATTTTAAGGCCTTCTTCTATTTATAAACAGGACACTTATTTTCCATTTACAATTGTAATATGAAGTTTCCTTTTTAATTACATGTATTAAGTTAAAAAGTAAGCCAACTGCAAAAATAATAATAAGCAAATAATAGTATAGGAAACACATGCATAAATGGACAGCAATCATTATTGGTCTTGTGTGGGCAGCTGAGGCTTAAGAAACATTCTGTGGGAGACGTGGCTTAGGAGGAAGGAAACCTGCGTTAAGAGCCAGCCCCATCATGCACTGCGCTGCCTTGAGAAAGGCTTGTGACTCTCTGAGTCTGTTTTGATGTCAATTAAATGCAGATAATAAATTTCCTATCTTATCACATAGTCAATGTGAAATAATTATATAAAGCACATAGTAGGGACTCAACAAGTGGAAACACCCACCGTGCATATTTTGTGACTAACATATCAATTTGTACACGTGGCATCTCTAAGGGTCCCATGTTTGGGGTAAAACAACCTTCCTTGTGATCAAAATCCCAACAGTAGTTTTTTTTTTTTTTAATTTTGTGGGTATGTAGTAGGAGTATATGTTTATGAGATATTTTGATACAGGCATGCAAAGCACAATTATCACATCATGGAGAATGCAGTATCCATCCCCATAAGCATTTATGCTTTGTGCTACAAACAATCCAATCATACTCTTTTATTTTAAAATGTACCATTACGTTAATATTGGCTATAGTCACCCCATTGCGCTGTCAAATAGTAGATCTTATTCATTCTTTCTATTTTTTTTACCCATAAACCATCCCCACCTCCCCCCTACCAACCTCCCCACTACTTTTCCCATCTGCTGGTAACCATCCTTCTACTCTCTATGTCCATGAGTTCAATTGTGTTTATTTTTAGATCCCACCAACAAGTGAGAACATGCAGTTTGTCTTTGTGTGCCTGGCTTATTTCACTTAACATAATGATCTCCAGTTCCATTTATGTTGTTGCAAATGATGGGATCTCATTCTTTTTATGGCTGAATAGTATTCCTTTGTGTATATGTACCACATTTTACTTATCCATCCACGTAACAGTAACACTTTTTGAGCACTCACTGTGCCAGATGCTGTTATAATCTTTAGATATGCATATTATCTCATTTAACATCCTCATTGATTCAGTGAGGCGGGGAATATTATTATCCCACTTCACAGATGAGGCATAGGGAAGTAGGGTAACTTACCAAAATCAAACAACTAGAAAGTGGAAAAGACAGACCTCAAATTCAGTCAGCCTAATTCCAGTGTGCATGCACTTAACCATTCTCAGAAACCAGACTTTCCTACGTTTTGTGGACCTACAGCAAAGTTTTGTTGTTGATGATGAGGGTGATTGTATTAGTTAGGAGTCCTTTGTATACAAGGGATATAAGCCACACAAAGCTGGATCCAATAATAAAGGGGATGTATTGTCTCTCATACATGAAAAGTTGAATGGCTTCAGTTCCAGATAGATCCAGGAGCTTGAGCAATGTCATCCTTGTATTCATTTCTTGACACTATTCTCCATGGTGTTGATTCCATTCTTATGCAGCTGTCCCTTGGGGTGGCAAGAGTGCTACCAGAGCACTACACTTTTATCCTTTTTTAGCAACCTCTAGCAAAGGACAGTTTCTTCCTAACGGTTTCAACACAAGTTCCAGAATTGAGTCTCCCTGGCTCTGGTTGTCCTGGCTTTGATAGGTGCTCATCTCTGAACCAACCACTGTGGCCAGGGGCATGTGATGCTTAAAATGACCAGGATGGAGTCATGTCCCCTCTCTGGAGCTGGGGTGAAGCCACCTCTGCTTGCATCAGATAGACTGAAAGTAGAAAAGGGGCTGGTCCCTCAGAGAAGAATCTGCTGCTCATCATAACAAGAGAGAATGGATGCTCAGCAGGGAAATTTATGCCCTCTGTGAAATCTTATTTTTAATCTTCATTGAGAAGATTCATGGGCTACACAGGAGGGAACAGACTGGAGTTTCGTCACTTCTCTCCTACTGGTTTGCTCTGTGACAGACAACCCAATAAACTCTAGTGGGTCTCAGTGCTTCAGTTGCTACATGGGGCCAGTAACTCCTTCCGCACATGCCTCACAAGACTATTCTAAAAAGCACATGCAATGATGTTATTTATAAATGTAATTAACATTGTGGCTTTTTTCCCCTCCAGGGTTTCCATAAGACACATATTTTAGTTCAGGGTTTTTTTTCCAAGTGGCAAGTACCACTCTCAAAATCTCAGTTTAGTCAGCCTCTGCTGGATTTTGAAGACCTGCCTTTATTCCTCCCCGCAAGACTGAAATGGCACACATTTGGTATCGACTCAATAGCGGTTTCAAAGAGGGAATGCTATGTGCCAAGCACTGTGCCGGATATTTTTATATGCCACCTCATTTAGTTGTCAGATGACCCTGTTCTGTCATGAGTAATAAGAGGGAGAGAGAATAACACAGGACAATTAGCTCTGGAGAGCTGAGTTCAAATCCTGATTCTGCCTCGAATAGCAGCAGGACCATGGCAAGTCACTTAACCTCTCTGAACTTCAGTTTCCTTACCTGTGAAATGGGAGCAACACAGAAGTTATGTCATAAAGTTGTTGGGAGGATACAAGGAGCTAATACATATAGTGGGCATTTGCCCAAGGTCACAGAGCAGGCGTAGGTGCCTGCCCTTTCTGCTTCCAGAACCCATGCTGTACTGCCTAACAATAGAACCAAATCTCTTCTGGGCCCATGTAGGGACGTCCTTTAGCTTCCAGCAATTGCAGGGTCTCTGGGCCCCTCCAGTCTCTCCAGATTTGCTCTGTACACCCTGGCTACAATTGCCTGCTGCAATGTCTTGAAATAACTCTGCTCTTCCGGCCAGCCCCCCTCTCAGCCTCCCTCCCACAAGGCCCAGAATAGCCATGTACATCCTGGCTCCAAAACAGCCTGCATGATGCTCCCTCCCCTTTGATAATAGCTCAGCTTTGTCTAAGTTCTGGCATCTCCAGGACCACAGTGCCTCGTGCAGCCACAATGAGGCTTAAGTATGCTATGCTATCATGTAGAGATGTCATTTGATGTCAGCTACAAGGAGATGTCACCTCATGATTTTACCTGGGTGGTTGGGGAGGCAGGAAAGATGATGTTATCTCACTTTGCTGATGGAGAAACCAAAAGATTAGTGACAGGCCCATCGTGATTGTCTCATGTAACATTCCGGTGAAGCTTTACCATTGATTAAGAGAGCTCACATTTCTGTCTCACTTAGAATCTCTTTGCTATGACCTGCAAGGCATTCGAAACCTGGTGCCTGCCCACCTCTCTGATCTTATCTTCTGCCTCTCTTTTCCTTTCCTGTTTTTCTCAAGTCTTTCTCACCTCTTTTCAGTTTTTCAAACCCACTAAGCTATCTGTCCCACCTCAGGGCCTTTGCACATGCTGTTCTCTTGGCCTCACTTGTTCTCACTTAGCCTTCTTTTGCATGCTGGCTATTTTTTTCTTGTCATTCAGATTTCAAGCAATTCCCTCCAAGTTGCTCAACCCTTCTTCCTTTGTTGCACAAATCACAAATATAATTACACATATTTTTTCCCAGAACACTTATTTATTTAATGTCTGTCTCCCATGCTAAATTGTGAGCTCCATTATAGCAGAGACCTACCTGTCTTGTTCATTAAGTTTCTGCAGAGCCCACTACAGTACCTAAATCTTGGAATCTTTCTGGCAGTAAATATTTTTGAAGGAAGGAGAGATGGGTTTGCAGCAATGTTATTTGGTAAGCAACATCACTCCCATTCAACAGATGATAAGATACAGGCACAGAATATCCAGGGATTTTCCTAGATCACCTCAAGGCTAAGAACATAAAAGAAATGAAACCCACATCCTCAGACACTTGGTCCATGGTTTTTATTCTTTCTTTTTTTTATTAGGTGAAGAAAGAAATAGTTGGGTTTTTTTCTTCAATTTTTATTTTAAGTTTTGGAATACATGTGCAGGATGCGCAGGTTTGTTATATAGGTAAATGTGTGCCATGGTGGTTTGCTACAAAGATCAACTCATCACCTAGGTATTAACCCCAGTGCCCAGCATCCACTAGCTATTCTTCCTGATGCTCTCCCTCTCCCAGCCCCCTGACAGGCCCCACCATGTGTTGTTCCCCTCCCCGTGTCCATGTGTTGTCATCCTTCAGCTCCCACTTAGAAGTGAGAACATGCAGCGTTTGGTTTTCTGTTCCTGCATTAGTTTGCTGAGAATAACAGCTTCCAGCTCCAACCGTGTCCCTGCAAAGGACATTATCTTGTTCCATTTTATGGCTACATAGTATTCCAGGGTGTATATATACCACATTTTCTTTATCCAGTCTATCAATCATTGATGGGCATTTGGGTTCGTTCCATGTCTTTGCTATTGTGAACAGTGCTGTGGTGAACATACGTGTGCATGCATCTTTATAACAGAATGATTTATACTCCTTTGGCTATATACCCAGTAATACGATTGCCAGCCCAAATGGTACTTCTGTTTCTAGATCTTTGAGGAATCACCATACTGTCTTCCACAATGGCTGAACTAATTTACACTCTCATCAACAGTGTAAAAGTGTTCCTTTTTCTCTGCAACCTTGTCAACATCTGTTGTTTCTGGACTTTTTAGTAATTGCCATTGGTCCAGGGTTTTTTCTATCCCTCACAGCTGCTTTCAGAACAAAGGCACAAAACCATGATCTTCCCCAAGGGGTGCCAGGAAGGACATCTCCTGGAAAATAGACTCTTTGGGCTGATTCTTGACCTACAGATTTAAAAAATCACGGGAAAGAAGATGGGGAAGGGAGTTCCCAGAAGAGGGAACAGTAGGTGCAAAGCATGTAACTGCCTCATTGCAAGCACTGGGCATATAAGAAATCTTTTCTTGATTTACTCATTTGTTCATTCATTTATTTGTATGAAATTTATTCTATATCTACTAGGTATTACACATTTTGGGATGTACTAAAATACATAAACAAATAATAACATTTAACACTAATAATACTAAGTATTAATGAAGTCATTAATAAATAAAAAGGATTAACATGTTGTTAACAAATAGTAAAGATGAACAATAATTACTCAATCTTTACTGAGTCCATATTGTGCCCCAGACACTGTATTCAGTGCCTTATAACAATGAGATAGATATTCCCTGAGACTGGTATGGAAGTTGTCCCCATTTTACAGAAAGGTAGACTGAGGCTTGAAGAGGTTAAATAGCTTTCTCATATTACTCAGCCCAAAGGTGGCAAAGCTGGAAATGGAATTCAGGCACTTTGAGTCAAAAGTCCAAGTTCACAATCTATTAGTCACCTTGCTCTTCCTATAGCCCTTCTATGGTACAGGGTCTAGCATATTATAAAATATTTCTAATGAAAATGGCGTGAGCACTCCTTAGAAGTGTCAGCTACTATCAGAAATCTTTCCCCCCTCCCCACTTCTTTTGATGCTTCCTGGAGGGGAGACAAGCCAGTTACTGTCTGGTCTCCCTAGAGGACACACTCCAGCTCCATTCCCCTGCCTCTCTTCCTCTTTTTCCTCCCTTTTTCTTTCAGAGCCGTTGTTCTCTTAACATGTTTTGCCTTCTCTCTAAGGCTTCCCCTGCCGATAGCAGCTATATTTGGTGCCATCCACCCCATCTTGCAATGGTGTGTATGAGTCCTGCAGTGAAGAGGTCTGTGATCACCATCCTACCCGCAGCAGAGCCAGACAGAAAAAGTTGCCTTCAAATCCTGCAATTACCTCTCCTTAGATTGCAGCCACTTAGCTGGAGACACCTCCGCCCAGCCCTCCTCTGTGCCCAGCAAGCTGAAGGTCTGTGAAAAACAGGGCAGCACTTCAGGGCCTCCAGAGCAGTCCTCAGCCCTGTAACCACTTCTATTTGGGTCTTGGCTTAAGAAATATTGATTCTACCAATTAAATATCCCTTTCCCTACCCACCCTGTCCCTTTCTACTTTACATTCAACCCCTTGACAACTATGTTGAAAAGACTCAGAATGCTGTTTTTATTCATTCATTCATTCATTTGTTCATTTGTTCATTTTGTATGTGTGACAGGTGCTGTGCCAACCAGATACAGATACCAGTTAATAACATACCTGTTTGTTTCTCTCTATGTAGTGGGGTTACAGAAGAGGCACATTTATCAAGGACTTGGGGAGCCAGAGGAAGCTTACAGAGGAAGTACTGATTAGGATAAAACTTAAGGCATATGCAATCATTGGCCATGGCCAGGAAAGAAGAGAGGAGCGGTGCATGTGTCCCCACTATGTGCCAAGAGTGATGTGAAAGAGGGCCTGGCCCACCTAGGGAAATGTCTCCCTGGCTACAGTGTAGGGTGAAAGTTGAGAATTGAAAGAGTGGAAGCTGGGGAGGTGGAAAGGGATCAGATTTTGCTGTGCAACATAAAGGACATGATCTTATCTTAAAGGCAGTGGGAGCCACAAAAGGTTTTAGGCCGTTGTATCTTCTCCACATCTCATGTCACTGCTACCCTGGCTCTTGACTACTCTTCTATATCTTTCTAACAAGAAATTTTTATCCATTACCAAGTCATATCCTGTTAGCCCAGGACTATCTATCCCTCAAGCAAACCAGATTTCAAGACTGAAATGTCCAGAATCTCTGGGGAAAGGAGAGAGGGTGCAGAGTCCCTTCATGTTGGAGGTCAGTGGAAGATTTGTGTTGACTGGTTCATCAGCCAGTTCTCTGCTTCATGTCAATCCAATCTTCTGTATGCTGAGGAACCACGATTAGTAGAGTGGAAGCCCTAGGGTGGAAGTTGAAAGTCTGGACTAGGCACTGCCCTGACTTTGTATAGATTTAACCCACTTTTCCAGATCTCAGTCTCTCTATCTATAAAATGAAATGATTAGAGGCTCTTTCAGCTTTGATATTTCATGAACTAACGGGTATCCAGGAAGAGCAAACTGATATGTGAGAAAACAATTAGCTGAAAATACCTGCATGTTAATATACGATGCACAAACTCTTCTCCTTGGAATTACTCACTTTGGTGGACAGATGAACAAAATAGAAGAAAATAAAATAAAGTGTCCAGGAGAGCCATGGATCCAAAGTGGAAATGTCTATTGATATACCACTCCTATCTCACACTGTTGAACATGGATGGGCATTTTCACGTGTATCCATTTGAGCATTCCCACACACTTATGTGACATGGATAACTACCTGTGTGTACATTAACACACACGCATGTACACGTTCACACTCACTTACACCCTCATCCATTTACCCAAATGCACTGAGGGCTTTCAGTATCTTAAGTGTTCCTTATGGGAGTCAGGTCTCTGAGTGTTCTGTAGGAATTAGTAGAGTTTGTGTATTATCTGTAATTTCTTTCACAAGACCCCCTCCCAAGTATGGCCCAAAAGAACAAAAGAATGAGGCCCAGGACTTCAACTGTGTAACACTCAGCTTCTCATTCTATCTTTAGCCCTGGAGAAATTCTCTCATATGCTGGATCCTCTGCATTTTACATTCCAGGTTTTCCAATTCGCAAAGGACATAATGACCTCTGAAGACAGCTTCTGGGATGAGATCAGCTCACGCCCACTCTTATCAAACATCTTATCAACCTAACTCATAGTGTGAGATGAAAGGAGGAACACAATCCCTACTTGCCGATTAAATCCTGGTCACTGGCTAGTTTGCTTTAAGAATGGAGCCCTATACACTACCACGTCCCTTCCCCACCACCTCCTGTAGGACACTGGAGTGTTACTTTCTGTTCTCATCCGAGCATGCCTACTCCCTCCGTGCACCTCTTAGTGTGGAATGTGTGTGTGTGTGTGCATGCGTGCGCATGTGCACATGCAACAGCGTGTGTGACAAGGCTGTGTACTCAGCAGCAGAAAAGTCCTTGAAGGTTGAAGGAATGAATAATGGAAGGAAAACAATCGCCACCCTGTCAAGCCCCAGACCGAAAATTCTTCAGGATGAACTCAAAAATAGCAATGTTTCCCGCATATTAATTATCTTGTTCCGACGGTGGGGGCAGAGTGTCCTTGAAATGTGGTTAGAAAAGAAAAAAAGGTGTAGCCCTGCGTGTGCACTTGGGTGTGTTGGCAGAACTTAGGCTCAAATCCAGGGGCTTTGCTGATTCATGTTTCCTAGAGCCTGACGGTGGTTCAGCACCAGGGACAGCGACCGCTGATTAAATAACAGGCTGCAGTGAATCCAACCATGAAAGCACTACCTGGCTGTTGCAGCCGTCCTTGCCTATTGAACCTACTAGTTACATTACTTTTCAGGTGTCTCTCACTTTTATGGAATGTGTGCTATTGAAAAGTTTTGTGTAAATCTATATTTTATAATGTGATCAATCTTGAAACACATTTACTTATTTCCAATCTTCCAAGGGGTTGAGGCAGGAAGCTAGGAGCTTTTGTCCCCCTCATTTCTGAAAAGATAGATGTGTCCTATAACTTAGTAGTTAAAAGTGTGATAGGATATACCAGAATTTCTTGGCATTATTGACATTTGGGGCTGGATAATTATTTGGGTGACTGCTCTGTGCATGATAAGACACTTGCAGCTTCCCTGGCCTCTTCACACTAGATTCTTATTGTATTTCCCCAGTTGTCACAACCGAAAGTGTCTCCAGACATTTTTAAATGTCCCCAGAGGGAAAAAATATCTCACCTCCATTGAAAATCTATGGATAGATGTGCAGTCATGCGTCACTTGTAAATGGGAATACATTCTGAAGTATGCATTGTTATGCAAACATCATAGAGTGTACTTACACCAATCTAGATGGCACAGCCTACTTCACACCTAGGCTGTATGGTACAGCTTGCTGCACCTAGGCTACCAGCCTGCACAGCATGTTACTATATTGAATTCTGTAGGCAACTGTAACACAATGGTAAGTGTTTTTGTGTATAAGCATATCTAAATGCAGAAAAGGTACATTAAAATACAGTATAAAAAATTTTTTAAATGGTTTATCTGTATAGGGCACTTACTGGAGCTTTCAGGGCTAGGAGTTGCTCCTGGTGAGCCAGGGAGAGAATGGTGAGTGAATGTGAAGAACTAGGACATTACTGTACACTACTGTAGACTTGATAAACACTGTAAACTTAAGCTACACTCAATTTATTTTTTACATAAGTTTCTTTCTTCAATAATAGATTAACCTTAGCTTACTTGTGCTTTTTGGACTGTATAAACTTTTTCATTTATTTAAGTTTTTTATTATTTTACAGTAGCACTTAAACGCAAACACACTGTGCAGCTGTACAAAATATTATCTTTATATCCTTATTCTACTAGCTTTTTCTGATTAAAAATTTTTTTTTACTTTTTAAACTTTTTTCAGTTTAAACAATTTAAAACTTTAAACTGTTTTAAACTTTCAAACTGTCTTAAAAACTAAGACACAAACACACACTTTAGCCTAAGCCTATACAGGGTCAGGATATCAAGACATCACTAGGCGATAAGAATTTTTCATCTACATTATAATCGCATGGGACCACCATCTATGTACAGCTTGCCATTAACCGAAAGATTGTTATGCAGTGCACAGCCATACCTGGATTTGAATCCTGGCTCTGCCACTTATTAGTGGCCCTACGCAATGGGCCTACCTGATTCATGGCTTTAGTTTTTCATATGCAAAATGAGGGCAACATTAACATTACCTTATGGGGTTACTGTGCGGACTGAATAAGATATTGTTTGTCAACTTATTTAGCAAAGTGATAGGCACATAGTAAGCCTTCAATAGATGCCAGTGTCATGAATAAGGTTGTTTTTGTCATCCTCATGATCATTATCATCTCAGCCATTTAACTTCAGTGGTTTAGGTTGTCATATTTCTAAATAATTCATTTAGAAAACATTACTGGTGTCTGCTAAATACTTGGCACTCTGCTAGGCAATACATGTTCAAAGATGAACGCGTCACAGTCTCTTTCCCCAAATAATTAATAAGTTCCAGATTTAATGTCATTGTTATAAATGCACATGACTCCCATGGCCATGTATGCATGAGACTTTATCGTGCATGTATTAGTAAGGACAGGCTTGGTTCTGCTGTAGTAACAACCAGCCCCCGAATGTCAGGGACTTAAAACAACAAAGGTTCCTTTTCATGCTTATACTACATGTTTGTCATGGGCTGACCAGAGGCCCTGCTCCATGTTTTCCTCTCTCAAGAGCCAAAACTGAATGAATCATCTAGAATGTCTGTAGTTACTAAGGAAGAGGAAAGGGGGAAAAGGCGAATCACTCTTGCCTTAAAGCTTCTAGCCAGAATTTTCACACATCAATTACATCCACACTTCACTTGTCAAAGAAAGCCATGGCACCATGGTACCTAAATTCAAGGGGAAGAATAAATGCAATCCTATTATGTGCCTGGAAGAAGAACCAAGGTATTAATTAACAGCCTTAATAACTACCACACAACAATTTTACAAATGCTAGACATTGGTCTCTGGGAAATATTATGAGTAAGAGTGAAAGAGTGAATCTTGTGAGTAACAGTAAAACCCTTCCCACTAATAGAAACAATTCAGTAGTTTCATCCTCTGATAATGAGTAAGGAATATCATCAAACACAAAATATAGTATCCTATTCTCTTGCAAATGAAGATGGGAGAGACAGAAACAGAGAGAAATGGGGAAATTGAGATCAGTGGAGCCTCTCATCTCCATTCCTAAACCCATGTAAGAGCCCCAGGCTTTAACATACCATGATCCTGGGCTATATACTAACAACATAAGAAGAGCTCATACTTTCAAAAAGAAAACAAGAAGCAAAGAATACCCCCAGATCTGGTTGATCTTATCTTCTGAAAATAATTAACAAGAAAATTTTAATGGGAGCAGGGTGAGAGCAACTCCATTGATTTACAACTCAAATAGGAATAATCTGCATCCAGGCTTCATTGGTCATTTCATTTTGGCTTCCAAAAGCCCCATTATTAATTCATTTCTAAAGTGATCTCTCTCATTCCCAAAGGGTATATCCTGGTAACTACGTGCTTACAATACTCTATATGATTAAAATTTAACAAGCTATGTTATTGGCAAATAAACTATTTATTTCAGTGCTGTTGCCAATGCCAAAAGGAATGTTTCAAACAAAGGAATGAAACTGACACACTAAAGAGATTGTCTTTAATAATTTACAGTAGCCAAAAAATGCACACATATGATTTTTTTAGTGATGGCATGGGAGTATGAAAAGCCAGAGGAGTCAGCCAAAGTCCTCTGGTTTCCTATTTATTAAAAGAGGAAAACCAAAAACTTGAACTTAGGTTGGCATGTGGTGTAGTGGAAAGAACATTTCAGAAAACTAGCTATAACCCTGCTAGTAACCTGTTGTGTGACCTTAGGCAAGCCACTTAACCTCCTCATTTCCTTCTTTTCAAAATGAGGCTAAGAAAAACCTTGCTTATTTAAAGCTTAGGGGTTTGTCAGGATAAACTGAGAGAAAAGATATAAACGTACTTTGGAACGTAGAAAGTGCTTTATAAATGTCTTATATTGATAAGTGCTTCTCTTCCTTGCTCCTCAAACCAGACACCAATTTACCTGGCATAAATTTGTGAAAAAGGGAGAAAAAAGGTTTCCTCTAGCATTTTTTTGGATGTGTATTGTCAGGAAAAACCCCAAGCAAAGTTCAGCTTCAGTTGATAATGAAGACCAACTGATCTTCATTAGTTGGTCTGAGCAAACTGCCCCTATCAATCCTTAATTCCCCTGCTTTACTGATAACAATATTAGTTATGATTTGCCTAGCATTTAACTAACATATACTAGGAATCATGTTAACCTCTTTATATATATTATGTATTATCTCACAGCCACTTCAATGAGGTGGATACTATTAACATTCTCATTTTCTAGAGAAGAAAATTGAGGCTCACAGAAGTAGGTTACTTGTCCAAGGCCACCCAGCTAATAAGGGGTAGGACCAGCAATCAGGAACCTACCTCAGATCTGTCCAGCTCCAGAGCCTCAATTCTAAATCTCCGGTCTCCTTTGGTTCTCACATTGGTTGGGAACACACTGTTCTGAGTTGACCCCTGCCCTCCAACAGAAATGTAGACAGCTCCAAGTGAGTCACATCCCCCAACTGAAACAGGGAAATATCAGCCAATTTGAATACCAGGCCCACTTGACTAAGGGTTGTTTCCATTGAACTACATAGGACCTAACACAGTTGACAGCCCAGAGTAGGAGTTTAAAAAAATCCATGGGTGGCCAGGCACGGTGGTTCATGCTTGTAATCCCAGCACCTTGGGAGGCTGAGGCGGGAAGATCACAAAGTCAGGCATTTGAGACCAACCTGGCCAACATAGTGAAACCCCGTCTCTACTAAAAACACAAAAATGAGCCAGACGTGGTGGCATGTGCCTGTAGTCCCAGCTACTTAGGAGACTGAAGCAGGAGAATCACTTGAACCTGGGAGGAGGAGTTTGCAGGGAGGCAGAGGTTGCAGTGAGCCGAGATTGTGCCACTGCACTCCAGCTTGGGCAACAGAGCAAGACTCTGTCTCAAAATAAAATAAAATAAAAAAATCCATGGGTGAGTGGTTGGATGGACGCATGGATGGATGGATGGATAGATAGATGGATGAGTGGATGGATGGATGCACAAATGGGTGGATGGATGGGTGAGTGGATAGATGAAAAAATGGTAAGTGGGTGAATTAATGAAGGTATTTTCCACTTAATAGAAGAATAAATAGACAAGCTGATTTAGCAGCCGTGAAAAAAATAGTCTCCAATTCCTGTCTGCTTTTGAAGTCTCACCTGACAAATAGTAACCCCTCAATATGCCTTACAGAATTTTTATTATTATTCACCAATATTAGCTACTTGTCACTTTACTGGTTTCAGGCTTTGTGTGCTCATTGAAGATATCATTTTTAGTCTCAGTCCTAATGTGTCATTGGCCAAGTGCTGGTTTAAGCTTTTTCTCTGGGTAATAATAACAATGGCTATTATTTATTGAGCTTCTTCTATGTGCCAAGTACCGTAATAAAACTTATACTTGATTTACTGTAAATACACAACAAACTCACAGTGTTGACATTCCCAATCCCATTTATAGATGGAAAGAAAAAACCTGAATGAGGTCATCTAATTCTGCCCGGCTTAAAGAGGGAAAGAAACTGGATTCAGCTCTCAGTGAATGTGGTTGCAAATTGAGTATGTTTTACTCTACACTGCTGGGTCTGAAAATCTGGCCCCCAGGTCAGCAGAATCAGCATCATTTGGGAGCTTATTAGAAATGTGAATCCTTGGGTCCCAACCCAGACATACCAAATCAGAAACTTCGGAAGTGGGGCTGGGCAATCTGTGCCATATAACAAGCCCTCTAGGCGTTTCTGATGCACATTCCGGTTTGACAACCACTGCTCTAGTCTAGAAATGTTGCTTCCTTAGGTTGCAAGGATGCAATTATACTAAATCATCTACAGCCCTTCACCTGATATTCCTTGTTACCAGAAGCAGTAACAAGGAACAAGTTACTGCTTGTTTAGTTTGTAAGGATGCATTTATACAAGTCATAACATGTTTATCTTGCATTTATACAAGTTATATTTATATAACTTGTATAAATATAACAATATAAGCATATATAAGCAATATAATATAATAATTATATATAATATATATTTTTATATAAACATTATATAATATATTAATATAATAATTATATATAACATATTTATATATATAATATATATTTTTATATATAAAATAATTTTATATATAATATATATAATAATTTTTATTTTATATATAATAATATTTATTTTTATATTTATATTTATATTTATATATAATTTTATTTATATTGCTTATATATGCTTATATTGTTTATATATGTTTATATCACATTTATACAAGTTATAACTTGTTTAGGTTGTAAGGATGCATTTATACAAGTTATAACAAGTTACTGCTTGTTAGGTTGCAAGGATGCATTTATACTAAATCATCTACGGCCCTTCACCTGATGTTCCTTGTTACCAGATGCCTGGAGTTAGGAAGGGAACTTGTGCTGGAGAACGAGTTACATAGTTCCTCCCTCTTTTGTAAATCCACCATCATCTCTTGTCATGATGATGAATTCCTGCAAAAGCCTCCTACCTGTCTTGCTGCTACTGGCTCTAGCTCCCCCTCCCCTACATGATTCTTATGTGCACACACACATCCATTCATTCTATCCAGACATTTACCAAAGCCACACAGAGTGGACCTCAGTATGTCACTCTCTTGCCTAATAACCATCAATGGCTCCCCGCTTCTCTCAGGTAAAGTCCAATCACCTATGCATGGCCTCCAGGCTCTGCCCTTCTAGTCTCATCTCACAATTCTGTCACTCACTCACTCACTTCTTTCTGCTTCAGTCACTGCTTTTGGGTGTCCACCCCAAATTATCCACTTTCCTTCATTTTTTTTTTTTTGTATAATCATGCACCTTGTATATCTCCATCAAATTAAAACTTCCACGAGGGCAGAAACCATATTTGTTTTTCTTACCATCATATCCCCAGTGCCTAGCACCATGTCTGACACAAAGTAAGTGGTCAATAAGCATTTCTGAAAATAAGACCTGGGAGCCCATTGCTTCTTATCATATTTCTTATTGTAACAACCCCAGTATCGTTCGTTATCTTTTCATGAGTCTATCAGGTCAGATCTTGGGCTCTAAAAGTCAATAAGCCTTGGCAGGGTGCAGTGGCTCATGCCTGTAATCCTAGCACTTTGAGAGGCCAAGGCGGGCAGATTACCTGAGGTCAGGAGTTCAAGACCAGCCTGGCCAACATGGTGAAACCCCATCTCTACTAAAAGTACAAAAAATCAGCCAGGTGCAGTGGTGCATGCCTGTAATCCCAGCTACTCGGGAGGCTGAGGCAGGAGAACCACTTGAACCCGGGAGGTGGAGGTTGCAGTAGGCAAGATCATGCCACTGCACTCCAGCCTGGGTGACATAACAAGATTTTGTCTCAAAAAAAAAAAAAGAGGTCAACAAGCCTGGATTGGAATCTCAGCTCCTCCACCTACACATTATGTGGCCTTGGGCATATGATTTAATCTCTCTGAATCTCAGTTTCCTTATCTGTAAAATGGAGGTAATACAGTGGGTGGAGAGATTAAATTAGAAAATGCACATAAAACTCTTAGCACCATGGCTGGCATGTTAGGGCTAATGATTCTTTTTTATTAAATCTGGCCCCCCCATCTATATTGCAAGTTCTTCAAATGGTTGGTGGCACACACCTTGCCTAGCAGATGTTCACAGAATGCAAGTCCACTAGGAATGTCCAAGTGGGGACAGAGCCCAGGACCATGGCAGCATAACCTGGTGTTTAAATACTGGGCTTCAGATTCAGACTGAGGATTATCTGGCCCCTTCTCATCTTGGCTTTATGAGCTTGGACAAGTTTCTGACCTTCCCTATGCTTCATTTTTCTCATCTGTAATAGCAGTGGTAACCTAGGGCCTGTGTCATAGCTGTTGTGAGACTCAAATGCGTGGAGAGCACATAGAACCATGTTCAGCTGGAGCCGGCACGTGGCAGTCACTGAACACCTGTTAGCTGTCATCACTGTCACAGCCATCATCATCACTATTGTAACCCAGCCTGGGAGCTGCAGGACAAAAAGGGAGCCAAGGCAGTCTTTGTGCAGACTGCTTCCGCCACCAGCCTAATTTCGTTCTCCTTCTCTCTCTCTTTCTGACTTGGTCCCTTTAGCAAGCAAAGAGAAGGGCTGGGCAGCTGCAGTGAGGGTGGGGGTGCCTCATCCAAACTCCACTTTCTTCTCCTTCTGTGCATATGCAAAATCACCTTGAAGAGCCGCTGTTTCCACAGCTTGGGGAGTTTTAGATATTCATCTCCCATGCCACAGACCCCTGGGCACGGGAATCCACACTGGCATGCCACAGAGATTCTATCGCTCCTGCTCAGGACTCATTCTTTGCAACACCTTCCATCAAGGTGTCAGAAACAGGTGATGGATTTCCAAAGCCAAGAGATAAAACCACACTTGTTCCCATTAATTGATCTTAAAAGGAAGGTGAGGCTTAGAAACAGAGAGAAGGGGGATGGCAAGCAGAAAGAAACAAGAGGTCTGGAGTCTGGGAGGAATCCCTACATGAGGCGTGGGGAGGGGAGGGCGACGAGTGATGATTTGGGGTTTATCTCATTGGTATTTTAAACCCTTTCCCCAAAGATACTGTTCTGGGGTGTCCTTTTTCCTGCCTGTGTAGCTCCAGGGAACAGGGAATTTGGGATTCTGCACTAAGCCCACAGATCTAATTCAAGGTGGCTGAGGGAGAAAATTAAGAAAAAAGCCATCAGGCTTAGGGAGATATCCTTGAAGGAAGTTCAAGGTAAGGCAAAAATAGAAACGGGAGAGCCCCAAATAGTAAAGTCAACATTTAAGGGAATGGAAAGCAAATGGTGGAACAAAGTGAGCGGTTTAGCCTGTTATCGCCGGTTCCCGCCCCTGGCTGGGCATGAGAACCGCCGGGAGACCTTTTTATAAATACAGATGCTGGAGTCCACCCCTCCTTCACCATGACCGATTAGATCAGAATCCCCAAGGGTGGGGCCAAGGAATTCATATTTATGGGAAGTGCCTTCTGTGATTCTGAAGTAGCTCGACCAGCACGGGGTGTGGACACACGTTGGGAGGCCGTGGATTTAGATGATTAAAATATAATCCTAGCAGCTGGAGGCCACAGCGTCAGCTGCATGGCACTCTAAATCTGACTGGAGCTGAGCCAACATTTTTGAACCTGGGAAAAAAGACCCCTGTGTACAAAAGGAGAAAATGGGTGGCTGGGTGCATCCTCCCTACAAGCGACTGGAGGATGTGGGTGCTGACCTGTAGGAGAAATTCCTGGAGCACCCTGAGCCAATGAGATGTAAATCCAAGCTCTTGCTTCTTGGCTGAGTAAGAGAAAAGAATGAATTTTTCCATTTTCTGGGCCAGTTTCATGGAGGCCACCTTATTTCTTAGATGGCACCTGGAATCAGAAAACCACCATCAGGTTACCCACTATCACTTAAGCTATGGCTGATGGCAAGCGTAGACCCAGGCATGGCTAGCTCTGTGCATTTCCAGCACTTTGGAGGATAACAGAAGAAACTAGCCTTTAAACCAGGGAATCTCAAAATTAAATACCTACCAGGGTTGTATAGATACCATAAATGGGTAGAGTGAGCCAGGTGGGGACTAACGTGAGTTGTGAATTGCGGGGAGGTGTTAGGGGCCGGGGGCACTGCTAACCAGATCCAGCTGATGATTGCCTTGGGAGAGGAATGTAGGTCCCTTGCTTCCAATCTTGATCCTTCTTAAAATTAAAATTTGTGCATGAAGTACCTGATTTTGAAATGTTGGCAATGAATTTGAGTTTGTGAAAAGTACTCTACAGTATAAGCAAATGTGTCTGCAGCCACCTTCCTTCCAGAAGCTTCTTCACACAGGGGAGAAAAAAAATCTAGCCACTTTCTACCTGTCCACTAAATGAATAGGCCTTTCAAGCATACGTTCACTCAATGTCTATTTATTGGGCCAAGCACTGTTCTAAGCATGAGGGATTCAGTTGTGAACAGGATAGACCACAGATCTCAGCCCTCTAAGTTATAGATCCCCAGATTTTAGACTAGGGGCCTCTTAGAGTTCACCCATGTCTGCAGTTTCCAAACTATATTCTGTGGAGCTATTTCAGCTTTTGCCTTGAGGAGCAAAGAGAAGGTTGAGTGCCCAGATCTCCAAATTACCACCCCCTGCCGCACACAGAAGAGCTCTATTTTTATCGGTCTAATATGGGGAGGTTTTAGGTGACCACCAAGTTTATAAATAGGAAAACTAAGGGCGAAGAAGGTGGCATGATATGTCCTAGGTCACATACAAGTGGTTGGTCACCAAACCAGCATGAGAAACCATTTTCCTGGCTACATAAAAGATAGAATGGACTGAGAAACTGCTGCTTTCATATCCATTCAGTTCATCCCGTTTTATGGTCCAAAGTCTACCGTTCCACTATTCCCCTGGAGTCTGACTGGGCCATGCCTCCCTGACACCTGGAATGAAAACCAGATGACAGCAGACTTCGTGGTGAGGGTCCTGGGACTTGTCCTCACTGGCCTGATTTCAGAAATGCCAGATCTGCCCCCTCTTTACTCCATTGCCTCTGAGGCTCAGAGATTAAACAGAGCGGGGAGGTACCAGGACTGGCTATGAGCTGATGAAGCTGGATGCTTGGGTATGACCTCTCCCATGGGGGCTTAGGTGTGTCCTCCCTAGGACTCAGGTTTTCCATGGCAGGCCATATTACACTGTGATATGATCAATCACTTACATGTTTGTCCTCCCACAAGCCTGGTAGCTTCTTTAGCTCAAAGTCTGGGGTATGTTTCAATCATATGATTCCAAACGTAGCCCTAGTACCCATCACAACCAAACATTGAATGCCTGAGAGATAAATAAATGAATATAAATGAATCTTAGTATGAGAACAATAAAAAACGGGAGGCAGGATAAGCAGTGGTTGGGAGCACAGATTTTCGTGTAAGACACAGATGTGTGTTGGAATCTTAGCTTTGGCCTTTTCTAGTTGTGTGATCTTGGGCAAGTTGCTTACCCTCTCTGAGCCCCAATAATGCGATTGTGAGAATTAAATCTGTCTATGCTTGTAACAACTCAGCACATATGAAGCACACATAAATAGCTGCCATCATTGTAATTTCCGTTTGCTTTCTAATTTTTTTGCAACATTTTAGGGGGAATTTACATACGATAAAATAAGTATTCAATACCAATACCATGAGTTTGCACAAATGCAAGCCCCTGGAACTTACCCTCCATTAAGACATAAGACACTTTGTCACCTGAAAAAATTCCTTCAGGCCTCTCCTTAATCAGTCCCTAGTCCCCAGAACTAATGACTGTTGCCTGTTTTAGAACGTCACAAAAATGGAATCCTACCTCTTATGTGTGGCTTCTTTTGCACAGCATGGCAGCTGTGAGATTCATCATGCTGCATGCCGTTGTCACTGTTGTTACTTTTCAACAAAGGTCTTGGCACACATCCGCTCCATCAGACTTTGAACTCTGCGGGTGGGCTGCATGTGTTTAGGACTTTGCCTTTCTGGCACCTAGCCAGTGTCTGGCACACAGTCCATGCTCATGAATTATTTGATAAGTGAATGGCTGAGTCTTCGGTGAGAAATACGAGCTCATGTTTCAGAGTAAAGCTCTGCAGCATTTGATCATTGCCTCTGCCACCTACCAACTGGGAAGTTGTCAGCTTCTCCAAGGCTCAGTTTCTTCACCTGTATAACAGGTACTAATAATAGTACTACCTTCCTCATAGGGTTGTCATAAGGACAAAAGGAGATAATGCCTTGCAGACACAATAGTAAGAATTCAGTGAAAGATGACTGCGAATTGCTGTTCTGTCCGGCCATCCTATTTTAATAAATGGGATTCCTTTCCCCCTACTTATTCACTCCAAACTCTAGTAGAAACCAGACTTATAAGGGGAAGAGGGTGTAGCAGCTGTCATAGAACCTCAGAGGTAGTTGACCTAAAAATAGCCCCTTCCTCTCTCCTTCCTTCCCTACCTGCTCCCCATGCAATTAGTCCTGATCTCTCATTTGAGGGAAGGATGAGGAAAGGGAGCAGGGAGGGAAGATCTATTTTTTTCCCCAGGCTGTTAGGGAAGGGAGGGTGAAGCTGCTCTCTCTGAGTTGATTGATGTTGCGCTTGGGGATCTAAATTCTCTGATGTAATTACACTGTGTGCTCCGTGCGATAAGGAGATTAATCAGTCCATTACGCAGGGGCTGTTTTACCCGCAGATGGAGGTAATTGAACAGAGACGTCGGACACCACCAGGTCCTAGCCAGCCAGCCAGTCTGCTCCGGTTATAGGCAGGTGGCTGGCCTCTGGGCACATAGGCTATCTTCTCCAAATAGGAACAACTTCTGTTGCTACCACTACTAACTAGCTTGTTTTTGAGCCTCCCTGAGATTCCAGGCACTTCACATGCATGCATTCTCACAATTGCCCTGTGAGTTGGCCATGATTCCTACCCCCATTGCACAGAAGGCATAACTGGGTCTCAATACTTTAAGATGTCTGTCCAAAGGTCACACAGTCTGTCAAAGCTCAGATCTGAATTTAGCTCAGGTGAATTCAGAAGTGCTCACAATCATCGTTGCCTCCAAAAGAGAACAGAGAAATGAGATAGGGCCAACAGCTAACAGCCAAGTTGTCCACTACTGGGTGATCTGAGTGAGCAGGCAAGACAAGAGGCATGTGTAACACATGAAAAGAAAAAAAATGCGACACTCCAAGGAAATAATTGAGTCTGGGAACTAGGTTGCCAAATAAATTGCCTGGTCTGGGGGAAAGGAGGGAACTGTAGTGATGTATTTGAGGCAAGTGGTTAAGAATATTGGGTTTGATCTTGGCACTACTACTTACTTGCTGTGTGACCTTGAACAAGTGACATAACTTCTCGGAGTCTCTATTGCTCTCTCTCTCTCCTCTTTTGTTTGTTTGTTGGTTTGAGACAGAGTCTCACTCTGTTGTCCAGGCTGGAGTGCAGTGCAGTGGCAAGATCATGGCTCACTGCAACCTCCGCCTCCTGGATTCAAGCGATTCTTCTGTCTGAGCCTCCCAAGTAGCTGAGATTACAGGCACCTGCCATGCCCGGCTAATTTTTGTATTTTCAGTAGAGATGGGGTTTAGCCATGTTGGCTAGCCTGGTCTCTAACTCCTTACTTCAAGTGATCTACCCATCTCAGCTTCCCAAAGTTCTAGGATACCAGGAGTGAGCCATGGCACCCGGCCTCTCTCTCTTTTCTGAGACAAAGTCTCACTCTGTTGCTCAGGCTGGAGTATAGTGGCACCATCATAGCTTACTGCAGCCTTGAACTCCTGGACTCAAGCAACCTTCCCACCTCAGCCTCCAGAGTAGCTGGGACCACAGGCATACCCTCTGTGCCTGCTAATTTTTTAAATTTTCAATAGATAAATAGACATAGGTCTCACTATGTTGCCCAGGCTGGTTTCTAACTCTTGGGCTCAAGAAACTCTACTGCCTTCCTTGGCCTCCCAAAGTGCTGGGATTATAGGCCAGAGTCACTGCACCCAGCCAGAGCCTCTACTTCTCATCTGAAAACTGCATTATAATACCTACCTGATAGGGTTGCCATCGACTTAAATAAGATAATATATGTAAAGTGTTTTTAAAAGAGCCTGGCACTGAGTTTGAGCTCATTCTTAATAATGCTGTTGCCGATGGTGGTGGTCATGATGGCAAGGGGAGGGCAGTTTCAGATATTATGAAAATCTCCTGCTTAGGCTTAATACTCTTTCTTATCTTCCCTTCCTCTGAATGCTTGTCAATGGACTTAGGAAAGGGAAACAGTGAAAAAAAATCACATTTACTGGGTATTTCTGATGTTCCTGTCCCCATGCAGGCCCCTTTACCCACATTATCTCATTCAATGCTTACCATAAATAGCTCCAAATAATAGATGTTCTTTTCAGTGTACAGACAGAGCAACTGAGACTCTGAGAGGTTAAACGGGGCAGAAGCACCATCTTTGTGAGCCAACGAAGGTCATGGTGTTTAGTATAAAAGATTATTGCCCAACTTCATAAATGTTTATTAAGTGCCTATAAGCCTTGTGGTAAGGCTACAGATGCAAAGACAAATATATGACCTGTACCCAATGGGCTTCCAGTCAGGTGGGCTTGAAAATCACATATACATATGAAGAGTAAAAGAGTAGGTATCACCTCTGGCTCTATATTGGAATAAATTGCTGGGAGAAAGGAGATGCTTTTAAAAAGTACCAGCACCTTATCCCCTGCCCTACAGATTCTGTTTTGTTAATCTGAGATGACATCGATCAAAGACAGCCTACACAATGACATTTTTTAAACCACCACACCCCAGACCCTGTGATTCTTATAGAAGCCACAGGTCTAGGGGCTTAGGAGATTATTTAAAAGCCCTACACAACCCTACAAATAAGCCGGTGAATTCATCCCATCACATACATATGACACACTAGCTACAAGGCAAGTTGCAGTCCTTGCCCTCATGATATATTAGAGACACACTTTCTTGTGCCTCACCTTTCTTGGTGAGAAAAATGAATTCCTATGAGATGGAAGAGAAAATCTATGAGGCCAAACAATGTGGAAGACACTCACAGAAGGTGGGATTGAGGACTCCAAGGGAGCGGGGATTTGAGTGAGCCCTGATGGATAAGCAGTGATAGAGGCCAGTGTCCCTTCTGTAAGGTCTGATGGATCAGGTGAAAGTCAAAAAACCAGTGGTCACCATCCCTAAGCTCCAATTGAAATAATTGTTAATTGGTTCAAAACTTTGAATAAGGTTCATCATTTTGGATCTTTCTTATTCATTCACAAAACATCTAACAAATATTCTGACACAATGTACCAGATATTGTCTCTTCTTATTTAAAAATATGAGCCCTAAAACTTAAAGTATAATAATAATAATAATAATAATTTCTACATGCAAAAAAAATTAGCAAAGTAAAAAAATAATAATTTTCTGATGTTAATAACTACTTATTGCATCAGCATGGGATCTGGACTGGATGATGATGATGACGATTATGATGGTAATGATGGTGAGGGTGATGATAATGATGATGGTAATGATGATGGTGATGATGATGGTGATGATGGTGGTGATGATGGTGATGTTGATGGTGCTGATGGTGATGATGATGGTGGTGATGGTGATGATGATGGTGGTAATGATGATGGTGATGATGGCAGCAATGATGGTGATGATGGTGATGATAACGGTGATGATGGTGATGATGATGTTGATGATGGTGGTGATGGTGATGATGGTGGTAATGATGATGATGATGGTAGCAATGATGGTGATGATGGTGATGATGATGATGGTGCTGATGGTGATGATGTTGATGATGGTGGTGATGGTGATGATGATGGTGGTAATGATGATGGCGATGATGGTAGCGATGATGGTGATGATGATGGTGATGATAATGGTGATGATGGTGATGTGGTGATGGTGATGACGATGTTGATGGTGGTATGGCGATGATGATGGTGGTAATGATGATGATGATGGTAGTGATGATGGTGATGATGATGGTGATGATAATGGTGATGATGGTGATGATGATGTTGATGATGGTGGTGATGGTGATGTTGATGATGGTGGTGATGGTGATGATGATGGTGGTAATGATGGTGATGATGGTGATGGTGATGATGGTGCTGATGATGCTGGTGATGGTGGTGATGATGATGATGGTGGTGATGGTGATGATGATAGTGATGATGGTGATGGTAATAATGGTGATAATAATAATGATGGTGACAATAACAGTGGTGATAAGGATAGTGACAATGATGATGATGACAATGGGAATAATGATGATGATGATGACAATGATGATGATAATGACAGTGATGACAATGACAGCTGCCATTTATTGAGGGTTTACTATATACCAGCCACTGTGCTTAGCATTTTGCCTGGATTAACTTACTTAATTCTCATAATCACCCTTTGAAGTGGACAGTATTGTTATATCCACTTTACAAATGAAAAAAAAATGGCTTTGGGAGGGTTATTTGCCTAAACTTGTAAGCTAATAGTTGATGGGGATAGAATTCCAGGAGATGGAAGCGTGGTATCAGGAGAACCCTGCATTCAGACACAGGATGCTTGGGCTCCTCCCTGCCGTTCACATGGCTTTGTCACTTCAGGCAAGTTACTCTCCTCTCTCTGCTTCAGTTTCCTCATCTGCGAATTAAGTCTTTGAACTCCTCATATATTAAAATGATATCAAAGTTGTAAAGTAAGAAATGTAATAAAAGTGTTTGAGGAGAAAGAAGTAAGGGCTGGTCACACTGAATAGAAAATTTATTTTGGGAAGTTGTCGAGATCTGAAATTCAACCACCCCAAGGAAGTGCAAGAGTACAGCTGGCGCTTTGCTGATTCAGAGGAACTGCTCTCAGGGAGGTGCAAGCCAAATACACAGAATCTCTGTAATCAGAGAAAATGTCTCCATGATTTGCCATTATAATTCTCGATAGCAAACTCTGGGGCTCCAGCATCAATACTAATAACTTGTAGGAGGTGGGGGTTAGGAATGAATTAAGAATTTTTAAAAACTGCTTTTTGGTAAAGCACTGGGAAATGTTCTGGGCTCCTAAATTTAAAGAGGGTATTTTTAGCACCTGTAATCAAACTGACTTGCGTAAACACATCTGCTGGAGTACTGGCATCAAAATGCCTTTGGTGTCTTTGTTGTATATCTCTTGCAATTCTCCTGAGACTGAGGGAGAGTTTCACTGATTTTCTTCCTTTCGGTATGCTTTTCCAAATCAGCTGAGTGATAAAGTCAAATGGGATATTTCTTTTATGTCGAAAGCTGCTGGGTCCCTACCTACAGAATGGCAATAAAATTCTCAAACTTTAGAAAATGTAAGAATCACCTGGGAACATTGTGTAAATGCAGATTCCTGTGCCTTGCCTTCAAATCCTGGGGTCTGATGTGGGCCCAGCAGTTTTCGTTTCACAAACTGTCCTAGGTGACTTTGATATAAGTGATCCATGGGCCACACTGAGAAATACTAGACTTGGAATTAACACACTTATGATTCTGGCTCCATCACGTACCAGCTGTTGACCTTGGGCAAGTTATTTTATCTTTTTGAACATTAATCATCTCATCTGTAAAGCGGGATATTAATGGTACCTACCTCCTAACTTCACTGAGAGGATTAAATTTGTCATATTAGCTTAGCACAGTGCCAGGCATGTAATAAATGACCCACAAATGTCAACTATTATCATTATTATTAATTATAACTCGCTGGGCAAGTTATTTTCCTTTCTGACTTCTGGTTCCGCATCTGCAACATGATAGCAATTATAATAATATCTTAAAATCAACTTTAATTCAAGGGTTATGTATTAAGTGAGAAAATGTCTACAAAGCTCTTAGTACCCTATCTGGCACACAGTAGCTATCCCATAAATATTTGTTCAATGAATGAACAAATGAAGGAATGAATTGAATGAGTGGTCCAACAATTACCTTCCATAAACTACAGACAATAAGAGTGATTTTAGGGGAACTTTCTCTCTCCCCAACACTATAAAGTGGACCCTTTCCAGATGCCCAATGTGTAGGGTTCCTGATCTCTCAATCTTCACTTCATGGAGTCACTTTGCCTCTCACTAGCTCAAATCCTAGCCTCAACCATGCTCAAATGCATCCAGGCATATCCAGCTGAGGTCTTCTTCACTGGGTCTGCCTATTGGTCGTTCTGAAGACCTTCCCCTACCCAAAGACAACATAAGCAGCTTGAGGGGTGGCAGGTGGAATGTACATTATTCACGTGTCTACTGGATATCATTTTCGTGACTTTGGGAAAACCATAGCATATAGCCTCAGCCCCCTCCTCTATAAAAGGAATCATTAAGAGACTATTCATCCCTTATGTCCTGGTATTATAAGCATCCATTTGCCCACTAGTTGTGCACTGGGCTATGTCTTATCATGGGGCAGAGATACCACCTTAGTCAGCTTCCTGAAGCTCAGGTGCCCAGTTTGATGTTGGGCAATTATAGGTGCACAATTAATGGGGGCAGCATGTTTGAATGACTGGACAGCTGAATCAATGGTGTTCATTTCTAAGAGCCCTAGTAACTGCTGCACATATCCTTAAAGGGCCAGAAGAATAAGGAGACAGTGAGCCTAATCACACTCATTCATAGTCAAAAAGGCAAGAAAGCATCCTGAGAGAAAGATGGTGTTGCTGATGACTCGTCTTGCAAGGGGGAGGCTATACGTCATCCAGTGTCACTGGCAAATCTACAGTCATTCATTCCACAAAGCCTTTAAGCCAGGCATGATGGCTCATGCCTGTAATCCAAGCACTTTGGGAGGCCAAGGCAGGAGGATTGCTTGAGCCTAGAAGTTTGAGGCAAGCCTGGGCAATGTAGTGTGACCCCGTCTCTACAAAAAAATTTAAAATTCAAAAATTAGCCAAGTGTAGTGGCATGTGTCTGTAGTCCCAGCTACTCAGGAGGCTGAGGCAGGAGGATCACTCAAGCCCAGGAGTTTGAGGCTGCATTGAGTTATGACCACACCACTGCACTCCAGCCAGGGCAACAGAGCGAGACTTGTATCAAAAAAATAAAAAATAAAAAGGTGAAAAACAAAGCACATCTTTAAGGATGCACTCTGGGCTGGATGCTGTGTTAGATTCTGTGGACAAAACAGACCAAAATCACAGGAGAGGGGCTGCACACCCAGCCAGGTGAGGGGGTGGTACAGGAGGATGTGATGCAGGCGTGAGTGAGTTAGGGATGGGAGGGAAAGGTGTTGCAGGTGGAGGGAACTTCATATGTGAAGACATTAAATCATGACAGCAAGAAAGGTTTGGGGTGGCACCATCAGGTTGGTATTCTTGGAACCAAGGATACAGAAGGAGGAAACAAGAACTTCAGAAATGATGGGCTGAGATCAGATCATGTCTGGCCTCCTGAGCCACAGTCGGGAGTCTGAACTGTTCTAATCTCAAGAGGAATCCAAAGGATTTTAATCATGAAAGTGACTCAATGAGGTATGCTTTATAAAGACAGTCCTAGCTGCAGTGGACAAGAAAGATTGGCAGGGGAGAGATGGGAGACAGAGAGACCAATTAGAAGGCTACAGTCCAAGATCTGAATAGTAGGGATACTTGTCAGAGCAATTTCTTTGAGGCATCTGGTCTCTGATTGCCGGTGATCTTCCCCAGCCTCATGTGTTTGCAATGACTCTAAACTGCAGAGAAAAGCCATTTAATCATGTTCACCTGCCGCATTGCACACTTAGCCTTGCCCGGTGGTCGCACACTTTGTCGGGAGAGTTATGAGTTGTACTGCAAAGGAAAGAGGACCTTGGGGGTCAGCTACCTCTCTGTAAACCCCCAAAGCATCCTGTATTGTCACAACCTTAAAAAGTGCTGGCTATTATGCCCGATCCTTTCCACCCGTGAAACTGTTGGGATCGCCTAGTCAATTACTAGTCAAGTGGGGTAACGTGTATTTCACTAGAAGCCTCTCATTTCAGATACACAAGGCCGTATATGAAATGAAATGTTCTGAAGTTATTTTTTTTTTCAGCCAGTGATTAGGCATTGTAATTAAGAAGGCATTGTGCCTGATTTCCAATCTTTTTTCTTTATTTAAATTTAATTGATTTTCTCCTTGATTTAATCAACCCGAATTCAGCTACCTGGTGTCCCCTCCACTCAAATGCTCAGGAGAACTCTGATTCTTAAAGATGTACATCCATACCTGGAAAACGTGGGGTGTCAGCCAGTCTTAACCTCTAACCTTTGTTAGCTGGTATGAGAGATGTGGGGATCTCTGGGACCTCAGTTGTTTAGGGAGGAAGGAGGAAGGGTTGGTTTTACATCTTTGAAACCTGGCTTGGCTGCATGACCTCAGGTGAATTCCTTAACCACACTGTGCCTCAGTTTCCTCTTCTTTAAAATAGGATAAAAAATATTGTCTTCATAGCATTGTGGTGAGCACTAAATTATATATAATATAATTATATAATTCACATATATATATTGCACTTAGAACAACGACTAGAATATAAGTACTAAGGTATTACCTGTTATTATTTCCACACCCTTGACTATGTGATAACTCATTTAATTCTCACAACAATGGTCGTAGGTTATAAACATTTCAGGTTATGAAAGAGAAACTCACAGATAGTAAGTAGCTCGACTCAAGTCCTGATGTTAATTCCAAAGCTGACACTCGTGTGTCATCTCTCCCACCATGTGACTCCTTCTTCCCATGTTGCACGTGGGAAAAACAGAAGTTTCTGAAGTTAAGTTCCTTAGTCAAAATCCTCAGCTAGGGGTGGCAGAGCCGGGACCTGAACCAAAGTCATTCTGGGAGCAATTACCATTGCATTATTCCTCAGCTATCTCTCAGAGAGAGAGCAGGCAACAGCTTCAAAGCCACACAGCAACGAAGGCTGTGAAGTGCCCTAAATCTACTCATTCGTTAGTCCTCAATCTTTTTTTTTCAAGAGTCCAGACGTATAACAGGTGATATTTACATACATAACATAGCCCCATGCATAAGCCCAAGATCACATGATGTTAACATTCTGAGCACACAAGCCCCAATCCGCACCTTTCTTTCCTGTTTAAGAAAGCATAACAGAACATAACTGAGGGTAAGGAGCTTTATCATAGAAGGAATTTGGAATCCATTTGCTTGTTCATTTAACATATATTAACTGAGCCTTTACTGTGTACCAGGCACTATTCAAAGATCCGAGAAATAGCTGTGAATGAAACAGACCAAAAACCCCTACCCTAATGAAACTTAGATTCTAGTGGGAGTAAGGGGCTCATCCAATAAACAACATAAATATGTAAATGATTATATTATATTACAGGGTAATAAATACTATAGAGAGAAATAAAGCAGAAGGAGAGAAACATACAATGGGGAGGGAGTGCCATTTTAAATCACGTTTGTATAGGGTTGTCAGGGAAGACATACCACTGAGAAGGTGATATTTGAGCAAAGACTTGAAGAAAAGAAGGAAGGAAGTTGTAGCTATTTGGAGAAAGAGTGTTGTAGGCAGTGGGAACAGCCCGTGCAAAGCTCCTGAGGCAGGAGTGTAACTGGTGCATCAGGGAACAGCAAAGAGACCTGTGGGACCAGAGTGGAGAGAACGAGGGGAAAGGAGCAGGAAGTGAGGTCAGAGTGGTAATAGGGGCCAGACTGTGTAGTTACTTTGGCTTTAGGGAAGTGATCAGAGGGCTTTGACTGGAGCAGCAACATGATGTGGCTTAATTTTAGTAGAATCCCGCCAGCCACCTTCTGGGGAACAGGATGCAGGAAGGCAAGAAGCAGGGAGACCTATCAGAAGGCCTTTGCAATAATGCAGGTGCAAGATGATGAGGGCTTGGACAAGGACGCTAGCCATGTACAGGAGAGAAGTGATTGGATTCTGAATGTACTTTGAAGTTAGCATCTAGATTTGCTGATAGGTCGGAACTGGGGTCTGAAAGAGAGAAGTCAAGGACGACGCCAAGGTTACCACCAGAACAGCTAACAGGAGCTGCCATTAACGGAGATGATGAAGATTCATGTATTTATACCTTTACTTTAATTGGAAACCATTCTCAAATTTTAGTCTTTAATAATCATTAGTAGCAAAGCCATGACAGAGCTTACAGTTGATCATGACTGATCAGCATGCCACACTGTGGCTGACAGCCACTGGGTTGATCTGCAGGGAGAGATTGTTTCTCGAGTTTGTAGCATTCCTGGCTTGGACTTGTGGGTCCCAGGATAAGCCTCATTATTCGGCAGGAGTTATAGAGAGTGGGCTGAACTCCCAGCAGGGGCCTCTAAAGGGCTCAGCCGCTCCTTTGAACATGAGCCAAGACCCTCCACAAAGAGAAGTCCCACACCCTGTCCAGCCTCTGTCCCTCCTCCTCTTCCATTAGATGTAAAGCCACCCCCCATCCCCGCCTCCACCACGCTGGCCTCATCATTTCTTTCTTAGCATCTCCCATCTTCCTTTCAGCCAGTGTAATTTGGGAAAATGCGGACCTGTAGGGGCTTTGGCAGAAAACATTTGATTGATCTTCTCAAATGGGCTGCTCTCTAGCGAGAAGGAGAATGTGCTCGTGATTTCCCCCCCTTCTTTTAAATTGCAACAAAAGGCAAAATCCTATTTTCTTCCTCAAACTGTTGCAGCGCATAAGGATGCATTTGAATGCTGAGCCAAGCCAACCTAGCTGGTGATTCAGCCCCACAGGCGCTGTGATGGGATGAAGGCTTCACTTGCTGCCAGCCCTACACCCAGCAGCCCTGTTTGACCTCCTCATCCTGGAGCCAGCCCCACCCCGGGCCTCCAGCCAGGGGAAGCAGTTCTGGCAGAGTGAGCAGTGACAGAGTTTCCAGAAGAGCCCTCCAGTGTAGCCTGAAGCACAAGATGTCAGAAAAGCAGGGGTCTGCTTACTACTTTGCCACTCACTGGCTATATAATCCATAGCAGGTCAGGTCCCTTCTCTGAGCCTTATATGGAGAAGGGTTTGGACTTGGGGACTTTAGCATTCTGCCTGATCTTTATGCCCTAAGACTGCTTAGCAGAGCAGAAGCTCAAGAAAGATCTGAGGAAGGAGAGAAAGAACATAGGAAGGAAAGCGGGGAAGGAGAGGAGGATTTGATAAGGGGAGTGAAGTCTGGTGTTTCCCTGAATTCAGGACCCCGTTGTGAAAGCTCCAGCGCAGTTGGGCAGTTAATCTTTTTTCTGGAGCACAGCCATGTGCTGCAGCCCTTCGGACCCTACTCAATTCCTAGGCACAGCCAAACTAGCCAGTGTTGTCACTGACCTGCCCATTTCCCCCCGACCACCCACCATTTCTGAGCACACAGGCTTGACTTCTAACTCATGGGACCTGGGACTCCTTACCTGAGTGTACTCTGGTCATGGAGCATTTTCATTTGGCCTCATTCAGCTTGATCACCTCCTGTCCATTTTTCAGATTTTAATATAGGCATCACTTCTTCCAGGAAGCCTTCCCTGATTTCTGCCATACACAAGGCAGGAATTAATGTCCCTTTGGAGCAGCCTTCAACCAATGACTGATGGGAGCTGGTGGATGAATATCCCAGCTCCCTGGTGCTTAGGTGGAACAACTCTGAGGTCTATAGTCTACACAGGTTCCCAGGATTCCCCAGAGATATTAAGCTCCAGTCACCTGCAGCGGTAACTGGCTTTCTTCCCTGTTTCCCTTCCCAATGTCCTTACCAGAGCATCCTAGGATCATGTCACAAATAAATTACTTGCCCCAGAATTCTTATGTCTAATGTTGCATATAAGGGAATGGTCCCATTCCCAAGATGGCCAGGGACATTTGCTGGTCAGCTGGTGCTTTGGAAAATGGACTCAGAACTATTGTGCTCAGAACTGAGCTGACAGCGCAGCTGCCCAGAACATTGCTAGGTACCTACAGTGAGCTTGGATTTGTGCTAGAGGAGATAACAGCAGCTGGGCATCTAAATACACAGAGGAGATCCAATCAATAGGACTTGGCCATGCAGAGACATAGGGAGAAGGCATTCAAAGTGGGCAGAACAGCACAGACAAGACATAGAATTTGGGATTATTATTTTTTATGTCCTGCAAAGCATCACTGAGCTATTGCCATAAGCCATGCACATTACAAAGTGCATCACCTCATTGAATCCTCACCACGGCCCTACAAAGCAGGCGCTATTACACTTCCCATTTTACAGGTGCAGGAACTGAGGCAAAGAGAGGGAAATTCATTTGCCTGAGGTCACATAGCAAGTCTGTGGCACAGCTGGAATTTGAACCCAGCCCTCTGAGTTCAGAGAGTCTGACTGCTGTAGAAGGTGAATATTGGAGGAGAGGAGAGGGAAGAGAGCAGGGGAAGGGAACTCCTGAACACCAAACAGAGGGATTCTATTGTCCTCTGCACCCTGGAACTGAGGAGCTACCTCTTCTGGAAGGTGGTAGGGGAAGGCAGGCAAACAACTGGACATCACAGCAGGATATGAGGACTAGAGTCATGCACTATTTCTGTGTGCAGCATCCTCTGGGGAAACCCATCTGCCCTTCAGTACCTGCCTATCTTGAAGAAATATGTATTACAGATCCCAGTGCACTGAGATTCAGGAATTGCTTCCAGTGGACTATGTGTAGCTACATTGATAGTGAGATACACTGCCATCTGCTGCCTGCCCCCTTAGTCAACCTCTCCCTTGCTGGCTTGATTGGGCTATTTATCTAGTTGGTTCTCTCATTCAACCAATGTTTACTGAAGACGGATGGAGGGCCTATCATTTTCTTAGGTGCTGAGGATAAGACGGAGCAGAAGTCTCAGGCTATGCCTCAAAATTCTCGTAGTCCAGTGGGGGAAAATAGAGAATTGCAATGGAGGGGAATTGGGCACACAAAGAAGGGACACAATAGGCCGAGTAGTCAGGGGAGGCTTCCTGAAAGAGGTGACATCTGAATTGAGATCTGAAAAATGGGCAGGAGATGATCAAGTTGAAGGAGACAAGGTGAATATGCCAGTTTTTAAAAATATTTATTTATTTATTTATTTATTTGAGACAGAGTTTTGCCCTTTGTTGCCCAGGCTGGAATGCAGTGGTGTGATCTTTGCTCACTGCAACCTTTGCCTCCTGGGTTCAAGCGATTATCCTGTCTCAGCCTCCCAAGTAGCTGGGATTACAGCTGCCCGCCACCATGCCGGGCTAATTTTTGTATTTTTAGTAGAGATGAGGTTTCACCATGTTGGCCAGGCTGGTCTCGAACTCCTGACCTCAGGTGATCCACCTGCCTTGGCCTCCCAAAGTGCTGGGATTACAGGTGTGAGCCACTGAGCCTGGCCAATGCCATTTTTTAATTAGCAAACACAGAGCACTTACTATTTCAGGCACTATTCCAACAGCTTTACATATTTTCACCATTAATCCTTGCAATAACCCTGTGAGGTAGGTACTATTATTACCCTCATCTTACCTACGATGACCTGAAGCCCAGAGAGGTGGTCAATTGCTCAAGGTCACAGAGTGGCAGCACCAGGGTTTGAACCCAACAGTCTGGCTGCAGGCCATGCCCTTGAGTTTCATGCTCTACTGCATCTGGCAGAAAGAACAAAAACAGCCAAGATGCTGGGGCTTTTCAGAGCACTGCAAGGCCTTCAGATGGTTTGAGCATGGTGAGTGAGAAGCAGCTGAGAATGACAAACCTGGAGAAATAGCTGGGGCCAGAAATTGAAGACGCATGAGAGCCATGTTGAGAAGTTTGGACCTGCTTTTGGGGGCTCTGCACAAGAGAATAACATGATCCTATCTGCACTTTGGAAAGACAGCTTTGCCTCCTGCATGGACATCAGGCTGGCCAGGGTCAGAGTGAAAGCTAAAAGATGCTCTGGAGGCTGCTGCAGTTGTCTGGGTGAGAGACGGTGGTGGCTTGGACCAGGAGGTGGCAATGGAGATGGAGGCTGGGATGCTTTGGAGTCAGAATGGGCAAGAAAGTGAGAGAAAGAGGATGGAGGGTGGTGGCCAGGCTGCTGCTTGGATGAGTAGGAAGCGGGTAGAGCTAGAGAACACTTTGTAGGGGAGGTGACAGGTTGACGTTTGGTCACATTAAGTTTGAGACGCCTGTGGGACTTTCACGTGGAGAGGTAGAAAGAACACTCAAGCCTCTTTAGGAAAAAGAGATGACCAGGAGGGCAAAACACCTGGGCACTTACTGTTAACACCCTTTTTGTTCCCCAAAGCATCCCAGTTTGAACAATGGATTACATGGCCACCCTTAACGTAGCTAACCTGCCTGTATGACACATCTGGGTATTGACAACATCTGGGTCCAGGCTCCACCTCCCTCATAAACACACACATAAGGATACATCCTATATACTTATTTGGATATTCTTAGCTGGATGTAAGTAAAAATATGGCCATGAATATGCAGTTCCTAGAGAAGCAGTTTCATTGTGGCTGAGAGATGTTTGATCCGTCTAAAGTGCTTTGCTTCCATCCTGTTCCCAACCCTTGTCTCAGCCACAGGTCCCACCACCAGGGGCTGAGAAATATTTGTACAGGGAAACAAGACTCTGTCTTCACCCCACCAGCCAAATAGGTAATTGGTGGAATCAAGCCATAGCCATGAATTTTTCTGAATGTTCTGGCCTTTTCTACTCAAACTATACTCTAAAGCAACCAGAGTGGTTGATGTTTCCCTCCCTGAAAAAGAGGATGCCGTAGTGTACATCCACAGAGGCAAGTGCACTCTGGGCTTATGCAGAAGGATGCAGCAGGGTCCCTTCATGGGAAAGGGGGAGTGAGCTGGTGCATAGCTTTCTGGTTGTGTGTTTCTTATCTGTATCAGCCATATAGATCAAAATAGCTGTAGGAAGAAGCCAGAGCTTTGGCTAGATGGTTGATCCCTAAGGGCAACCAATACCCCCAGAGTTTTGAGCCTAGAAAAGATCCTTCTCAAAGTCCTTGCCACTGGTTTCTTTTGAAGAATCTCACTCAGCAGTGTCTGTTGTGACTGAAGTCTGGAGGTAGAGTTCCAAACCCCGACTCTAAACACCAATCTCACAGCTGTAGAAGGACACGAAGCTTTCTTGCCCCACTATGTGATGCTCTCAGATGCCCAAGGTGGGAGGCCGTGCTGGGGCTGGAGGATCTACGCGTGGTTCCCATGGTGTCCAGCCCAAGAGGTGTACTATGGTGAAAGGGTTAAAACCATGGACTCTGGAGTCAGATTGTCTGGGTTCAAATTCCATCTCTACCACATTTTAATGGGATCTCCTATGACTTCAGTTTCTTCATTGGTAAAACAGGATTGATCATTATACCAGCCTCTAATAATTGTCATGAGAATGACAAGATCAAACATATGCAAAGCACTTAGAACAGTACCCAGCGCATAGCTGGTGCTCCATGAATATCCACTGTAACTAGTGGTAATATCAGCATTGACAATGGTGCTGTCAGTCATAAAATCCAACCATAGAGACAGATGCAGGTGAAAGAAGCCAGGAGAAGGAATAAGGAGGAAAGGAGTGGAAACAGGGCCTTTTGCCTGCCAGGGCCTGGCTCAGAAGCTCCCAGAGGTCCATGTAATGACATTTCATTCAGATATTTTTTTATTGGAATGAGAAATGAAAGTTCTGTGTCAGAAATCATTGCAAATTCCAAATTAGTGAGGTTTCATGGTCCCCGGAAAGGAGCTGGAGGGAATATTGGTCGACGGGGTGTTTTTTAGCTGTCGGAGCAAGCTGGCTGATTGATTGAGTGTCTCAGTCTATAGAGTGTGCAGACAGCAGCCAGGGAACTGGGCGTAGGAGAGGAAATAGGGAGAAGATGGAACAGCAGTCAGCATGGGGAATGCAGAGACATGATCCGCAGTGGAAAGAGACATAATTACACCAAAAACTGTGTAGACACAGGTCTGTCTGGAGTGGGGGCCATGCTCAGTCTGGAGACCAGGTACATCCAGCCACCATTCCTTGAGAACCCTGGACTCCCTTACTTGCTCACTGTGTGTCCTCAGGCAGGCCACTGCACTGCTCTGAGCCTGTTTTCTCACCTAAAAATGACCCTTACAATACCCACCTCAAGAGTTTACTATGGGACTTAAATGAAATAATGGGTTTTAATTGTCTGATGAGGTGCTTAGTACATACTAGGTGCTCAATAAATGTGAGGTCCCTTTACTCTGACACAATGAATTGGAGAAGTTGGTAGACCCATGCCTCAGCCTTTGAACATAATTGCTGTGTTTGGAGATGACAGCTCTCATCCTTAAATTGGGGGCTTATGGGCCACATTGGTAGGATCTGGGCCCTACTGTGCTGCCCCACAATGATTCAGAAGGAGATAAAATGATGGGGATGACTTCCATCCAGAGAAGAATCTGACTTACAAAAGTCCTGGAATTGGACAGCTTCATCAGAGGTCACTGGGGCCAGTCCCCTGACTTCAAGTTCCGCAAAGGATTCCAGGCAAATTAAAAGTCATGCACCCCCTCAACGATGATTGGGAAAGAATAATCCACAGGGCTCCTCATGAAGCAGAAATTATTTCTTATATTGGAGTGACTGAGCCTCTTTCAATAATAATTGCAATGATAATTATAATAATAAAACATTGTGCTTAGTTTAATGTGTATTTCCCATAGCCACTGCCATACATAAGGTATTATCGTCCCTATCTTTAAAATGAGAAAACCGAGGCTTAAATAGATGAAGGACTTTGCCCAAGGTCACCAGTGATGTCTTGGAGGGATTCACAAAGAGATGCTGGAACACAGTGCGGTAAAGAATTGATTCCTGTTGGAGGGTGCAGGGGTGGGTAATAAGTGGGGGGCCACAAAAGGAGGTTGGGATAGTTGAGCTGAGATATGAAGGATGAGTGAGGCTTCTCCTGACAGACAAGGGTAGAGAAGGCACTCTGGGCAGAGGGATCAGCTTGAACAAAGACAGAGAGGTTGGAAGACTAGGTCCCAAAGGCTATTTACAATGAATAATTACAATTACAGTGACAGCTAACATTGATTAAGTGCTTACTCTGCACAAGGAATGGTGTTAAGCACTTTGCGTGCATCATCTTCATGAGCTGGACACTATCGTTATCCCAGTTTTTGCAGAAGAGAGATGAAGTGACTTGCCCGGGATCACCCCTTGAAAATGGCAGCAGGATCAGCTTTTCAGCTCGAGTCTGCCTGTTTCCCAAGCCCCCGGTGTCTCCTAGTTGTTCAGTCCTTGCCCCTCGTCAACAGAGAAGCCATGCAGTTTAAAGAGAGCCCATGTGAGAGCCCATCTTAGCACAGACCCTGTGCCCATGTGGTCGGGAGGGTGCTGTGCTAAGATGACCTAGTCTGTTTTTGCTGCAACCCACCGCATGACCCCAAGTCCTCTTGGAGCCACGGGGAACCCACCAATTGGTAAGAGATAATCATGAAGCTGACTGCCTAATAAAGATAAAGCTCTGTAATAAACCCACAATCCTGAGGTAATGGGTTTGACTTTTAAAAGGCAGATAAAAGTCCCAACGGAAGGACAGACATTTCCTATCAACTCCTTATTCAGAATCACTGTGGAGGAGGCATTTCCTATAGGTGGGAACAGCTGGATGCCTGGGTTGGCATTGAGAAATGGCCACTTTTGCATAAAGCCAGACATCTCCTCTCTCCAGAGCTCCCTCTCTCCCACGGAGAAACCTTTGTCAGAGAAGAATGATAATGACAAAGGATGGAGCCTACGGAATAAGCCTAAAGAAGGGTGAATGGAAAGGGTGGATTTGAGAGCTTGCTGATGATTGGTGCTGGAGCTGCAGAGGTGGAGTCTTCTGAGAACCTTGTGCTGATTGGTGGAGTTGGTATAGACCACCCTCTCTATTCATCCTGCCATCATCCTCAATATCATCATCATCATCATCACCATTATCACCATCACTATCATCATCAGTAACATTATCACCATCATCACCATCACCGTCATCATCATCAAACATATATTGAGCATTTATTAGGCAACTGGGAAATATGCATTTTAAAACTGCCTTATGAAGCAGGTAATATTAACATCTCTGATAACATTTCCCATTCTCAGATGGGAAAACTAAGTCTTGATAATATTAAAGAACTTCCTGTGGGTCACACAGCCAGGAAGCAGCAAAGCAGAGATTCAAACCCAAGTCTATTTGACTCCAGACAATATAATCTGGCTCCTCTGTTGACAAGGGGCAGGGACCAAATAACTAGGAGACCCCAGAAGCTTAGGAATCAGGCAGACTCGAGCTGAAATGCTGATTCTGCCGTTTTCAAGCTGTGATCTTGGGCAAGTCACTTCATCTCTCTTCTGCAAATGATGGTTAAATGCTTAACCATCATTTTGCATTTAGTATTAATAGCTTGATAGAGGAAAACATGGTCTGGGTCTATGTCTTGATGGAATTCACAAGAAAGAAAGCATGAGATAGGGGTCTGGGTGCATGTGACTTATTGCGAGAGGAGAAAGGGAGTGAGGAGGCGGGATAGGACAGGGGAAGAAAGCTAAGAAAAGATGTAGTTTCAACTGGACTCAAGCCTCAGCCTGATCCTAAGGAGAGCTCTGGAATGTGGATTCCACCACAGAATTGGTCTGACCTTGAGGCAAGGGGGCAGGTCTTTCATACTCCTATGTCAGCCAGTCATTGGCTATGGGCCTCCCTCCCCACATCCCACCAGGAGTGGGCAAAATCTTCTGGAAGGGGCATCCCCGAGGCATTTGCAGCCAACATTCCCACCTATCTGGAAAGAGATCTAGGATCTGACCAGCAGCATCCACTGTGCTGCAGACAAAAAGAGCTGATGGTCCTTTCTCAGCCCCTAACTCACCAAGTGTCCTTGAGTGTAGCACTCTCCCCTACTGGACCTCAGTTTCTCCAGGCTTGGACTCAATGCTCCCCAAGGGCTGGCCCAGCTCTGACAAGTTCTCACTCTGATCTGGCAACAATGCAATGGACTAAGCTGGCAATCTCAGTTTCTGTAACCCAGGAGGAGAGACAAGGAGACCCCTTTGGTGGCCCCAACAGTATGAAGCAAGGTGTCTGACAGCTTCTCCCACTGAAGCCCTTTATCTCACTTCTTACTGTGTTATTTTAAAACTAACGATCCCAGACCGCAGCAGCTCACAGCCTGCCATGGAGATTTGTGGCTTGTCTGGTCTGTCCTCTCTGCAGATTTCAGCAGTGGCTTACTTTCTGCTTGTTAGGAATTTTCTCCCAAGCCTTAGCCTCTGGCATGAGTGTGTGTGTGTGTGTGTGTGTCTGCAGAGCGGAAAGTCCTAACTGAGCCATCCTCTCAGAAGCCCCCTGTCTGCAGTTCTAGCTGATGACAGGATCCTGTGAGTGACCCTGCAGTGGAGGGAGAGACAAATTTATCCCTGGGCTGTAGAGAGAGAAGCCTGAACTCAGCAGGAATTGGGTTCCTGTAGCATGTCTAGGTTCCAGCAGCATTTCTAGGTTCTGAAGTAGCCACTCGGCTTGGTGGTAGGAAGCCAAGCCTCAGTGCAGGAGGATCTCCTGGACCCTCAAGGGCACTTCAACCTCCCATCCCTCTCCTTCCCAGAATCCCTTGCCTTGGCTGTTTGAGGAAAGGTAATCAGAGTCACAGTGAGTGGGTCCCCAGAGGCAAGCTTTGCAAGTGAGGCTGGAGACCAGTATCGTCTGTTCCTGGAAAATGTGGCAGATATTCAAAGTACCACCATGTGCCAGATAGTGTCTAAGTGCTGGACATGCATCATCTTGTAAAGTGATTGCAACTTGCGGTTTCACCAGGGAGGTGAAAGGACTTGCCCAAGGTCACCCAGCTGGTGAGTGGTCAGGCAGAGTCTATCCGATGGGTCTACTGACTATGCACTCCCAACTCTCCCGGGTTAGTAACTCTGTCCCCTCTGTGCAGCTTGCCTTGTATCCTCTGAGCACACATGCCTTTCCCCAGTCAGGATGTCTCCTTTCTCAGCCACTTCCACCCCATACCCCTATATGAGAGTCTCTAATGTACCTGCTGCATCCCTTCCTCTGGACTGTGCACTTGAGGGAGAGGCTTATGTTTGGATCATCTTGAAACAACCCTCCTCAGGAGTAAAATGATGCTTAGCAGATGAGTGAGTGAATGAATAGCTGAGGAATGGCTGGATGAATAAATGCACAAACAATAAATGAATCACTGCGTCTAAATAAATAACTTGGAGCTGTCAGTCACTTTATATTTTAAGAGCCAGTCCACCAGCCTGGGGCACTTCTATTGAGCCATCTTGTTATTTAAAACCCCACTGGTAGAATGCCACTGGAGCTTACCTCCCTCCTCAACTTTCACCCTTCATCTAGTTACTAGCCTGGTGTTCCATCTTACTCCCAGAAGATCCAGTCTCCTGGCTTTAAACACTGTCCAAATGCTATCACCTCTCAAATGCATTTCCCTAGCTCTGATCTCTTCTCTGAACTCCAGGCTCATGTACCCACTTGCCCACCTGCCATCTCAACAGAGATGTCTAATTGGCATCTCAAACTCTAATTGGCATCTCAAAAACTGAGCTTTAGGAGACTCTTCCAAAACATGCTTCCCCATCTGCAGTTGTTCCAGCTCAGTGATTGGCAGCAAGATCCTCCCAGTTGCTCAGACCTAAAACCTTGGAGTCATCCTTGGCCCCTCTCTTTCACACTCCATAGCCAATCCATGCAAAAACTCTGTTGATTCCACCTTCAATAAAAGTCCATAATCTGACCACCTCTCACCACTACTGGAGAAAAAACACTGACCCCAGCCACCGTCTTCTTCATATGGATTATTGTAGTCATTTCTTCACTGGTCTTCCGTATCTATTCCAGATCCCTGGCCATATATGCTCAGCAAGATGCCAGAGGGATCCTTTAAAACCTAAGTCAGAACATATCTATCCAATGAAGCCTTCAATGGCATCTCATCTCACTGAGAGGAAAGAGCCAAGTCCCTGTGAAAGCCCACCAAATTCTTATACCTGATCCCTCATTACCTCTCTGACTTTACCTCCTACTAATCTCCCCCTTGCTCCCTCAGCTCCAGCCACACTGCTAATTCTTCACTGCATTCCGTATGTTCCTGCCTCAGGGCCTTTGCACTGGCTGCACTCTGCCTGTTATGTTCTCCTGGACATGCTCAAGGCTCACTCCCTCAACACTTTCAAGTCTTTGCTCAAATCTCACCTTCTCAATGAGGGCTTCTCTGATTACCCAGTTTAAAATTGCAAGCCCCTCCCAGTAGTATTCCATCTCCCTCCTAGCACTTATTACCTTCTAATAGTTACCACTTAATTATGTTTATTTTCTGCTCTCTTCCTACCACCACCCACTGCAGTACAATGCAAGTTCCACCAAGCAAGGTTTTTTTTCTCTGTCTTGTTCCCAGTGCCTGCATGTAATAGATGCTCAATAAATATTTGTTGAATGAAGAATAAGTGAACGGTCCTTGGAAGCACCTCTTGGGAGCAGTTTACACTCCCCTATATCTTGTACCAAGGCTCCTCCTTTCCTGGGTTGGGGGTTTCCTCTTAAGCTGAGGGCTTCTTTCCACTTCCCAGTTCCCTCTTGCTTGCTTAGTCTTTCTTCTAATAGTGGCTGTGATGATCCCCAAAAGAGACTCACTTGTCCTGTCCCTCCCATGGCAAGAAAACATAATTAGCAATTCGCCCTCCCCAGAGAAATCCTAACTCTGCAATTCCAGCTGATCCCCAGGGGGCCCTGGGCTGGAAGAAGAGATGTTATTCTTGCCCATGGTGACACAACTTAGCAGAATCAGGACTTGAACCCAGGGCAGCAGGACTCCAGGTCCCATGCACTTTCCCGGCATCACCTAATTACCTTTTGAACACCCTGCTCAAGTGGAAAACTATGACATTTTGGAATTCAGTCCCTTCCCTAGTTGGAGGCAGCCTGCATTTTAGGCAGTCTCAACAATCGAATCCAATCCACTTCTCAGCAGTTTTCTCTCTCATGAAGCAAATAGGCAATCGACAGGCCAGCCTGTGGAGGGAGAAATGACTGGGTGGATGTGGGGTTGATTGGAGGGCAGTGGATGGATGTGTTCTGTGATGAGAGTTCAAAACCCGGTCAGGTTGGGTGCCTGACCTGCTTGGCTGAGTTGGGCAAGAAATGCTGAGCTGATTTTTCTCCATATGGTTCTTTTGTCCTTTGATCTGAACTTGAGAACCAAGCAATTATTGATATATAAGAGTGTTTACCACACACTCATAAGCACACACACTCACACACGTCCACACTCTTACACACTTGCTCTCAGCCCTGAGAACTGGACGAAGCCATTCTCATCCGTTGCCTGTGGAGAGGGAGTGGTGGGGAGCTGTGCTTGTCTATATGGCTCATCCCTCAGGATCAAGTTCAAATTCCTGGTAGAATCTACAACATGGCTACTCAGAGTGTGGTTCCTGGAGCAGCAGCCTCACCTGGGAATTGGTTAGAAATGCAGAAACTCAGGCCCTCCCCCAGATCTACTGAAGAACCAGCATCTGCAGCCTGACAAGATCCCCAGGTGACCCACGCACATGAGGGCTTGAAAAGCACCTGTCTCCATGGCCCTGAAGAATCCAGCCCCTTTCTTCCTTCCTAGATTCAGGTCTTGCCTCCCACCCTCCACATTCACTCTCTGTTCTAACTTACTGCATCCCCTGCAGTCACACGAAGGTCCACTGCTGTGTCTTGGTGCTGGACCTTTGCACTTGATGTTCCTCTTTTTTGCTCCACTTTCCTGACCAATTTCTATTCATCTGCTAGAAACACATTCCATGACCACCTGCCCACATTCCCCAGGCAGGGTTAGGTGCCCTCTCTGCGGGTCCACTGCCCCCCTAAGCCACTCTTTATCAGAGAAATTATTATATACCACATTGTAACTCCCGGTTTAGGGATCTGTCTCCCCTTCCAGGGTGAGAAGTCCTGCAGGGCAGAAACAATGTCTTGGTTACTTTTGGGTCCTTGAAATCTGATACTAAGTAGGTGTTCAGTAAACAACTGTTGAGTAATGAATGAAATAATGAGAGAAATGACAGCCTCATAAAACTTCCTTTCATTTTTTATTCAATTTCTACTAAAATGAACATTACTGCCCCGTATCCAAATGATGTCTCCCACAGCAGTGCTCTGCAATCCCCAGTTTTCCTCTAAGCTCTATTGCTTTTTCCAGCCACAATGGCAAAGCTCAAAGGGTCACAGCTCCTGAAGATTACCCCCATCCAGGCTTAATGAACTGGATTCACCTTGAAAACGACTCGGAATGCCAAGATCTCAGGCCAGGACATTATTAACACAGCCCAGACTGAGGTCCCAGGAGCCAAGGCACAAATTGGTCAACTTCATCTTGTCTCTGGGCTAGGTCAGCCCCATGATAACTCTTGGGCTTTCTGGTGAGCATTTAAGCACAGGAGTCTAGGCCTATATTCTCTATCAAAACAGGCAGAGTGTGGGTGTCTGGCAAGTGTGGGAACAAGGATGGACCATTCACAGCCCTAGATGCACGGGTAGAACAAGTACCTGGGCTATGAGCCCTGGATGGAAGCAAGTACTTTTGCCTCTCCAGGTTTCAGTGCCTTCAGCTATGCAAGGGAAGGAGGTTCACCATGCTGCTGCTGCACACCCCACAGAGGGTTATAGGAATCAATTGAGACACTGGATTAGTAAGTCCTGTATACACAGAAGGAGCTATTTGTGGAATAGAGGCAATAAATATCAGAGATGTCTCCAATCTCCTGGCCAACTGCCATTTCTGTTTGCGGAATATAAGATTCAGGCCAAACCTTGAGATACAGAGCCTCTCCAAACACATGAGACCAGTCCTGTGTTACAATGTAATTACCAAGACTCCCCCTGTACCTCCACTTATCCTTTCCTATATTTTCAAAATGTTTTCTACTAAAAATACAAAAATTAGCCAAGTGTGGTGGCGGGTGCCTCTAGTCCCAGCTACTCGGGAAGCTGAAGCAGGAGAATCACTTGAACCCGGGAGGTGGATGTTGCAGTGAGCCGAGATCATGCCACTGCACTCTAGCCTGGGCAATAGATTGAGACTCGGTCTCAAAAAAAAAAAAGAAAGAAAATGTTTTCCAGAGTCTGCTCAGTGGCCTAGGCTGGAGTGCAGTGGCACGATCTTGGCTCACTGCAAGCTCTGCCTCCCAGGTTCACACCATTCTCCTGCCTCAGCCTCCCAAGTAGCTGGGACTACAGGTGCCCACCGCCACGCCCGGCTATTTTTTTTTTTTTTTTGTATTTTCAGTAGTGACGGGGTTTCACCGTGTTAGCCAGGATGGTCTCGATCTTCCTGACCTTGTGATCCACCCGCCTCTGCCTCCCAAAGTGCTGGGATTACAGACATGAGCCACCACACCTGGCCTCTCAGCTGATTCTTATAAACAGGCAGGGCAGCCGCTGATGTTCTTGCCAGTTAATATCTCAGGGTCTCAGTTTGTTCTTCACAGTAAGGGTAGTAATGCTGGCTCATGGGTTTCTTTGAAAACTTCAATGAGAAGATGAGTGAGAAGTGCTTAGTTAGCTCAGTGTCTGGTATGCAGGAGGTGCTTGATAAATACTAGTTGCTGTGATGATCAAGTGATGTGGAGAGAAGACTGGGCTGGGAGTCAAAAGGTGGCAACTCTACTAGCCAGAGCTATGATAAGAGTCACTATTTGCCTTGGGCAAATCCCCTTGCCTCTTGGGCCTCCGTTTCTCCACTCTGTACAGGGCTGAGCTGGATCTGGGGTTCTTCCTGCTCCACCATTGTTGGTCTCTGATTCCCCAAACAGTGTTTAACTCAATCTAGTGCTTGGGGCATGAGGATCTGCACCCAATGCTGGGCCAAATGAGCACTTTGTTGGGAGCAGCTGGCTGATTGGCTCAGTGAGCAAGAGCTTTGATGGGAAGCGGGGAAGCAGCTAGGGAGCCAGGCCTCTTGAGGAGTTTTGCAGAAAAGTTCAGCCCTGACTCTTATCGGAGCCTTGGAATCTGCCGGTTGCCATGACTACAGAGACAGCATCTAAGCTCCAGGTCTCTGATTAGCAGGAACAGAGCCGGGAGGCCTTGAGGAATTCGGCACTCGTGGCTCCCTCCCTCCGTCTGTGAAGCGGAGTGTGCCGGCCCTTGACTCCACTGTTTTAGCTGTCCCCAAAGATTTCGGCTTCTTTTAAGTATTTTTTAAATGCGATATAGAAGGAAAATGAGGCAACTGCCAGTACTCCTCAGCAAAGATGGAACACAGAATTTTTCATAAGGACCTGCAAAGATGCAAGGCTGGAGGCAGGGAAGGGAGATGGGTGGGGCTGTGGAGGGCTGGGGGCTGTGGCTGAAGCCTGATTCCACTGCAGCGCTGAGTGACCTCAGACTCTTTATTTGTACCTCTGCTTCTTTATTTGTAAGGAGAGTTAGGATCCGATCTGTGGTTCCCACATGAGATCGGTAATCACAATTCATTTGTTCACCCATCCATTTATTCATTTGTTCATTTAATGAATGTTCATTGAGCAGGAAGCTACACGACGTCAGGCACTGTATCTCTGGGGATTCAGGGGTGAGGAAAGAGACGAGTTCCCTCTCATAAAGCTTACATTCTAGTCCAGAAGACAATCATTTGGCAAATAGACACATAAAATGATCATTTCAAACAGTAACAAACTTGGTGTAGAAAGACACCACAGGCTACCGTGATTCCCATCACAGGTGGAGCGGAGAGCAAGGGAGTCAGGGAGGGCCTCTCTGAAAAGGTGACTTTTGAATGGAAAGAAGGAGATGGTCATGCAAAGAGCTGGAGGAACAGCATACCAGGTGGAGGGAACAAAAAGCGCAAAGGCCCTGAGCATTTGAGGAGAAGCAATGATGTCATGTGGCTAGAACAGAGTGAGATACAAAGAGGAGCAGGAGATGGGTAGGAGAGGGATTGAAAGGAGGGTCACAGACCAGATCGTGCCAAGTGTTTTAGTCTGGATAGTCAGTTTGGATTTCATTCCTGATCCAATAGGAGGCTGAATTGCCTGCGATCTGTCTTTAAGATGCAGATTCCTGGATTTCACCCCTTAGAGACTCTGATTTACCACATCTAGGATGGGACCTAGGAATCTGTATTTTTAAAAGCTCCTTAAAGTCCTCTGATCCTGTGCCACTCATGGAAAACCCTCAGCTACATGCTGTCTGAGTCTCGTTAAGTTTTAACAAAGCTGAGAAGCAGCCTGTTGGAACACCTTGAAAAAAGACTTTTAATGTTATGGTATATTACAGAGGATTTCCTTCTTCCTCCCCTCAGCACTTCCTCTCTGCCTGGCAGAATTCATTTTATTTCTGTTGGTTTTATTGCAAAATTCCAGGTGGGGTACCCAACACCAGGAAGGTGAAATCAGTACTATTGGAGAAAAAGAAAAATCTACCACATCGGACGGTATAAAATTACATAAATTCCTGCAACTCCATTGTGTCTTTCCTCACCAAATCATCTTCAAGATTTCCCCATATCTGATTCCTGACTCCTGTTGCTGACAGTGATGGATGAGGCACTGTCCTCACCCGAAGCCTTACACCCCAGGGCTCTGGCAGTAGCATCCACCAGCTTCCCCTGTACTTCAGATAACTCACGCCTCTACTCTCTCCATTAGACAAGTCACTGAGACTTCCCACCCAATGCCAGCACACTCACCATGTGTTTATTCACTGCCAAATTCCTCACAGCTCTCAGCTTTTGCCTATCATGGGATTACTTGTGGTATCGATTTATTTTCTACAATGCCCCAGAGAGTTCAGAATTACATTCTTATGTGTCTCCACCTTGACATAGTAATAATGTGTGACTTGCAAGAATTGGTTACAAAGGGCAGCTTCTGCCTTGCTGTCTTGGATTGATCATTGTCGGGGAAGCCAGCCACCATGTTGTGAGGATACTCAAGCAGCCATATGGAGAGGCCCATGTGAAGAACTGAGGCCTTCTGCCAACAGCCAGCACCAGCTTGCCAGCCATATGAGCGAGCCACCTTGGAAGTGAACTATCTTATGTGTCAAGGCTTTGCTGGACAATACACACAAATCAATAAGCTCACTGATCTTTTCTAAAAGAAATATGAGGTCGAACAGAGAAGACATGGATTGAGCAGTCTGAGTAGACTGAGGCATTGGCTGAGTTATTGACCCTTTCTAAGATTCCATTCCCACCAACTATAACATCAGGAAATTGGTCCAAAGCATCTCAAAAGCACTTTCTAACTTTTTGAAACAATGTTCTCTTTGGCCAATTCATTACCACTTTTATTGATTCACTGAAAAAATATTGCCAGATGTTCACTAAGCAGCAGGCTCTAGGGCAGTAAGACACAGTCTTGCTCGCAGGGAGCTCATAGTCCAATTTGATAGAAGACAATTAAATGACAACAACATATTATTAAGAGTTGCTGGCAAGGGAGCAAAGGCATACCACATCCTAGAAAAGGGGATCGATCTTCCCAAAAGCTTGCTCCCTACTCTACCTTCTCCATCTCCTCAATGTTGATGCCATCCTTCCAGTTGCTCAGCCTCAAAACCTTGGAGTCATCCTTGACTCCTCCTCCTGTCTTACTCTCTTACTTCTCACATTTAGCCAGCAGTAAATCATGTCAGTACTACTTGCAAAATTTGTTAGAATCAGACCACATCTCATCCCCCACTCCATTGCTACTACACTGATCGGAGCTTGGACTATTGCAACCATTTCCCCATCTCTGCCCTTTTCTCCCTTCAGCCTTGTGTCCCTCAACCACTAGAGTGATCGTTCTCAAATGTAATCCAGACCCTATCACTCCTGTTCCAAAGACTCTTCTCCCATCTCAGCTACAGGGAGCCCCAAAGGTCTTCCCATGACCTGATCTCTGATCTCACCTCTTGCCACTATAGCCCTTGTTTGCTGTTCCTTATTATTATTACTATTATTACAGACAGAGTCTCATACTGTCACCCAGGCTGGAGTGCAGTGGCATGATCTTAGCTCACTGCAACCTCTGCTTCCTGGGTTCAAGCGATTCTCCCGCCTCAGCCTCCTGAGTAGCTGGGATTACAGACGTGCACCACCACACCAGCGAATTCTTTTATTTTTAGTAGAGATGGGGTTCTGCCGTATTGGCCAGGCTGGTCTCAAACTCCTGACCTCAAGTTATGCACTTGCCTCGGCCTCCCAAAGTGCTGGGATTACAGGCATGAGCCAGTGTGCCCGGCCACTGTTCCTTAAAATATGATAACAATATTTGAACTTGCTATTCCTTCTGCCTAGGGCACACTTCTCACTTCCAGCAGATACCTGTGTAGAAGCTATATATAACTGTTTAACAAATTATTCCAAATCTTTTGGCTGAAAACAACAACAAAGAGTTATTATGGTTCATAGTTTCTGTGACTCAGGAATTTCGCTGAGTGGTTCTAACTCATCATCTCTCATGAAGCTGTGGTCAGATGTCAACCAGGTTTGCAGTCTTATCATGAGGCTTGACTGGAGCTGAAGAATCCACTTCCAAGGTGGCTCACTCATAAGGCTAACAAGTTGGTGCTGACTGTTGGCAGGAGGCCTCAGTTCTTCTTCACATAGGCCTCTCCATATGGCTGCTTGAGTGTCCTCACAACATGGCTTCCACCAGACTCATCAACCCAAGAGAGGAAGGCAGAAGCTACCTTTTGTGACCAAGTCTTGAAGGTCATACATTATTACTTCTACTACATTCTTTTCATTAAATGTGAGTCACTAAGCCCATCCGCTATTCAAAGGGAGATAAATTAAGTTCCATCTTTTGATCTTTTGATGACAAGAGTGTCAAAGAATCTAAGAACACATTCTAAATCACCCAAACTTTAAGATTAGTCCTGAATCCTTCAAGTCTCCACTCCCTTGTTACTCCTCAGGAAGGACTTCTCTGATTATTATATACAAAGTAGCAGCCACTCTTCCCATTTCTTAGCTCTGTATGCTGCTTTAGTCACACCAAAATTTATTACCATTCAGCTGAAAATGGTGGCTCACACCTGTAATCCCAGCACTTTGGGAGGCCAAGTCAGGAGGATTGCTTGAGCCCAGGAGTTCAAGACCAGTTTGAACAATACAGTGGGACCCTGTCTCTACAAAAAAAAAAAAAAAAAAAATCTGGGCCTGGTGGTGTGTACCTGTGGTCCCAGCCACTTGGGAGGTTGAGGTCAGAGGATCACTTGAGCCAGGGAGTTCAAGGCTGCAGTGAGCTCTGATTGTGCCACTGCACTCCATCCTGGACAACACAGTGAGACTCTGTCTCAAAAAAAAAAATGTGTTACCATTCAACAAGCCCTATTTTTACTTGCTTATGTATCTATTCCTCCATCTAGAATGTAAACATTCCGTAATCACAGGAGACATCTCTGTCTTGTTCACTGTGTCTCCACACCTGAAACTGACCTAGATACAATGTAGGCACTCAGGAAATTGAAGTTAATAAATGCAGGTTACCCTAGGCCAGGACAAGTATGGGAAGAGGCAAGCCTTGCTGGGTGTTAGGAAGAAAATGGAAGCTTTGTTGTCAGACAGCAGACAGGGCAGCATTCCTCAGAGATAAATGGGAGAAGTAAAGGCATGGAAAGGTAACCCCCATAGCAGGGAGGTTTAGGGAAAACTGAGGCTGAGCAGGATGGAGGGGAGTTCTGGAAGCACAGAGTTTGCAGTGAGAAGGGCTGAGAAGCCCTAATTAGAATCTCCATCCCTCCAGGGCTTGCGGTATCTACCAGCTCTGCTTCTAAAGATGCACTCATAAGTGGCTGACAGAGATGGATGTGTTTTGCTGCCCTTCCTTCAATATTGACCGGGCTTGGCTTGCTCTCTTAGAAGCCCTAAAGAGCAGGGGGCTTATCAGATGCATTCATCTTGAGTCATAAAAGCAGTCTGGATGCACTGATGCAGAGCCTGGTGCATGAGACATGCTAATGCCTTTGATCAATGCTTGACATGGGGTCTGAAGGCAGGGTGAGCAGGGAGGGATGCTCTCTGCGTGTCACCAAATATGCCTGCGACTCTCAAACTCCTGACTCTTCCTAGTTAAGAGCCAGGAACTTGAGTGACAGTCTCTTCAAAAGCTGAGTAACCAGGAAAGTTCTTTGCCCTCTCAGGAACTCCCATAAAGAGGTGGGACTCATAGGCGACTCCTCAGTATTCTCTGCAGCCTGTGTCATTGGCAGAGTTGGGGGCTGCTGGACTGCAGGCCTTCATGGGAACTGCCGTCCCAAGTGGGTGGCTCATACCAATTAAGGACATCAGATTGGAGATTTGGTTTACAAGGAAGTAAAACCAAAGAAAACTGACTTTTGAGGCCTTTCTGCTTGTATATTTTATCTCATTTTATTTTCACAATAGCTCAGAAATACATGAATTGATACTATTCACTATTTTATAACTGAAGAAACTGCAACTCAGAGATGTTGTGACTGGTCCCAGGTACTATAGCTACTAAATAGTTAAGACTATTCGAATCTACATATATGTAGTCCATGCAGAAATAAGGCAGAGAAATGGGATAGAAATGGCAAAGGGGATTTACACTAATACTATCATCCTTTGGCCTCCCATTATATCTTGAGAAAGGAAATAAAATGCTGGTTTCCAGCATCTCTCTGTGATCTAGTCCAAATAGAATAAGCTATGCTGCTGTGACAAATAAACCTACATCGAAGTGGTTTAACCTAATTTCAGTTTATTTCTCTCTTGCAAAGTCTGATGTGGTAAAGGCATCTTTCCTCCATCAAATAGTTTCACCTTTCAGAATGTGTGGACTCTAAAGTCACTATGACAGAGGAAGGGGGAGCTGGAGAAGGCGCATGGATCTTGATTGCCTTGAACTGGAAATTACATGTGTTCCCTCCTGCTTAGAGACCATTGGCCAAAGATAATCTCATGGGCTCAACCTAACTGCAAGGGAGGCTGGAAAATACTAGGAATTCTATGAATATTTAATGAACATTAAGTGTCTCTGTACATTCTAACACTTTTGTGTCCTTATTTCTTCCTCTGTAGGACAGAGCCCCAGAATAGCCCCGTTGTCCCAGCTCAGGATGGACCCTCAGAAAAGCTGGGTCAGCATCTGGCCACCGAGCCCTTGGGCACCAACAGCTGGGAGAGAGACAAGACCTGTCGGGAACTGGATGCCGCCAGAGGACACAGGTGAGATCCAAGGGGGCGTCCAAGCTGAAGATACGGAAATAAAGTCTGCCTCTCTGGCCATGGCTCGCCTCCCTCTTATGCAAGTTCCTCTTTCAAACCCTTAAATCAAGGGTTAGTAAATATTTACCATAGAGGAAAAAATCATAAATATTTTAAGTTTGTAGACCCCAGTGGTTTCTGTCACAACTACTCAACTCTGCCATTGCAGTGCAAAAACAGCCATAGACATTATGCAAACAAAAAAGCATATCTGTGTTCCAATAAAATTGTATTTATAAAAGCCGAAGGCAGGCTAAATTGGCCCACTGGCTGTGGTTCAGCAAGCCCTACCTTAAATGATAGAGTTCCTTTCCATTTTAATGGCTCCATGAGCCACTGACTCCCCAAATCATAGTTTCAGCCCAGACCTATCTCAGGAGTTCCAGGTCTCTGTATTTTTTCTTTTACTCGGTTATTTAACCAGTACTTTTTGAGCACCCACTGTGTGATGGGCACTGTACTAGCACACATATACAGAGAGCACTGTATACACATACTCCATAAAAATACTGTACACTCAGCATTTTACTGAGGCTGGGAGAAGTAAAGTGAGTTCCCCAGAATATGACAGCCAGTAAGTGGCAGAGTGAAGTTTTGAACTCCAGACTCTCTGATCTTAAATCCTTTACTAAAACCCACTCCATTATTCTATGGATGCTACTGAAAACAACAGCAACAAAAACCTTATCCCCTGCCTGCTATTTTCAGCATACACTTATAAAGTCTGGCCCATCTTTGGCCTCTGGAAAATCTATTTCTAGAAGATGTGATTACTGAATTTTGGAGAAGTGGCTTGGGAAACTGGAGTCATTTTTTTCTTTTTAATTTTTATTTCGTTATTATTTTTTAACTTTTATTTTAGGTTTGGGGTTACATGTGAATGTTTGTTGCGTAGGTAAACACGTGTCATAGGGGTTTGTTGTATATATTATTTTATCACCCAAGTATCAAGCCCATTACCCAATAGTTATCTTTTCTGCTCCTCTCCATCCATCCACCCTCTCTTGTCAAGCAGAGACCCAGTGTCTGTTGTTTACTTCTTTGTGTTCATAAGTTCTTGTAAAGTGGGAGTTAAGTGAAGTAATTTTCAAAAATGAAGTCTACCCCCACTACCTAGGCTGCCCTCTCAGCTACAGGCTTTAGTTATGCTGCAATTTCAAAGAGAGAGAAACAGTTAAGCCCTATCAACTTGGAGAAGTGAAGTTCAACCTCATGTCTGGAGAGTTCTCCCCAGGAAACAGGAACAAAGTTGTTTCCGTGACAGGCAGAGGGAGATAAAGAGAGAAGTGAGAAGGAAGGGAATTTCCCTACTTTTAAAACACTGGGCCAGGCATGCTGGCTCACGTCTGTAATCCCAACACTTTGGGAGGCCGAGGTGGGAGGATCACTTGAGGTCAGGAGTTGGAGACCAGCCTGGCCAACATGGTGAAACCCTTGTCTCTGCTGAAAACACAAAAATTAGCCAGGTGTGGTGGTGCACACCTGTAATCCCAGCTACTCTGGAGGCTGAGGTAGAAGTATTGCTTGTACCCAGGAGGAGGAGGTTGCAGTGAGCCGAGATCGCACCACTGCACTCCAGCCTGGGCAACAGAGTGAGACTCCGTCTCAAAATAAAAAATAAAAAATATTGTCTCCTAGACGGAATTTGAGCGTACAAATCTCGACCGTGTCACTTACGAACCGAGCAACCTTGGGCAAGTTTCTTTTCCTCCATGGGCCTCAGTGTTCACAGCTATAAAATGGGAATGTTGAGGTGTAATTCTCAAGGTCAGGATGAAGATTAAGTTAGACCAGGCATGTACAGATTGTGGCAGTGAGACTAGAGCAGAGGAAATCCTAAGATATGTTAGTGAGAGTTTCATGAAGCCAGAAGAGAAGATTCTGGTCATGCAAATCTAAAAAAATGATGCCATGTCATACAGCATCTCTATTGTAGAGCTGCTGTGCTCTAGTGTACAGCGTCTGGGCCTCTCGCTCCCTTCTATCTGTGACCGACCCTCTGATGTGACAAAACCGCAATAATGATGATAACAATAACAGTGATAATAAAAGTAATCAGAATTATATAATAAATTTATTATTTAATAATTAATTATAATTATAATAACAGAAACCCCTTATACTGTCCTGTTACTCTATGCAAGACCAGGGCACATTACCTAAGTCAGCTCCTTTATTCCTGGAAGCAAACTTAGGACACAGGTACTATGTTTCTTCCCATCTTGTTGATGATCAAGATGAGACTCAGAGAGGTCTCTGAGCCCTGTTGGAAGTAAGAGAGCTGGACTTTAAATCTAGGTTTGTCAGCTTCTGGACCAGCATTCCTTACTGCTGCATACTTTACTGCATATGTAACCTCTGCATATGTAACCACTGTGTTGGAACCACTGCATACTTAACCACTTCTTTTTAAAAAATTTTTTTTATTATACTTTAAGTTCTAGGGTACATGTGCACAACATGCAGGTTTGTTACATATGTATACATGTGCCATGTTGGTGTGCTGCACCCATTAACTCATCATTTACATTAGGTATATCTCCTAATGCAATCCCTTCCCCCTCCCCACACCCCACAACAGGCCCCAGTGTGTGATGTTCCCCATCCTGTGTCAAAGTGTTCTCATTGTTCAATTCCCACCTATGAGTGAGAACATGCGGTGTTTGGTTTTCTGTCCTTGCGATAGTTTGTTCAGAATGTTGTTTTCCAGCTTCATCCATGTCCTTACAAAGGACATGAACTCATCCTTTTTATGGCTGCATAGTATTCCATGGTGTATATGTGCCACATTTTCCTAATCCAGTCTATCATTGATGGAAATTTGGGTTGGTTACAAGTCTTTGCTATTGTGAATAGTGCTGCAATAAACACACATGTGCATGTGTCTTTATAGCAGCCTGATTTATAATCCTTTGGTTATATACCCAGTAATGGGATGGCTGTGTCAAATGGTATTTCTAGTTTTAGATCCTTGAGGAATCACCACATTGTCTTCCACAATGGATGAACTAGTTTACAGTCCCACCAACTGTGTAAAAGTGTTCCTATTTCTCCACATCCTCTCCAGCATCTGTTGTTTCCTGACTTCTTAATGATCACCATTCTAACTGGTGTGAGATGGTATCTCACTGTAGTTTTGATTTGCATTTCTCTGATGGCCAGTGATGATGAGCATTTTTTCATGTGTCTGTTGGCTGCATAAATGTCTTCTTTTGAGAAGTGTCTGTTCATATCCTTTGCCTGCTTTTTGATGGGGTTGTTTGATTTTTTTCTTGTAAATTTGTTTAAGTTCTTTGTAGATTCTCGATATTAGCCCTTTGTCAGATAGGTAGACTGTAAAAATTTCCTCTTGTTCTGTAGGTTGCCTATTCACTCTGATGGTAGTTTCTTTTGCTGTGCAGAAGCTCTTTAGTTTAATTAGATCCCATTTGTCAATTTTGGCTTTTGTTGCCATTGCTTTTGGTGTTTTAGTCATGAGGTCCTTGCCCATGTCTATGTCCTGAATGGTACTGCCTAGGTTTTTTATGGTTTTAAGTCTAACATTTAAGTCTTTAATCCATCTTGAATTAATTTTTGTATAAGGTGTAAGGAAGGGATCCAGTTTCAGCTTTCTACATATGGCTAGCCAGTTTTCCCAGCACCACTTATTAAATAGGGAATCCATTCCCCATTTCTTGTTTTTGTCAGGTTTGTCAAAGATCAGATGGTTGTAGATGTGTGGTATTATTTCTGAGGGCTCTATTCTATTCCGTTGGTCTATATCTCTGTTTTGGTACCAGTACCATGCTGTTTTGGTTACTGTAGCCTTGTAGTATAGTTTGAAGTCAGGTACCGTGATGCCTCCAGCTTTGTTCTTTTGGCTTAGGATTGTCTTGGCAATGCGGGCTCTTTTTTGGTTCCATATGAACTTTAAAGTAGTTTTTTCCAATTCTGTGAAGAAAGTCATTGGTAGCTTGATGGGGATGGCATTGAATCTATAAATTACCTTGGGCAGTATGGCCATTTTCATGATATTGATTCTTCCTATCCACGAGCATGGAATGATCTTCCATTTGTTTGTGTCCTCTCTTATTTCATTGAGCAGTGGTTTGTAGTTCTCCTTGAAGAGGTCCTTCACATCCCTTGTAAGTTGGATTCCTAGATATTTTATTCTCTTTGAAGCAATTGTGAATGGGAGTTCACTCATGATTTGGCTCTCTGTCTGTTATGGGTGTATAGGAATGCTTGTGATTTTTGCACATTGATTTTGTATCCCGAGACTTTGCTGAAATTGCTTATCAGCTTGAGGAGATTTTGAGCTGAGACAATGGGGTTTTCTAAATAGACAGTCACGTCATCTGCAAACAGGGACATTTTGACGTCCTCTTTTCCTAATTGAATTCCCTTTATTTCTTTCTCCTGCCTGATTGCCCTGGCCAGAACTTGCAACAGTATGTTGAATAGGAGTGGTGAGAGAGGGCATCCCTGTCTTGTGCCGGTTTTCAAAGGGAATGCTTCCAGTTTTTGCCCATTCAGTATGATATTGGCTGTGGGTTTGTCATAAATAGCTCTCATTATTTTGAGACATGTCCCATCCATACCTAGTTTATTGAGAGTTTTTAGCATGAAGTGTGGTTGAATTTTGTCAAAGGCCTTTTCTGCATCTATTGAGATAATCATGTGGTTTTTGTCTTTGGTTCTGTTTATATGATGGATTATGTTTATTGATTTGGGTATGTTGAACCAGCCTTGCATCCCAGGGATGAAGCCAACTTGATCATGGTGGATAAGCTTTATGATGTGCTGCTGGATTTAAAATAATGGTTTGCCAGTATTTTCTTGAGGATTTTTGCATCAATGTTTATCAGGGATATTGGGTCTAAAATTCTCTTTTTTTGTTGTGTCTCTGCCAGGCTTTGGTATCAGGATGATGTTGGCTTCATAAAATGAGTTAGGGAGGACTCCCTCTTTTTCTATTGATTGGAATAGTTTCAGAAGGAATGGTACCAACTCCTCTTTGTACCTCTAGTAGAATTCGGCTGTGAATCCGTCTGGTCCTGGACTTTTTTTGGTTGGTAGGTTATTAATTATTGCCTCAATTTCAGAGCCCGTTATTGGTCTATTTAGGGATTCAACTTCTTCCTGGTTTAGTCTTGGGAGAGTCTATGTGTCCAGGAATTTATCCATTTCTTCTAGATTTTCTAGTTTATTTGCGGAGTGTTTATAGTATTCTCTGACGGTAGTTTGTATTTCTGTGGGATCAGTGGTGATATCCCCTTTATCATTTTTTATTACGTGTATTTGATTCTTCTCTCTTTTCTTCTATATTAGTCTTGCTAGCAGTCTACCCATTTTGTTGATCTTTTCAGAAAACCAGCTCCTGGATTCATTGATTGTTTGAAGGGTTTTTTGTGTATCTCCTTCAGTTCTGCTCTGATCTTAGTTATTTCTTGCCTTCTGCTAGCTTTTGAATGTGTTTGCTCTTGCTTCTCTAGTTCTTTTAATTGTGATGTTAGGGTGTCAATTTTAGATCTTTCCTGCTTTCTATTGTGGGCATTTAGTCCTATAAATTTCCCTCACACACTGCTTTAAATGTGTCCCAGAGATTCCGGTATGTTGTGTCTTTGTTCTCATTGGTTTCAAAGAACATCTTTATTTCTGCCTTCGTTTTGTTATGTACCCAGTAGTTATTCAGGAGCAGGTTGTTCAGTTTCCATGTAGTTGTGCAGTTTTGAGTGTGTCTCTTAATCCTGAGTTCTAATTTGATCGCACTGTGGTCTGAGAGACAGTTTGTTGTGATTTCTGTTCTTTTACATTTGCTGAGGAGTGCTTTACTTCCAACTATGTGATCAATTTTGGAATAAGTGCAATGTGGTGCTGAGAAGAATGTATATTCTCTTGATTTGGGGTGGAGAGTTCTGTAGATGTCTATTAGGTCTGCTTGGTGCAGAGCTGAGTTCAATTCCTGGATATCCTTGTTAACTTTCTGTCTCATTGATCTGTCTAATGTTGACAGTGGGGTGTTAAAGTCTCCCATTATTATTGTGTGGGAGTCTAAGTCTCATTGTATGTCTCTAAGGACTTGCTTTTTGAATCTGGGTGCTCCTGTATTGGGTGCATATATACTTAGGACAGTTAGCTCTTCTTGTTGAATTGATCCCTTTACCATTATGTAATGGCCTTCTTTGTCTCTTTTGATCTTTGTTAGTTTAGAGTCTGTTTTATCAGAGACTAGGATTGCAACCCCTGCTTTTTTTTTGTTTTCCATTTGCTTGGTAGATCTTCCTCCATCCCTTTATTTTGAGCCTATGTGTGTCTCTGCAGGTGAGATGGGTCTCTTGAATACAGCACATTGATGGATCTTGACTCTTTATCCAATTTGCCAGTCTGTGTCTTTTAATTTGGAGCATTTAGCCCATTTACATTTAAGGTTAATATTGTTATGTGTGAATTTGATCCTGTCATTATGATGTTAGCTGGTTATTTTGCTCATTAGTTGATGCAGTTTCTTCCTAGCATTGATGGTCTTTACAATTTGGCATGTTTTTGCAATGGCTGGTACCAGTTGTTCCTTTCCACGTTTAGTGCTTCCTTCAGGAGCTCTTGTAAGGCAGGCCTGGTGGTGACAAAATCTCTCAGCATTTGCTTGTCTGTAAAGGATTTTATTTCTCCTTCACTTGTGAAGCCTAGTTTGGCTGGATATGAAATTCTGGGTTGAAAATTCTTTTCTTTAAGAATGTTGAATATTGGCCCCCACTCTCTTCTGGCTTGTAGAGTTTCTGCCGAGAGATCAGCTGTTAGTCTGATGGGCTTCCCTTTATGGGTAACCCGACCTTTCTCTCTGGCTGCCCTGAACATTTTTTCCTTCATTTCAACTTTGGTGAATCTGACAATTATGTGTCTTGGAGTTGCTCTTCTCAAGGAGTATCTTTGTGGCATTCTCTATATTTCCTGAATTTGAAGGTTGGCCTGCCTTGCTAGGTTGGGGAAGTTCTGGATAATATCCTGAAGTGTTTTCCAACTTGGTTCCATTCTCTCCATCACTTTCAGGTACACCAATCAGACATAGATTTGGTCTTTTCACATAGTCTCATATTTCTTGGAGGCTTTGTTCATTTCTTTTTACTCTTTTTTCTCTAAACTTCTCTTCTCACTTCATTTCATTCATTTGATCTTCAGTCACTGATACCCTTTATTCCACTTGATTGAATCAGCTACTGAAGCTTGTGCATGCATCATGTAGTTCTCGTGCCACGGTTTTCAGCTCCATCAGGTCATTTAAGGTCTTCTCTACACTGTTTATTCTAGTTAGCCATTCATCTAATCTTTTTTCAAGGTTTTTAGCTTCTTTGTGATGGGTTCAAACATCCTTCTTTAGCGCAGAGAAGTTTGTAATTACCGATCGTCTAAAGGCTTCTTCCCTCAACTCATCAAAGTCATTCTCCGTCCAGCTTTGTTCCACTGCTGGCGAGGAGCTGTGTTCCTTTGGAGGAGAAGAGGCACTCTGATTTTTAGAATTTTAGCTTTTCTGCTCTGGTTTCTCCCCATCTTTGTGGTTTTATCAACCTTTGGTCTTTGATGATGGTGATGTACAGATGGGGTTTTGGTGTGGATGTCCTTTCTGTTTGTTAGTTTTCCTTCTAACAGTCAGGACCCTCAGCTGCAGGTCTGTTGGAGTTTGCTGGAGGTCCACTCCAGACCCTGTTTCCCTGGGTATCACCAGCAGAGGCTGCAGAACAGCAAATATTGCAGAACGGCAAATGTTGCTGCCTGATCCTTTCTCTGGAAGCTTCTTCTCAGTGGGGCACCTGGCCATATGAGGTGTCAGTCAGCCGAGGTGCCTCCCAGTTAGGCTACTTGGGGGTCAGGGACCCACTTGAGGAGGCAGTCTGTCTGTTCGCAGATCCCAGACTCTGTGCTGGGAGAACCACTGCTCTCTTCAAAGCTGTCAGACAGGGATGTTTAAGTCTGCAGAAGTTTCTGCTGCCTTTTGTTCAGCTATGCCCTGCCCCCAGAGGTGGAGTCTACAGAGGCAGGCAGGCCTCCTTGAGCTGCAGTGGACTCCACCTAGTTTGAGCTTCCTGACCACTTTGTTTACCTACTCAAGCCTCAGCAATGGTGGACGCCCCTCCCCCAGCCTCGCTGCCACATTGCAGTTCGATCTCAGACTGCTGTGCTAGCAGTGAGTGAGGCTCCGTGGGCAAGCCACGCGTGGGATATAATCTCCTGGTGTGCCGTTTGCTAAGACAGTTGGAGAGGTGCAATATTAGGGTGGGAGTGTCCCGATTTTCCAGGTACCCTCTGTCATGGCTTCCGTTGGCTAGGAAAGGGAATTCCCTAACCCCTTGCACTTCCCAAGTGAGGCGATGCCCCGCCCTGCTTTGGCTCATGCTCCGTGGGCTGCACCCGTGAGATGCCCCCGTGAGATGAACTCAGTACCTTAGTTGGAAATGCAGAAATCACCCATCTTCTACGTCATTCACGCTGGGAGCTGTAAACTGGAGTTGTTCCTATTCGGCCATCTTGGAACCTCCTCACCACTGCATATTTAATTGATGCATGTTTAACTACTGTGTACATAACCGCTGAGCACTTAACCACTGAATAGTTAACCTCTGCTACTTCCCCAAGGTTTGCTTAACTACCACTTGTTTAACCACTACAGACTTAACTGCTGCACATGTAACCACTGCATACTCAACTGATGCTTATTGAATTGTTATATATTTCATCACTGTATTTAGCCATGCATATGTAACCACAGCATACACAAGCATTATGTACTTAACCCCTGCACCCGTAACCAGGGTATACTTAACAACTATTCTGCCCCTTCCTGACCCTCTATGATGGTACGTGTAGAGCTAGTGTAGGGAAAAATAGTGGGTAGAAGAAATGTAGACCTACCTGGTTAAAGGCGTTTGGGATTTATTGAGGGAGTTGATGATCCCCATCTCACACACCTCAAATGTCTCCAAATTCAAGGGCTTTCTGAGTTTTACCCCATTACTTAAATGCAAATCAAGGATGATGTTCTCAAATCATGCTCCCCTGGGACCCTGGGATTCTAGAAGTTATAGCTGACTGAAACAATAGGCTCTTTCTTCATTTGGTAAGACACACTCTAAAAGATTTTTTTTTCTCTCAAGTTTTTCTCCTTTCATTTTTTCCCCACTCAAATTCCCAGTAGCTGTTGCACTGGGAAGTGTTTCTATGAAACAAGATGATTTAACAAGAAGCTCAATTATTTCATTCATTTATTCTCTCTTTTGGTCACTCAACAAATATTGATTAGGCTTTTGCTCTGTGACAAGCACTCTTTAAGGAAATAATTTGGTGGCTGGGCACCACGTCTCATCCCAGTACTACGGGAGGTCAAAGCAGGTGGATCACCTGGGGTCAGGAGTTCGAGACCAGCCTGGCCAACATGGTGAAACCCTGTCTCTACTTAAAAAATACAAAAATTATCCTGGCTTGGTGGCGGGCACCTATAGTCCAAGCTACTAGGGAGGCTAAGGCATGAGAATCGCTTGAACCCAGGAGATGGAGGTTGCAGTGAGCTGAGATCATGCCACTGCACTCCAGCCTAGGCAAGAGAGTGAAACTCTGTCTCAAAAAAAAAAAAAAAAAAGAATTTGGAAGTAGCCCATCCTGTTTACTCAAGCATCCTGTTTGCTTCCTGGACATGCATACTGTGCCTTGTGCTTTATAACATATAAACGTAGTTAAGCAGCTAGCTACTTAATTCCTGTGATACTTATTTTTAACCTGCTAAAAGGGACCCTCTTAGAAATGCAAATCAAAACCACAATGAGATGCAATCTCACGCCAGTCAGAATGGCAATTATTAAAAAGTCAAGAAACAACAGATGCTGGCAAGGTTGTACAGAAACAGGAATGCTTTTACACTATTAGTGGGAATGTAAATTAGTTCAACTATTGTGGAAGATGGTGGTTCCTCAAAGACCTAGAACCAGAAATACCATTTAACCCAGCAATCCCATTACTGGGTATATACCCAAAGGAATATATGTCATTCTGTTATAAAGATACATGCATGCATATGTTCATTGCAGCACTATTCACAATAGCAAAGACAGGAAATGAACCCAAATGCCCATCAATGATAAAGAAAATGTGGTATATATATATATACCATGGAATACTATGCAGTATTCCATACTATGAACAAGATCATGTCCTTTGCAGGCACAAGGGTGAAGCTGGAAGCTATTACCCTCTGCAAACCAATGCAAGAATAGAAAACCAAACACTGCATGTTCTCACTTATAAGTGGGAGCTGAACATTGATAACATATGGACACAGGGAGGGGAACATCACACACTGGGGCCTGTTGGGGAAGAGTGGGGGCTGAGGAAGAGCATTAGGAAAAAGAGCTAATGCATGCTGGGCTTAATACCTAGGTGATGGGTTGACAGGTGCAGAAAACCACCATGGCACACGTTTATCTATGTGATAAAACTGCACATCCTGCAAATGTAGCCCGGAATGTACAAAATTAAAATTAAAATTAAAAAAAACATAGCACATCAAAAGTTCCACATTCAGGAAAGCAAATTAGTAGAAAAGCTCAATAAGATAAATAGTCTCTCCTCCAGCTGTTTAAACAAAATGACATCTGATAATTTTTTTAAAAGTGGCTCTCTTGAAAATATTATAAATATAGCTATATGATTCTTATTTGCTGGAGATAGAGACCCTGACATATATTCTAACCATTTTATCATTCTTTCTACTAATCATAATGATCCAGATTCTTAAAATGGAATTAAATACAGCAGTACTTTATGATATTCTATAAAAAGTTGGGTAATTTCCAGATGATTGGCCACACAAACAAGTTTGAGAAGGCAGCTGGTTTTGTGGGGAAAATCTCAGGGTAGGAATCACACAGGCCTTGATTCAAATCCTAGCCTGGACACATTCTAATTGTCTAGCCATCAGCAAGTTAATTAACCTTTCTGAGCCTCAAGACAGTAAAAGTCATACCATTCTCAAAGTGTTTGTATCCTAATATATAAAAAACTTGGCACATAATAAGTGCATAAATGCTAGTTGTGTCACTGCTAAAATAATGACAATAATATTAGTAGTAAGATAATGTTTTCCCCGTGAGGTTCCACTAGGTTGGCATGGTCCAATTCCCAAGCAGTTTTTCATCTAAAACCATCTTCCTTTGCCATGGGATAGTGTTTTTAAAAAAATCCCTGGAGCCTGCCCCAATTATAAAAGAAGATAACTTGACTTCATTTAACTGCAGCCTCAGCATTTGAATTTAATTGAACAGGAAATAATTATTCTTGAAGAGCGGAGGTTTTTGAGGTTCTGCGAGGCAATATAAGATACGTATCTCGTTACATTAGACCTTGGCAAATATACTTTTAATAATCAGCTGCTACTTAACATACCTTCCGCTTCCTATTAAATTTCCAGCAGGAACCACGGACACGATATATTTGGGAGGGAGGGGGCTGAACAGCTGATGAATTATTTAAAAAGTGATTTATTTACCAAGGCAAGCCATTAGCAAATTCAATAATAAATCTATTAAGAAGTAGTTAACCTCTATAACTCTGCTTTTAATAATCAATCGGTGTTTGGGTAACGTACAACGTCTGTCTCATTAACTCGGCATTAAGTCCTTATTTAGGTACTTAGTCTGAAGTGTGACCCAATCAGCCATGAGGTGGTAATGAGGCACTGGCTATGGGTCCTTGATCATCCAAGAACCTGGGTCCTTCCCTGGCTGCACGAGCTCTGGTTGGGGAGTTGGGGAACCATGAGTTCTCTAATGCTCCTCTCTTTGCTCCTCACAGTGCCTCTCATGACAAAGACTTGACACCACCACCTTCCTCCAGGGGAAAGAAGAAAAAGAAGAAATCCACTCGGAAGAAGAGAAGGAGGTAAGAGCACCAAGAGGGAGATAAAACCTGTAAGATGCAGGCAGGGGCAAAGTATGGGTTTCAAAGTCAGACAGTGACTCCCTCTTGGGTTCAAATCCCCTCTCTGATGCTTAACTAGCTGTATGACCTTGGGCAAGTCACTTTACCTCTCTGTTCCTGTTTTTATTATACTTCTCCAAAATGGTGATAATATCTACCTTTTGAGATTTCATGAAAATTACATGAAAAATTCATGTGGAAGCAGCTGTCACAGTACTTGGCACGTAGTAAATGACTAATTAACAGGAAGCATAGTCTTTTTTTTTTTTTTTGAGATGGAGTCTCGCTGTGCCACCCAGGCTGGAGTGCACTGGCGTGATCTCAGCTCACTGCAAGCTCGCCTCCCAGGTTCACGCCATTCTCCTGCCTCAGCCTCCCGAGTAGCTGCGACTACAGGCACCCGCCACCATGCCTGGCTAATTTTTTGTATTTTTAGTAGAGATGGGGTTTCACCGTGTTAGCCAGGGTGGTCTTGATCTCCTGACCTCGTGATCCGCCCACCTCAGCCTCCCAAAGTGCTGGGATTACAGGCGTGAGCCACCGCGCCTGGCCGGAAGCATAGTTTTTAGCATGAATATTGAATTATTTTTTGAGAGCTTACTGGATGCAGAGGACTACGCTAGGCACTGTAATCTTCATTATCTCTTTTATCCCTGACCATTGTCTACCAGGAAAGCATTATTATCCCCATTTTAGAGATGAGAAAATAAAGGCTCACAGAGGGGGTGACAGGATCTACAGGGGCTTGATCCTAGGTCCTCAGTTGGTTCCACTACACCCACCTACCTAGTTAAATATCTAGGATAATAGGTGGGTTTTGGGGGTGGGGGGGGTTGTTTGTTTGCCAGCTATTGACTGTTTGGTATCCTATGCATTTTTTCTATGTCCAATTCCTTTAAAAATTTTTTACATTTAAAATGATTTCCAGATTTGCTTGTAGGCTGCCACTAACTAGACTAAAAGCATCTCTAGTGTGCCAACCTCAGAGGGGCAGGCTTAACTCTTAGGGCTGCCAACTGAGAATCACAGCAAACCTCTGAGGCAGTATTTATAGAAACCTGTAGGGGGCAGCAGAGAGAAGCATCTGATGACTTGGGCTTCAACTCCGGGTTTTCTGGAACCTTGTTTCACAGACACCTCTTAGCCTCATTCTAAAAGGACAGGCTCAAAGAGGACCCAGGGGGAAATATGGATGAAGACTCTGAGTCCTAGCCATTGTAGGATAGGAGATGAAATTGGGGCAAATGCTGTGGATTTCCTAATTTGAGGGGTGGGCCAGAGAATACACTAAAAAAGGAAACCTCAGATATTAAGATTCACTAATTGACTCGTTCATCCAATGAATGTTCACTGAGCATGTGTCTGGGGACAAATGTTATGATTCCTTGAAGGCTGAATTGTTTCTCAGCCATTCCCTTCTGCAGACATGTTTTGTTTGACCTGCAAAGTGATTTGATTTTTTTTTTAATTGGTGGTCAACATTTCCAAATCAGGAGATTTCATATGAAAATATGGAGTTTTGGAGGCTCCTTTAGAAAAGGCAGATGCTGTAGAAGCCCAGACCTGCATTCCTACACAGGATCTTTGGCTAATCTGAGAAGAAGACCCCCCCCTCCAGCCAGAACCTCTCTGGTTCCCCACAGTCCCCCACTACTCCCTACTGTCTTCCACCCAGCCTGCTTCATCCATTCATGTTACCTGAGAGGGCCCTGTTGGCATAGAATTTGTAACCTCTCATCTGTTTCAACCCTGGTCTTTTGTCAGCGGGGAAATAAGAGACTTAGAGAGATGAGCCTTGACATGCCCAAGGTGGCTCTGTGAGTTGGTAGTAGAGCCAAGATTGGAACTTAGGTCACCTGAGCCTCAGTCTTGAGTCATCACCATGGACTTAGAGTAGCTCTGTTTCTCAGGTAACACTTTGATGGCACTATCCATGCAGCCGCAGCCTGGCAAGATATCCTTCAGGGGCTCAGTCTTACCAGGGAGAAAAAGGATGGGGCAAAGGAGAAACCCTGAGACTTTGAGAGGAGGGTTACAGCTTGAAGGGAGAACAGCAGACAGAAGGAAGCCTTTCCAGCTTGACCGGGCAGGCAGCTATGAGGTGCTATGGTGACTGAGAGCAAAAACCACTGGGATCCCAGCTCATCTATTTCCTAGCTGTGTGTCTTTGGGCCAGTCACTTCACCTCTCTGAACTTCATTTTGTTTGTCTGAAAAGGGAGGGTAGCAATTGTACCTACCTAAGAAGTGTGTGGAAGGATTGAATAAGATAATGTTTACAAAACACAAGGTAATGGTTTGCATTAACTTGTTAAAAATTCAAATCAAATAAAAAGGAAAATTAAATTTGTGAGCAATTAAAAATTGCTTACAAATGCAAGCTAATATCAGCGTGGATATTATCCTTGATGTGTGTTCCTGAAAGAGCTAAAACTCTACATAGGGACTGGGGAAGGTTCTTTTTGAAACCAGCCTCGGCCTTTAAGAGCCTCCTTCTGAAGTGTGTCTTCTCGGCCCTGGCAGGTCCTCATCCTATAGCCCATCGCCTGTCAAGAAAAAGAAGAAGAAAAGTTCCAAGAAACATAAGCGACGCAGGTATTGTCCTTTTTCTCTGCAAACAAGACCTCCCCAGGTGGAGTGGGGAGGACAGTTGATGGCACCAAAAGGTCATCTGGAAGCATATCATGTCATTTATGTAAAATAATTATGTCTTTTTACGTATTTGTGTCTTGTATAAGCTGAGACTGTGGCTGCGAAGACTAGAGGTCCACACATGCTAACTGAGGCCAGAGGAGGACTTGATTAGAAAGAAGCAGCAGTGACTCAGGGATCAGCCAGGCCTGAGCAAAGGGCTAGAACAAGGAGTGGAAAGCTGATAGGACCCACTTGGGACCTGAAGTGCCCGCCGTCTCCTGGTCCCCATGAGGGACATGGCTGCACCCTGTCCCATCTCTCCATGTTGCAGGCCAAGTTATAAGGAGACACTGAATCTCTCTGTCTTGTTCTTTATTCCAAATTCCGAAGGAAAGGCCCCTCTTGTCAGTCCACTGCATGCTAGAGAATGGGGTCATGTTGAAAAACATGGCTGTGCTGAGATTGCCCATGCTGGTGCGTGGGGATGCAGGGATGGTAGTTACAGCACATTAGGAACTGGGCCCATGTTCCTGGTGTTCACTGTGCGCACACACACACGCACACACGTGTATGTTTACAGGGGAAGGAAAAGACTAAAGGATACTGTAGTCCCGGCACTTTGGGAGACCGAGGCGGGCAGATCACGAGGTCAGGAGGTCGAGACCATCCTGGCCAACATGGTGAAACTCAGTCTCTACTAAAAATACAAAAATTAGCCAGGTGTGGTGGCACGTGCCTGTAATCCCAGCTATTCGGGAGGCTGAGGCAGGAGAATCACTTGAACCGGGGAGTCAGAGTTTGCAGTGAGCCGAGATCGCTCCACTGCACTCCAGCCTGGCGGCAGAGTGAGACTCTGTCTAAAAAACAAACAAACAAACAAACAAAGGATATACAACAGAGGGCTCAGGTTTGTGGTTTATGGCCCAAACCAACATTTTATTATTGGAAGATTCTGCAATACAGAAATTCAGTTTTCTAGTTCCTTTGTAGAGTCAGAAGGACTGTCTTCTCTGGGCCTATTTTCCCACGAGCACCCATCCCCTGGAGCTGAGGAGTTGCCGTGCATTTAGACAGAGTGGGTACTTGTGCTCCAGTTGGCCTTAGGACCTGTCCAGCCTGCTCTACCCACTTACAAAGCCTGCTTGGCCCCTGGAGGCAGGAAGTTCGAAGCTCCCTATACAAGTTATTTGCTGTAGTGAGCTGCGGATAATGGGAAAAGAGTGATTTATATTTTATTTTTGCTCATCCGTATCATCCAATTTTCCTACATCAATTGTAGATTACTTGTGCAATTAACAACAGAATGAATGAGAGGTAAGAGGTTGTTTGGGGTTTCCCCTTGCATCTCAAGTCCAATTCAAAGTTGCACCAGTGTGGCTTTTCCCAATCCAGGGATATGACCACATCTCAGTGCTGGTTGCTAGAATGGCTTCAAACTCAGTTTGCTCTCACTGGTTATGTCAACCACCTGCCCAGACTTCCTGACTGATGTTTTCTGAGTTTGTGTTACTACAAGGGATGGGCAGACTAATTAGTGAAACGTTGTTAATTTGGTGTCAGAAATCTTTCCCAACATGGAGTCCTTTGTAGAGGCAATGGCCCAAGCTTATGATTCTAGATGGCCACCTTATCACCTTCCTTTGCTGAGCAGCTCTTTCCAATTTGGGGGTTCGCTGGGGGAAGGAGGAACAACTTTCCCATATTTGGGCTCTGGAAGCCAGGTGGCTTCTCACTCACAGGTTCCTTCTCATGAGAAAGACACTGACAGACAGTCAGAAACAGGCTTTTCCTACCTGGTCAGCCCAGGTCTTAGAGCTTTACAGAGTAGGGGCTTCATATGAAGGAGATGATTAGGAGGGGAAATTCTGTCGCTGTTCCTTCCCAAACCCTGACCTCCTGAGCACCATCCTACTCCTGGTCCAGCCTCTCTGGACTCTTGAAATGTTTGGTTAATGATAGCTGACACTTTTGGAGATGGGACCTAGGGGTGGCGAAAGCACTGAGATTTTTTCTTGTCTCTCCTCAGTTAGCAAGGATTCTGAGTTTTTAAAAAATGTTCATTTTTCTAGCTAATGCATGCTGCGCTTAATACCTAGGTGATGGGTTGATAGGTGCAGCAAACCACCATGGCACACATTTACATGTAACAAACCAGCACATCCTGCATATGTACCCCAGAATTTAGAATAAAAACTAAAATTTTAAAAAAATTATTTTTCACATCTATTTATTGAACACCCATTATGTATCATGAATGAGGATTCTGAGTCCCAGAAAAGAAACCAAAACCCAGTCCCTGCCCTCCAATTTCTCATATTCTAGTGGGGAAAATGGGTCATTCTAATATGGAGAAGTCTGTACCCTGATGATGATAAGCTCAGAGGCTCACCCAGAGCTTGGGGGAGTAGACGGAAGCCACCCAATCAGCCTGAGGGACTCAGAAAATGTTACAAGGAGAAGATGGCCTCCAACCGGAGCACTGAAGAATGAGAAGAAGCTACATGGGTGATGCTGTTTGACTCTGAGCAACTTAATCAACTTCTCTGATCTTCAGTGTCTTTGTAGAATGGTTGTTAATAGTACTCCACAGGGCTTGGGGAAGATTGAATGAGACTGTGTGTGACAGGTGTTAAGTACAGAAGCTGGCACACAGTAAGAGTTCCACATGTGGAAGCTGGCTGTCTCCTGATGATGGCGGTGATAATGAGGATGAGGAGGAGAGGGAATGCACAGCAAGGGAGACAGAAGATGAGTTGGAGAATGGAGGAGAGGAAAGGCAGAAGACTCTCTCTTACATTTTCCTTATCCAGCCTCATCCAGGACAGATTTACTGACAGTTTTGGGGGAGCATTGAAGCACTGGTAAGCTTTGATCTGGAAATTCCGAATCAAACCAGTATCTCCCATACAATTTTCATGGTCTCTGAAATCTAAGAGAGGAAGAGGATTAGTTAGGTGTCCTGACCCCCTGTAGTGTGATCACAAACACACTGATACCTTCATACCAGGAAAAAAAAAAACTTTCAAACTCACCTATATTTACTTTCTCCCCTCCCTCCTTTCCTTCTCCCTCCCTCCCTTTCTTCCTTCCTCCTTTCTCTCCTTCTCTCCCTCTCCCCATCTCTCTCTCTCTCCCTCTCTCTCTCTGCCTTTTTTTCTTTCATTCTTTTTTTCATTTTTTTTTTCTTTCTTTTCAGGTCATTCTCCAAGAAGAGAAGACACAGGTAAGACTCTTGTTCTCTGACTGCCTGTTCAACTTTCTGCTTTCTCAGCCAGCTTTGGGCAGCTTCTAGGTCAGCCCTCAGTTTCCATCTGTGCTCTTAGGCATGACCCCTTCGTCTTTCTGGGCCTCAGTTTCCTCCAAAATGAAGGTCTGGGCTGTTTTTTCTGAGCGTTCCAAGCCAGCTTCCATCAGGCCAGGTGGTTGCTGTTGGACCAGCCCTATCGATGTCTCAGCCCCAGAATGCCTCGTTACCCCTGCCACTGGTTGGAATCTTGAACTGGGGCACATAGGGAAACATCAGTCCTGTTATGCCACCCAAACCTTCCCAGATCTGGCCAAGGAACGGGGCCAAGTCCTCGTATACTGGACACATCGGGTGAACACAAATAGTTATTACTTATGGGGTCCTCACTCCAAACTGGATCCTGAGCTAAGTCTCTTCCATGTGTAGATGTATTTAATTCTCATTAATCCCTACCACAACCTTGCACAGTGGATATGTTTATTGTTCCCATTTTACAGACGAGGAAACTGAGACTAAGGTAGAATGTAACAGGAATGCCCACAGATAGAACCAGAAGGTATCAGAGCCGAAATTCAAACCCAAATCTGTAGACAGAGGATAAGGAGAGTGATGATGGCTTCTTAAATAACAATAACCACATCTAGAGCAATTTGCAAAATACAAAGCCCTGTCATTTATTCACTTAATAAATAGATATTGGTTGCCAATGTCATCTGTCCACTCAGCTCTACAGCTCGAGTAATGGCCCCATTTCACGGTTGAAGAAACCAGATTTTAGAGGGACGGGTAACTACCCTGATGTCACACAGCAGCTAAGAAGCAGAGGCGGATCTTGGGTCCAGTTGAATTTGGATCTGTCAGTAAGATGCTGGGCTCTCCCACTGCCTGGGGTGAGTCTCAACATGAAGATAGATCCCGTGGCTAGCTTCAAGGTATAAGATAGTTAGACGAAATAAAATTTCCCCTTCCCAGGTCCTAGGCCAGTAACAGATTCTTGGCGACCCTCTGCAACCAGTCTAGCTTAAACTACCAAATAGTGTGTTTATCCTCCCTGATCTCTATTTGATTACACTGAGACCCCAAGTCATTCTTATCCATTGTACTCAGACCCCAGCCCTATGACTCAAAAAATAATTTCAACCCGGATACTTGAATATGAATGGGCAGACCATTTCAGAATCTACTAAGTTTCATGAGAGTTCAAATATCTTCCTGGATATTCCATTCACTTCTCTTATAAATTGATTGAACAGCAGTCAAGAGCATGGACTCTGGGGATCCATGGTCTTGGATCCATGGCCACATCCTAGCTCACCTGTGCAATCCTGACCAAGTTTCTTTGCCCATCTGAGGTTCAGCTTAGAATGAGCACTTGTTAAATTGTGCCTCCACCCATAGGTTGTGGAGAGAATAAAATGAAGTTGTTGACAGAAAGTATTCAACAGAATGCATAGCCTGTAATTAAAGCCTCAAAAAATGGCAGACATTGTTATTACTACCTTTACTGCTGCCATTATTATTAACTTAGCAAAGCTGAACTTGGCATCCTCCACACTCCATTCTCAACATATGTGTGTGCGTTGGTATCCCTAGCCGAACTTGCTGCATGAAAATGTTGGCAGTGAATTTTCCAGTCTGAGGCAATGATCGGTGTCCATTCCAAAACTGCCTGGATCTCACACTGTGTGTTAAGCATTTTAACTACTTGTTTATCTTTAACTAGAATTTTGCGTCTTTCAATTAATTGACCATTTCTTGTTTAGCTCCTCTAGCCCAAAAAGCAAAAGAAGAGATGAGAAGAGGCACAAGAAACAGTAAGTAGATACTACCTGGAATGTACTCATCAGTTTGAGGAGTTGGGGCATCTGGCTTCTTAAAAGCCAGAGTCTTAGAGTTGCCAAATAAACAGGGAAAGGGAGGAGAAGGTGAGTGGGTGAGAAGAAGGAAGGAAGGCAGGAAGGCAGGAAGGCAGGAAGGAAGGAAGGAAGGAAGGAAGGAAGGAAGGAAGGAAGGAAGGGGAGAGGGAGGGACAGAAAGGCATAACTGTGTGTGTTGTAGGTTTAGGTATGTATGAGTGCACCGGGTCGTGTGCATGTGATGTGTATGTGTATGCACGCTTGTTTATGTTGCATGAAAGTGTGCATGTGTGTGCCTGGCGTGTCCTTTGTGAGTATACCTTGTGTGTACATTGTGTGTATATTTATACGTAGTATGTATATATCTAGTGTGCACAGTGTAGATGTCTGTACATTTTTACATTTTTGTACACTGTATGTACAAATGTATACAATATGGGAACATTATGTGGTCTATATTTGTGCCTACACCAATGCATTTGTGTGTCTGTGCTTATGTGAGCATGAACGTGAATGGTATACATAGGGCACACTAAATTCTATGCACTGTATGTGTGCACTGTGTAAGTACCTGTGTATATTTTGTGCACAGGGCTTGTATGGTGGTTCTTACCTGTGCATGGGTGGTCATGGGGGTGTGATCACATGGGTGCACGTGTGTGAGCATGTGTATGAATTCATGTTCTGACTGTTGGATTTACAGTGTGGAGATGTCAGTGAAGCTCCTAGCTCCAGTCTTGGGGCCCCAGCTGTTTCACAGTTTATAGCTGGCAGTAGAAATTCAAATCAGCCACTGCTGCCTGTGGAGTTCAGTTCCCAGCCAAATTAAAAGTAAATTTGGTTACAACCTACCTACTTCATATCCTGCAAATGTTAGTGCCTGTGTTTTCCAATCAACTAATATTTTATCTCCTGCCAAGAAGCTTCTAAAGAGAGGATCAAAGACAGTAAGATGAAAGGTAGTTGACTGCCAGGGAGGAAAAAGAGGAGGCAGGGATGCAGAGGGAGGGTGCCCAGCTTTGCTGCCCCAAACGGTCTTTTCACCCAAGGTCAGGACGAAGGAGGGCATTTCAGCCACCACCACAGAGGCCTGGGGAATGCTCCAGAAGAAAACAGTAGAGCCTTGAGTTAGCTGAGGGAAGAACCTCCTTATCATCGAATTTGTTCAGCTCAAGTCAAGAGACAATTATTAGCCACATGTATTGAATGTGCTTTCACACCAAGCACAGATAGAGTACACGTTCTCAGCAATCTCGGTGTCACTTGACCAGTGGGGCCCCAGGGTAGGCAGCCACAGAGTCAGGGGGTAGGCCCAGACCTCAACAGTGCTAGGAAGGACCATCACTGAGATAAGAACTGCCTGCGTAAGGGCAGCAAGGCGGCCACCCTCCCCGGTAGCAAGAGCTGGATGAACCCCAGAAATTGCTAGCAGGGCATCAGAAAGCTTGTGCAAGCCAAAAGACAAGAGGCAAAAGAGAAAAAAGCAAGAAGAATAAGGCTAGGAATCTTGAGGATTCAAGAGAAACGATGGCTTCTTACCAAGTCCACGGTCAGGGCTGCTTCCAGGCAAGTGGCTGCTGGAGTGACTTAGCCTCCTTTCATTCAATATCCCTTAATAAGGCCCCAATATACGTGACTGGCCTTGTGCTGGGCCCATGGACAGAGATGAGCCAGACACTGTCCTGGCCTTGAAGAGCTCACAGGAGCCAGATGTAGGGCTGGTCACAGCACAGCAGACGAAACCCTGGGCATTGTGGGAACACAGGCACTGGGAAAAGGGCTTGGTGGTCTCCCGCCGGAGGCAGCGTCTAAGCCGCAGGTGAGGATGGGAAGTAACCATTCTGGGCTGCAAGTTAAGCAGGTGGTTTAAATTCTCTGTGCTTCAGTTTCTTCATCTGTAAGATGGGAATAATAAGAGAACCTACTTCATAGGTTGTTATGAAGAATAGATGAATCCCTTTAAGAAAAATGCATAGAATACAGTGCCTGGCATGAAGTATGTGTTAGACATGGGTTACCTGTCATCATCACCATTGTTATCATCATCATCCCTAAGACACCATGAACTGGGAAATGTGTGAGCCAGCGTACATACAGTTCAGAGCTGCTTTAGCCCACCAGGCCAGGGCAGAAGAAGACAAGCAGTGAGGCCAGAGAACTAGGCAAGGGCTAGCTCCTGAAGCTGCCTGAGGTTCAGGATCAGAGTTTGGACTTGATATGACAGCAATGGGAAAGTTTTAAGCAGGGAAGGGATATGGTCTGATGATTACATTAGAAGAATCCCTGAGTCCTTTGTTGAGATAACCAAGTTACCTCCCAACAGAATCATCTCTAATTCCCACTGACTTTCTCATTTGGCCCAAACCATTTGGACATCGTTTATATATCCTCAATTACCACTGCCACTGCCACTACTATTTCTGAATTATTACTACTTAGAAGTTGCTGAAGTAACCTGTAGTAACACCATTGTTAGTGGTAGTGGTAGTAATTGGTGTTGTTCTAATTTTTGTTTTTAATGAGGTTGGTAGCCCATCCTGAAAGGCTTTTGACTCCATGCTAAGAACCTGGACTTAATTTTCCAGGTCTGAGGTTGTAAATTGGCAGCCCGCAGGCCTAATTTACTCTGCAAATGTGTTTCATTTGCCCAAAAAGGTGCCTTTAAAAAAAATGAGCTTCCATTTAAAATAAGAATATTTTACCTAAAAATCTGTATTTCCACACTCACTTGAAAAATTAGAGGATCACCACACAAATATTCTGGAGGCAAAGCAGCTCCTTCTGTTTTAACTCGGGCCTCCGGTGGATATTGTGTTAGTGCTTGGCTGATTCACATATTTATGCTCCCTGAATGGCCCCTGAAGCTCTGTGACATTGAGGCGCCTGCCTTGAGTGATGCAGAGGAGACATGGGGAAGTGACTTTGCCTAGGGTGTCATCTGGGGAGCGGGGAGGGCCCTGAGTCATTCACACTCCCTCCAGAGGACCCCTTTCTGCTCACCCGTGTTCAGTACCATTGGTTATGGAACCCTCCACCCAATACCCAGGCAGGAAGCTGAACTAACGCACGGAGTTGAGGGAGATGGAGAACTTTGGGAGGGATGGTGACAAGTGCAAAGGAAAAACGGGTGTCACAAGATCAAATCTCTCTCTCTCCCTTTTTTACTCTCTCTCTCCTCTCCTCTGACTCGTTCCTTCTCATTCCCCCAAGATCTCGAAGCCGGCCCCGAAAGTCTCACCGCCACCGCCATCACCGCTGCCCCTCGCGGTCCCAGAGCTCGGAGTCCCGCCCCTCAAGCTGTGACAGCAGGTAACCCCTCGCCCCAGGATCCTCTTCTGTCAGCCACAGCCGAGCCCAGGCTAAGACACTGTTAACACTAGCTTCGCCTCCACACTTCCAGCACAGGGTTTGGCCCCCTTCCTCACACTCAGCAGCTGGCACCACTTCCCTACAGAGAAAGGGCTGGAGAGGCCGGGTGCGGTGACTCACGCCAGTAATCCTAGCACTTTGGGAGGCCGAGGTGGGCAAATTACAAGATCAGGAGTTCAAGAACAGCCTGGCCAATATGGTGAAACGCTGTCTCTACTAAAAATACAAAAAATTAGCTGGGCGTGGTGGTGGACGCCTTTAATTCCAGCTACTCTGGAGGCTGAGGCAGGAGAATCGCTTGAACCCGGGAGGTGGTGGTTGCAGTGAGCCGAAATCACGCCATTGCACTCCAGCCTGGGCAACAGAACAAGACTCCATCTCAAAACAAAAACAAAAACAAGAGAAAGGGCTGGAGACCAAAAGGTCTTGCTGCCATCACTTATAGGAATAACACCACCACACTAGCTGCTTTTTCTTTTTTTTTTTTTGTTTTTTTTTTTTTGAGACAGAGTCTCACCCTATAGCCCAGTCTGGAGTGCAGTGGGGCGATCTTGGCTCACTGCAACCTCCACCTCCTGGGCTCAAGCGATTCTCCTGCCTCAGCCTCCGGAGTAGCTGGGACTACAGGCACCCGCCACCACACCTGGCTAATTTCTGTATTTGTAGCAGAGAAAAGGTTTCACCATGTTGGCCAGGCTAGTCTCAAACTCCTGACCTCAAGTGATCTAACCGTCTCGGCCTCCCAAAGTGTTAGAATTACAGGCGTGAGCCACCGCGCCCGGCCCTAGCTGCTCTTTGTACATCCACTTGCAGGATCCTCTCTACAACCATAAGAAGTGGGCATTATTGTTATCCCCATTTTAAATATGAGAAAACTGAGGCATGGGGGGGTTAAGGAATTTGCTAGTCTCTTAGCAACTAAGTGACAGTTAGGATTGAAATCAGGGAACGTGGCTCTAGACTTCACACTCTCACTAAGGGACCACTCTAAGCACAGAGAAGCTAAGCAAACTATGTAAAACCAAACAGTGCAAAGTAGAAAGTTCACTCTAATGCCTTTTCAAGTCAGTTTTCTCCTAACCTGGACTCTCTCTATGCTAATACATTGGTTGTCCCAACCTGAGAAGGCATCTTGTTGATGAGAAGAAGGAGGAAGGGAAGGAGAACAGCAAGAATAAGAATTGGGGCTTTGTTGGTGTTTGGAATTGTTGATGTTCAGTGGGGACACTGAGACCTCCAGCTTCCAGATGTGAGGGGCTGCTTTTTTCTTTCTCAAATGCATCTCACACTTGACTCTCTGTTCACATCACCAGGGTAGATTTTAAAATTTCATTGCCCTGGCCCCACTTTTCCCAAATAAAGCAGAATGTCTATAGGAAAAGGGAGGAGGGGCTGGGTGCAATGGCTCACGCCTGTAATCCCAGCACTTTGGGGGGCCGAGGTGGGCAGATCACCTGAGGTCAGGAGTTAGTGATCACCCTGGCCAACATAGTGAAACCTCGTCTCTATTAAAAATACAAAAATTAGCCAGGTATGGTGGTGGGCGCCTGTAATCCCAGCTACTCGGGAGGCTGAGGCAGGAGAATCACTTGAACCCAGGAGACGGAGGTTGCAGTGAGCTGAGATTGCACCATTGCACTCCAGCCTGGGTGACAAAAGTGAAAGTCTGTCTCAAAAAAAAAAAGAAAAAGAAAAGGAAAGGAAGAAAGAAAAAGGGAGAAGAAGAAGGTAGAAGGGGGAGAAGGAGAAAGAGGAGGCAGGAGAGGAATATTTACCCAAATCCTGCTCTGTGTCAGACACTGTGCTAAGATTTTCAGTACATTTTCTCTCTCATCATTCTGATAACACCATGTGCTATGCTGGTGCTTCTCTACTTCTGCTGCCCTTTTTCAATCACTTGGGAAGTTTTAAAAGATGCCAGTGCCTGGATCCCGCCCTCTAAACGTTCTGATTTAATCCAGATGAGATGAGACCAGAACAGTGAGATTTTTAAATCTCCCCAGGTGATGTGTGGGAAGCATTTGAGGAAGAGGCCCCTGGTACCTACTATCACAATTAGGCCTTGGTGTTTCTGCTGAACATCAATAATTTCCAAGAATATCACCATCCAACAAGGCCACTCTGCAGCCCTGATTGCTCAAGACAAAACTAAGCTCCCTCTGTAATCAAGTCTGAGCCCAGATGAGAACGCTGCAAAACACAAAAGTGACCAAGCATCTCTCTACCCTGCCTAATATGAGTGACAGCTGCTTCCTCGGCAGTCAGCCTTAGCCTCGGTCTAGTCTTCCCTCTTTCTAGATAAGACTGATGAAGACACCCAGTCAGAATTACCCGCACTTCCTGGCAGCATCCAATTCAGAACAAAGCTCCAGATCTGTAAATGCTCCCCAAACCACCTATCACCAGCCCAAAGCCTATAATAGGTTCTTTCTAACACCCTCTAACAGAGACGCCTGAAACTTCCCTATGGTATCAAGGAGTGACAACAATGTTTGTTCAACCCCAGGTGGACTCCTGGTGGCCTTTTTCTGGAGGACGTTGGCCAAATGAGCTAAACCACATCTCTGATCTGTTACATCAGAGACAACTGCCTTTTGGTGGGCAAAGGGATCTGAGCGAGGTCACATAGCTAGGAAATGTCTGGCAGAGCTGGAATAGGCAACAGGTTGGTGTGACTCAGCCTGAGCCCTTCACCTACACCCCAGGCTGAATTATCTCTCAGCAGCTAAGCCCTACTGGCCTGGGCCAGAGAATCATACAAGGCTCTAGCAACTTACCTGTTAAATAAATGGTTAACATCACAAACACTACCCCAGGCCTCCTCTGCTGTCCCATCTCCTCCTAATGGTGTTGGCATCTGAGCTCCCAGTGCCTACTGAGCTGAGGAGCTTCCTAGCAGAAATGGAAGCAAACTGAGAGCTGACACACAGGTTGCACATTCAGTAGAAATGTGATTTCCAAGCCACAGAGCAGTCAGGGGCACTCCAGGGCACGAATCCCAGGCGCTAGTTCCTAGAGGGGCAAAAAACTGCCCTGGCCCTTGCTCTGCCACTTTCAGGCTGTCTGACCTCAGGCAGATCCCTAATATCTCTGAGCTTCAGCTCCCTCATCTGTAAAATAGGAAAGTAATATCTTGCCCTGTCTATGTCTTTAAGTTGTAGGGAAAACTGTGAAGTGCTTCAAGAGAGGTTTATACATACCTGCAAATCCATAATGTGCTATTTTTATTACTTCCGTGGCTCAGAGAACTAATGAGATAAGCAGAGTCTGAGCATGCCCTTTCTAAGAAGTCAGACATGCCTTTGGTTTTTACTGCAGACCAAGCAGCCAGATCTAGACGTGACAAACTTGCAGAAGGCATCTCTGTCATTTTTGTCAGCCATTTTTTTCACTAAAGTTTTGGGTGACAGTCAACAGGATGTCTTTATTTCACAGATGGCAAAGTCACATACACAAAGACACACGGTTATACACAGTTACATTTATAGACAAACACATGGAAACACAGATGGACACACCCAGACATACACATAGTCACATGACAGACAATCAGAGAGGCACACAAGTGACGTTAAACTGAATAACTGAATCTGGATGGGGACCTTTTCTGTTTTTAAAGCTGCATCCTCAGACCCCAAAGCAGTTCTAGGTACATGAAGTAGTATTTGTCAAATGAACAAGTAAGAGAATGAATAAATAAAGGAATGAATAGATGGACGGATAGGTGGATGAATGGATGAATAGATTGTTGGTTAGGTAGATGGATGGATGAATGGCTGAATGGTTAGATGGATGAATGGATGAATGGTTAGATGGACAAATGGATGGATGGATGGATGGGATGGTTAGTTGGATGGATGAACAAATGGAAGGAAGGACAGATGGATGGATGGATGGATGGATGGATGGATGGATGGATGGATGGATGGATGAGTGGATGAATGGATGGATGGATGAATGGATGGATGGATGGATGGATAGATGAATGAATGGATGGTTGGGTGGATGGTTAGATGGATGGATAGATGGTTGCTTAGACAGATGGATGGATGGACAGATGGATGGTTAGATGGATAGATAAATGGTTTCTTAGACAAATGAAAGGATGGATGGATGGTTAGATGGAGGGATGGATGGATACATGATTGGTTGGATTGATGGACGGATGATTGAGAGATGATTAGTTAGATGGATGAATAGATGGTTGCTTAGACAAAGGGATGGCTAAATGGTTGATTGGATGGATGGTTAGATGGATGGATGGATGGATGGATGGATGGATGGATGGATGGATGGATGGTTAAATGGATGAATGGATGGTTAAATGGATGAATGAATGAATAAATGGATATACACACAGTCCAGCTTTCATACACACACATGCAGACATACCTAGGAACAAAATCACATATGAACATATACAAACACCCCCAAACACACTTTATCACCCTCAGATCCTGTTGGTCCTGCATCCATCTCCCTACCATGCTCCCCTTCAAAAGACCCTCAGGTCTCTCTCCCCCATCCCCAGGCACCGCGGCCGGTCCCCTGAGGAAGGGCAGAAGTCCCGCCGAAGGCACTCCCGCCGCTGCTCCAAGACCCTCTGCAAGGACAGCCCTGAGGCCCAGTCCAGTCGCCCACCCAGTCAACCCCTCCAGATGCTTGGCTACCTGTCAGCCAGGGGTGTAGTAAGTATTCTTCACAGCCTCCTCTGCCAGCCTTGGCCACGACACTTGGGGGATATGGAGGCACAAGTTCAGGGCAGTGTATGATACACTTTAATTCAATTTCTGACAAAATATCCCACTGGCTCCAGACCTCATTAATGATGAACCAAATGATCATTCACCAGACTTTGGCAACACTGGCTTGGGGATTTTGGGGGGCAGGGGGAGAAAAACTAAATACCCAGTCTTTTTATCAGGGGAATGTTGACAAATAAATACTTGTCTCCAGAGTGATATCTGCAGGAAGACGTGTTTAAGATACCATAGGAGGATTTTTTGTTTGTTTGTTTGTTTTTGAGAGAAAGGAAAAGAAGGGCTCTTTGACATAACAGAGGCACTCCAGCTTTTACATGAAGTCTGCATCTTTTATGCCAGCTGGCTGGCAGCATTGGTTGGCAGCTGGGATTTCATTTCACCTATAAACATGACCTTGAATTTATATGAGAATTTTCTTCCAAGGAGGTCATAGCTCTTGACCTGCATCATCTCATGTAGCCACACAAGGTCTTGGGAGTTGAGGGCACAGCTGTTCTCACTAGTCCCTTCTACAGATGGGAAAGAAGAATCAAGGCTCAGAGAGGTTAAGGGCTGGAGTAAAGCCCCAGAGCAAGGCAAGAGTTAATCCAATTTAGCAACCCAGCATTGAATAGAATTAAGCAGTGCTGCCCCAAGTCAACAAGGGCAAGCTGGAATTTGACTTCAGATAGTTTGACACCATGAGCAAGAGACTTAGAAATGGATCTGAATTCAGTCCTAGCTTGGCCACTTCCTAGCTGTGTGGCTTTGGGCAAATTACTTAATCTCCATTTTCTCATTGGTAAACTTGAAGTAAATACCACTTCCGTATGGAATTGTTGGGAATATCCAATAAGATAAAGTATGTGAAGGCCTTTTGTAGACTCTAAAGAGACAGATAGATGAACAGGAAGAGAGTCAACATTGATAGGGTCTACAATTGCAGCAGACAGCTGTGAAAGGGATTGTCTTCTCTAGCTACATGTGAACTTGAAAATTTCAGGTAGATGGTCCCTAAGGAAGGATGAGGTGGAAGCAAGGAAAAGTTCAAGGGTGCTTGTGGGGATGTCAAGAAAGGGAAAGCAATGACAACAGTTGGGCCTGGTTGACACAATAATTATCTGCAGTGCATTCCAGGAATCTTCTTTACCAGTCAAGGCACCCAGCATAACCAAGGTCTAATTTTACCCAAATCCTCTGCCTACCTGGAACCATCTGCAACTGTCCCCAGACTCCTTCTTGGTAGAGATGTCTGTGGTTACTGAGTCCTTGCAGATGGCAAATGCCCACCTGCGTACTCCTCTCTCACAAATATCCTAAAAAGGGGTCTTCCCAGCAAGATAGAAAGTCTAGAGGCCTAGGTTTGAGTCTTGTTTTGGCTGGACTTGTCATTTTACCCCTCTCAGCCTCAGCTTTCTCACCTGAGAAATGGGCATGATTATCCCACTTGTCTCCCAGGAGGATTGTGGCAAAGGTAAAGATAAATTTGAAATATGAGCATCAAGAGGTAGAGGAATGTTTTTAAGTTCGTAAAGGATGCCTAATTGCTCTGGTCATGGTATTTGTGGTGGTCCATCTGGAGGTCCCAATTGACCCTAGCTAAAAAGTGCCATTAGAAGCAACTGGCTTATACTTTCTTACATGTCTGGGATGGTTTTCCAACAAGACATGTCTGTCAAGATGTTACAAAAAGCTGGGTCTGTCCTCCCACACAAGCTGGGGAGGTTACCAGATTGACTGTTGGTAGTTTGCTTTCCTAAAACACATGGTTTCTTAATGGCTTTGAGGTACAGTGCCTCACTGTTCTTCATGAGCTTGGCCCTATCAGAAGAGCTAAAAGCCAGGGTTCACCTGTACCTATAAGAGAGGCCTTAAGAGCTCAGCTAGCCTAATGCTCTGATTACTAAGAAAGGAAACTGAGATACACAGAAGGGAAATGATTTACATGGGCCATGGCAATACAGAGTTGTTTAAAAACATGGAATTATTAATTTGTGGTCACATCACGTCCCTGAGATAGCAGTAATTACTTAAATGTTTCTGAGCTGTAGTTTCCTCATCTGTAAAAAAAAATAATAATAACAATATAGATAATAACACTCTCTTCTTCAAAAGGCAGCTGTTGAGCCCAGTACTTGATACAGGTGCAAAACTTGACAAATAATATGATGACAACATTACAGATACTGGCTCTGCACTTACCAGCTTTGACTCCTTGAGCAAGTTTCTGTGTCTCAGTTTCCTCAAAAACTGCAAAACAAGGATAGCAATAAGACCTACCTCATAAGATTGTTATGAGAATTCAATGACAAAATGTAAGTAAAAGTTTTAGAGTATAACAGGCAAGAAGTAAATGCTGCATAATGCTTACTGCTTGTGATAGTAACAGCAGTAGAAATAATAGTGGTGATAGTAGTGGTGGTAATAGTAGTGGTGATAGTAGTAGCCACAATAGTAGTAGCAGTGGTAATAGCAGTGGTAGTAATAATAGTAGTATTGTTCCAGGTATAGGCTAGGCTGGGACTAGAGCCAAGGCCCCTGCTTCCCAGACCAATTTCTTTCCATCCTAAATGGTAGCTGCAGCCCACATGACTACTCTGCCCCACTTAAGGTTGCCTGGCTCCTGGAAGAATCACATGGCCCCAGATCTGGTTTTTTGAGTGCTCCTCATGCATGGCCCTTTCTCGTCTTCTCTATTACAAAAGCAGAGATGGAAGAAGTTTCCAGATTGGATCAAAGGTTTTCCAAGAGTCCTGGCCCCAAGTTTTTCTCTCTGTTAAAGCTAACAGCAGAGTCATTTTCATTGAATCACCTGTCCGATCATTCATTTAAGTCTACAAACACCTATGGAGCATCTACAAAGGGTCAGGCTCTGACTTATCTCAGGATCCAATTACTAAGAAAGAAATAGCCTGTGCCTTCTAACGAAGGGAGACAGACAAGTTAAAAACAGTTAAAGGCAATGCACAACAATTGGTGTTCAGATGCTTAGTTGGGGTACAAGGTTAGCAGACAGGGGAGGGGACTAGGATTAGGGTTAGGGTTGGGCAGAGAAGGTAACAATTACCTGAAAAGCTAAGGGTGAGCCAATGAAGGGGGAAAATAAAGACTAGAGTTGAGGGTTGAGATAAAATTCCATGGCAAGATATGGGCTCTGGAGGTAAAGAGGAGCCCAAGCATGAAGGATTTTCTATGCCATATTTGATAACAGATATTTCACATGCACAGCTCTTTTAAAAACTCAAGGACAGTTGCATAATATCAAGGGACTTATTTACAAATATGAATATGCAAATTTTGAGGTTGGTTCTTAATGGAAATCTTAGTTGGTGAGCTAAAGGTAACCTGAGGCTCTCTTGCTTGGTCAGCACCCAAATCCAAATAGAGGATCCCAAGACAGTTTACCTCACACATGGTCCTTATCTTCACTCCACCATCTCTGTTCAAGGCACCGGGGAGGCAGAGAGATTGAAAAAAAAAACACACACACACACACACACACAAAACACTCTTCCTGAACTCCAGGGGCTCACAGTCTAGTAGTCAGAAGAATGCTGCGATATAGTGTGATCATTTTGTAATTAGGGCTGGGATTGAGTCAAGAGCACCAGTACCTTCTCCAGTTGTTAAAATATTCAAATACTTTCATGCCAGTTGGTAAATAGGCCCTGTCATTACCTCACCCAACCCCAGTCAACCTAGCCATCCCTTCTCTCCCTTGGCACTTTCTGGATCTTCTCAAAATCCTGAAACAGAAAAGTGACACTTACTTCCCTTCAGCATCAAAGCCAGCTTCCTTTGTGGTGGGGCAGTACCCACAAACAACTAGTTATTGAAATATTGTGAATATCACTCCTGGCAGTGATGAAAGCAACTACGATGTGTTATGGAAGCACAGAGTAAGGGCCAGACAATGTTGTCTTGATGTCTGAGAAGGCTTTACCAATATTTGAGCTGGGCTTTGAAGAATGCATAGGAGTTCATTGGGTTGCAATGGTTGATGGACAGAAGGAGGGGAAACCACCACTATGTGTCAGGCACTGTCACATACTTTACATAATTTTTGCCTCATTTGGTACCTAAAACAGTTATTTGAAGTAGATGCAATTATTATCACCATTTCGAAGATGGGAAAATAGGCCCTGTGACGTGTTGGTATCTAGGATTGTAACCAAATTGGGAGAAAGGGGAGCTGTTATGAGTTGTGGTTTGTGCCTTGAAAGCTTGCCCTGATAGCTGGCATGGAGGGTGGGCTGGATGATGGGAAGGTGGATTGGATGATGGAGAGGCTCATGGCTCCAACGATTAGCCAAGCCCTTTCCCTATGATATGGGGCTCTCTATCAAGTCTATCATAACCAGAGAGGAAATCTAGAAGGAGGCTGATCAAGACTGGAGCTGGGCCAAAGATAATGGCAGGTTTCTTGTTTCCTTTTCTTGCCTCCAGCCTGGGCCAATAGTTGCTAATCCCTGACAACAAAAACCTGTACAAATGTCGAAACCAAAAACAATAATAATAAAAGCAGAACTCGTAGTCTATAAAAGAGGATCTCATGAAATTTGTAAACTGGAAGAGGCAATATGATTAAGACATGAGCTTTGGAGTAGATCTGGGCACCCTGGAGTTCTTGATCACTCCCTGTGAGACCCTGGGTGACAGTAATAACTAATGCCTGTTGAGCACCTGCCATGCACCAGGTGTTTACTGAGCACCTACTATGCACCAGGTGCTAGGCCAATTCTTTACCTGTATCATCATCATTGCATTTATTTTTATAATAGCTTTTCAATGGAGCTTCCATGAATATCTCCACTTTATGATAAGGAAACCCCAGTCAAAAAAACATAAGTAAAAGGCAGCTATTCAACAGAGAAGCTAGGGTTTAAATCCAGGGAGTCTGACCTCAGAGTCCACATGTTTAATTACATGACCTCCTCTGTGCCATTTCACATCTTTGGGCCTCATATCCTTATCTGTGCCTTGGGCTAATAATAATCATACCTACTTATAGGATTGTTATGAGGATGGAGTAAGATGAGGTATCCATTCATTTCAATAATAAGCATTAAGCATCTACTCTTCTGCCCTCATGTAGCTTATGCTCTGTGTGAAAAAATTTATCCCAATGCTTGGGACATAACCCTCAACGTATCCTAGTTGCCATAGTATTTTTTGTCATCATAGCAGCTTTACTAAACTTATCCCAAATAAACCCAGAGATGATGTTCTCAGAGTATCTCTAGCCTCAAAAAGCTGAAGCCATCCAAGATCGCAGGTGAACTTCACAACAACCCCAGGAGAAAGGCGAGATGGGAATATGCTTCCCACTTTGTAGATAGGGAAAATAGGGCTGAGGGAGAATCTGGATGGCTCAGGCCTTCTGACCCCTAGTCCAGGCGCTTGCACATTCTGCAAAGCCTTTGAGCTCTTTCTCAACTGGGAGACTCAACATCCAACATTCAATACCATCATCATAGTTGAGAGAAGAGAGGAACCAAAGTATAGAAGGTGGATGAAATGAGATTTGGGGATTTTCTGGGCCATTGGTTTTTGTTTGTTTGTTTTGTTTTGTTTTGTTTTGTTTAATGGGAGGTGACATAGCATTGTCAACTTTTACTTTTGCTAAGGAAGAACAGAAAAAAGAAAACCACCATTTTCTATCACTAAAGGGAGATTTTACCACCAGAAGAAGTAAGAAAGACATGACCTTGGAAGAAAAAATGAGTCTTTAAATCGAAAGTATTTAGCAGGATGAAAAACTAATTACATTGAATTTATTTTTTCTTGTTTCAATTTGGGCTGGTGAAAATGTGTCTAACTGGGTCCTGGTGGGGATTTCTGAGAACAGGTGGGCAGAGGGTCCTCAGGAGAGGCTTCAAAGAAAGGGTGAGCCTAAAGCTGTCATTTCCTCTGGCTCCTGCTTAAGGAAAAGAATAAGGAGGCCAGACCACCTCTGCCTACCAAAGGTTCAATGCAGTGCACAGCCCCATGGGATAGCCCCAGCCCTAAAGGACTTTGTCATCTTCCCACAATGCCCGGCACATCTCTCTTCTCTTTCTCCATCTCCTCCTCCTCCCAAATGAACTCCCACCAGGTCAATGAATCCATTCTTTTGCTGTCTTCCTAATTAGTGCACTAAGGAAGATGAACAACAGAAAGGAAAATAAACTTAATGTCTTTGTGAAACAAAAGCTTTTTTTTTTTTTTTTAAGGAATAACCAGAACCCTCTAGCTAAAAGCTCTGCCATACAGCTCCATACTCACATGAGAATTTCCAGTCCCCCATATGGCAGGGAAGAAAAACAAATTTATAGCTGTCTCTCTCTATGGGGCCATTTGAAGCTCAGTAAATGGACTTGTTCGGTTTAATTGGAATTCTCTTCTTGATTGTATTTTTGTAACCGATTAGGCCGTGCTGCCTCTTGATCTCAGAATTCAGCTGAAATTAAATTTTGAAGTGTAAGTGAGAGGTTGCCTTTTTTCCCTGTTCTTGATTAAATAATGATTTGAAACAAAAACAATAAATAACAGTGCCGGCTTCCCTGGAGGGCTGAGAGAGACTCCCAGTGAAACGCCAGGGAGCTGGAGTTCGTGGTGGGGGGATTTAATTACTTATTAGAAAAACCTGAATGTGAACACTGAGTATATTAAGGAACAAGGAGATGAGGCGAGCTTTGGAGTGGAGAGAGAGAGAGAGAGAGAGAGAGATACTGGAGCTTCACATTGGAGGGGGTTGAGGGAGTAAAAAGGGAAATAGTTGCTCACTTCCCCCCAAAGGCCTTGAGTTCATGAAAAGCATTTTGTATTTAAAATTTTTTTAATTAAATTTTAAAAAGTCTGAGATTGACTACCCTGACCCAGAAAGAAAGAGTTTATAATAACTCTGAGGTCTGGATATGGTTTAATGGATCTGGTCTCCTGGTTCCTTTCATTGATAAAAGTCCAAGGGGGATTGAACAGGTTGAGATGGGAGAGATGGAGCAATCCACTTCACAGATCTGGAAGGAAGAGATGAAACATAGAAGATGTACCAGGTTTATGTTACTTACAGAAGGATCAGAGTAGCAACAAACTTTTAGAACAGAAGGTCTCCAACTTAGATGTCTTGGTGTCCAGCTAATAGATATGAGTAACAATGATCTTGTGGGGTTTGGGGTCAGGAGAGCTCATGCCCCATCTAAAAGGGGCAGCTGTAATTGCTCTCAGCTGATTCTTGCCAGGCAGGGATTTGGGCCCAGTGTTGCCAGATCTTATTTTTCAACAGAAACTGAAATAGGGTTGTTATGTGAAACCTCCCCATTCTACCAATGTTGGCAGTTAATTCCAATTTACTTCCTGACATACTAAGGGAGCTAACGAAAGCATGTCTGAAACAAAGCATAACTCGGCTCACCAGTTTTCCAGTGTTGACCTGGGGTATTGAAGCAGATAGTATCCATATATAGATCCTCACCCTCTGCACTTTGGGGCGCATGGCTGACTTCCAGCTTCCAGATGGTAGTCTCTGCTGCCAAAACCTATTTTCTCTGCCTGTTTGGAAGTCTGGACATACTAGAGAATTGATGCTCCAGTGTTCAGCCTCCAGCCTGTGAGTAATGGGGAACTGGTGTATAAATATCCCAGCTCCCTCACTCCTTGGTTGAGATTAACTCTGGGGTGCATGTTCTACACTGGTTCCCAGGGTGTCCTCACCGAGATTAAGCATCCGCTGCCCACTGTAATAGCTGGTTTGATAATGCATCTTTTATTGTCTCCCTCTCTCCTCGACATCATTTCCACACTCCACGACAGAGGTTCCTTCCCCTCTCAAATTATTAGCATTCATTTTCCATCTCGATTTCTAGGAATCCAGATTAAACAGGCATTATTTCACTTGGTCACTAAGTAGATCTTGTGGAAGCTGGATTTTCATGCCATACCCCGAAAGTAGGCTTTTATATAGACATCATGGAGGGTGAGGGCTGAGATGGAAGAAGTAAAATTGGACCAAAGAAGAGAACCCTGGTGTGAGGGTTCTAGCTCTTAAAAGGGGGTGCTGGGTACCTGGAGGGCATTATTACCAGATGACACAGGACCTGGAGTGGCTCTTGCTAACAAGTATCTTGGGGACAAAGAGCAGTTGCATGCACAGAGAGAAACTCCCAATGCATGAAGAGGAGCTCTTCAAAGACGAATTATGAGAGGCCTATTGTATAAACAAGAAGGCAAAGAGAAGCAAAGGAGAACCATCCTGTTGTATCAATGTCGGAGGGGGGTGACTGTTTGCACCTTATGTGCCAGAGAGAGTAGCTAACTAGGAAGGCAATACCCAGGGATGGAAGGGCAGAGGCAAGACCATGGGAGGTCCCTTTGTCAGCCCATCAGATGCTCACAACTCTAAGGTCTCCCCTGCACTTTCACGGTCAGACCTCTCCCATCCTGTCTTGGGCTTCCCTCAATTGTGTCTTCCTTCCTCCTCTTCATGTGGAGTGAATGGAGAGCTCTGGAGAAGGTGGAGTCTGGGGTTTAGGAGACCATTAAACGATCTGAACATCTCTGATGATGACTTTGTGAAAATGCTTCTACCACCTGGAAGGATAAACAGAGCCCATCAAGACTTGTAAAGACAATACCAAGTAGAGTTCAGCTGAAAAGAAGCAGGAATGAATGTCTTCAGGTTACCACCTCCTCTCTACCAGAGGAATCTTCTAAGTAGGCCAGATGGAGTGAGACAACTTACTCACTCCAGATATACCCGCTAGGGACATGACGTCCTGCCGGTTGTGCCCTTTGAGAGGGTGACGAGCATGGAGAGCAACTGGCAGATCAAAACCCCCCTGCCCTCCATTTACTAAGCTCTGAATATGGATGCAGGACTGCTTCAGCCCAGAAAAACGTGTACTATATCTCTTTTCTAACCTGTCTGGCCAGAAAGGGCACCTTTTTCTAATTCTTGACCCATAAGGAGCACCTTTTTTTTTCCTTTAAAAATTTTAATTATTATGGCTACATAATGGTTGTATATATTTACAGGGTATATGTGATGTTTCGATACAGGCATACACTGTGTAAGGATCAAATCAGGGTAATTGCGCATCCATCAACTCAAGCATGTATCATTTCTTTGTGTTAGAAACATTCCAATTACACTCTTAGTAATTTTAAAATATAAGATAAATTATTGCTAATTCTGCTGGGTGTGGTGGCTCATGCCTGTAATCCCAGCACTTTGGGAGGCTGAGGCGGAACAGATCACCTGAGGTCAGGAGTTTGAGACCAGCCTGGCCAACATGGCAAAACCCCGTCTCTACTAAAAGTACAAAAAAAATTACCTGGGCGTGGTGGCAGGCACCTATAATCCCAGCTACCTGGGAGGCTGAAGCAGGAGAATCGCTTGAACCCAGGAGGTGAAGGCTGCAGTGAGCCCAGATCACGCCATTGCACTCCAGCCTGGGTGACAGAATTATTGTGAACTACAGTCGTCCTGATGTGCTACCAAATACTAGATCTCATTTATTCTCTCTAATTGCATTTTTGTAACCAGTAACCATGCCTACTTTATACTCCACTTCTCACTACCCTTCCCAGTCTCTAGTAACCATCATACCATTCTCTATAGGAGTACCTTTTCCTAATAGGAACAAAGTCACTATGCAGGCCGGCAGCCTTGCTGCGTGCAAATGATCGGACTCAGTCCGTCTTTGAACTTGAGCTCCCATAGTAGCAGAGAGTGGAATAAGAAGTAAGAAGACCCAGCACAGCTTGTTTCATCTGAAAGGTTTTGCAGGTCTGAAATTTCTCACCTGAAGCCTGGAGCTTATGCTGTTGAGAATCTGTACAGAGCTTCTGGGTGCTTTCTCCCAGGGTCCTGGGTCTGAGGGGTATCAGGGGGAATGAGAGAAAGAACAGAGGGATTTCTTTCTCTCTGCCAGAGGTCTGGACCTCAAACTTTCTTCTAAGACCTTCTGTTCAACAGCACAGTAGAGTGGCTCTAGTAAACAATAATCTATTGTATATTTCAAAGTAACTAGAAGAGAGTAATTTTTTTTTTGGCTAGGCTGGAGTGCAGTGGTGTGATCCTGGTTCACTGTAGCCTCCACCTCCCAGGTTCAAGCAACTCTCTCACCTCAGCCTCCCAAGTAGCTAGGACTACAGGCACATGCCACCACACCCGGCTAATTTTTGTAGTTTTTGGTAGAGACAGGGTTTCGCCATGTTGGCCAGCCTGGTCTCGAACTCCTGACCTCAAGTAATCCGCCCACTTCGGCCTCCTAGAGTGTTGGGATTACAGGCGTAAGCCACCGTGCTCGGTCTTAGAATAATTTGAATGCTCCCAGCATAAAGAAAAGATAAATGTTTAAAGTGATGGATATCTATCTCTATTACCCTGATCTGATCATTACACATTATGTGAATGTATCCAAATATCACATATATTCCAAAAATATGTACATCTACTATATATCAATAAAAATAAATATTTGATTCTAGAGGTTCTCTCGAGCTCACACACCTAGCCGAGCTGGTCTTGAGACCCCAAGCTTCAGCCAAGGGTCCCCAAGTTTCCTAGAACGATTCTCAGTGTGATGGAGGCTGGTTTCTTCTCAAATTCCCAAAGCTGGCAGACACCCAGCTGGATCCCATCTGGGCCTGATCACCCAGTTGTATCTACAATAAATTAAGTCAGGCAGGCCCACAGAGGCTTCCAAAGGACCAGAGAGCAAACTTGTTCATTAGGCAAAATTTACTGAGTGCCTACTCTGTGCCAGGCATTGGTGAATGCTGGGGTGCAACATTGAACCTGTCATGGCCCTGCCCTCAGCAAACTCCAAACCCAGTCAGAGAGACGGCCAATAAGATAAGCAACTACTCTACTGAGGAACAGGGCTGTGGCAAACAAATGACACTCATTTTTGAATGAGTGAGTGAATTCAAGATTCAGTGAATGAATGAAGTACTATCATTGTATTGTGCTATCCTGGTCTGGAGGATGAGAAGGCTTTCTAGAAGAGGTGATAGGACACCTGGAGGATGAATAAATTTAGCCATGTGAAGTGGGGAAGAGAGGAGTATTCTAGGCAGAGGAAATGGCATGTGCAAATGGCCTGGGGTTAGAACAAGATGGGATGGCAGAACCAAGAAAACTCGAATCTGAATCAGTCAGCTTAGGTTATAGGGGCCGGGGTGGGATGGTGTGGAAGAGATGCTATTTGTGAAGTAGGCAGGACTGGGGTGTAAAAAACACTGTCATCCATGTCAAAGAGTTTAGATCCATTCAAAGAAATGGGACTTTTAAACATGCGGGAGAGGTTGGTATTTTCAGGCACCAAATTTAACCCAATGAGAACATTTCACTAGTGCCTTTATCCCTGTTTTCTGGTGATGATGGAAAAGCATAATGCCTTGTAGATTTCTCAGTTCTGACCACACAAGTTACATGTGGATAAGTCACAGCCAGGTGGTGATACTCTGAAAGTATCCCTGTGAGCTCAGAGTGTTGGGTTGAGAAGATGAACAAGGCCAGATCCCCTTCTATATCCACTAGCCCAGAGGGGCCTCACATTCAAGAAATCCTTGCCTACGGGGATCCATGGTGCACCAGGAAAAATGAAATTCGTAGTCAAGACTAGGAACAAGTACTTGGGAGAGAAAGGCCCAGCCTGGCAGCCTCCAGGTAGCAAACCACAACATAATGAAAATTATTGTACTCACAGGCCCCTGTCCTTGAGTTCTTCCAGCCTAGCTCCCTCCAAGACGGGCTTGCGGGATTCACTTGTAATACACTGGCTACCAACCATTCACCATCTCTGGGGCAAAGTTTCCATAATCCCAACCTTGTACCAAGCCTAAGGCAGAGATCGCAGATCTCAGGGTCTAGTTGCCTGGCATGATACCTTCCTGACAGAGGTGGTGGAGATACACGTGTTACCATTGAACTCCAGAGTTGAGAAAGATGTGGCATCTAAAATGCAAAACAAGAAGACAAATAAATAGGAGGACTGAATGGGAACAGGGCCTCTACATTATTGTTTTAAAAGTCTCACTCTAGAAAACTCCACCAGAGCAACCTTATTTTGAGGTCCCTTCTCCCAAAGCAAAGCTATCCAGGGTGCCATGCAAGTAAAGTGGCAGCTGTGCTGGACAGAACTTGCTAAAGCTAGACTATCACCTTGCCTGTGTGCAAAGCCTCCTGGGAGAATCTACAAAGGAATTCCTGCCTCCCCGGCCCCAGGAGCTGACATCCTGAGCGCTGGAGTTATGCTATTCTCACAGTTCCAATGTGTCTGTGTTTCACCCTCATGACCAATTGCTGAGAAGGCAGAAATGGTTCTTAAGAAATTCCAGAAGTAGAAGTCCCCCCTCCTTTAGGGCCAAGATGCACAGGATAAAGTTGGGGGAAAGAGTAGGGTCTTTATGGTGAAAGCTGCCCTAACATTTGTGGGGTCAGAGCAAAGGTATAGAAGAAGACCCATAAATTAGATGTCCAAATGTTTATAAATAAGTCACCAAACTTAATATGTTCTCTTATCTTGGTCAACATACCTTCAAAATGATCTGAAAGTTAGTTATGAATTTAGAATCTTGGATCATTTCAGAGTGCCATTATATGACATGGCAGTGGGGGGAGAATCTGGCCCTGGAACCATCCCTTTCTCTCCCTGCATCTGGCACATCCAACACCATGATGGGGCTTACACACATGCATATAGACCCCTCAGCCTGAACATCCAAGTTCTGTCCAAATTGCTACCCTTGGACCTAGGAGTGTGGACACTTGAAGCATGGTCTACCTGCAGGAGAGTGGATCCATGGATGAGGTCTACAGAGACCTGGAAAGGGGCATAGGAGTCATTTAAACAGGGAATTCTGGGATCTCAGGTACCCAGAGAGTGGTTGAGACAGGCAGTAGTCTTAAGGAGGTGCCTTCTTGGTCCCCCAGATTTCTCATCCCATAGGGATGGTTATCTCTGGAGAAGGCCCAGGGCAGGGGTCCCTCCCATCCGCAGCAAAGCATGGTACTGCTGGCAGAGGCCAGCATCAAACTTACTGTGTCATCCCAGCCACAACAGGTCTGAATATTTAAAGAAACCCCCCGCCATCCTGCTTCTAAACGCGTGCCCGCCTTTCCAAGTGCTGGCTTTCCATCGCCTCCTTTACTCCTTCATTGGTCCTAAATCAGCCCTAGACAGGGTTCTGGGGGCCCCTCTTTATTCCCAGTCACCCCAAAGCCCAATCTCCAAGCCCCTTCCAAAGCCCTCTGCTGCAAGCGCATCCTCCCTCCCTCGTGCCCCCTCGATATTCACACCTAGGTAGTAGATGCAATACTCTAGCTGCCACTGGCATATTCCACAAGGGTTTCCTGCTCCAACTTGGGCCCTAAGGGATTGATTAGGTTGGCTAGGTTAGGTCCCCTTTATGACAAAACCAAAACAGAATTGATGCCCCCACCTGTCAAGGGCACTTAAAAAAACAAAACTCAAAGTTCAGGGCCAAGTTTGAGGATGTGCAGAAAGGTGTGTGTTTTTTCTTGTCAATTGCGACTCTAATGATGGACTCACGTTGCCCGCTCTTCCCTTTCTCTTACACCTTACCTACCTACTAAAGGAGGAGTTCTTGCTTGGTAAGTGGATATAATCCGCAAAGACATGAGAGAATTTATTAGAAGCCACTCAAGAGCCTTAGCTACCTTCTACAAGGGGAAAAGGACACACACAAATATCTATAGAGACCCTTTTTTTCGTTTATTTTTGGTCAGACTATTTAACTTCCTTTTTTTTGTCCCCTCCTTTCTTTTCCCCTTTAGTTGAAAACTGCTAAAATGTCAGTTTGCGACCTTGACTTTATATTTAAAAAAACAAAAACAAACTCTCATCTTTATTTCATTTCTTTTCCCCATGTGATATTTGTTTAGGGTTCTATTCAGGCAACTTTTTCTTTTCAAAAAAAAAAATTGTTAAATTAATTGAGGATTTGGTTGAAGTTTAAAATTTTGGCTTTATCTGCTTTTGTTTTTAATTTCCAAGATATATTTTTTCAGGCCCATAGTTCCATTTCTTTTTCCCCTTTCCCTTCCTTTATTTTTTATTATTGTTTTAGGTTGAGTTAAGGGTGTTTACACCCCCTTTCTATTGAGTTGACTCTTCTGTTTAATTCATTAGAAATTAAATTTTGTATAATTTCCATTTTCTTTTGTTTAATCTGAATCGCATGCTTTTTCTCTGCATGATACCTAAATTTTCCAGTTATCCTAGCAGGGGGTAAAAAAAAATCTCCTTTCTGTGGTATTCCTTCAGGAATTTGTGCTTTTGTTTTTTGGCGTCTCTTCTTTCTTCTCCTCTCTCTCTCTTTCCTTTCGTTACAGTGCATCATGACGGTAAACATTTCTTGGTTATTTAGAAACAGCCCATGGGCCCAGCGCTCAGCAGTGTCCAACGGGTCTTTTTGCTTTCAGATCACTGGGTCGGGGTCTGCTGCTGACCTCTTTACCAAAACAGCCAGCCCGCTCACCACCTCGCGAGGATGTTCCCAGGAGTACGACTCAGGAAATGACACGTCCTCGCCACCCTCCACGCAAACCAGCTCAGCCAGGTCTCGGGGCCAGGAGAAGGGGAGCCCCAGCGGGGGCTTGAGCAAGAGCCGGGAGATCAACAGTGGCAACACCTCTGATTCAGGGAACTCCTTCACCACCTCCTCACCCCAGAACAAGGGAGCCATGTTGGAGAATTTCTCCCCCACCAGCAGGGGCAGAGAGTCAAGGTCAGTGCACCGCACGGAGTCGGGGGTAGAGGGTCTCCCACCTTGGCTCCACCTTCTCATGCTCTCATCCCAGCCTCCCCTACTCCACCCCCAAGATTATTTTATTTGTAAGAGAGATAAAACTCAACTCAGACTGGCTTAATTGTTTAAAAACACTAGTGGCCCTAGCTTCAGGTACAGCTGGATTCAGGGGTTCAAAAATATGTTGCTGGAAATCTGTCTTTCTGATTACATCTCTTATTCTGCTTCCTCGTTCTACTGGCCTTATTCTCAAGCAGAGCCTCCCAAAGCATTGTCAAATATGCCAAGCAGCTAACATTCTATCGGTTTAGCCAGCCAACAGGAGAACAATGCTTCTTTCTCAAACATTTCAGCGAAACACCAAGGCAGGTGCTCATTGGTTCTGTTTGGCCCAGCTTAGGTCATCTGCCCATCACTGTCCCAGGGGATGCTATGCTCTTGGCCAGAATGTGTCACATGCCATCGCTAGGGCTAATGAGTCGAACCTTCCCACATTCCTCTGCAGGAAAAGCCAGGTTATTGGTATCAGGAGAGATGGAGGCTAGGCAGGCAAAAAAACAGATGACAATTTTACCAATAATCTTAGAAGGAAGTCTAACATTGGCTAGGCGTGGTGGCTCACACCTGTAATCCCAGCACTTTGGAAGGGCGAGGCAGGCGGATCACCTGAGGTCGGGAGTTCGAGACCAGCATGACCAACATGGAGAAATCCTGTCTCTACTAAAAATACAGAATTAGCTGAGTGTGTTGGCACATGCCTGTAATCCCAGCTACTCAGGAGGCTGAGGCAGGAGAATTGCTTGAACCCTTGAGGCAGAGGTGGCAGTGAGCTGAGATTGTACCATTGCACTCCAGCCTGGGCAACAAGAGTGAAACTCCATCTCAAAAGAAAAAAAAAAAAAAGAAAAAAAGTCTAACGTTAAATTCATTGTAAGTCACTGTCATTTAAGAACATATCACAGTATTTACCCAAATGAATTGAAAACTTATCTCTACATAAAAACCTGCACTTGGATGTTACAACAGCTTTATTTGTAATTGCTAAAACTTGGAAGCAACCAGAATATCCTTCAGTAGGTGAGTGAATACATAAATTGTGATACGTCCAGACAATGGAATGCTATTCCGTGCTCGGAAGATATGAGGTACCACGCTATGAAAAGACATGGAGGAAACGTACATGCATATTACTAAGTGAAAGAATCCAATGTGAAAAGGTCACACACTGCATGACTCCAACTGTATGACATTCTGCAAAAGGCAAAACTATGGAGAAAGTAAAAAGATAAGTGGTTGCCAGAGGGTGAGGGGACAGAGGGATGAATAGGCAGAGCACAGAGGATTTTTAGGGCAATGGAACTACTCTGTGTGATACTACAATGGTGGATGACTGTCATTATACATTTGTCCAAATCCATAGAATGTATAACACCAAGAGGGTACTCTGATGTAAACTATAGACTCTGGGTGATAATGATATGTCAACAGAGGTTCATCGATTGTAGCAAATGGACCACGTTGGTGGAGGATGCTGATAGTGGGGAATAAGGCTGTGCCTGTGTAGCAGGAAGAAGTATGAGGGAGCTCCCTGCGCTTTCCATTCAATTGTGCTATGAAACTAAAACTGCTCTAAAAAATAAAGTTTATTAATTATAGATACAGATATACCATAGTATAATTTATCAACATATCAGAGAACATTGAGACTTCTCCATTTTTTTTACCCATCTTAACACACTCACTAGATGCAGTTTTCCTGCAGAAAACTCTTCCATACAGTTGCATATGAGCCAGTTGTAATTCTACTTCGTCATCCGCTTACTCTCTCACTCAAGAAATCACAACAAAATGCTAATCACTGAGGGTACTGTCATCATAATAGCTACTAAAATTTACTGATCACTGAGTCTGTACCATTCATTCTGTTGTTTATTCCTCAACTTGTTTAACAGGCAAGTCCTCTCTGCCAGACACTCAGCCTGGCGCTGGGGATTTAAAAATGGAACGGTCCTTTTTCTCAGGAGCTTATAATTAATGAGGCAGATGCACAGGTGCAGGATGGGTGGAAAAGCTTTGCTGGTGCCCTCTGTCATGCTAACAGTGAGGTTTTTCTACTTCTGAGGGTGGGAGTTTGCCTTTGTTCCATGTAGCCAAAATTTTCAAAAGATGACTAACGCCTTAGCACTGAAGCAGCTAACAGCTTCTTCAAAGACAGAGCACTCTTTGTCCCTAACACATACCCCACTTCAGTCCTGGAAAAACAGCTTGACATCCACATGCAGAAGTGCCTTCCTGTTTGCCCGCCCCAGGTTATCCCTGGCCTCAGCTCACACCCAAGCTTGGCTGAGAACCTGAGCTGGGCCAGGGCGAATGTCAGTGTCTCCGAGAACAGGCAGTGAAGTTCCCAGAAGGGAGGAGAGGACACATGTTTACTGATATACTGTAGTGCTATTATGCAGGAAAAATTGAAATAGCAGTAACAACAACAATAATAACGGCAGTTCATATTCTTTGAGCCCAAATCACATGCTAGGTATGCTGCCAAATGCTTTCCAGAAATAATCTTCCTGGGGCTCCTCAAAACCTTTATAGGATAGTACTATTTGTAACCCTTTTTTACCTGATGGGGAAACTGAGGCTCGGAGTGGTTGAGAAACTCAGTTAATAAGTGGCAGCACCAGAATTCAAATACAAATGTGTTCCCCAAACAGGAACTAAAGCCTGAGAGACATCTAGCAGTTACCTGTTTAACTTGATCTCCATGGACAGCCAAATTAAGTAATTTAGACCCAGCCTTTCACTTTGAAATATAAATGATGGTTGAGCCCATGGCTATTTATGTCATGCCACTTATGAGCAGAGAGGGCTCAGTAAATATGGGCTGAGTGGAAGAGACATCAGCTCTAAATCAAAGGAACCATAGACACTGAAGGTAGGGAGCTGGTGAGGTGGGAGGGGTGGGGGCTCTGGAGCTGCACAGATCAGGGTCTGGGGCTCTGGGCGGTTTTGAGCAAATAACAAACCCTTCTGAGACTTCTCTGTAAATTTGGCGGTAATAACAGCATTGGCGGCTGGGCGCAGTGGCTCACGCCTGAAATCCTAGCACTTTGGGAGGCCGAGGCGGGCGGGTCATGAGGTCAAGAGATCAAAGCCATCCTGGCCAACATGGTGAAACCCCATTTCTACTAAAAATACAAAACCTAGCTGAGTGTGGTGCTGTGCACCTGCAGTCCCAGCCACTCAGGAGGCTGAGGCAGGAGAATCGCTTGAACCTGGGAGGTGGAAGTTGCAGTCAGCCAAGATCACGTCACTGCACTCCAGCCTGGCGACGGAGTGAGACTGTCTCAAAAAATAAATAAATAATGATGGCTTCAGAAGGTTGTTGGGAATGAAATGATTGTGAAATTCTCAGAACATTGAAAAGGTCCCCAGGGAGCTGTCTCCAGGGAGCTCAATATCTGGGACAGAAGAGACAGCCTATAAGAAGAGACAGTCTTATACAAGTATAAGACTAAGTAAGCCATATAGGGATAGGCAAAACATAGGAACTAAGGTCTGTGGTAACACAATGGAGGTCACCCAACCCAGACAGGGGACACACGGTGTCAAGGAAGGTTTTCCAGAAAGGGTGAGGTCAAGCTAAAGCCAGAATCATAAGTAGGAGTTGCCAGATGAAGAGGGAATGGAGAGGGTTTGCAGATAGCCAGAATGTTCTGAGGCCTGGAGATAAGGAAGAGAATAGGGATATTTCAGGAGGAATAAGTAGTCTATGATAGCTGCAGTCAGAAGAGGAAAGAGTCAAGACCTGAGATCGGAGGGGTGAGCAGGGGCCAGGCCATCGTGAGCCTTGAAAACCATATTAATATGATTTGAACTTGATTCTTGGCCCAATCCAAATAAATATGCCTTCACTGAGCACCTAACGGAGGTCAGCCTGGCCCTAGGCAGGGTGGGAGTACAGAAGACAGCACCCTAGCCTTCTGATAATCCTGAAGCCTCTGTCTTTTGGGAGGTCTCAATTCCTCCATCTGCAAAATGGGTTACATCAAAATTTCCCAAACCTAAGCCAACAACAGGTCATCTTGATTTTTACCATATCCATGTACTACTGATATTCCTGTTTACTTTAATAAACTCATTTTTTAATATGTAAGTAAAAGGAAAATTACAGTACTATCTGAAATAGAAAATTAGAATCAAATGTCCTTGGCCGGGCACAGGGGCTCACGTCTATAATCCCAGCACTTTGGGAGGCCAAGGGGGGTGGATCATTTGAGGTCAGGAGTTTGAGACCAGTCTGGCCAACATGGTGAAACCCCATCTCTACTAAAAATACAAAAATTGGCTAGGTGTGGCAGCACGCACCTGTAATCTCAGCTACTCGGGAGGCTGAGGCAGGAGAATTTCTTGACCCCAGAAGGCGGAGGTTGCAGTCAGCCGAGATCACGCCACTGCACTACAGCCTGGATGACAGAGTGAGACTTTGTCTCAAAAAAAGAATCACATGTCCTAAATAAAAGGTACCTATAAAAATACATATGATTAAAACAATGGATTTAATCCTACTAGCTGCAGTTGCCTACCCAAGGCTGAGTCTGAGGTGTGCTCCTCTCTTTAGAGAGATTACAAAGTGCTAACACTTGGTGTTACAAACCAGCTAGCACCCAGTGGGGACTTTCTCATTAATGTAATCAGAAGGACAGAAAAAGACTAGACAGGGAATAAATTTCTCACCATGTAATTTGATGTTACTTACCATCATGCCCATGCCTGATGACATCCTAAAATACTCCACTGTGGCCCCAGCAGTATGTGTTTCACACTTGAGGAAATGCTAACCTGAATTGCCTACTTTTAAGGTATCTTCTGTCTCTAATATATGTGGCCTGGGAAGTCTTTCCAGAGAGAATAGGATGGGAAAAGGGGCAAAGAGGGTTCCATGAGAGCACCACAGCCTAGGCCAATGTGGGGAGGTATTCACGCAAGATGCTCCCAGAGTAGTGGGCAGTCGGTGCTCATGGACATTTTCCCACCTGCAGGGGATTTCAGTCACCGTGTCTGGAATGTGCCGAAGTGAAGAAGTCCAGTTTGGTCCCATCCACAGCCCGGAGCTCACCCATGAAAGGGTGCTCCCGCAGCTCCTCCTATGCCAGCACCCGATCCTCCAGTCACTCATCCCGATCCCCAAATCCCAGGGCTTCCCCCAGGTACACCCAAAGCCGATCCACCTCTTCTGAAAAAAGGTGAGTGTGGTTTTGACCTCTGTTTTGCAGCACCTTTCTCCTTAGGAAATTAGTTAATTGCAGATGTCCTTTGACCCATGGGGGAAAGAAGTCAGACGGACCTAGGTTTGAATACTCGTTTTGCCCATTTCTAGCTGGTGGCCTTGGGAAAGTCAGTTAATTTCTCTGAACCTCAGTTTTCCCATCTGCAATATGAAAAAATAGCAATTCTTACCAGAAAGGATTGTTCTGAGGACTATAAGGCACTTAGAACAGTACACGGAACATAATGAATATCAGTTACTATTGCTGCTATTGGCATGAGAATGAGCTAATGTGTATCAATTAACTTCTGCATAGAAAATTATCCCCAAACTTAGCATCTTTAAAACAAGTGCGATTTAGTTCCTGATCCTGTGGATCAGCAATTGGGCTGGGTTCAGCTGGGTGGTTCTTTTGATCTTACTGGGCTCACTTATATGCCTTTGATTGACTGGTGGGTTGGCTGGGGGCTGGAGAGTTTGAAAGACCCCAGCTGACTCATCTTTACTCCATGAGGTCTTTCCTCCTTCAGCAGGCCTGTCTTGGTTTGTTCACATGGTGATGGCAGAATTCCAAGAGAGAGCACAGTATTCTGCAAGGCTTCTACGCTTGGAAGTGATTAGCATCCCTTCTGCTATTCTATTAGCCATAGCAAGTCACAAGACTAGTACAGATTCAAGGGTATTCCTCTCAGTGAAAGGAGCTGCAAAGTCAAATTGCAGGGGATGTGGACACTGGGAGAAGAAAAATTATGGCCATTTTTGCATTCTGCTACTCAGTTTCAATAGCTGTTGGTAATTGCTTGATTGCCTCATGTAGAATAATAGTGTAGCAGAATGAGACAGGAAATCTCAGAAATCGGAAGATTCTATCCAAACGAATCAACCCATAAATTCAGGGAGTCCAGCTTTCCTCTGCAAAAAGAAATTCCCAATAGGAGCCTGACTGTTCCTCTTTTGCAACTATACAATCAAAAAACAGTTGCTTATTTAGCTGGTCATCTCAAGACTGGTCCATTCCAAAAAATGAGACAAGGCAACTGACAAAAATATTCAACATGATAGAGCGACATAAATAGAAGAGCAAATCAGGCTAAAAGAAAAATTAAGGAAAGAAATATAAAATTAAGTCAGGAGACAGTCCCAAAAGCACGTCCTACTACTCTGTACAGTTGCTATGGAGGTAAGCTGCAAATATGACGTCTGAGCTCCCTGGCAGACAAAGCAAAGAGGAAAATTATTCCATCATTTACTATATTATTAACAAAAAAAAGGATAAGAATTGAACCAGTTGCTCAGAAGAGCAGCTATTTCAGGTTTTTAATTCTATGAAAAATGACTCAGATGGCTCCACAGAAAAGGGACTCTATATGGTGCAGTGAATGGAAATTCTGATAATATCCTTTCAAAGTGTCCAAAAACAGGTTTCATCTTGACTCTTTCTTGCATCTCTCAATGCATAGCCAAAGCACAAGTTGGCAAAAGCACGTTTTTCCAGGGACCATAGCTGGACACTGCCGAGGCCACCGAGAATGGAACAGCTATTCCTGCCCCTCTTCTCTAAAAGTGGGAGGCATTAACAGAAAGCAAAGAAGACTGGGAGGAGCATAAGGATTAGCCATTTAGATGCACAACAATATAGTCTACAAAAATCAAGAGCACTTTGAAACCAAACAGACGTGAATTAAATTTGGCTTAGAGGCAAACAGACCTGGGTTCACATCTCTTACTAGCTGTGTTTAGCAAAGTGCATCATCCTCTGTGCCTCTGTTTCCCCATCTATAAAATGAAATTGATAATAGTACCTAACCCTAAGATGTGTTGAGGATTAACTAATACACACAAATCACTGGTTCAATGTCTGGCACATAATAAAATATGTCATAGTCATAGCTAACATTTCCTATGTCCTGTCTAATTGGTACTTAGCATAGGTGCCAATATGCTATGTGATTTACCCGAATTCACTCATTCAATTTACAATTGTCTAGGGTAAGGACTATTATTACCTGCATTTTATAGACAAGAAAACGGCCCAGAGAAACGAAATCATCTGCCAAGGTCACACAGCTAGTAAGTGGCCAGGATAGTAGGCACAAAATAGAAGTTGTTGGTATTATTATTAACCACCGGGTGGGGAGGGGCTTTCACTCTTTGATTGGGGCCCAGTTCCTCTCCCTGGCTTCCAGAAAGAAAAAGGTCACTGCCCAGGGACCCGCTGAATAAAGCGCAAGCCGTCTTGGATAACCCAGGCGGACACTCAGCAGGCTCCTCAGAGGCTGTTACCTCTCCCCCAGGTCCTACTCTCGCTCTCCCAGCTATTCCTCCAAGTCTGGCAAGAGGAGCCCGCCCAGCAGAAGCTCTCGGTCCCGCCGCAGCCCTAGCTACTCCCGCTACAGCCCCAGCAGGTACCGGCCCCGCCCGGAGGCTCTGGCCCCGCCCCTCAAACTACGCCCGTCCTAGGCCCCACCCCTTTGCTCCGATCCTCCTCTCTGGCCCCGCCTCCCCGTTCTCGGGCCTTCTTCTTGTTAGGTCTGACCATGACTCAGCATTCTTACAGTTCCCTTTGTCCAATCAGGAGTGGCAGCGAGGCACCAAATATACCCTTGTTTCCTAATGTCTCCAGCCCAAACACTCCCACATACCCCAGAATTCACATCCCCAGCCCTCAGCCTCTACCGACCATCCCTATATTCAGAGCCCCCAGTTCTTACCCACGCACCAGGGCCTGCGTAACATTCACGTCCTCACCCCTGCAGCACCTGCCGTGCTGTGATGCCCACCTGCAAATGCTACACCCCTGCACAAGCCCAGCCCCCACCCCTACGGTACGAACAACCCTCGCAGACTCTTCCCGCAGCCCCGTCATCCTCCCTCCGGTCTCCTTTGCGGCAACGTGCAGACCCCATCCCCTGACCCAGTGGGGTGGGAAAGAAAGGGAGTGTCCCTCTCCCACGCGCTCACGCAGAAAATCCAGCCTAGCCCCAGCTCCGCAGTAACCCCCCGCGCCCCTTCAGGGAGCGGGATCCCAAATACAGTGAGAAGGACTCGCAGCAGCGGGAGCGCGAGCGAGCGCGTCGGAGACGTCGGTCCTACTCGCCCATGAGAAAGCGCCGGAGAGACTCCCCGAGCCACCTGGAGGCCCGGAGGATAACCAGGTGAGGCCAGGGGGAAAGGGGGACCCAGCTTCACCCTCGTTCCCACTCCCATTCTTACTCATTCGAGCCTCGGGCTCTCCCTAGGCCTCCTTGGGGCTGGGATTCAGGATTGTGCGAGCTTATGGTCCCCCCAACCCCAACATCATTGAAATTACGTGTCTGTTCAAAGCCTTGGGACTGAGTCTCCCAGCTCAACCAGCAGGGCCTGCAAGAACGGGGCGGGGCCAGCCTGAAGAATCGGGTGTGGCCTGGGGGTGTGGCCAAAGCGTGAGGGTGGAGCTGCGGCCGGGGAGGTGGAGCTGGGGCCGGGGAGGCGGAGCTGGGGGAGAGAGTGGCGTCAGGCCAGGGAACGGAGGCCAAAGCAATGGGGCAGGACCTTGGCCTGGTGGTGGATCCCGAGCAGTGGAGACAGACCTCTACCCTCAGACCTGTACACTCAAACCTATATGTAATTATACCTTGAACCACGTGTGGAGAGGACAAACAGGATTGCTTAGTTCCCAAAGGGACCTAGAGAGAGCCACGGTGGATAAGCCGGAGAGCACTGGATGTGGATTGGAATCTTGGATGTGCCACTTTGCAGGTGACCTAGGAAAGGCTCTTACCTTCCTGAGCCTCAGTTTTCTCACTCATGAGATATTGGAAGAAATAACTCCCAGAAGTATGCGGATGAAATGAAAAGGGGCAAAAAGATGTGAACGTGCTTTGTAAACTTAAATGCAGACCACACAATGTGCCATTGTTGATTGAATGGTCAGAATAGGTGGATACCTTTCCTGGAACAGGTAAGTCCTCAGAAGAGAAAAGCTCTAGCAGAGAGGTCTGAGTGCAAGCAAATTTCTCAGGCCTTGAAAGCTGGGAGAATGACTGAATGCTGCCCTAAGATTGGCTTGGGCTCTTCCTGCTGGCCTTCCAGGCATCTGCCACTCAGTCCAGACACTGGACTGAGGAATCAGGGATTCTCCCTGGAGATGACCTGGAGGAGGAAAAAGAATGTGTGTCCCAGATAGCAAGACTGGGGTGATGGAGTCCCCTTCTCAAATATCCCACAAGGCACCCTGCCTCAGCTTGTAAAGATTTCCTAAACCCTTGGGAGGCCAAGGCGGGCGGATTGCTGGATCTCAGGAGTTTGAGACCCGCCTAGGCAATATGGCAAGACCCTGTCTCTACCAAAAATACAAAACACTAGCCAGGCATGGTGGTGTGCACCTGTGGTCCCATCTACTCAGGAGGCTGAGGTGGGAGAGTCATTTGAGCGGGGTGGAGGTTGCAGTGAGCTGAGATCACACCACTGCACTCCAACCTGGGTGACAGAGCGAGACCCTGTCTGAAAAATGTAATTAATATAATACAATATAATTCCTAGCATAATTTCTAAACCCACTCCCTTGATCCAACGTCACACAGCTATTAAGTGGCCAGGATAATAAGCACAAAATAGAAGTTGTTGGTATTATTATTATCTTTGGGGTCAACTTAGAGGAAAGCTAAGATAGAGAGTGGCATTTCCAAATGGCTGTCTAGTTTCTTTAGTCAATCTCAAATAATTCATCTTGATTAACCCATTCAGTGTTTCCCAATCTTTAGTCATTCACCAGTGTCTTGACCACATATGCCTTGTCTGTTTATCAACTGTACTATTCTTAATTTTCTTTAAATAGACATGACCCTTTTCAAAGGTTCATACATTTATTTCTAAAGGAAACTTGATACAGTACAGTAAATGGAAAATCAGCCTCTTTTGCCATAAATAGATGGTTCTAGTAAAAGTAAAAACAGAAAAACAAAACTATGATTAAAGTTTAGATGTAGATTCTGTTGCAAGCTGGAGGCTCTGAGCTCCAGGCTTGCTTCATGAGGGGAAGAAAAAAGTGAGATAATCATTTTTCAAGATATATTAGCACTAAGCTGAGACTTTTACTTTGATGTGCTCTCAAGACTGCAAGAGAAGTGGAAAGGGAGTATTTTTTCCTAAGGGACTGGGAAAAGGGAGGATATTGGTTTCCCTTGGGACAAGACTGGGGCTCGCTGCGGGGAGGCACGGAGAGACCGGCCCTCATCTCTCCTCTCTCTGGTCTCTGCAGTGCCCGGAAACGCCCCATCCCCTACTATCGGCCCAGCCCCTCCTCATCCGGCAGCCGCAGCAGCACCTCCTCCTGGTACAGCAGCAGCAGTAGCCGCTCGGCGAGCCGCAGCTACTCCCGGAGCCGGAGTCGGAGCCGGAGCAGGAGCCGGAGCCGCAGCCGGACCCGCACGAGCAGCAGCTGTAGCTCCCGCAGCCCTAGCCTGGGCTCCCGCAGCCGGAGCCGGAGCAGGAGCCGGAGTCGGAGCCGGAGCCAGAGCCGGAGCTACAGCTCAGCAGACAGCTACTCCAGCACGAGGCGCTAAGTGCCCCTGAGCCAGCTGCCCGTGGGGGCCCCTTCGCGCTGCCAGCCTCCTCCAACCACCTGCCCTCCCCGCCTTCTCCTTGGTGACAGATAGTGAGGGCTCCTATACCTTGTCCTTCCTGCTTCCCTAGGGGAAGAGGAGAAGAGGGTAAGGGGGCTTCACTCTCTAGATCAACCTGCTAGGAGCCTCTACCAGCGCCATCCTGGGGCCCAGCTCAGGCCTGGGCATATGGAAAGAACCATCATCTTGTGGCACAAAAAAAAGAAAAAAGAAAAGAAAACCTCAAGGTTTTGTGAGAAGCAATGGGTCTGTGACTCAAAAATTGAGCCCTGGCCAGGAAAATGTGGAGACAGTTCTTCTCCTCCACTGCTCGCAGGAGGCCCGTGGTAATTCTCCCCACCTCCCCGGATGCTCCCCTAGTCCAACTTCATGGCTGCACGTGGATGGACCCCCATGTCGGAGAGAGGTGAAAGAGGAGACCAGTGGCAGTTCAGGTTCAAGATAAGGGGGTCAGGCCTTTAACTTCCTCAAAAAGGCCAGAGCAAAGGCTGGAAAACACTTGGGTCCTAGAAGAAGGGATATCCTTGAATACCAGACATGGACATTTGACTTGGTGGGAGGTGTCAGGAGATAGGAGTTGGTTAAGATGATAGATAGAAAAAAGGAAGGGGTCAGCTGCTGCTCCCAATATCTCAGCATGGTAAGGGGACAGAGCCCAGCAGATCCCAGCTGTGGAGAGGCCACTGCATGGCTGACACAAAACACCTCTTGGCCATTCACAGGGGCCCTGCAACGCCACGAGAAAGGAGATAGTGGAAGAGTCAGGACAGGTTGGTCTCCAGCCCCACTTCCCAAATATGCCTCAGCCCCACTAGCTGGCACCAAATTAGTTCCACGGGACCATCTGCTGAACATTCCCCAGTGCCATGGCCAGTTGCCAGGCCCCAGCGCCAGCCAGTCTGGCCTTACCCTCTGGTTGGCGCCTGCCAGCCCCCTCCCCTCTGCCCAGGCTGCCACGCCCTGGATGCCACCCAGTGCAGCCTGGCACCTACCCATCCACCCTTCAGCTTAAGCCACTCCCCTTGCCTCTCAGGAATTTTGCCAGGATGGGGCACAGCGGCTCAGGTTTGGGGGAAAAGACCCGAATCCAGAGTGCAGGGGAGAGGGGCTTGGATGTGCCATGTCTTGGGCTCCTGCTGGCTTCTGAGGTTTCTTGTCAGCTTGGGAAAGACCCACCTTTATTTTTGCCCTCACCCCAAGTCCCCCCCCCCGGCTGGGGCTGGGCAGAGAGGGTAAGCTGATCTCCGATACACAAATACCATCAGCTGCTTCATCCACAGAAGGTGCTAAGAACAGGGAGGTGAGGAATAAGATCCTCAAAATAAACTCTTGGGCATCCCCCTCACCAGCTGACTGGCTTTCCGGAGGCCTGTGGGTGAGTTTCAAGTTTGTGGTGGCAACAGCAGCAGGACAGGGCACGGAAAGAGCGAGGGAGAGAGGACCGGTCCCAGCTTTTGGATATTTTGGGTTATGGGGAAGCTGGGGCCAAACATTCTTTATCCCTCCCACCCCAGGGAAAACATTTGGAAAATAGTCCTTTTTCTTGGAAGCAGTGACGTCTCCCTACCCAATCTTTCCCATCCTATCAACCCATGGGGCTAGAGACTGCCATGCAACCACCACCACGACAGCCCTTCCTCCATCAGAAGAGAGGAGCGAGGGCCCCGGGCAGCGGTGGACGACCCGGCCTCCCCATACCGGGCCTCTGGCCCAGACCTAAGCCCTGTCCACAAAGACTAATGGCTGCCAGTGCTGTCACTGCAGAAGGCCAGATGGCAGGTGCCTGGGACAGGGGCAGGTGCCCCAGGGAGGGCAAGTACAGCCACTGTAAATAACCCTAATCCCCGCCCAGGAACCCAAACTGGACTTCAGTCTCCCTCCATGGAGACAACGGCTTCCCAGAGCCACCAAAAACCTTCTTAGCAAGACAGCTGTGAGAGGCATCAGAGCCTCATGTTTGGACTGCCTTCATCAAGATAACTCTAGGGGACCATTTTGCCTGGGGCTCCTAGCAAACCTTTTTATTTATTTTATTTATTTATCTGTTTATTTATTTATTTATGTGATGACTGTCTCTCTTTCTCACCATTAGCAGTATTGAATTATTTATTTATTTATACAGAGGTTTTTGTGTGTGTGTGCGTGTGTGTGTGTGTGTGTGTGTGTGTGTGTTGGGGGGATCTCCTAAATTATTTTTGTGCATCTCCTTTTTTTTTTCTGCTGTTTTAATGGATGGGATTTGAGAGGCCAAAGGTGAGTGGGCTATTGGCCTTCTCCCTGAAGGCTGTAAGCCGGGAACACCCAGGAGTTGGCTCAGAAGGAGGCACATCCATCCCAAAATTCATCACTTAACCCAGTGTGCCCCAGCCTCCTGTCCCCCAGGAACCTCACAGGGGTATCAAAAAGATGTAAACAGCCTGGAGGCTTATGAGCTATGGTGATGAATTGACACAGTGGAGTTGCAACTTAGGTGGGGGTTGGAGTCAAAAGTTGGCAAATGGGGCCAAGGCTGCACAAAGTCGAAATCCCTTGTGAACGTCCCTTAGGGAGGCACGAGATTGGAGACAGATGTGCTATCTCCTGGCAGAGTGATGAGGCTTCAGTTGAGTACTTACTGAAGTAGTTGCCTTGTATTTTGAGGGCCATGGTGGATGAAAATGATGTCTGGTTTAGTACTGGAATTGCACTTGGGGTTGACAAGATGCTCACACCATGAGAATGGAGGCAGGAATTGAGCTGACTGAGGGAAGGTGCACCTTGATCTCACCCTCACTCCAAGGCACATAGCAGGATCACTCCCTAGCTTCTCTGAGCACACCTAGTTGGTTTCATGTGTGTTACACATGCTTCCACTCCACAGTACCTAATTTCTATCTGTCCCCTGAGATCTGAAGGCTACCTTGGGAAGAGGCATCAGCCATCTTGCTTGAGAACCACCAAGCCAAAAGCAAAAGCTTTTATCTATGATCTCTTGCTGTTCCGTCAGGGGAAAGCACAAAGCTATTTCTGAAATTAGGAAAAAAGAAAAAAAAAAAGGTGGAAGGAGCAGCCAGATGTTCCATGGGACCCCGCCAAGAAGGTCATTTCCAAACCCATCCTGGAAGGGCCCAGGATCCAAAGGTCATCAGTCCTGCTTATCTGACCAGCTGGCAGTGTCTTCTGGCTGCTGGCCGGAGACAGCTCTTGCCCTTTCCAAAGTCACTGTCCACTGGCTTGCAATTGCCAGCTTGTCTGGTCCAGCTTTGGGTTTGGTGAGACTTTTGCAACATCCCTGGTTGTTTCCCTGGCAATGTGACTATCCAGCCCTAACCCAAAGCAAGGGAGTGCCCCTTTCCTGGGGGAAGTTTACAAGAAGGCTGCTTAAATGCCTGCTTCGGGGAAATCTCTGCCTCTCTCTCTCTCTCCCTCTCTGTCTCTATCTCTCTCAGAGTATTTCTCTACTTTCTTTCTTTTACATTTCCTTTTTTTCTATCCAAAAACAACGTGCTTATTGAGGCACTGGTAACCTTGATTAACCAGAACCTCCCATTCCTGGTATTGCTGTTCCTACGCCCGTTTCACCCTCATTACCTTCTGCTTCCAAGGAATATGACAGATCACCAGGATGCTGCTCATCGTGAGGATTTATCTCAAAAACCAACATCCAAAATGGGAGGGGGATGTGGCTTGAGGTCAAGCACCATGCATCCCAGGCCTTTGACCTTCCCGCTATGGAAGTGCACTGGATGACAGAAACTGAATACCTTGCTCCCTTTCCCTAGGGCCAAGTTCCCACCTCTGTTAAGTGGAGGGATCTGTGAGATAAAAATTCAAAATGTTGGCCTGAGGCCTGAGAGTGTCACCAAAGACAGAGGGAGCTTCACTGAGACTCAGAGGGAAAAGGAAAAGAGCCTCAAACATTTTTAGGGGGTTCTCCATCATGAAAGTAAAAACGAAAAGCAAGATTTGATCTCCCTTCAGTTAATTAGGCAAGGCTAAGTAACTCAAAGCCCCCAATTAGTAACATTCTGGTTCATTGAGGTTTGACCATATTCCTATCTGCATTCCTTCCCTTCTTTGAAAGACAGTTGATCTTTCAGAAGCAGAATAAAATTAAGATGTTAGAACAAAGGTCTCAGTCTCAGAGAACCCCATCACTTCATTTGCTCAGACCCATCCTCTTTTGCAAAAGGGTTTGCTTGGAGAGGCCAAAATTCAGGGTGCTCTCAAAGGCAAGGAAAGCACATTGTTTTCCTTCTCCAGTCTGACTTTCATCTTTTCTTCTGCTGTTTTCTTTCCCCTCTTCTTTTTCCACAAATGTTCAAAATGGTCTCATGTGCATGTGTCTTGCCCCGCTTTCCCCTTTAGCTGAACAGAAAATTTTGTCTCATAGTAAAACAAAGTCAAAAAACAGGATTCCTCCAAACATGCCTCCTCCCGCACTGACCAACCGAGTCCAGCTGAGAAACTTATGCTAGATTCAATGTTATTGAGCAATGCTTTATCGAAATCTCGTTCTTCTCACTTCTGCACCAATGAGCCAATGATACTGACACAAATGTCATCTCTCCTGTATCTGTGGTTGTTGTTTTTGGAGTTAAAGTTTTTGTGTGTGTTTTTTTAGTTCCTTTGATGGGTGTTGTTTTGCATTGTAAATACCATGATGGGGGACCCCCATCAGAACATGGCTTATTTAATAATTTATTTCCTATTTATTGAGTAATATTGGGAAAAGAGAAGGACCACCTCTTTCCCTGAATTGCTGTTGAGAATTGGTCCATCTCCCAGCTCCGGGTGCTGCTGTCTGCAGCAGGGGCATTACTGCCCAGGTAATGAGTGCTAGAATCACCAAGCAAATTGAAATTGGCAGAAATGGAGGCTTCAGTAATACAAATTAGACTCAAATGGAACTAAAACACTAGTTATCTCCGGGAAAACCTCATTTAGATGGAAATTAATTGAAGAATAAAATGCCTATGCACGAACCAACTTCTATTAAAAAGTCACAACTCCTTGAAAAGAAAAAAGAAAGAAAGAAAGAAAAATTGTAAACTCTTTTTTTTTTCTGGCCAAGGAAAGCTATGCCTCATCTTCTAATGAGCCAAGCCAAAAAGACTGCAATGATATTCCTATGTGTTTCTTTGGCCTGTGTATCAGTCTGGATGAAATAGAATGGGTCTCTAGCCTCAGTCTTGTCGTCTATAAAATGGGGCTTGTCCTATATACTATCTGCAAGATGTGGGAAATCGGGGCTCAATCTCTGATGCTATGGACTCCATACTGTTGGATATATTGTCCCTTGTGTCTTCTGCTGACTGTAGATTAAAGGGTGTCAACCAAGGAAGGAAACAAAAAAAGTAGGGCCTGGACTTCATTTGCAGAGTGAGGTCACAGTTGCTGAGTCCCACAGTCATATATGGGAGACCTCAAGTTGCTGTCACCTTGATAATTCTTGTATCCTGGGTTAAAGCCCTCTGTATTGAGTTTGAACTTCTCTCCAAGCCCCGTGGTCCAAAGTCATCACGGGAGAGACCAAGATGGGCTTACCTTGCCCTGCTCTGGATTTAACCACTGTTCATTGTCAGGCTATATTTTTGTACAATCATTCAAATAATCCAGTGACATAGGTCATATTGCCACTTTTCAGAGGAGAAAACTGAGGCCCGGGGGGGAGTTGACATGCCCAAGCTCCCTTGAGCTCAGATTGGCTTGACTCAATGTCCAACGTTCCCTTGGTAGCTTTTTCTCCGGGGTCCTGTGCTATAAGAACTTCTCTCTGCACTGTATTTTTTTCTCTCAATTCTTAGCTATTTCCTCAAGCAATGATTGGCCAAGGACCTAGCATAATCCACCACATTGGCCAAGGGGACGTGGTGCACCCCAAGGCCATTTCTCTACATTGGAGGCTGCGATTCTCCTCTGGAAAATTCCCAACCCAAGGACCCACCATGAGCCCAGCTCAGCCTGACCAGACAGCCTCTGCCTGGAGCATCCACATCAGATGGAAAGAAGCTGCTGTGTCCTCCAGCATCCTGGGACCCTGTCCTCTGCCCATTGACACAGCAGCCATGGCTTGCTTGATTTCTGGTCTCCAAAGCTAAGCATAACCTTCCCGGGGTTTCTGGTTTTTCAGCCTGTACGAAACATGTCTCTGTTCTAATTAAAGGTCCCATGGTATGGTGTTCGCATATATGGCTCAGTGTTCTCTGTTTATATGGGGTACTCGTAATTAAAAAGTGGGGAGGGAGACAAGGAGCTAGAGAAGACTTAAGTAGCACCTGCTGCGTGTCATACATGTTCACACTGCTCAGCTCACATCTTTAATCGTCCAAACAAACCTGTATGTATTTTGGGTTTTTGGTTATATATACAGCATATATACCAAATATATATGTTATACATATATATATATATCTCTGTGTGTGTGTGTGTGTGTGTGTGTGTGTGTGTGTGTGTGTGTGTTAGCAGCTATGGAGTGCCTTAGGCGACCTTTTTGGAAGCATTTTATATGTATTATCTTAGTCTTCAGCAACAACCAACCCTATGAAGTAGGTATTAGGAACTTCTTCTTACAAATAAGGAAACTGAGGCTTAGAAAAGTAAAGTCACCCAGGCACAGTGGCTCACACCTGTAATCCCAGCACTTTGGGAGGCTGAGGTGGGCAGATTACCTGAGATCAGGAGTTTGAGACCAGCCTGGCCAACGTGGTGAAACCCCATCTAAACCCCTACTAAAAATACAAAGATTAGCTGGGCATGGTGGTGGGCACCTGTAGTCCCAGCTACTCAGGCAGCTGAGATACAAGAATCACTTAAACCCGGGAGGCAGAGGTTGCAGTGACCTGAGTTCATGCCACTGCACGCCAGCCTGGGCCACAGAGAGAAAACCCATCTCAAAAAAATAAAAAGAAAACAAGAAAAGCAAAGTCACTTGCCCAGGGACCACAGAATCCAGAATTGATGATAATATCCAGGCAGGCTAACTCCAAAGCCCAGGTTGTCAACTTCTTTGCTCTGTAGCACTCCAGTATGTGTAATGAGTAACCAGAGTTCTTTGGTGGAACTCTTTTTCCCTGAGATCTCCTTCATGGTTGGGAGGAAGGACACAGATTTTGGAGTCCAAAGACCTAGATTCAAATCTAGACCCTGCCATTACCAGCTAGGTGGTATTGGGAAAGCACTCTATACCTTGTTGGTGCTTGGTTTGTTTGCTCATCTGTAAAATGGGATAGCAACAGCCACCTCCCTGGGCTGCTGTGAGAACTAAATGAGATGGTGGCTTTAAAAAACAATGAGGCACCAAAAGTAGTCAGTGACTGTTAATGAGCAACATGACTATTTCCTAAACTGAGACTGAGCTATGGTGGTGACGATTAATAGCCCAAAGTAGCCAACTTGGATCTGCAGGAGCTCTGCAAGGCCCTGTGGAAATGTTCTCAGTGTGGAATTAAATTGTTTCTTTCCCTCCAGAGCAGGGGCTGAAAACACCCCCGGGGACTGGCAGGTGAGGGAAGCAGACAAGGTTAGAACTGTGGGGAACTGGAGAACTCAGTAGACCAATGCCAAATAGAAATCTCAGCTCAGAGTTGTCAAATCTTCCCATCTTTCAAGAGAGCCTGAATTCTTCCATTTTAAAATCTGATTTTAAAATATTTATAACTTATTGTTTTTTCAAACACTATGTGGGTCCAAAAAATTACGCGCGCACACACACACACACACACACACAGAGTCCACAATTGAGTTGATTATCAACTGGGGAGAAAGATCAAAGAAAACAGGTGACTGCCACTGCTCCCCTTGTATCCCGCCCAGCAGAAATTTCCCTTAGGAGTCATTGGATGGGATAATCTCCTTTGAGTAAATCCGTGACTATATACCACCCTCCCCAAGTCCCCCCAAACACGCTGATTTCTTTCTTCCCAAATAGGTTTGGATAAAGCAACAACCAGTGTCCTCCTCTGAGGTTCCAAAAATAAATAATGGTAATTAATAATAATAAACATTTATGGATCAGTTATCGCCTGCCACGCCCTTTGCATGCATTGACTTACCTCCTTTATGGAGGGTTACCTAATTTTTTTACTTTTAATTTTTGGGGGGTACATAAACTTATTTCATTCTCATAACAACATCATTTAGCCCCATTTGACAGAGAACAAAATTGAGGCTTATGGAGGGAAGACCGCATAGCTAGTAGGTATTTAAACTTAGGTCTGTGGGCTGCAGGGCCATTTCTGCTACACCTCTTTACCCCCTGAGGGGGGATCTCCATCAACTCAGAGCTAGCCAGGCTTAAGGGCCCCTGGTAACTTCTTCCCATAAATTGTGGCTGCCAGGAGACTGGAGGATGCCTTCACCTTTCTGTCTCCTGCTCCAGCCCCCAGTTACCGGAATCCATGTTTGCTTCTCCAGCAATCGCTCTCAACAGGCCCTTCTCCCAGCCCAGGTGTCTGGGCTGCAGAGGAGACAGACATCCTTCTGGAGAGGTCTCTCTCTCAGGCCAAATTAACAGCTGCCCAACGATGGAGCGGAGGTGGCAGGCATTCAACACCCCCGCCTGGGCAGCCCTGGGGACACACACAGCCCTTCCATGGGGTGAAAGCAAAGGAATAAGCAGAGGGGCGGGAGGAATATGAGAAAAATCCTCCCGAGAGGCAGGGACCAAGACTTGCTGCATGGCCCTAAGTAAATCAAGCCCCTCTCTAGGACCTAGTTACTCTACCTGTTAAAAGGTAATGCGCTAGACCAGTGGTCCACAACCCTGGCCAGACATTAAAATCATCTGTGAACTTTACAAAACCACATATGATGGAGTTCCACCCCACCCCAAATAATAAGAATCTCTGAGGGTGACACTGAAGTTTCTTAAAGGCTCCCTAGAGCATTCTGATATGAAGCCAGGATTGAGAGTCACTCAATTAGATGGCACCTGAAATGCCGTCCAGTTCTGGTGTCTTAGGTGTGCTACTAGATGTCATAATGGGGACAATAAAACCAGCACAAAAAGCACCCAACACATATAGAGCCTGCTATGCGCTAGGCATGCTTCTAAGTGCTTCACATATATGAACATAAATTATATATTCACTGCCACGACATCCTTATAAGGTAGATAGATACAATTTTTGATGCCTATTTTGCAGATGCAGAAACTGAGGCACAGACAGTTTTCCCCAGGTCACATAGATAGTAAGTGGTAACAGCTGAATGCTAGGGTAAAAGTGAGTCCAAAGAGGCACGTGAAACAGCCTTGTGGGGTCGAAGAAGGCATCGCAGAAAAAAACTGACCTCTAGGTTGATCCTGGGAGATGAGCAGGTGTTGGTCAAGCAAAGGAAGGGTTAAAAAAGAGGAGGGAAAGGGCCAGGCACAATGGCTCACGCCTGTAATGCCACCTCTTTGGGAGGCCGAGGCAGACGGATCACTTGAGGTCAGGAGTTCAGGATTAGCCTGGCCAACATGGTGAAACCCTATCTCTACTAAAAATACAAAAATTAGCTGGGCGTGGTGGTGCATATCTGTAATCCTAGCTACTCCAGAGGATGAGGCAGGAGAATTGCTTGAACCTGGAAGGAAGAGATTGCAATGAGCCAAGATAGCACTGCTGCACTCCACCCTGGGTGACAGAACAAGACTATGTCCAAAAAAAGAATCAAAAAAAGGAAGGAAGGAAGGAAGGAGAGAGAGAGAGAAAGAAAGAAAGAAGAAAGAAAGAAAGGAAAGAAAGAAAGAAACAAAGAGAAAACAAGAGAGAAAGAGAGAAAGAGAAAGAAAGAGGAGGGAAGGGAGTCATCTCAGACAGGCGAAATTGAGTGTGTACAGGGCCAGAGTCAATGACACCCACTTGCCTCCCCCACCTCCCCAGCGTATTCCTTCCATGAGGCTTATTACCACCTATAACCAGTTTGCTTACTTGTTTACTGCCCATCTCCGTGAGGACAGGAGTCTTGTCCACCTCATTCATCTCTGTACACCCAGCAGCACGTGGCCAGCTGTCAAGTGATTGAATTTGCCTGGAGTGCCAGCCTCGCTCCCATCCAATACCCATTCATTCCTGAGCTGGTTAATTTTTAGCTTATGTTGGGGACGGGGAATGGTACTAGGAGGACTGCGGCAAGGCTGTGACATGTCCCACACAGGGACTCTAAGGATCTCTCATGCACACTCTCTTCCCACCCTGGGAGTGAGAGAAGGCTGCATGCATGGTAGGGTAGACATGAGCACATACTGTTTGTCCAGCATTGTTGGAAGCACTGGATATATACCCTTAGATGAGAAAATGGCACAATTTTTAAAAGGCAGTGGCTGAAAGCAAGGGCTTGTGAATCAGACAGACCTGGATTGGAGCCTGACTCTGCTACTTCCTTACTGTGTGTCTATGTGTAGTGACCTAACCTCTCTGAGCCTCAGGTTCCTTATCTTTCCAATGGGAACAGTAAAAGGATCAATCTTATAAGACGGCTGTGAAGATTGGTAGAGGTGATGCCTGGAAACGACTTAGCAAAGTGTCTGACTGAGTGTTAGTTCCATTGTTACTGATCATTTTTAAAAAGTAGGGGGCGGGGTGCGCGGTGGCTCACGCCTGTAATCCCAGCACTTTGGGAGGCCGAGGCGGGTGGATCACCTGAGGTCGGGAGTTCGAGACCAGCCTGACCAATATGGAAAAACCCCATCTCTACTAAAAATACAAAATTAGCCGGGCGTGGTGGCACATGCCTGTAATCCCAGCTACTCGGGAGGCTGAGGCACGAGAATCGCTTGAACCCGGGAGGCAGAAGTTGCCGTGAGCCAAGATCATGCCATTGCACTCCAGCCTGGGCAACAACAGCGAAACTCCATCTCAAAAAAAAAAAAAAAAAAAGGGTGGGGGGTGGGGGTAGATGCTCAGTTGCCTATGTAAGCTCATGATAATTTCTGGGAGGATTTCAGGTCACCTTGGCAAAAGATAGAACAGTATCTCTTCCTACCTTTCATCACCGACACCACCAGATTCTCAAGAGAGGCACTCCCACCTGCCACCCTCCATAAGGATCTCTCCCTCTCAGAAGGATCTAAAGCCTCCTGAGAACTTGGCAATCTCCTATGTAGATCCCCACCCTGATCTTTCATCAACATCTTCCACCCAAGTTACTGTAGCACGAATCCATCAGTGGGAAGACACTGGGGCACTGTTCAGACCTTTCCACCCATAGTGGGTTTACAAAACAGGTTTACCACTCCCTTGGAACGCTGTCACTCCACCATTGTGTGGCTATGGCCAACCTATAGCCAGATGACTCATGGAAATTTTTCTTTTGGTCTTTTTTTTCCCCCTTTGCCATGGAAACTTGTCAAATGTTTTCTGAAGGTATAATACGGTGTCCCTTAATACACTCTCAAATTGAAAACCAAAATAACACAAATCACATCAAATAGAGTCATATTGCCAAATGGAAAGGGGTTGGAATAGATGTACACACAAACACACACACACACACACACACACACACACACACCGAGAGAGAGAGAGAGAGAGAGAGAGAGAGACAGGATTTGTTTTTTCCCTTCAGTCTCTCTCACCTCAAAACCTATTTCTAGATCAAGGTATCTTAATCTAAAGAAAACCGTGCCCTCCTGCGCTTGGGCTTCATAGAGTCTGTGAATCATTTGAAATTCCAAGCCAAGTTTTCTGTATTAAAATACCAGCATTTCAGTGCAGAAGAGATATATATTTCCACCAGTTTTCCAAGGGATTCAATTCAATGAAACCTTCAGGATGCTTCTGCAAAACCCATCTTCATTCTCTCCAGATGTAGTGGAGTTTCTAGTTGCCTCCCCAATAGCCATTCCCCCTTCATTCATACTAATAAAAAACCCCAATTTACAACTGGGATTATAGCCACCCAGAATAAAGACTGCATCTCCCAGCCTCCTTTGCAGCTAGGGGTGGCCATAGCTGCAAGATGTCTGAGCTATAGACAGAATTCTTGGTGGTAGTGTCCAGAAATTTTTATGAAAGAGATTTGTCACGTGCTTTTTCCTTCTTCATCCCTCTCTTTTTCTTGCTGGCTGGAATGTGGACATTATTGCTGGAATGCATGTGACTCCCTGGTTCATGAGGTGGCTTTGGGAATAGAGTCCATATGGATAAAGCACTAAGATAGAAGGGGTCTCCAGCTTGAGGACGTGGTGGAGCAGGGACACATATTAGCCTCAGACAGAATTTCTCTGGACTTCAACGTTAAGAAGAAATAAATTTATTCTCCTGTTTCAGCCACTGTTATTTTGACTGTCTGTTGTTCACAGCTAAAGCTACTCACAACTCAAATTCAGGGTGAAGCTACGACAGTCCCCAGAAGGAATATCTTGTTAATCTCTCCTCCTGTATACATCCTCCCCAGCTCCTCCAGTCTTCCTCCTGCTCCCAGAACAAAGCTTGAGAATGCTCTCAGCTGAACGCTCCTAAGATCTGTCACTCTCAGACCTAAAAGAAGCTGTTTTCAAAGCAGTTGTCTGGCAGCAAAGTCACCAACTGGTCAAACCAGATTGTGCTCTGACTGCAGAGGTATCTGGGAAAGGGGCCTCAAGATTACAGACCTTCCATCTCTCCCTTTTCCAAAGATCTCGGAGCCACCCTCTGTATAAGGGGCTCACGTTGGAATTCTTCATAAATGCTCCAAACGGAGAGGAACATGTACCACTTTCCCAGCCAGGCTCTAAACAGAGGAGGCAGAATGATTTACCCCTTAATATAATTTTAGTACTGGGCAAGTTCTTTTAAAGCAATACCAACAACCACAAAATTACAGAATTAGGAAGACTCTCCATCAGAATAAGCCAGGTTATGCTGCAATAACAAATAAGTCCAAAATTTCAATGCCTTGAAAGAGCAAAGACTTCTTTCTCAACTGTGTCCATTGTGGGCCAGCAGGGTCAGTCTGCTTGTTACTGATGTTGACGACTGTGACGCTGATGATAATAGGGCAGAGGGAAAAAGAACTCACCCAAGGGTCCTGCCTACACAGAGCCAAGAGGCTCCCATGGGCTTCCAAGGTGCTTTGAACTGGCAGTGACAGACATCACTTCTGCTCACAACTCGTCGGCCACAACTAGTTATATGGCTCCTTCCGACCACAGTGGCATCAGGAAGTGCATTGCTACCTCACAGGTGCCCAGAAAGCAGGAGGAGGAAGAGAAACCAGAAATGTTTGGCAAACAGCACTAGTTACAACCTCAAACCACCCATTTCATTGAATCCTGACTATGGGTCAGGTACTGCTCTAGGTGGCAATGATACAGCCATGAACAATCAGACACAAGTCCCTGCCCTCTGCCTGCATGGAGCTTACCTTTTAATGGAGGAAGCAGAGAAACAAATAACTAGAGATGTAAAATGTAACTATCAGTTAATGGCAAGTGCTGTGAAGAAAAGTAAACCAGCTAATGTGAGAGTGTGACTTATTAAGTGATTAGAGAAGATTTCTCTGAGCAGTTGAAATTTAAGTAGAGACACAAATGAATGAAGAGACCTGCCTTATGGAGGGGGAAGAGTGTTCCAGTCTGTGGGAACAGCAGGCAGGAACCTTCAGGCAGGAACATGCTTGATTCTTTCATCTGAGGGTCAGAAATGGGGACCCTATGATTGAAGCCCATGACCAAGGAGTGAGTATTAGCAGGAAATCCAATGAGAAGGTTAACCAGGAGCCTTCCATTTTCTTCATAAAATTTTGTAGTATTGTCACCAGAAATGGGTCCTGATCCAGATCCCAAGAGAGGGTTCTTGGATCTCACACAACAAAGAATTCCAGGAGAGTCCATACAGTGAAGCAAAAGCAAGTTTATTAAGACAGTAAAGGGGCTGGGCATAGTGGCTCACGCCTCTAATCCCAGCACTTTGGGAGGCCCAGGCGGGCGGATCACGAGGTCAGGAGATCGAGACCATTCTGGCTAACACGGTGAAACCCCGTCTCTACTAAAAATACAAAAAATTAGCTGGGCGTGGTGGCAGGCGCCTGTAGTGCCAGCTACTCGGGAGGCTGAGGCAGCAGAATGGCGTGAACCCGGGAGGCAGAGCTTGCAGTGAGCCGAGATTGCGCCACTGCACTCCAGCCTGGGCGACAGAGCGAGACTCCACCTCAAAAAAAAAAAAAGGAATAAAAGAATGGCTACTCCATAGGGAGAGCAGCCCTGAGGGCTGCTGGCTGGTCATTTTTATGGTTATTTCTTAATTATATGCCAAACAAGGGGTAGATTATTCATGAGTTTTCCCAGAAGTGGGGGGGAAGGGCAATTTCTGGAACCGAGGTTTCCTCCCCTTTTTAGACCATGTAGGTGTAAATATAACTTCCTTACGTTGCCATGGCATCCGTAAAGTGTGATGGCGCTCGTGGGAGTGTCTTTTAGCATGCTAATGCATTATACTTAGTGGATAATGAGCTGTGATGACCAGAGGTCACTCTCACTGCCATCTTGATTCTGGTGGGTTTTAGTCGGCTTCTTTACAGCAACCTGGAACTTTGTGACCTGTATCTTGTGCCGATCTCCCATCTCATCTCAAAGACCTTGTGACCCAAGGTCTTTGTGACCTGTACCTTGTGCCAAACTCCTACCTCATCCTGTGACAGAATGCCTAACTTACTGGGAATGCAGCCCAGCAGGTCTCAGCCTCATTTTCCCCAGCCCCCATTCACCATGGAGTTGCTCCACATGCCACTGACAGTATCTGAAATTCTTTCTATTGTTTATTTATTTTGTGAATCCTAAAAATCTGAGACATGTCTCAGTTAATTTAGAAAGTTTATTTTACCAAAGTTGAGGACACGCCTGTGATACAGCTTCAGGTGGACATGTGCCCAAGGTGATAGGGGCACAGCTTGGTTTTATACATTTTAGGGAGACAGGAGACATCAACCAATATGTGTAAGATGTACATTGGTTCAGTCCGAAAAGGTGGGACAACCAGAGGAGAAGGTGGGACAACTGGAAGTGGGGCAAGGGCTTCCAGGTCATAGGTAGATAAGAGACAAATGGTTGCATTCTTTCCAGTTTCTGATTAGCCTCTCCAAAGGAGGCAATCAGATATGCATTTATCTCAGTGAGCAGAGGGGTGACTTTGAATAGAATGGAAGGCAAGTTTGCCCTCAGCTGTTCACAGCTTGACTTTTGCCTTTAGCTTAGTGATTTGAGGGCCCCAAGATTTATTTTCCTTTCACAATCCGTTTATTGATACACATGAAAGCAAGGACTTTTGCCTCATTTACTGCTTCATCTCTAGCCCCTCGGCTAGTGCTTTCCAAGTGAGAACGTAACAATTATGGAATGAATGACTCCATGAGTAAATGAACAGACTGTGTCTCCCACTCCCCGCATCTGCTCCTCCTCACATGTTCACTGAGTGACACCACCATTCACCCCGTTGAAAGGTCTGAAAACCGAGACATGCATTTGATGCAAACTTCTCTTCCCCTCTCATCGCAATCGGCAGTCAAAATGCTCCTGCTGGCCGGGCGCGGTGGCTCACGCTTGTAATCCCAGCACTTTGGGAGGCCGAGGCGGGCGGATCACGAGGTCAGGAGATCGAGACCAAGGTGAAACCCCGTCTCTACTAAAAATACAAAAAAAAATTAGCTGGGCGTGGTGGCGGGCACCTGTAGTCCCAGCTACTCGGAGAGGCTAAGGCAGGAGAATGGCATGACCCGGGAGGCAGAGCTTGCAGTGAGCCGAGATTGCGCCACTGCACTCCTGGGCGACAGAGCGAGACTCCGTCTCAAAAACAAAACAAAACAAAACAAAACAAAATGCTCCTGCTTCTTTAATAGATCATGATTTTATCTACGCTTTACCGCTCCTCAGCCAACAACCCAGCCAAGGTTGCCATTTCACTGGGACCACTACAACAGCCTCCTAGCTGGTCTCCCTAAAGCCCCCATAAGATCTTCTCCAAAAGCAGACGGTGATTTCCTGGAACTCAGTTCTCATCACAGCACTTTCCTCCTCCAAAGACTTCAATGGTTCTTCAATGTGCTCACAACAAAGTCTAACCTCTTAATGGAGTCTGCAAGGTCCAATGTGATCGAGGGCATGCCCACCTCCCAGACCTTTTCCCCTGATAACCTATGCTGACAATTACTCAGGGAGATAGGTCTTGAGTTCGTCTCCATTTTACAGATGACAAGACAGAGGTTCAGAGAGACTAAGTTCCTTGCCCAGAGCAGCAGAGCTAATGGGATTAAAATCCACATCTGGTTGAGTTCCTACCCACTATGTTTTACTGTCTGTCTTAAGTGGGAAATAGCAGCCCGGTCACTTCCTGAAAATTCTGGTTAGTTGAGATATTGGTTCCCTGAACCCGGAATAAGTATTTGGACCATGAAAGATCCCAGAGGCCTTGATTTAGGCTCAGGTATAAGAAATAGCCCCTGAGAGCCCGGCTGGGGATGTCCCTCCTTGAGGATGGGTGGAGAGAAGGCAGGATGATCCTTTCCGTCCCATAGCTGAGCCCGGACTCCCTTCTGTTGGCGGCACCTGCCGCAGAGAGGAACTCCCATTGAGCTTGAGGGGCCCCCACCCCTGCCCTAGCTCCAAGTGGCTTTCACATTAGTAACATGTAAGGATCCTCTGCTCGATGCGTGATAGCTCCTCCCAGGCAGTCGTCACTCTCCCAAATGTCAGCATGTTCCTGGTGTCATTTGTTCTGCTGAGAAAGTTTGGAAGGGCTGAAGAAGGTTTCAGAGGGAGAAGCCCAGCAAGAAGGTGGGGGAAGCCGGGCGCGGTGGCTCACGCTTGTAATCCCAGCACTTGGGAGGCCGAGGCGGGCGGATCACGAGGTCAGGAGATCGAGACCACGGCTGGGGCAGGAGAATGGCGTGAACCCGGGAGGCGGAGCTTGCAGTGAGCCGAGATCGCGCCACTGCACTCCAGCCTGGGTGACAGAGCGAGACTCCGTCTCAAAAAAAATAAAAAAGAAAAAAGAAAAAAGAAGGTGGGGGAAGAGGTGGTCCAGTGACCTGAAGTTCAGCTGTGTTCTGCCGGTAGATCTGGGTTTGGGAGGCCAGTGCTCTGGCTGGGCATACACTAGGGGTCAGGTGGCACAGGCTCCCTGGGCTGCTGAAGGTACAGGCTTTGCAGTCATTCATCCCAGATCTGACCCTGTGCCTTAGATTGTTCAACCGTAAAATGTGGTTAACAACAGGACTTCTACCTCCAAGGGTTGTTATGAGGATTAAAAGAGGCACAACATATAGGGCATTTAGCAGATCTTGGGACGTGATAGTTCTCAAATAATGATGGGTATCATTACTGTCATCTTGTTGTTGTTATTCACAGAATCACATAGTGGTTAAGAACAGACTCTGGAGCCGGATTGCCTAGACGTGAATCCGAGCTTTGCCACTTAGTAGCTGCGTGACCTTGGGCAAGTTATTTAACCGTTCTGTGCCTTGATGTTGTCATCTGTGAATGGGGATAATAATACCTACCTTAGAGCAATTCAGGTGAGAATTAAATAATTTGATATATGCAAAAGCACTTACAATTGGTGCTAAATGTTAAATATGCACTTATTATTATTATTACTACCGCTATCATTATTATTTGCAGAGGTGGTCAGGGAAGGCAATTCCTGGAAATAATTTTGGAGAAAATAATAGAAGAAAGCTAGAGCTCCAATAAATAAGTGTTACTTTCCCAGGATTGTGAGGGCATAGGCTCATTTAGGGACGGACCCAATGCAGGCTGTTTGTTTTATTTTGTTTATTTATTCATTCTTGCTGGGGTGTGTGGCAGAGAAAAGAGGCCTGGGCTTAAAGTTCAGACAGACCTGGGTTCAGAATCCATAAGCTCGTGGCCTCAGGCAGGTCACCTCATGTCTTTTGCCTCAGTTTCCTCATCTGTAAAAAGGGAATAATAATAGTATAAAACCTCCAGGGGGCTGTGATGAAAATTAAAAAGAGCATGCTTGGGAAGCCTTGGTGCCCGGCACCCTCTGTGGACTGCAGAAATTAGTTAATATTCTGATGTTGTTACTGCGTGTGGAGTCTACCCAGCAGGAGCTAGGCAATTCAGACCCAGGGTTGCTGATAGGACATCAGCTACTCGTCCAAGATATGCTGGGCTTCTACAGAGCAGCAGGCACCCTCTAGGCACTGGGGATGCCGCTATGAACAGGACACCCAAGGGTCCTGCTTTCATGGAGCCAAGTGTGCTGGGAATTCCATTAGTGTCATTGTAGGAGGGTCTGAGAAACAAAAGAAATAAAAAGGCATGAGCATGCTTACTTCTTATTTTCTGGAGGATGTGCTGGGATCCAGGGCCACCCAAAGGAACTAACTCTCAGATGGGTCTTCAGACCCTGGGGAGGGGCTGTGGGCTGAGAACCCCCTAGGGGAGGGTAGGAACTTTTGTTTCTTACTACATTGAAAAGAAAAGGCACAGAATCTGGCAGCTATGTCTTTGTCCTACTTGGTCCCAGCACTACCTGTGTGGCTTCAGACCACCACCGTCCCCAGCGGCTGGGCCCCAGTTTCAGGCGTGCAGGGTGATCTCCCCCTCCTCCTGGGCTGTTTTGAGAATTAATAGTGGTATGCCTCGTATGAAAGCTCTACAAGGATGGCAGCCAAGAGAAACGTTGCTCTGGTCCCCGGGATCTAAAATCCTTCCCCTGTACCACAGTCCCCTCTAAGGTCTCTTCTTCCCTGGCAGAACCAGCTTGGAGGCCCCTTCTTCTCCCGAGCCTCCCCTGAGCCTAGCGTCATATTTTCTTTCACCTGACTGGTGACAGCCCATGGGGTTTAGTGACTGCTTTCCTCATGTGTTAGCAACTCCTCACCAGGTGGCCGAGTTAGCAGGAGCAGCTGCCTCTCTCCTCAGCTTCCTGAAATGAAGGGCTGGCCGGATCCAGAAATGCAGTGAGAGCCCAAGGGGGAACAGAACACCAGGCAGTGTGGAAGGATCGCTGGGCAAGGCTTGGCCAATATTGTCCCATAGTGGTTATTACCGTGCACTCCCAAGTGCCCCCGGGCTTGAATTCCAATCCTTGGTCAGCTGTGTGGTCCAGGGCAGGTGGCTTGACCTCTCTGAACCACAAGGATTCCATGAGGTCATGGATAAAACTGTTGACCACAGGGCCGGGTACATGGTTGGTGTTCAATAAATGTGAGCCATGACTTTGACTTCAGAGGCAGTGTAGCAGATGAGACAAGAACCAAACTGCCCAGGTTCGAATCCCAGCTCTGCCACTGACATAGTCATATCAGGTAATCTCTCTGTGCCTCAGTTTCCTCATCTCTAAAATGAGTTTAATAAAACATCCTTCCTGATGGGCATGGTGGCTCATGCCTGTAATCCCAGCACTTTGGGAGGCCGAGGTGGGTGGATCTCCTGAGGTCAGGAGTTTGAGACCAGCCTGACAAACAGGGTGAAAACCCATCTCTACTAAAAATACAAAAATTAGCCAGGCGTGGTGGCAGGTGCCTGTAATCCCAGCTACTCCGGAGGCTGAGGCATGAGAATCACTTGAACCTGGGAGGCAGAGGTTGCAGTGAGCCAAGATCATGCCATTGCACTCCAGCCTGTGCAACAAGAGTGAAACTCCATCTCAAAATAAATAAATAAAAATCCTTCCTAATAGGATTGTGGGGAGAAGTAAAAGAGTTTAGGCGCATACACTTATAGTGCTCAGAACAGAAGCTGGCACGGGGCAAGTGCCCCATAAATGCTAGTGATTGTTATTTCTATTTTCCACCTTTGCATCCTCCCTTTCCTCCCCCTCATCCTTGAAATGAGAAGGTGGATTAGGTCATCACAGTTCAGTTCCCTGCTCCTTCGCCAGTCTTCCCCTCCTTCCAGGTCCCCTGGTCCCAACTGAGCCTCGTTTGAGGCAGACGGGTCCTCTAGGGGTTTGGGGATGGCCTGGGAAGGGAAAAGGAGGGGAGTTTCTTCCTGAACATAACCACCAGCAGACTCGCCGATAAACAAACACAGTGCCATCGGCGCTTAAACACACACTCACTCCTGCACCCACTCAAATCCACACACAAACTCATTCCACCCTGTCCCACCCACTCAGAAACCTCACCCCAGCCCCTGCCCAGGTCCCAGGCAGGGCCAGGTTTCTCCAGTGCGTCATGCGGCATGCAGTGATTCTCCCCACAACTGGTTTCCAACTCAGCCGGCCCCGCCCAGCTGTAATTACAGAGAGAGCTGAGGCTTCTGTGCCCAGCCATGACGTCAGCCCGAAGCTTCCAGCCTGATGAGCTCACCCCACATCCAGTGGGGGCCCAGTCACTCGGGACATGTCATGCTGTGGGGTCCCCACCATTCTTTCTCAGCTAGGGAGGAGGGCAGGGGTCTCTATCGGTTAAGCACAGATCCGGGATTCAGAACAACCCAGGTTCCCACCCAGGCTCTGCCACTCCATATCTGTGTGCAAGGGCCAAGCCTCTGCACCTCTGTTTTTTCACCTGCAAAATGGGGGTGATGATAATAGTGACGTTTAACTATCGGGTCAGGATTTAACTCAGTAATGTCTGAAATGTACTAACTCTAAAAGCAGATGCACAGGAGGCAATGGGCGACAGTGATTGTTTTTCTCTATATTATTATTTTTAGCAAACTGCCTCATGCACTCACTGTTTAATATCAAAACAATTTCTCAACCTATGACTCACTGAATTCCTTAATATCCTCAATTTACCCTCATCTGGTGAAGAAGGCAGGGCTGAGACCCGAAAGCCCACGGAGGGAAAACAACATGCCTAAAATTGTCTACCTGTTGCGGACAGATCAAAGATGAGAATCCAAGCCGAAGAGCCCTCCAGGCCAAAGGAGGATTTGTGAATTCATTCTTCCAGCTGCATGGGAAGAGCAGGAAAGTCTAGATTTGGGGCTTTGAGTTTCAGACCAGACATCCTGCCTGAGTATAACACCTTTCAATAATTATCAGTATTAACAGTCATCATAATAATAGAAGCTACTATTCATGAACACTTCTCTGGTAGTTTTCTCATCTGTAAAATGGGATAATACTGGTACTCTTACCTTACAGGATTGCTGGTGAGGATTAAATGAATTCATATTTATAAAGCCCATAGAGCAGGGCCTGGCATATAGCAAACATTATGTAATTGATAACTCGAAATTGAAAATACAAAGAGAAAGAGAATTACCTCATGTATTCCTCACGGTACATCTGTGAGTTGGCCACTGTTATGTCCATTTATAAGGAGGAAAACTGACAACCTGGAGGTGCCTGGGAATAATGTTACTGCCTATAAAGATGCTTTGCTTGACCAAACATTCATCGGATTTCTGAATCTTCTCCTAAGCCCATCTGTGAGGTTCCTTACAAAAATTCAGTTTTGGGCCAGGCGAGGTGGCTCACGCCTGTAATCCCAGCACTTTGGGAGGTGGAGGCAGGTGGATCATGAGGTCAGGAGTTCAAGACCAGCCTGGCCAAGATGGTGAAACCCAACTCTACTAAAAAATACAAAAATTAGCCGGGCACGATGGCAGGTGCCTGTAATTCCAGCTACTTGGGAGGCTGAGGCAGGAGAATCGCTTGAACCTGGGAGGCGGAGGTTGCAGTGAGCCGAGATGGCGCAACTGCGCTCTAGCCTGGGGGACAGAGTGAGACTCCATCTCAAAAAAAAAAAGAAAGAAAAATTCAGTTTTGGCATGAACTCTGCTAAGTCTGTTTAGCAGCAATCACCCATCTTCGATTTCTGATCACCCTCGACATCTGATTAGTTTCCTCATCCTCCACCGTCCTCCAGGTGATGTCTGAGCACCCTGGCCTGTCTTCAGCAAGAATCCTCTTAGGTTAGCTAAGCCCGAATCCCTCTGACCCCTGGACTTTCCTCCTAGTAAATTTCCATTCGCTGACCCCCCACCTGCTTCTTGGCTACAAATTCACACTTACCCATGACCAGCTGGGAATCAAGTCTAATCTTTCTCCCTCACTGCAAAATCCCATTGCAGGGGTCCCCACATCTATGGAGAAAGTTTCCCTGCCCAGTAAAGTCTTGCTTATCATACTTTAACAAGCGTCATATGAATATATATATATATATATATATATACATTAAAAAATTTTTTTCTTTCCTTTACCACTCTCCCCTTAGGGCATTGAGGCTCTAGGAGCTTGGCCACCTTGTAAGTCGGGATTCCAACCCAGGGCCATCCTTCAAATCCACTGGGCTCCTGTTTCTCTCTTCCCTTTCTGCAGGTCCCCAAGGGGAAGGCAGGATACGACATGCTCTCGGGAAGGTATTTCCAGAGGATGACCTGAGCCCTCAGCCAGGCTCGGGGTTATTAATAGCCAGGCCTTAGTACCCCGCTAGGGAGGGCGGCTCCAGCTCCCGGAGCAAGCGGAGGGCGGAGCTGAGCGGAGTGGCCAGGAGAGGAGAGAGCGTCCGGAGAGGCCGGCTGAACTTGCACGCGGCCCCTCCCAGCTCCGCCCACAGCCCAGCTGTTCCCTCCGCGGATTCTCCGGGGCTGGTTCATCACCTCCGAATACTCTTGTGACAGGAGACGCTTGCAAAACCCGCCTCCAGCCTCCAGCAGCAAATAAATAGAAGGCTTGCAGCCCAGGCGGAGCCAGAAGAAGTTTCTAGGCGCGCGTGCCCTGGGTTTATTAAGCTCCTGGCTCCGCTCTAGACCTCAGCAGCTCTGGCTGCCAGCCTGGGCAGCCTGGAAGGACGGTGGCTTGCCGGTCTGTCGTGAGGCAGTGCGGACGGGGACCCTCTGGGATTCTGCTGGACCTGCCCGGGGGGTACCTTTGGGGGCTGGGACCCCAGCCGAGGGGACACAACCGTCCCTGGCAGTGGTTGGTTCTGCTTCTCCCTGCAGGAAAGCAGCATTTTCGGAAGCTGAAGAATAAGTTAGCCCAGCCACACCACCTTGTTGTGTGACCTTGGGCAGGTGGTTCTGTCTCTCTGAGCCTCTGTTTCCCTCTGAGCTCAGCAGCCACCATGGCTGATGGTCAGATGCCCTTCTCCTGCCACTACCCAAGCCGCCTGCGCCGAGACCCCTTCCGGGACTCTCCCCTCTCCTCTCGCCTGCTGGATGATGGCTTTGGCATGGACCCCTTCCCGGACGACTTGACGGCCTCTTGGCCCGACTGGGCTCTGCCTCGTCTCTCCTCCGCCTGGCCAGGCACCCTAAGGTCGGGCATGGTGCCCCGAGGCCCCACTGCCACCGCCAGGTTTGGGGTGCCTGCTGAGGGCAGGACCCCCCCACCCTTCCCTGGGGAGCCCTGGAAAGTGTGTGTGAATGTGCACAGCTTCAAGCCAGAGGAGTTGATGGTGAAGACCAAAGATGGATATGTGGAGGTGTCTGGTAAGTCAGGGGCAGGACGGAGAGAGAATGGGGGGGCGGGGGTGTAGGCCTCAGCCCTGGGAATGGCCAGGAGAAAGTTTCCTGAGAGTAGACGCTGGGACAGTGTGACACAGGTGACCTCAGGGCTCAGGAATGCAGCCCGCAAAGTTATCTTTATGGAAAACTTCTCTCCCGGCTCCCAGCAGAGATCTTAACCTGCCTGACTCAGCTATTGGGGCCTCTGAGTGCTGATCAATCAGGGTACAGACAGGAAAATAGAAACCATGTTGGATATTTTGACAGACGGCATTTAATATAAAGAATAGGTTAAGCAGATATCAAAGAATTAAAAAACAAAGAAGAAACGGGATTTTGTGCACTCCAGCATCACAACACAGAGTCTAGAAGTGCACGTTAAGGCTGAACAATGATAGTGTTAATAACCACAACTGGTTTCCAGTGAAACACCTCTCCTTGTCCCAGACAGGGAAACTGAGGCTTACCAGTAATTGTAATAACACTAACTGGTAACTCTGAATGCTAACTATTCGCTCAGCACTTTGCTAAATGCTGTTGCCTATACTATCTCCGCTAATATAACAACCAGAGGAGGTGGGTACTGTTTATCTTCTTTTTTTCAGATGAGGAAACTGAAGCACAGAGAGATTAAAGTAACTTGTTCAAGGCCACCAAGGATTCAGACCCAGGCTGTCTGGGAATTAGGAGGCCAGAAAGAAGAAGTGATGATTTACTGAGCACCTACTAGGTGTCAAGGGCTGGGCTGACATTCTTATACGTCTTCTCCAAAAGAGAAGCTGTGTCTAGGCCCATCTTGCAGCTGAGGAGGCTGAGGCCTAGGTGGGACTCGTTCACAGTCGTGCCATGAGTCAGCAATAGGACTGGAGTAGGGACTGGGCCTATCCACAGCGTTAGGCCTAGGGCTCTCACTGCCACATCCCACCCTGGGAGAAATAAACATACTAGGGGGAAAAAATGAGAGAAGACAGGAAGCTCAGCCCCTGTTAAGCTGGGCAGTAGAAAAATCTTTCTTTTCCTTCCCTCCTGATTAACGCTCCATTAAAAAGAATGTGTTCCCGGCAGAGGCTTGCCTTCCAGAAAATCAGTCAAAGCCACTGCAAACACAGGCTGGGCAGGAACAAGCCCCAGCAGCGTTCAGGGGGAGTTTCAAGCCAGTCATGGTAGAATTATAAACATCAGAGGCTCCAGCGGGTGTGGTGGGCCGGGAGACACACTGGGGCCACGTGCTGATGACAGGGTCAGCCAGATCTCTGAGTTGGCTGGGGGGCAGGGCACGAGTTCCAAAACTGGCTCCAACTCTAACCAGCAGGATGTGCAGATTACTTCACTTTGTGCTTCTGTTTTGTTTCCTCATCTGGAAATTAGGGTTCAAATGGTTGTACCATAAGGATTGTTGTTTTAAGTGAGGCGATGCTGTAAAATATGTACACACCTGTGAACCCAGAAAATCTGAGACAGATCTCAGTTCATTTAGGAAGTTTATTTTGCCAAGGTTGAGGACACGCCCATGACACAGCCTCAGGAAGTCCTCTTGTCACATGTCCAAAGTGGTCTGGGCACAGCTGAATTTTATATATTTTAGAGAGACCTGAGACATCAATCAATATATGTAAGAAGTACACTGGTTCGATCTGGAAAGGCAGGACACCTTGAAGCAAAGGCAGTAAGACTTGAAGCAGGGAGGGGTTTTCCAGGCCACAGGTAGGTGAGAGACAAATGGTCACATTCTTTTGAGTTTCTGATTAGCCTTTCCAAAGAAGGCAAGCAGATATGCATCTACGTCAGTAAGCAGCGGGCTGACTTTGAATAGAATGGGGGGTAGGTTGGCCCTAAACAGTTCCCAGCTTGACTTTTCCCTTTAGCTTAGTGATTTGGGGGCCCCAAGATTTATTTTCCTTTCACATTTCTATGACCTGGAACACAAGGAATTAGTATTATTATTGCCGTCGTTGTTGTTACAGTGCCAGGCATCCAGGAAGGCCCCAATAAATAATGAATAATAGATGTTCTTTGAAACCTGGGTTCAGATCCCAGCACTGCTGTTCACTAGCATGGTGGATGTGGACGAGAAAGTCTTTTCATCCCTCTGAGCCTCATTTCTCCTATTTGCAGAATGGGGACCATAATAATATCTGTCCTGCAAGAGTGTAGGAAAGATTAAACATATGCAGACTATCTATGATAATATATGCAGAGGGTCTATAAAATGGAGCTAATAATAGTGCTTGCCTGGCACTCTGTAAACAGAACGATTATCACCATTCCTTCTGTCCTCGTTTTAATTAGGGTCTTAGATGCTTCCAGCCCAAGTCCAAGGGTCTACCCCACCCTGTAGCCTGTCTAGGAGACCCTCTGTCCAGCCTGGAGGGCTTTTCACCATCCTCTTTTGTAGGTGCTTCATAACAGGTGGGGTCTGGCAGCTCCACGTTGAGATCTCAGCTAAGTATCTTACTAATCCAGAGGCTTTGGGTGAGTCACGCAGTCTCAATTTCCACGTCTGTAAAATGGGGTCATTGGGAGCTTAAATAAGACAAAGACAAAGCTTTTCAGATGTGCAATTAGGGACATCGGCTAGACAGAATCCAAATTCCCTGAGAGTCCATACAAGGGCTTTCATAAAAGGGGTTTAAAAATAAAATTGATATCAGGAGCTCTATTTAAGAGGGAACTTTCGGGCCGGGTGCGGTGGCTCATGCCTGTAATCCCAGCATTTTGGGGGGCCAAGACGGGAGGATCACTTAAGGTCAGGAGTCTGAGACCCCCAGTCTGGTCAACATGGTGAAATCCCGTTCTACTAAAAATACAAAAATTAGCCAGGCGTGGTGGCGAGTGCCTGTAATCCCAGCTACTCAGGAGTCTGAGGCAGGAGAATCGCTTGAACCCGGGAGGTGGAGGTTGCAGTGAGCTGAGACCGTGCCACTGCATTCCAGCCTGGGCAACAAGAAAGAAATTCTGTCTCAAAAATAAAAAATAAAAAATAAAAATAAATAAAAAGCAATTTTCAAAGGAAGTTGGAAGTCAGATCCAATTTCCCACCCTATACCACAAAATGACAAATCCGTTCCTCCACAAGCACGTGCGAAAGGCCTACATGTGGTGGCTCAGTGGCTCCTCACAAGGACCTCCTAGGAAGTGTGGGTAGGTTTCTTAACCCCATTATACAGGTAAGGAAGCCGAGGCCCAGAGAAAGTCACTCACCTGAGATCACCCACTTCTCCCTGGCAGTGTCTGACATTCAATGTCAGGCCTCTCTGGCTGGTTCTGAGTCAGGATGGCTGGATCTACTTCTGGCGGTGTGGCCCTGAGCAAATCGCACAGCCTCTGGAACCTCAGTTTTACTGTTGGTCTTATGAAGAGGTAGACAAGATCAGAATTTACCAATGTACTTCAAGCTGTTACTAGGCATCTAGAAACAGGAGCAGGAGAGTTCAAGGTCTTGTATGGTACCAGTAAAAACAAAATTATAAACAGGTCTTCTCACTGCAGGACTTATCAGAGCCTTTAAGTCACTCATGTAGTTTATGAATCTCTAAGAGGCAGCTCTATCTTATCTGACCACGTATGAGTGTCTCATTCAAGGAAGTGTTTGGAAAATGCTGGACTAGACAATTTCCAGCAAGCCTCAGATTCCCCTGCCCCCATCCTGCAACCACCAGCCAAGAAATGTTCCCTTCATGGGCCACTGGGCCAGACCCTGGCTAAGATAGAGACTGGAAAACCCCAAGGCCTTATTTCCACCCCTTCTCCTTAGTCCCAGGGCCTCTGCCTTCCCTGGAAACAGCACTTTCTTTCTTTAGCTGGGCCAATAGTGTTCCACCCACATTTCTCTGAGGCATGTTGAAAAAAGCATGTCTGCAAGGGGTCTCTGACTTCTCCTAGCTTCTGGATGTATTTCTAAAAATCATAATAATTACTTTTTTCAGTTTACGAAAATAAAATGTCTTCATGATAGAATATGTAGTTAGGAAAGCAAAATAAGAAATTAAAAATCACTCATAATCCTTAAGCTGCCCCAATCTAAGTAGGCAAATGATAAGCAAATTGAGTTTCAAGATGATCCTCCTAGCAATACTCTCTTTAAACGAGGTTAACCCCACCTCCAGGCCCCTCTTTTGGAAATCTTGGAGCTTTCCCTGCTCAGAGATCCTCCCTTCCCTCACCCCAAAACCCTATTTTCAGAGCAGACAGAGGCACCTAGCTTCTGAGGAGCAGTCCTTTCCCCAAACATCAAAATAAACCACAAGTGTTTACCTTCACATGGTACTTTTACAACTTCCAAAGCCATTCTGTGACTCGCTTTCATTTGCTTCCTACAGTAACCCAGTAAGATAGATGTCATCATTCCCATTTCAGAGAAGAATAAACTGAGGCTCAGAGAAACTTAGAGATGTGCCAGGAAATGTCAGAGTAGAGACTTAAGTCCAAAACCCAGTATTCCAGAACCTGTCTGCCTGCTTTTGAATCTTTGCACCAGTCACTTCCAAACTGTGTGACCTTGGGTACAGCACTTAACCTCTCTGAACTTCAGGTTTCCTATCTACAAAATGACAATAATGAAAGTGCCTGCTTATATTATTATTTTACTATTATTATTTAAGGTTGTTGCCAAAATTAAAGGAGTTGATATAGATAAGGTGCTTAGAACAGTGGCTGACACCAAGGAAGCACTATATTACTTTGCTATTGTTATTTATATTATCAGTTTTTATTCCCAGACACCAGCATGCAGGAGGATTCTAGGATGCCAAAGGGCTGAGTCAGAGGCACTGGCCTGTCCCCAGGGGCAGCAGGTCTCCCGGCGCCCTGGCTATGGGGAGGGTACCAAAGAACAGACAGTGCTCTTCTGGGCACAGGCCTGTGCTAGAGCCAGGCAGTTGGTGGACACGGAGTTGGCAGCACAGGACAGACTCTTCAAGCGGCCACACATTCACAGGAGAGCATGTTCTGGTTAGCCAGACACTCCAGTTTAAAATGAATTTCTTTTCCTGAGAGCAATTTAGCAATATAGATTAAGCCTTAGAAATTCTGGAAGTTGCATTAGTCCTCAGTTAATCCTAAAGAAGTCATAGGGCCCGGTGTGAAGCTCTAGGTACAAGAATGTTCAGGGCCGTGAAGTTCTCTCCAATGTTGGAAACTCTTCAGGGCCCCAAAGGAGGGGATTGGTTAAATTAGCTCTTATATATTCCTCAATAGAACACTGCAGCCATTAAAAATTATGTTGTCAAAGAGTATTTGGTAATATGGAAAAGTAATTATAATGTGTTAGCGAGAGAGAAAAATAAGTTCCAAACATAATGCAGAGAACTATCCCATTTGATAGAATACCGATATACATGGATACTATGTAACATTCACACATTCTGAGAAACATAGAAAAGTCAGAACATATAAAAGATATTATTAGTAGCTTCCTTGGGGTGACAGGATTATGGGTAGTTTTGATGGCTTTTTTCTTTTTTTTAATTTTTTCTTCTGTTATTGTTGTTGTTTTTAAATTTAGAGACCAGATCTCACTCTGTTGCCCAGGCTGGAGTGCAGTGGTGCATTACAGCTTACTGTAACCTCAAACTCCTGGGCTCAAGCAATCTTCCCACCACAGCCTCCCAGATAGCTGGGACTACAGGCATGCACCATCACACCTGGATAATAATAATCATAGTAATTATTATTATTATTTTGAGACAGAATCTCACCCTGTTGCTGGGCTGGAGTGCAGTGGCGCGATCTCGCCTCACTGCAACCTCTGCCTTCTGGGTTCAAGCAATTCTCCTGCCTCAGCCTCCCAAGTAGCTGGGACTATAGGCACGTGCCACCATGTCCAGCTAAATTTTGTATTTTTGGTAGAGACGGAGTTTCATCATGTTGGCCAGGATGGTCTTGATCTCTTGACCTCGTGATCCACCTGCCTCGGCCTCCCAAAGTGCTGGGATTACAGGCATAAGTCACCAGGCCCTGCCTATTATTATTATTATTTTTTAGAAACAGCGCCTCTCTATGTTGTCCAGGCTGGTCTCAAACCCCTGGCCTCGAGTGATCCTCCTGTCTCAGTCTCCCAAAGTGCAGACATTATAGGAGTGAGCCACTATGCCCAGCCTATTTTCTGCATTTTCTAACATACACATGCATTATCTTAAAGCACAAAAAAAGCTATTAACAAAGAAATAATTAAAAGTAATTAGCTATAAGTTGTCAGTTTAAAAAAATTTGGACTGCTCTATTCAACAAAGTTGTTTACATTCTAGATTTCCAGGCCCCTCAGAAGCACCTCCCTATGTAAATGAGAGTTCTTGCCTCCAGAAGGTGTCCCCACTAATGAGGAGTGAAAAGTAACAGCCGAATGGCCCCAGTGTTGTAATAATCTTGTTTGTTTAAAAAGAAACTACAGACACTCTCTCTATTAAAGAAAAAAAGAATGAGGAGCAGCCGAGAGAATCAGAATGTGCTATATACATTACAAGATCAAAACCAGTTTACTCCCAAGTCTTCTTGTAATTTCATCTTTTTCCTCCCTAAGGGGGTTGGGAAGCCCTCTCTTACCACAGGTTAAGAGGCAAGAGGGCTGGTGGAATTTCACATCCACAGTGCCCTTAGGAAAAGCTGGGTGTTTTTGGCAGATTGAAGCATTCTTTTTCCAGGCTGTGCTTTCACTACTGGGTACAGATAACGTGGCTTAAAGAGCTAAGCGGGAGCTGGAGCAGACAGGAATTCAAGAGCAGAGGGACATCAAGCCCTAGAACCTGGCCTAGACTCAGTGAGAGCTGATTCAAAGCTCAGAGCCACCAGGGACCTGCTAGGCGACCCTGGATCCAACACCAGGCCTCAGTTTCCATGTCGGAAACAAACGGAGAATGACGTCTGGGCTCAGAGTTAGGAAAGCTCTCTGCTGGCTATAAAGCAAGCTACATGGCAGAGTCGCCCTCAGCACGTGACCCTGCTTCAAGCCTGCCACCCAGTCTGGGACATCAGCCCCAGGGTTCTACTGGCAGGTTAGAGAAGAGGAGTCACGTGGGAGACTTGGAAGATTTGGTACAACACATGGCCCAGTTTCTGTGATTTCCTCAGACTAACCCTTAATTACCTGCAAACCACGGTCTACGCCTCCTTTCCATCAATTATCTTATTTCACCTTCATAGCCAGCCTTGGAAGTGGACTTAAGTGGGTCTGTATGGCAGACAAGGTCCTTGAGGCTCAGATAACTGGAGTCTCTAGGGTAGGCGTAAGCCACACAGCAAGGCAGGTCCAGGGCCAGGATTTGAACCCAAGCCTCAGTCCTGAAGGATGCCCAAGGAACATAGATGCTGACACGCCACACTTCTCTTCCTTCCAGGCAAACACGAAGAGAAACAGCAAGAAGGTGGCATCGTTTCTAAGAACTTCACAAAGAAAATCCAGTAAGTAACCTGGAGTCATGGAGTTCAGGGTGGGAGTGGAGGAGGGGGCACACCTGGGACCCATGATCTGGGGTTTCTCCCTCTTGGGCATCTCTCTTTTAAGACACCTCCTTAGGGCAGGGAATTGAACCCTCACACCTAACGAGGAGAAAATGTCCCAGCAGACCTGTAATAGGGTCCCAGAAGGGGGAGCACATAGATTGCATCATCTCATCTGCTCGGTGCCCTGTGAGGTGGGTATTAAAAACCCCATTTTATTTATTTATTATTTATTTATTTATCTCGAGACCGAGTCTTGCTCTGTCACCCAGTCTGGAGTGCAGTGGTGTGATCCCAGCTCACTGCAACCTCCACCTCCTGGGTTCAAGTGATCCGTGTGCCTCAGCCTCCCGAGTAGTTGGGATTACAGGCATGTGCCACCATGTCCAGCTAATTTTTTGTATTTGTTTAATAGAGATGGGGTTTCACCATGTTGCCCACACTGGTCTTGAACTCCTGGGCTCAAGCGATCCACCCACCTCAGCCTCTCAAAGTGTTGGGATTAGAGGCTTGAGCCACTGCACCCGGGGAACAACCCCCTTTTATAGACTAAGCATCTGAGGGCAAGCAAGACAATGACTTGTCCACAATCGCACAGCTCCTACCCACGGGGCATAGCTGAGGGAGGACCCCGTCACCATCCAGAAAGACCATCCCCTGATTCCCAAAATGCCCCAGCAGAATATCTTGCAGGCTGCTTGCTCAGCCTCTGCCCTGCCAGGAGAATGAGCACCTTCTCTAGAGCATCCACAAAAATGAAGTTGGAAAGTGTCCTGAGAGCGTGCATACTACCCAGAGAGGTTTGGAGGCTGAGACATTGGGACAGAGGAAGAGCTATTTTGCTGAGGGGAGGTAGTAGAGGGGATTCATGTTTAACAGGGAAAGGGAGCCTGGGGGAACCATGAGAGCAGCCAAAGACAATCAGGCTGAGGGCATGAACCAAAGCCACCAGTTACTACCTAACTGGCAGTACCTATAGGGAGAAGAGTTGCACAGTGTGGTCACGATGGCTGCACTTAAACAACTGCCAGGTGCTTCATACATACCTTCTCTCTAATCAGCAATCAGCGTCACTCCACTATGTGCGTTTCTGGCCCCTAAACTCTCTCTCTCTCTTTTTTTTTTTTTTTTTGAGATGGAGTCTCACTCTGTTGCCCAGGCTGGAGTGCAGTGGCGTGATCTCAACTCACTGCAAACTCCACCCCCTGGGTTCAAGCAATTCTTCTGCCTCAACCTCCCAAGTAGCTGGGATTACAGGTGCACACCACCATGCCTGGCTAATTTTTGTATTTTTAGTAGAGACAGGGTTTCACCATGTTTGGCCAGCCTGGTCTCCATCTCCTGACTTCAAGTGATCTATCCGCCTCTGCCTCCCAAAGTGCTAGGATTACAGGTGTGAGTCACTGCGCCTGGCCCCTAAACTCTTTTCCAAGCCATTGTTGCATTTAGCCTTTGCAGCAAAAGTGTGCATCGGGGAGAAGAGACATGACCCTCCTTGCAATACGGGGAAACTAAGTCTCCCACAGGTGAAGGGACATACCCAAGGTCTTTACAACTAGAAAGGGCCCAGAATAGATCCCTGACCTCTGAGTTCCACGCTCAGTCCTTGAGCAAGGAATGCTGTTTCCTCATCTGTGAAAGGGATGCTGATTCCAGCCTTGCAGAGTTCCTGGCTGAAAGTGACATGAGGTCATGGCCCGGCACAGGTCCTCATAAGCGGCAGTTCATTATTACTATTGTTATTGTTGACTCTTAACTTTTCCATCAGCCTTTGCAAAGAAGTTCTGTGTATAGAGAGATCCCACTAGCTGAATTCTGAGGCTTCTTCCAGCTTTGGGATTCTACATTCCTGTCTCTTCCCCCACGGGTCTGTCTCTGGCCCTCCCAGAGCCTCTGCAGTTCTTGGAAGCCTGTGGACACTTCCTGATAAGGCAAACGCCGAACCATTTGTTCTTCGTGTTCGCTGGCTTGCCTGGCATCTCCGTGCCCCTGGTACAGCAAGCAGATTAAACATTGCTGAGGGAGAGGAAGGAAGGTGGTGGGGGGAAGCTGATGTCAAGGCTCAAAAGAGGTCTCAGGGTGGAGTCACAAGCAGGGCATAGCTGTAAAAGGGACTGAGTAAGAAAGAAGTGAATTAATCATCTTAAAAGGGGTGTGTGTGTGTGTGTGTGTGTGTGTGTGTGTGTGTGTGTGTGTTTCACATGCTCCAAGGCCTTAGGGAGATAGCTTGCTGGAAGTAACCTGAAGAGAAATGCCTGAAATTGCTCCAGGTTGGTGCTCAGCTGCTGAGCTGGGCTAGTCGTTAAAATATTCAGCGGTCCCCAACCTTTTTGGCACCAGGGACCAGTTTCGTAGAAGGCAATTTTTCCATGGACTGGGGAATGAAACTGTTCCACCTCAGATCATCGGGCATTAGATTCTCATAAGAAGCATGCAACCTAGATCCCTCGCATGCACAGTTCACAATAGGGTTCAAGCTCCTATGAGAATCTAATGCCACTGCTGATCTGACAGGAGGCGGAGCTCAGGCAGTAATGCTGGCTGAACTGCTGCTCACCTCCTGATGTGAGGCCTGGTTCCTAATAGGCCACAGATGGGTGCCGGTCCATGATCCGGGGGATGGGGACCCCTGAATATTGGCTAGCTATTGACCTGAGCCCTCCCTAGCCAACCCCAGTCACTCTGATCCTGTCCCCAGGACCCTCTAAACCTCTCCACCTTCCAACAACTAAAGGGTCCCAGGACCCTCCTCCATCACTATGACATGCACCCATCCCTTCTGAATGGTCAGTGCCCAGCTGCACCAGTTGCTAACTATTTTGAATCTCAGCTCCAGGTGCAGGCAGTCCTGGCTCCATGAGAAAGTGAGTGGGTAACTTGGGGCAACTTGCTTAACTGCTCTGACCTTCCATACCCGCATCCCTGCATGGAGGGGTTGTGATGGGAGTGAGAGGATGTGTATAACGCATTAAGCGTGGAATACAGACTCAGGGCTTGGTCCATGGGAATTAATATTATGAAAAGGCTTCACAAGGCTGGACTCACACTCCAGCAGCTGGGACTCCTGGGAGCTCCTGGCTCTGCCCAGACTCTAGACACCAAGGAGTCGAACTGGAGCCTGGGACACCTCTGGACCAATCTCAGGAGGCCTCGTTGCCTCCTCTCCCAGGGAAAACTCCAGTCATTAGAGGACAGGGAGATTCCTTCAGCGAGGCTGAGATGCTTGGAGATTTCCACCTAGGCAGGATGCTGCAGCTGTTTGCCTTAACCATGGCAAGGAAATTCATCCCAACACATCCATCTCTGTGTGACAAGCCCCATTTGGACTGAATAAGGAGGAGAGGGAGAGGTCTTGGGTCTCAGCTTTCAAAATCCATGATCTTCCTATTTGGTTAGGGGAAACCAAATTACAGTCATTTGCAATACCGTCATTCACATCCTATCTTCACTATTTTTTGCCTTATATGCTTACATTGCTGTACCATGATTTACTAAAGGTTTTTTTTTTCTTTTAGATCATCTCATTTTTGATAAAGTTAAATTCTCATCACTAAAATGTTCACTGAGGAAGGCAATCATGAAATAAATCCAATGAAAGCAAACTGTGGTTAAATTCTAACTAGATAATATTGCCTGCCTAAGGGCCTCAGCTTTCTCATTGTTAAAAAGGGAAGGTAGCAAGTGATAGAGGCTACAGGTGTTAAAGGCATATTAGTACTTAGCAGAGACATTCCTTCAGATGTAAGTAGAAGCATTGAAAGATAATTGAAGAGGAATTACTTTCCCACCAAGTGGGTTCAACATGGAAGTCACCTGGTGAAAGACCTTGGACATGTGTGTCTCTCTGAGCCTCAGTTTCCCCATAAGCGATGTGACAGCATTGTCATAGACAATCAGGAAGATGCTTTGGGGCCCTGATACTCTGTGGTTCAATGATCCTGCAATTTGTATGATACTCCATCTTGCTGTCAAGATGCCAACATGTAAGGCCAATGACCGCAACATAATTCTCACTCCACCTTAAGAGGTGGGTACTATTATTGCCCCCTTTTTTCTGCAAAGAAATAGGTTCAGAGAGGCAAGATCACCAGCCCCAGGTTGTGTGGTCAGGAAGAGTCCGAATTTGAATGCAGGTCGGCCTGCCTGCAAAACTCATGCTCTAGGCCACAGCCACGCTGTGACACTGTACCTGGTGTGCATTGGGTTGGTGTGCACATGGTTAAACAGTCAGCCCATCCCCAGCATTTGGAGGGAGGTCTAAACTTTTGACTTTGTCTCCGCTTCAAAGTCTTGACTTGGCAGCTTTCTAGTTCCCTCTTTTTCTTCCAAATGGGCTTCCCAGAAGCACCCTTGTTCATCTCCATGGTTCCAATTTGGCAAGGAATCTCCTGGGAAGATATGGCTTATGTGGCTACAGGTTGCTGCACCCACAAAAAGAGAAAGAAAGAAAGAGAAAGAAAGAAAGAAAGAAAGAAAGAAAGAAAGAAAGAAAGAAAGAAAGAAAGACTCCCCAGCCCCTCCAGAAAGAGTCCTGCCCATGATCAGGAACGGGCTTACCTCATGCCTTGGTTCTTTCATCAAGACCCTTGTATTTATAATAGGCAGAGCCAGCATGGACCAGTGGAAAGATTTTGATTGAACTTCCGGGCCTTCCTGCCATAGTCCTTCTTTCAAATGTCTGGTGCTGGGGGAGGCAGGAGAGCATCACGATCAGATACGCTGAGTTTGGAGACCAGGATTCTGATTCCAGTTCCTATCTGCCATTTGCCAGCTGAGCGACCTTGGGTTCTCTGAGCCTCAATTTCCTCATCTGTAAGATGGGGATAGCAATGGAATCTGCCTGGCGGGATTATTGTTAATACCAAAATGATATGACTCAGCTAAAGTACCTGGCACATAGAAAGCACTCAGAAGGCCATGGATTTCATGATTAAAAAAAAAAATGGCACTCCAATGAGACCACTAATATGTCCTCACAGTTTTAATAGTTTGTTGAAGAAACCAAATTCTCAATAGTCTCAGTCACCCAAAGCAATCCAAAAATCATAAAAATACCTTATTAGAATTTGGACCAGATTTAGGTTTAGAAATTCTATCTTCGATGCTTTCTCACTAAGCTTGTCATTTGATTTCCCCCAAGTCTCTGTTTAGTGATCTGTAGAATGGGCATATTAATTCTTACCTCTTAATCATCCTCTTATAATACTCCAACCAGGTATTGTCTATAATTGAGTTTTAAGAACAAGATAATTGGCTGGGCTCGGTGGCTCACGCCTGTTTTCTCAGCACTTTGGGAGGCCGAGGTGGGTGGATCATGAACGAGGTCAGGAGTTTGAGACCAGCCTGGCCAACATGGTGAAACCCCATCTCTATTAAAAGTACAAAAATTAGCCAGGCATGGTGGTGGGTGTCTGTAATCCAAGCTACTCAGGAGGCTGAGGCAGGAGGAGAATTGCTTGAACCTGGGAGGCAGAGCTTGCAGTGAGCTGAGATCATGCCACTGCACTCCAGCCTGGGTGACAGACTGAGACTCTGTCTCAAAAAAAAAAGGAAGAGGAACAAGATAATAATGATCTGCTAAGTGATTGTATTAGTCTGTTTTCACACTGCTGATAAGGACATACCTGAGACTACGTAATTTATATATATATATATAAAAGAGGTTTAATGGACTCACAGTTCCACGTGGCTGGGGAGGCCTGACAATCATGGCAGAAGGTGAAAGGCACGTCTTACATGGCAGCAGACAAGAGAGAAAATGAGAACCAAGCAAAAAATCTTATAAAACCATCAGATCTTGTGAGACTTATTCCCTACCATGAGAACAGTATGGAGGAAACGGCCTCCTACCCATGATTCAATTATCTCCCATCAGGCCCCTCCCACAACACATGGGAATTACAGGAGCTACAATTCAAGATGAGATCTGGGTGGACACAGCCAAACCACATCAGAGATACTTAGGGTATGAACAAAATCAAGGCCTATTTTGAATACCATCAAGTATGTCGCCATCTGAAATCTACATGTGGCCAGCTTGGCCCCTTTTATCTGCCAAGGTACCTAGTGCTTGCATCACCATTAATGCATTTTGTAGTGAAGCACTCTCCAGCAAGCACATGTCAGATGAAAATGTGTTGCCTGCTATGCATAACACCTTACGTGTGCTCTATAAAGGGATGGTAATGGTGCCATTTCTGCTAGTAATTGTGGTCAGTAGTGGGTATTAAGGTGATGACTTCAACCTGGGACCAAATATGTGGGCCACAGCTCTCTTTTAAGTTAAGAACTGCTGTTCAAACAGCATTTTACCATTTGTAAAGCATACTCAGATTCTGAAGTTCAAATACTCTACAAGTTCGGTATTATTATCCTCATTTTGCAGATGAGAAAACAAGCTCAGAGCAATTGAATAATCTTCCCAAGACTACACAGCTAGAAAGGGGTAGAGCCAGGATTCAAACCCAACATTGTATGTCCCCAAAGCCTAAGCTCTTATCAAAAATATTTCCTCTCAAGTGAATAAAAGAATGTTTAAGCTATATTAACAATAATAAATGAATAAAATCGTGTGTTTCTCCTAGGCTTCCTGCAGAGGTGGATCCTGTGACAGTATTTGCCTCACTTTCCCCAGAGGGTCTGTTGATCATCGAAGCTCCCCAGGTCCCTCCTTACTCAACATTTGGAGAGAGCAGTTTCAACAATGAGCTTCCCCAGGACAGCCAGGAAGTCACCTGTACCTGAGATGCCAGTACTAGCCCATCCTTGTTTTGTCCCCAACCCTAGGGCTTCTCTGATTCCAGGATACATTACTTTAGCTGAACTCAGATTTAGTGCAAGTAAAATGTTAGGGGGTGCGGGGGTGGGGACTGACCACGGATTCCCTGGATAGTGTAGTGGTAGATTTGTCCACAAGATAGCGCAATTGGCAAATCATGCTTGGTTGCGTTAGGCCAAAATACTAGTTTTTCTTTCTTTACCTTTTCTATCTTGATGAAAATGTTGCACATTCTATAGTTGCAAAACACATAAAAGGGGACTTAACATTTCACATTGCATCTTACCTTGCAGCAAATGCAAGGGTTACTTTTCTCTGGGGACCTCCCCCATCACCCGGGTTCCTACTCTGGGCTCCCAATTCCCATGGCTCCCAAACCGTGCCGCATGGTTTGGTTAATGAAACCCAGTAGCTAACCCCACTGTGCTTCCACATGCCTGGCCTATAAAGGGTGATATACAAGTCTTATATCCCCATATGGAATTTATCCATCAACCACATAAAAACAAACAGTGCCTTCTGCCCTCTGCCCAGATGTTTCCAGCACGTTCCCAAGGTTTCCAAGTTAGCACTCCCTAAGGACTCTGGGAGCCTCTCAGTTTATGATCTGGCCAAGGTCCCCCCTTTCTTCTGTCCCCTATGTTTCAGTCGGGATTTTTACAGAGGGAGCTGTCTCCAGACAGCTCCATCAGGAACCAAGCAAAGGCCAGATAGCCTGACAGATAGGCTAGTGGTATCGTGTATATGGGCGGGACGTGTGTGTCATTGTTATTTGAGTTATGCTGTTGTTTAGGGGGAAATAACAGTAAATAATTAATAATAATAATAATAAAGGAGCTGACGTTCTTAGCCTTGTGTGGTTCTTTTAATGAGGAACTAAATGTAATACCACCTAGATATACAACATCAGTTAGCAATGCGTGGCTTAAAGTAATGTTACTTGATGAATAGTGGCTTAAATGATATAAATAGCTGTTTTCTAACTTCACAAAAAGTTTACAGGTAAGTAGATACGGAGTTGTTTTTTTCAGCTGTTATGCCACCAAGAGCCCCGGATATTTCCATTTTTTTCTCTGCCATCTCTGACAAGTGTACATAGTCACAATCTATCCTCATGGTTGCAAGATGGCTGCAGCAGCTCCGGGCATCTCATCCTCATATGACAATGTATGGGAATAGAAGGAAGTCATGAAAAGGTATTCTCCCCTAGCTGCTTTTATCAGTGAGCAGGATATCTTCCAGAAGCTCCCAGCAGACTTCTGTTTCTATCTCATTGGCCAAAAGTGGGTCACATGCCTACCCTGAGACCAATTTCTGGCAAAAGGGAAAAGGATGGTCATGACCGGCTTGGATCAACATCTTCTGAGGCCAGGAACATTGCTGCCTGAACAAAACAAGGTTCTGTTAGGTAGGAGGAAAGAGGCCTAGCAGCTCTGAGGGCAGTTAACAGTGCTGTGGCTGTCACAGGTTAGGATGCTGCCAGGAACACAGATCCCTGACTGTAGGGCGGGAGGGAGAAGGGCTGCTGTGGTAAGTGCCAGGAGACCCAACTCAAACTAATTTAAGCCATAAGGGGTATTTATTGGTGTACATAGCTGAGAAGTCTGGGGTAAGAGCTGCTTGCTGGTACAGCCGGATTTGGGGCACTAATGATACCAACAGAATTGTTTCCCTCCATCTGACATGGCCCTGCAGTGGTGGCTTCATTCCTACTCTCTCTGTTGCCCCCGCTTCCCACGCTGTCAGCCCTCCATGCCCCCATGTCCTCTCACTGGGGCCACAAGGTAGCTGCAGTCACTACAGTTCCACATCCACATTCCAGTCCTGAGGGAGAAAAGCCAGTCTTTTCCCACAGCATCTGCTACTTTGGGTAGTCATTCTTTATTTATTTATTTATTTTTTCAGACAGAGTCTCACATTTTGTGGCCCAGGCTGGAGTGCAGTGGAGCTATCGCTGTTCACTGAAAGCTCTGCCTCCCAGATTTAAGCGATCGATTCTCCTGCCTCAGCCTCCCGAGTAGCTGGGACTACAAGCGCCCACTCCCACGCCCAGCTAATTTTTGCATTTTTAGTAGAGACAGGGTTTCACCATGTTGGCCAGGCTGGTCTGGAACTCCTGACCTCAAGTCATCCGCCTGCCTCGGCCTCCCAAAGTGCTGGGATTACAGGCGTGAACCACAGCACCCTGCGCCTCATTCCAGAGAGTCATTCTTATTGGACCAGCCTGATCATATGATCATCCCTGGGCCAAGGGCAGGTCAAGAAATCAGTGCTTTGATTGGCCAGGCCTGGGTCACATGCTCCATCCCTGCAGCCAATCCCATTTAATCCCACAACATTCTGGGAAGTGGATGTTGTTATTTTTGCAATGAAAAAGCTTGAGGCCAAGAGAGAGGTGGCTTAAGTAAGTCACGTGATGACAGCAAAATTCGAACTTATATGTTTTCTTTTGGAAGGTCAATAAGGAGCTCCTGGGCTGCTTCTCAAGGGCACCTCCAAACCCCCAAAAGACAGCAAAATCAGTGACTGAACACCCACTGTGCTGGGCCCTGTACTAGGAGCCAAGGGCGTAGCAAACCATGAGTCGCAATCCCAGCCTGCAAAGTGCCCTCAGTTCATTAACAGAGACAGGCAAATAAAGAATGGCCCTCACTGAATCTTTGATTTGAGCAGACACCATGCTGGGTGCTTTATGCATATTTAATACATTTAATTGCACTACAATCATACGAGGTAGGTCCAATTTTCTTTTCTTTTCTCTCACTCTTTTTTTTTTGAGAGGGAGTCTCACTCTGTCACCCAGGCTGGAGGGCAGCGGCACGATCTTAGCTCACTGCACCCTCCACCTCCCAGATTCAAGTGATTCTCGTGCCTCGGCCTCCCCAGTAGCTGCGATTACAGGTGCCCACCACGCCTAGCTAATTTTTATATTGTTAGTAGAGACAGCATTTTCACCATGTTGGCCAGACTGGTCTGTAACTCCTGACCTCAAGTGATCCCCCCGCCTTGGCCTCCCAAAGTGCTGGGATTACATGCGTGAGCCACTGCGCCCAGCAGAGGTAGGTCCAGCGTTTATCTCCATTTTTCAGATAAGCAAAAGTGCCCTGCCCCAAATCCTATACCTGGTAAGCAACGGGCCCAGGCAGCCTGACTTCAGGACCTTCACTCTTCACTATTACCCTGTTCTGACTTTCTCCTAACAAAGCAAAGATGTGTGCCTTAAGGGAGTCCAACCAAATTGTGGGAAGAGAAGAGAGGTGTTTCAGATCGGGGCTTTGCGGAGCGCGGGGGGATCAGGGGTGTCTTCTTAGAGGAGGGTTCACTCGTGGCAGGCTTGAGGATCAAGCACAGATACAGGACTTGAGCAAGCAGGGTTTGGGGCACGGAGGTGCCTCACAAGCCGAAGAAGACACATGAGCCAAGGCAAAAGGCATGTTCCTTTAAAAATCCTTTCATCGTTCCCCACTGTTTACAGGACTGAGTGCAGACTTCTTTGCAAGACTTATTAGGCTGCTGGATCAGTCCCTGGGTGACCTTTTTCCACTACAGCCCAAACCCCCACTCTCTCCCTCCTGCCCCACCTAACTTCCCTCTGTTCCTCCAACCAGACAGGCCCTTTCTTGCTACCAGGACTTTGAATACACTACTCTCTCTCTTCCAAGGATTACTGTCCCACCCTCTTCGTTGGCTAATTCTTTGGGGTCTCTGCTGGGCCTCCTACCAGGCTGGCTAGAGCCCCCTCTCATTTACTCTTATCCCAACACAACACATCATACTGTAACAGCCTAGGCATTTGTGTAGCAGATAAATAATAGTAACAATAACAAAAATCAAAACTGATCCTAGCTACTCTGCTTTCAAGGAAGGGAGGAGGAATCATTTCAAGCCTAGGGGAAAATCCTTACCCATCTGATATTTGTTCAACAACATTTACTGGACACCTACCACGTGCAAGACACTGGGCTGGGTGTTAGATACTGTTTCTTCTCACTTTAAGAGCCTGGTGAGAGGAGGAAAGTAAGATTGTTATTTCCAAGTTCTCTAGTTCTAGGCCACTGAATGGTGAGACCCCAAGCAGGTAGAGTAGAAGCCATCCATGAGAGGATTCCCGAGCCAAGGGCATGGAGAACCACACAGATCCGCCCAAGCAAGTGAGCAAGGGCTCTAAAGCAAGGGGGCCTGGCAGCGTGTTGGATGGCTGGACTGTAGTGATGTAACCGCCCAATGGGTTCACCTGCTGCCTAGATAGAGCCGATTTATCAAGACAGGGGAATTGCAATAGTGAAAGAATAATTCATGCAGAGCCGGCTGTGCGGGAGAACTCAAATCAGTCTCTCTGAGCATTCGAGGATCAGAGTTTTTAAAGATAGTTTGGTGGGTAGGGACTTGGGTAGCGGGGAATACTGATTGGTCAGGTTGGAAATGGAATCACAGGGTGTCGAAGTGAGGTTTTCTTTCCTTCCTTCCTTCCTTCTTTCCTTCCTTCCTTCCTTCCTTCCTTCCTTCCTTCCTTCCTTCCTTCTTCTTTCCTTCCTTCCTTCCTTCTTTCCTTCCTTCCTTCCTTCCTTCCTTCCTTCTTCTTTCCTTCCTTCCTTCCTTCTTTCCTTCCTTCCTTCCTCCCTCCCTTCCTTTCTTCCTTCCTCCTTTTTTCCTTTCTTTCTTCCTTTTTTTAGAAGAACCCTCTCTCTGTCACCCAGGCTGGAGTGCAGGCACACTGCAACTTCCACCCCCCAGGTTCAAGTGATTCTCCTGCCTCAGCCTCCTGAGTAGCTGGGATTACAGGCGCCTGCCACCGCGCCCAGCTAATTTTTGTATTTTTAGTAGAGGCAGGGTTTCACCATGTTGGCCAGGCTGGTCTTTAACTCCTGACCTCGTGATCCACCCGCCTTGGCCTCCCAAAGTGCTGGCATTATAGGCGTGAGCCACCACACCCAGCCAAGATTTTCTTAATGTCTTCTGTTCCTGGGTGGGATGGCAGAACTGGTTAGGCCAGATTACCATCTGGGTGGTGTCAGCTGATCCATCCAGGGCAAGGCTTGCAAAATATCTCAAGCACTGATCTTAGGTTTTACGATAGTGATGTTACCCCCGGGAGCAATTTGGGGAGGTTCAGACTCTTGGAACCAGAGGCTGCATGACCCTAAACTGTAATTTCTCATCTTGTAGCTAATTTGTTAGTCCTACAAAGGCAGACTGGTCCCCAAGCAAGAAGGGGGTCTTTTGAGGGAAGGGCTGTTGTCAATTTTGTTTCAGAGTCAAACCATGAACTGAATTCCTTCCCAAAGTTAGTTCGGCCTACGCCCAAGAATGAACAAGGGCAGCTTAAGGCTTAGAAGCAAGATAGAGTCAGTTAGGTCTGATTTCTTTCCCTGTCACAATTTCCTCAGTTATAACTTTGCAAAGGCAGTTTCAGTGAGAGGTGATCAGTGAGGAAGGCCAGGTGGTGGGGGGAATCAGAACCTAAAATATGGTGCACAATATTTAATTTTAAATTCTTTGCATTGTGGTATAAAACTCATATGCCAGTACAACTTTAGGGGAAGTCTTACACACCCGTAGGTGCTTTGTATGAGTAGTCTTGCCGGGTGAGGATGGATCAAGGTCAAGGATAGTCCAGAGCAAGGTAAATGGAGAGAATTCTTCATGGGCAGGAACTTGGAGACGGAACCACAAGAGTGGTCTCCTGAGAGGCTCTTGGAGAGGGTACTTGCTAGGGGTATGAGTCATTTTTATTTAAGTATCTCAAAAGAGTATGATTTTTCCCAGATACCCAGACAGTTGCCCTGGTAGACTACAGACAGAGAACACACGTTGGTGCTTCTTTCCAGTATCCCTAACTCATAACACAGTGCCTGGTGCGGAGGAAGCATTTCATACTTGCCAGATGGATACATGAATGGATTGATTGAACAAATAAAATCCAAACCCCATTCTACTGCCTTCAAAGTCCCACGTGATCTGGCCCCTGTCCGGTCTCCAACTTCATCTCTTGGCCACCTTTCTGCTGCTCAGACACCACGGTCCTTCTCACCCCAGGGCCTTTGCATTTTCCTTTCCTTAGGTTGTGAACACTCGGCCCCCAGCTCTTTGGCTGCCTTCTTCCTATCCTAATTTCCTCAGATCTCCCCTCCCCAACCCTACCCCTGCTTGCTCAGGGCTCACAATCACCACCTCCAATCACTGACTGTTACATAGATCACACTGCTTTATTTCCATCAAAGCACTTCTGAGAACTGTGCTTGCTTGGTTGGAAACACACGTGCCTGTTAAAATGTAAGCTACCCTCAACACACATCACTTACGTAGATACACCCTGGAGCGGAAGCTCCAAAAGAGTAGGCGTTTTATTTGTCTGTCTTGTCCGCTACTGTCTTTTATGCTAAATGTAATGCTTGGCACATCAGAAACAATAAATATTTATTAAATGGATGGATGAATGAATAAATGGTGAGTGTGGGTCACCCTGGGAAATTAGGCTAAAGGCATAATTTCAAAACCCAGAAACCTGGCTCATTTCCATTCTGAGAGGTTCAAGCTCAAAGACACAAGACTTGGCATCGGAATAGATGACCTGACCCTTCCCTGGAGATCTTCAATCAAATGACAGAGAAGTATTGTTCCAGAGCTCTCACTTTGATGATACTGGGAGAGGAGATGCCCAGAACCTTCTTGCAGCCCCCTGCCCTGACCCAGCTCTGACAGAGCTTTATCCACAGCACACTTCCACCCCCTCCCAACTGCCTTCTAGCCAGCTGGCTGCCAATGGTGATGTATAGAGATGACTTGATTTGACCTTGAAGGGAAGAAACAAATTAATGTGTCTCAAAATAAATTCCGGGAATCAGTGGCTGGCTTCTCCTCCAACCCCTCCCTTCAGCGCTTCACGAGTAGTGCATCGTATGTGAAAATCAATACTGTCTCTTAAATGAGCCAACACCTGGAGCTGGCAGGATGTGGGGCTGCCTGGAGGTCCCCTCCCACCCAGTGTCCTGGGCCCAGGAGTTGTTAGAAGCAGTGGGAGTCTCAAGGCCTGCTGTGGGCCCAGCTCTCAGGTTGCTGAAGGCTGGCTGAGCAAACCCACCTGTCCCATAGCTGGAAGGCCTCCCAGGTATAAGCAGATGTGGATTACCTGGTGGGTCCCTTGGGAAGGAGGAAGGGCAGCCATGTGGAAGGGCATTGCCATTGCCATTCTCTAAGGATGACTTGGATATGGGGGGCAGGGCAAGAGAGACTCCACGTCTCACTACCCAACTCAGCAATTCGATGTATATTTACTGAGCACTTGTGCTTGGCACTAAATTCAACTGGTATGCCCAGGTATAGTATGCCAGTGTTCAAATAATGAAATACCTCATTACCGCTCGGTGAATAGCACTGCCTGAGCCTCTCAGGACCCCCAGGGTCCTGGCCTGTATTAAGCATGTTTTCTTATTCTGATGCTTTGGCATTTGGATCCTAGCTAACCCTGGAGGGACTGCCTGTCCCAGGGCCAGCCAATTTCTGGAGATGGAAAAGGACTCTCTGGGAGAGGAGCACATTTTTCATATGCAAACCAAACCCTCCAGAACCCAGACCCCCAACCACCTCCTTTATTGTGCTTTTCAGCCCTTGGGTCACTCTCCACCTGCCCTAATCACCCAGGGCCAGGAACCAGAGAAGCAGAGACAGCCCCTATGTCCCAGAGCCTGCTGCAATTATTCAAATGAGCCAATTCAAAACCTGCATGCCCTGCTTCACCCTTTCCTTCCTGCAGAAGCCATAATAAAGGCTCTTGCTCACATTTTCTTCTTACTCCCTCTGCCTCCTGAGGGACCCTGGAGTTTCCCTTTGTGGCTCCCCGTGGCACGGGGTGCCCTCGCTTCTTAGAATCTTCGAATAACAAGCTATGTTTTCAATGGCAGTCTTCTCCTTTTCTGTTGTCCACATCTAAATAATGATAATACCTACAATTTCGTTTTTTCCTTTTTTTTTTTTTTTGAGACAATCTCGCTCTGTTGCCCAGGCTGGAGTACAGTGGTATGATCTTGGCTCACTGCAATCTCCACCTCCCAGGTTCAAGCAATTCTCCTGCCTCAGCCTCCTGAGTAGCAGGGACTACAGATGCCTGCCAACACACCCGGCAAATTTTTCTCTTTTTAGTAGAGACAGGGTTTCATCATATTGGTCAGGCTGGTCTCGAACTCCTGACCTCAGGTGATCCACCCACCTTGACCTTCCAAAGTGCTGGGATTACAGGCATGAGCCACCGCACCTGGCTACAATTTCAAATATAGCCACTGCCCCCATCACCTGCAACTCCCTCTAAGAATCAACAGCTGAAGTGTTAATATCTCTTCAGCAGGAGGCCTTTGGACCAGTGGCTGTTCTGAAAGATCAGTGCCGTGTCCTACCAGTTAAAGATTTTGAATATCACACGAACACACACACACACACACACACACACACACACACACACACTGGCCTACTATGTGGCAGCTATAGCACTGGGCCTTTGGGGAACACACACATGGGCCTCTGCCTGCACCCAGCCTGGATGCGGTAGTTACTGGGGGCTTCTAGGAAGAAATGGAAGAAATGATGTCCAGTTGAAACCTGAAGGGGGAGTATTAATAATAATGTTATTGAATGTTATTAGCTGCAAGGCACTGTCTATGCTCTTCACACTCATTTAATCTGTAGTCAATCCTGGAAGGCAGTTGATCCAGAAATGTGCCCAAGACCCCACAGCCTGGAAGTGATGAGCCAGTTTTAAACTATAGCAGGCTTGTTCCAGACCAATGTGTTAGCTAGGCCAGGGAGCAGGGAGGGTGAAAAGAAGGGTTAAGAGTTTCTGGCAGAGGGAATGCTAATGCGTGGATTTAGTAGGTGTGTGTATTTTAAAACAAAGGAAACCCTTAATTCTCACTCAGAGCTTTAGTTTCTCTATCCGTAAAATGGGAATAATTAATAATCACATTTAATATCCCCCAAAGAATTGCTGGGATGATCGCAAGTTTGTAAAATAAACAGGGCTATTGCTTAGTTATTATCACCATCCCAGCAGCTGAGAGAAGCAGAGAGAGCAGAGGAATGAAAAGGACCAGCTGTCTTGGAAACGTTGCCTAGTGACCTGATATGGGACAATTTCATTTTTCCTGTGCCTGCATGACACACCAGCTTGTTCTGGATCTGACAGTGACAGCTTACAAAATCCACAGCAGACAAGATGACAGAGCTTACTGCCAATAGGCAGGCATGTATACACACACACACACACACACACACAGGCCCATGCACACCTCAGATCTAAGCCAGCACAGACACAGTTGTTGGAGAACAAAGAATGTCTTTGCCGAAGGGACAGAAATGGAGACTTTCTGGCTGTGTCCAAGATTTCATGCTAGATCAGCAGTTCCTAGAGTGGATTCTATCAGCAGAAAAGGAGATGGGAAGAGTTTCTCAGTCAAATAAGTGTGGGAACTGCTAGGTTAGACAAAGTTAAATACTCCTCTTTAGTCTGGTGATGTGCATTGTGAACCTCCGAGAGGAAGATACAGCTGGTAGCTGTCATTGCATAAGAGATTACCCTAAAATTTAGTGACTTGAAACAGTTATGACTGCAGTTCTGAGGTTCAGGAATTCAGCTGAGGCTCAGCTGGATGAGCCTGGTTTAAATGAGATTGCAGTCAAGATGTTAGCGGGGACTGCAGCCATCTGAAGGCTAGACCAGAGCTGGAGGGTCTGCCTTTAAGCTCACTCTTGTGGCTATTGGCTGGAGGCCTCAGTTCCTTACCACGTGGGCCTCTCCATGGGGATGCATTAGAATCCTCATGATATGGCAGCTGACCTCCCTTAGAGCAAGTGAGCCAACAGAGCATGAGGCAGAAGCCCAATGTGTCTTTTGTGATCTATCCTGGAAAGTGGCATAGCATTACTCCTGCTATATGCTTTTGGACAGCACCACTATAAAGAAACCCTAGAGTGGATGTGAATTTGTTCCAACCTCAGGCAAGAGAGCTGGGCTTTAATGCTTCTGCACCCAATACCCATTGTCTAATGTCTGCCCTGGGGTGGAAGTGGGGCTGTAAACTCCCAGGCAGGACATACACATCACTTCCTTTGATCCTGTGCCTAAAATGGCTCTAGTAGCCCCAGGGAAGTCCTCCACAGAAGAGTCACAGGTGCAAACTCATGGAAACAAAAGCACCCAGAGGCCAGGGGAGGCATATACAGAAACAGTAGAAGGGAGCTGGGGGATGCGGGCTGCTGTGTCCACTGCTTTTATATGCATGAATAAGTGGAAGTCAGAAGTGGTTCAGTTGCAGGGCATCAGCTGGACAAATGGCCGAAACAGTATGCAACCACTAAATAACATGCTCCTGAAGATGATTTATTGTCACAGAAATAACATATGGGAAGAGCCAGCCTCAAATAATCGGTATGTATGATATTCCATTTAAAATAAATAAATATAACTTTGCATTTCTATTTTGTTTTAAAATACCACTATTTCTTGGCCGAGCACGGTGGCTGATGCCTGTAATTCCAGCACTTTGGGAGGCCGAGGCAGGCAAATCGCTTAAGGTCAGGAGTTCGAGACCAGCCTGGCAAACACGGGGAACCTCATCTCTACTAAAAATACAAAAATTAGCTGGGCGCGGTGGCTCACACCTGTAATCTCAGCACTTTGGGGGGTCAAGGCGGGTGGATCACGAGGTCAGGAGTTTAAGACAAGCCTGGCCAAGATGGTGAAACCCTGTCTCTGCTAAAAATACAAAAATTAACGGGGCACGGTGGCGGGTGCCTATAATCCCAGCTACTCGGGAGGCTGAGGCAGGAGAATCCCTTGAATCTGGGTGGCAGAGGTTGCAATGAGCCGAGATTATGCCACTGCACTCCAGCCTGGGTGACAGAGTGAGACTCTGTGTCAAAATAATAATAATAATAATAATAATAATAATAATAATAATAATTAGCCAGACGTGGTGGCAGGCGCCTGTAATCCCAGCTACTCGGGAGGCTGAGGCAGGAGAATCACTTGAACTCAGGAGGCAGAGGTTGCAGTGAGCCGAGATCGTGCCACTGCACTCCAGCCTAGACAACAAAGTGAGACTCCATTTCTAAAAAAATTTTAAAAATTAAAATGAATGCAATTTTGCTTTCTATTTTGTTTTAAAATCCACTATTTCTTTAAAGAAGTTGAGTGTTCACATTACTTTTTCCTTTGTGCTTGTTATGGACTGTGTATTTTCTGTCCCACCAAAAATCACACGTTGAAATCCTAATTCCCAATGTGATAGTTTTAGGAGTTGGGTCTTTGGGAGGTGATTACGCCATAACAATGGGGCCCTCACAAATGGGATTAGCGCCTTTATAAAGGGGGCCCCAGAGAGCACTGTCATCCTCTTCCTGCTATGTGAGGGCACAACAAGACGCTGGCAGTGTACAACCTGAAGAGGGCCCTCACCACCACCCGACCATGCTGGCAGCCTGGCCGTGGGCTTCCAGCCTCCAGAACAGTAAGGAATAAATTTCTACTGCTTATAAACCACCCAGTCTGTGGTGCTTTATTATAACAGCTCGAACTAGGAGCAGTGCTTTTCTGTGTTTTTCAAGTATTCTTCATAGAGAACGGATTGCATTTCAAACAAGAAAAGTAAACGTAGCTGTTAGGTCTAAGAGATTCTCATAAGGAAATCTTTGATTTAATATATCACCTGATGCAAATTTTATTTCCTGTCCTAGAACAAGGCATTGGTGTAGCCGTGTGAGGTTATCCATACACACTGCAGAGCAAGACGGCCCTAGTTTGAATTCTGTGCTATCATGTATTAGCTGGGTGACCCTGAGCAGATTTCTTAACTTCTTTGTGCCTCAGGCTCCTTGGCAATAGCATAGGAGTGATGATGGAGTACCTTGTAGAGGTGCGGAAAGGAATAAATGAATTAAGATACGTAAAATACTTACAGCAATTGCTGGCAAATAAAAAGCACTTTGGCAGCACAGACCTACCTTCCCCCACCCCTCCCTCATCTCTAATTAGTCTAAATGGCTAAGGCCTTTTTTTCTTCTCTTTTCCCTCTCATTAAAGCTACCCTGTTCCACCTTCGGTTGCATTCCTTGGGGATCCTGCCAGGTGTAAGTGGGTAGTGATGAATTAATCAGGTTGGCCAATCACATTCATCTATGTTCAGGCCTTACCTCCTCCAGGGAATGCCCTCTAACCCAGTTTTGAAGGCTCCAGAGAGCCCTATAGAGGCCTGGGGTGGAGTGGGGGGTGAGTAGACACCTGTGGCTTCTGCCTGGCAGCATTTATGTGTCTTTACTCTGGTCATAGTCCCTCGATACCTCTTTGGGCCATCTTTCTCACCACTTTGTGCAGATTCACTGGGAATGTCCATCAAAGGACATCAACCTTCCTTCACTAGGGGTGAGCACATGGCCCAAGCTAAGCCAAGCAGAGCCTCTCTCATGGGAATTTGAACCTCATGCAGAGAGACTTGAGGATGGGAAATAGTTGAAGCTGATGCATTCCAGAGACAGTGTCCTGAGATGTCCGTTTTCCTTGCTCCAGATCCCCAGAGTGGCCCCATTCTGTCCTTCCTGACATCTAAATAGTGTTCAACTTTTCTTTTCAATTAAATGAACTATCCCACATCCCTTTCTCCCCAAATTACGTAAAGTCTGTTTCTTTCACTTAAAAACAAAGAATACCAGGTGCTATGCTATAGTAAGTACACTAGGAGAGAGGGAATGAGAGAGAGAGAGAGAGATGTCAGGCTAGGCAGCATAGCATCCCCCATGCTACCTGTAAGGTGACACCTGAGTTCTAAACCAGCCAAACTACTCACCCTTTCTGTGACCCTGGCCAAGTCCTCTCGCCTCTCCCCATCTTCCCCCAACCCCCATTCTCCTTTGCAGAGTTCTCTTCCTAGAGGCGTCCAGTGAATGCGGTTGTGCTGGAGTCCCCTCCTAAGGCCCCCATGCATTTTCCTGGGAGTATCCCACACATTCCATAGCCTTCTCTAAGCTAACACACCCAAGTCCCTTCCAGATCAGCTCTCTGAGGCTTCAGGTGGCTCCTAGACATCACCACTCACAGGATTCTCAAACTGCACATCTCCAAAGGAGAATCCACTATCTCTCCCTGCAAACTGCTCCCTTCCCTTCCTTCCCTCAAGTTAGTACTCAGCACTAACACATTACCCGCAGAAACCCCAGAGCTCTTCTAGACTTCTCTCCTTGTCAGCCTGTCACCAACGTGCTGTCCACACTCTCTGATCTGTATCTGCCAATACTGTCCTCTGCCATATGAGTTCTCCTGTTGTCCAGCAATTGTCACTTTACAAAATCCAGTCATCCATTTATTACTTAACCCTTACAGCAAGTCGAGGAGGTGGATGGATGGTATTATCTCAAATTAAGGAAACGGAGGATCAGAAAAGGAAAGCCATCTGCTCAGGGTCACACAGGAATTAGAAAGTAGAGCTGGGGTTTGAACCTAGAGCTGACTGAGCCTAAAACCATGCTGGTCCTTCCAGGACCTCCTCTGTCCATGGTGCCTGAATGCAGGAGGAGCAAGATCTGAGCCCGTCTCTCTCTGGCAGGTTACTAAGGTCCACGGCGCAAACAGCAACAGTGTTGTTCATGAGCTCATCTGCTCCATCTTGCTCCACCCGGTCCTAATCCGGGCTCGTGACCTGGGAATTCATCTCCCAGGCAACCAGAGTGATGCAACAAACAGAGGAGCTGCCCAGGCAGGATTGGTGCAAGCCCAGGACCGTGGCTGACGTTCAAGGGCTCCAGCCCAGAATGCCCCCTCTGTGGAATTAGCACCATGTGCCCCTGATGAGCCAGAGGAATCCAAAACCCAGTCCTGGCAAGAACAACAGAGGCTGGAAACATGGGGAGGCTTGTGACCTGCAGTCATCACAAAACACTCATTGTCCATCCTGGGATACGGGGGAGGGCTCAAGAGACCTACATTTTATGTCTTGCCCCAAGAATTACTAACTCTGCATACAATTCATCAGGAAATCCTTCGCTGCCAAATGTATCCAGTGTCCAAACACTTCTCACCACCTCCCCTGCCTCCACCTTGATCCAAGCCTATGTTACAGCAAAGGTTGTTTCCACATTTGTCCCTACAGTCAATTTTTTTTTTTTTTTTTCTGAGACAGAGTCTCGCTCTGTCACCTAGGCTGAAGGGCAGTTCAGGTCACTGCAGCCTCTGCCTTGCAGGCTCAAGTGGTTCTCACGTCTAAACCTCCTGAATAGCGGAGACTACAGACATGCGCCACTGCACCCAGATAATTTTTTCGTATTTCTAGTAGAGATGGGGTTTCGCCACGTTGGTCAGGCTGGTCTTGAACACCTGGCCTCAAGTGATCTGCCCTCCTCGGCTTCCCAAAATGCTGGGATTACAGGCGTGAGCAACCATGCCTGGCCAATTTTTTTTAATTTTTATTGTAGTAAAATACGTAACATGCAATACACCATTTAAATAATTTTCACAAGTGAACAACTCAGTGGCATTAATTACATTCAAAATGCTGTGCAACCACCACCACTGTGTTCCAAACTTCTCATCGACCAAAAAAAAAAAATAAAACTCTGTAAGCATTAAGCAACAACTTCCTCATTTCTCTCTGCACCCAGCCCCTGGGAACTTCTAATCTACTTTCTGTCTCTAAATTTGCCTAGTCTAGACATTTCATATCAGTGAAATCATACCATATCTGTTCTTTTGTGTCAGGCTTCTTTCACTTAGCTTAATGTTTTCAAGGTTATTTCATGTTATAGCATATACTGAAACACCATTTCTTTTTATGACTGAGTAATATTCCACAGTAATATTTTATACAATAAAAAATATTCAATATATGCATGGCATATATTGAAACATCATTTCTTTTTATGACTGAGTAATATTCCACATTGTATGGATATGACATTGTATGGATATGACATGCTGTGCATACATGTATCTGTTGATGTATACCCTGCAGTCAATTTGAACACTAAAGCTGGATTGACCTTGTTAAAATATTACTCAGTACAAATATAACTCAGATCAAAGCCTCTTAAGGCTCCTGTATTCAGCAAAATCCATAGTCCTTATCATGGCTACAAAGCCCTAAAGGATTCTCCCTACACACATACACACACACACACGCATACACATACACAGGCACACACACACATGCACGCACGCACACATGCACACACATCCTTGCATGTACACCCTGTTCCCTTTGTGCCCCTTCAGCCTCATCACTTTCCCCCCTCCCCATCCCCACTCCACTCCTTGCTGCTCCGGAATGCCCCTGGCACACCACCACCCCAGGGTCTTCGAACATCCTGCATATGCTCTTCCTCAAGACGTCTGCATGGCTGAGCCCTTCATTTCCGTCAAATATTTGCTTAAATATAATCTCAGTGAGGCTCAGCCTGAATACCCCATTTGAAACTGTAGCTGTTCCCCTTTGTTCATCATTCCTGATCTCCCTTATCAGATCTGTTTTTTTTTTCATTGCACTTGCCACTTTCTGACATATTCTATAATTTATCTATTCATGACTCCATTCTTTATTATCTGCCTCCACTTCTAGAACGCAAGCTCTACAAGGGCAGGGATTTTTTCACCTGTTCCATTCATCAACGTGTCTGAAGCACCGAAGACAATGGCTAATATCCAGGAGGCACTCAGTATAAATATTTGTTGAGTGAATAAATATAAGTTGGGATGAGTTGCTGCACTTCTGTGGGCCCCTGTATCTGTGAATTAGGGATTACAATCTGTCCCTGGAGCAGTGGGTGTTAGGGTGGGAATCATGTTAGATAACGATTGTTACCACCCTTCATACATCATAAGGTATTATACAAGTAAGAGGGGGTGGAGGAAAACTGATCTTCCTTGAGTACCCTTGACGTCAGATACTTTCCATAATGTATCTCGTTTCATTATTGCCATTTTACAGATGAGGAGACTGAGGCTCAGAAAGGTGAAGTAACTTGTCCTGACATCACAGTGTGTAAGTGTGGGGTAGTCTGAGCTTCAACACAGCTTCTGGGATTTTTCTTCTTCTTTTTTTTTTTTTTTGAGACGCAGTCTCACTCTGTCACCCAGGCTGGAGTCCAGTGACGAGATCTCAGCTCACTGCAAGCTCCACCTCCTGGGTTCACGCCATTCTCCTGCCTCAGCCTCCCGAGTAGCTGGGACTACAGGTGCCCGCCACCACGCCTGGCTAATTTTTTGTATTTTTAGTAAGTAGAGAAGGGTTTTCACCGTGTTAGCCAGGATGGTCTCAATCTCCTGACCTTGTGATCCGTCCGCCTCAGCCTCCCAAAGTGCTGGGATTACAGGCGTGAGCCACCGTGCCTGGCCTAGGGCTTTTTCTGTAAGTTGAGTCCAGCTCTGGTATTTCATAAGCCTGAGAGCAAACTCCTTCTTCACCAGGGACCAGTGCTGGACCCAGGAGAATAATAAGAATGAAGCTATGAACAATAACCACCTTTTATTAAGAGCTTCATACATATGTCAGGCTCACTTTTCTAGGTGCCAGGTGCTTTCTATGTCTCCCCTCACAAGAAAGCAGGGAATAGGTATTATTATGATTCCCTTATAACAGATGATGGAGAACCTGAGGCTCAGAGAGGTCAGGCCATTGACTTGAGGCTACACAGCTAATAAACAGCAGAGACAGCATCTAAGCTCATAGCAATTTGATTCCGATGGCATCTTGAAACGGGAGATGATCATAGGAATATGGTTTTTCTAATGCTATGTATGTCCCCCACCTCCACGACCACCCCCAAGGACCTCCCCACCCAAAGCAGACCCAAGATGGTGCTTCTGTAGGCGGGAAGGTAAACGACAACAACCCTCATGCCTGTGCCCTCCATGTGAGCAGCAGGATGCGAAAGGAGAAGGCATGGGTGGGAGCTGGGATGGGGATCCCACGGGCCTGCATTGTCAACCTAGATAAATGAATGAACCACTCAGCAAACCAGGGCACTTCCACCCCAGAGCAGAACTGTCACTGGTAAATAAATCACTGAAGCTCTACCCTGGACGTGCCAATTTCAGCGGGAGACGATGAGTGCATTTATCTGCTTGGCGACACACTGGATGTCTTCAGGCTGTGAGGGCTATGAAAATACTCCCCAGCATGCACTCCGCCCGAGGCTGGTTCCAGGGCATGGGTGGCAGGAGTGGGGAGAGGATCTCCTTCCAAGAACTGTGTGCATCTTAAACTTCCCACAGTTCCCCTGATTCAGGGGCCTGATGCTTTCTATGCCTTTTAAAATAATAATCATAACCATCATCATCATGATAAGTAGCGTGTATTGAGTGCTTACTATGTGCCAGGCATTGTGATTTTAAAAAATATACATTATCTCCCTAACTGGCTAAAATGTTGAGTCTCTGCTGCATAGGAAAATGACTTCTTTGAGGTTGTCTATTCTTTACAATGATTCCCAAACATTGAGTGATGTCTAAGAGAGGTGGTCCAGCTCCAGGTCAGAGCTTACCTTCCAAGAACTTCCCCAACTTCCCACTATCACCAGCAGCGGTAACCACCACCACTCCAAGCCTCCTCTCTCTGGTTAGACTCCCAAAAGGAGACAGCAGAGGATAGTGAAAGGAGACCAGTGGGAGGTGGGAGAGAAGGAACTGGAACTGGAAAAGCCCAGCCCTTGGGGAGATAAAGAAAGTTGAAGCTCAGGAACTTAGGAACCAAGTTCTTGCCATTCAGAGGAACCTGATCACAATGTCCCACCACGTTCCGCTGTGCAATGCCCCAAAATTATTGTCTTGGGAAGTAAAGCTATCAAAACTCTATTATCTTTGGGAGGGGTTGGCAGAACACTCCTGGTGTCTATGGAGACGTGTGTTAGATAAATGGAGTGAAGGAGGAGAAGAAGGAGATGCTGTCTAGGCATTAGCCTGCTTCTTTCAATCAATTCTTGAAATGACCCATTTGACAGAGGAGGGCACTTGGCTGATAGAGGGCTGTTGTTTTGAAGTCCCAAATGTTTTCCATTAGAAGTTTCCAAGTTATTCCAAGCCCTTCTACATCCTGTGGAAAGACCCCTGGCCCTACAGCCAACGGCCCAGTCAGCCACAAAACACTTCTCCACCTCTCACCTCTTTGAAAACAAGAAATAAATAACCAACAATCAGAAATCTGCAGTTGTAAAAATCAAGTTGTGAAATTGTCTTTATTTATATCATCGCAATACATTGAAAAGATCAGCTTACAAAATAGCAGGTACAACAGGATACCACTTAAAAATTGCGTAAGAATGAAAGTGCTGGAAAGAAATATACCCAATATTAACAATGATTTTTTTTTGGAGTAAGGGAGAGCAGATGTATTGGTGATTTTTATTTTATTAGTTTAGCTTATCTATAATTTTCTAATTTATCAGCAAGGTACATGTGGGGTGTGTCTTAACTGAATAATAAACAACAAAATAAAAGGTTGTTTTTTTCTCAAAAGAAAGAATGGAATAAATACTTTGGAACCTGTATAAAGTTGCTGCAGGGAAACGGTGTAAACATCTACACCAGTGGCCAGCCTTGTTCTTCCACAGTTCTTTGTGCTTATTTTTATTTATTTATTTATTTTATGTTTCAGGGAATCTAATACAACTGGATCTAAGCTTAAGCAAACACGTGATGAGGGAACAAGTAAATAGGCAGGTGGGTCATCAGGATTTCTATTGTGTTTGTTTCTACCAGACACAGAAAAAAGAAAGGGGCCTGTGCTTTTGACTCACAATTGCCTCCCCCTGCATCGCCTGGTTCCTCTAATGTCCAAATGGAAATCCTGTCAAGCCCCCTTAGAGCTCCCCAGCTCCTTCACATCCAGCCCTCATCCATTCAGTTCCCACTAACCGGGCACCACCTCACCTTTCATTTCTTTTTTCATTGATTTGGTGACGTTCATATGCCAGAGTTCAAATCCTCGCTCTGCTTAGTTCAAATCTCCACTCTCCCTGAGTTCAAATATCTACTCTACCTGAATGCAAATCCCACTCTACCTGAGTTCAAATCCTCACTCTGCCAGAGTTCAAATCTCTGCTCTGCCTGAGTTCAAATCTCTATTCTGCCTGAGTGCAAATCTCTACTCTGCCTGATTGCAAATCTCTACTCTGCCTGAGTTCAAATCCCCATTCTGCCTGAGTTCAAATCCCCATTCTGCCTGAGTTCAAATCCCCACTCTGCCTGAGTTCAAATGTCTACTCTACCTGAATGCAAATCCCCGCTCTACCTGAGTCCGAATCCCCACTCGGCCTTAGCACAAATCTCCACTCTGCCTGAGTTCAAATCTACACTCAGCCTGAGTTCAAATCTACACTCTGCCTGGGTTGAAATCTCCACTCTGCCTGAGTTCAAATCTCCACTCGGCCTAAGTTCAACTCTCCACTCTGTCTGAATTCAAATGTCTACTCCGCCTGAATGCAAATCTCCAGTCTGCCTGAGTTCACATCTCCACTCTGTCAGAGTCCAAATCGTTACCCTGCCTGAGTGTAATTTCCAACCCTGCCTGAGTGCAAATCCCCACTCTGCCCTCAACTAACTAGAGGATCTTAGGCAAGTCACTTCACCTATCCAAACCTCAGCATCCTCATTAGTAAAGGGGTAATTTTCATTACCAACCCCTCGAGTTGACTAAGGGAGATAATGCTCACAGTGTCTTTGGGACATGGCAGTGAGTGGCAGGCAACATGAACCCCTCTCTCCCTTTTCTCTTCTGCTTTTTTGTTTCCTCTCATGAAGGTGCCCAAAGGGTCAAAATGATGTTTGGGGACACAACAGTGCTTTCTTATCCTCTGAGGCTTCGAATGCAACTCATAGCCTTTGAATAGGGTTGTCATCTCATGACTGCCACGGTGATTGCAGGATGCCTGGCCTCAGACTGGCTGAAAGCCAGACAGACCACCAGTCCACCAATTTCTGAATTTGCCAAAAATGTTCTTGAAGACTAGCCTTCCTGAATATATTTAATGAATATTAATATGGTCTTCTTAATATGTTAGTCTTGAACATATTCAGAGAACATATCCTTCTCAGCAGCATTTTAAGCTTAATTTGTCTAACACTAAATATCATGGGGGCTGTTTAGCTTTCTTATGACTATCTTCTAATGAAGAATAGATTATTGAATATCTTAAACAGAGTCTTGAATATAATTAAAATATCCTGGCTACATTTTTGGATAAGAGTATTCAAGAAGCATAAATTCACTGAGAATTACCATTGAACTGATTAAAAGAGCGTATTATGAGAATGTAGTCATTGACTATGTTCAAAAGCAGGATGTTCGTCTTCAGTAATTATATTTGATAAGTGTTTTCCTTAGAATACGGTTTTGGAAAACTGGCAAATTTAACCGACTGGATCGATTGATATCAAGCATCTTGATTATTTTAGGGAACTGCTGATCATGGAGTTGATTTTTGATAAATTGGCCAAATTGACTGTGAACTGCTGGGGCAGACAAACAGAGTGCCCCCTGTGAGGTCTGCGGGGAGGTCCACAAAGATTCACCTCCAACTTCCTTTGCGCCCAACTTCGGCCAAAGCCCTAACCCTCCAGCTCTACTCCAACTCTCTGGAGCACCCCTACTCTCTCTGGGCACTGAAGGCCACCCACATTTTAAGAGGACCCTGTCCTCTTTATTAGCTTCCACATACAAGTATGTATTTTTTCTTTTTTTTTTTTTTTTTTGAGACGGAGTCTCGCTCTGTCGCCCAGGCTAGAGTGCAGTGGCGCAATCTCGGCTCACTGCAAGCTCCGCCTCCCGGGTTCACGCCATTCTCCTGCCTCAGCCTCTCCGAGTAGCTGGGACTACAGGCGCCCGCCACCGCGCCCGGCTAATTTTGTGTATTTTTAGTAGAGACGGGGTTTCACTGTGGTCTCGATCTCCTGACCTCGTGATTCGCCCGCCTCGGCCTCCCAAAGTGCTGGGATTACAAGCGTGAGCCACTGCGCCCGGCCGTATTTTTTCTTTTTGAGACGGAATGTCACTCTGTTGCCCAGGCTGGAGTACAGTGGTGCTATCTCGGCTTACTGCAACCTCTGCCTCCCGGGTTCCAGCCATTTTCCTGCCTCAGCCTTCTGAGTAGCTCAGATTACAATCGCCCGCCACCATGCCCAGCTAACTTTTTGTGTTTTTAGTAGAGGTGGGGTTTCACCATGTTGGCCAGGTTAGTCTCGAACTCCTGACCTCAAATGATCTGCCCATCTCAGCCTCCCAAAGTGCCGGGATTACAGGCGTGAGCCACCACACCCGGCCCTCAAGTATGTATTTATGCCCCAGGAATGTGGACCATGGACTAAGACCCAAAACTCAAACATGTAACTCTGAGTTTGAATCCTATTTCTGCTGCTGACTGGCTGTGTGATCTTAGGTAACTGACATAACCTCTCTGGGCTTTAGTTTCTTCTGTAAACCAAGGTGAAAATAGTTCCAACTCTAGAGAATTGCATCAAGGATTTCATGAGATCAGCACTTAAAGTGCTGAGCACAGTGCCTGGCACATAGTAAGAGCTCAAGCATGATAGCTCTCATTGTCATTATTGTTGTAATCTGACAAATTTGCTTCTAGTTTTAGGGAAATCCCTTCATGTCTCTAGTCTTTGGTTTCCTTCCCTGTAAAATTAAAATGGTAAAGGCAGACTAGATCCATCCTTCTCAAACAGAGATTAGAGGCTTCCAGAGGGCTCCCACTACACTTTCAGGAGGTCCACGAGATCAAAACTATTTTTTGTAACACTACTAAGGTGTTATTTGCCTTTTTCACTCTCATACTCTCACGGGTAGACAGAAGAATTTTGCAGAGTCGACATGACCGGTGATATCACAATAGAATGAAGGCAGGAGCAGCAATGAGAATCCAGTCATCATTGAATGTTGAACATCTGAGAGATTTGCAAAAATATAAAGCAATGTACTTCTTCTTGGTTTTTTGGAAAATATAGTTATTTTTCATAAAAATATGATATTTTTGTTAACATCACATGGGTTGCCTATTGTTTTTAAATGGATTTATAAATAAATATTTAAAAAATGTGTCCGTTTTAATTTCTAAAGTAGTAAATAATGATAGTTATATCTATACAAACACATTCTTTGGGGTCTTCATTAATTTTTAAGAGTCTAAAGTGTTGTTACATGCCAGGCCCTCAATATATGTTGCTCATTCATCTTCATTCATTTATTCATTCTGCAACTGACATTTAAGGAGTACTTCCTATGTGCCAGGCACTTTGCAAGTTGCTGGGGGTGTAATGGAGAAAAAGACACAGCTTCTGGTAGGGAATACACGAACATACTTGTTCATTGAGTGATACAGACACACAAACCCTGTGATAGTCCTTATGAGGCAAGAGGAAGACAGGCTGGTGTGAGCTTTGAAGTAGGGTGGCAGGAGCAAGATGACACCACAGGCAAGGAGACCAGTGTTAGCAAAGAATGCTCAATCACATTTGCAGGAACGTGCTTGGAACTAAGAGGGAGACTTGGGCGAGGAATCAAGGTGGAGCTCAGAGGGGCACACAGGGGTTGAGGGTTCAAACATCTTGGACTGTGATTCAGGAATGATGACCTCTGTCTTTGAGCCAGGTGAGAACAGCACCTCAGAGAGAGACAGCCACAACGGACATGGGTTACCTAGGAGACATCTAATGCTCTGTCTTGCAGCTGTCCGTATGTGTGCTTCTTTCTGCCTGCAACATTATGGCCTGTCCTCAGTTTTCTTCAGGTGGCCAATGTTCCTACCTTTAGCACTCTGCTTCTTCTGGCTGTCTCCTCTAATACCCGGGGCTCCCAAAACAGACTGCATAACCATCAATGCACCTGTCACTGGATCATCCACACCTATTTCCCTCCCTTACTAGACTGTACGTTTCTTTTTTTTCTTTCTTTCTTTCTTTTTTTTTTTTTTAAGACAGAGTCTCTCTCTGTTGCCCAGGCTGGGGTGCAGTGGCACAGTCTCAGCTCACTGCAATCTCCACCTCCTGGGTTCAAGCAATTCTTGTGCCTCAGCCTCCTGAGTAGCTGGAATTACAGGCGTGCACCACAATGCCAGGCTAATTTTTGTATTTTTTGTAGAAAAAGGTTTCACATGTTGGCCAGGCTGGTCTCAAATTCCTGACCTCAAGTGGTCTGCCCTCCTCGGCCTCCCAAAGTGCTGGAATTACAGGCATGATCCCCTACACCTGGCCCTTTAGACTGTAAGTTTCTTGAAGAATAAAATGGCGCTCTGTCCCCATCATACTTGCAGGGAATAGCTCAGAACTTGCATGCAATAAGTGTCTTCAGCAGCAGCAGCATTGCCATCATCATTATTAGAGCCATCATTTGGGTTCATGTATTTTTTTTTTTTTGCACTGTCACCACGTGCTAAACATTTTACAAATCTGAACTCATAAAGCTTAACTCTTTTAATCATTATCACAATACCCAGGTGGTATTAGGTCACACTCTATGAAACTGCCATTTTTTGTAGGTTAAAACAGTCCAATATTAACAGTTTCCTGTGGTTCAATCAAATGTCTTTTAGTGCCCCCATTTGACAGATGAGAAAAGTGAGGCACTAAAAGACAATTATTTGATGAGTAATGAATAAATGAATGACTATTGGGGGAAATTCACCCCCGATATTTCACGTAGGTTCTTTTCTATTTTCCCTAAGTGTCGGCCGGTCTGAGAAATAAAGGGAAAGAGTACAGAAGAGAGAAATTTTAAAGCTGGGTGTCCAGGAGAGACATCACATGTTGGCAGGTTCCGTGATGCCCCCCAAGCTGCAAAACCAGCAAATTTTTATTAGTGATTTTCAAAAGGGAAGAGAGTGTACGAATAGGGTGTGGGTCACAGAGATCACATGCTTCACAAGGTAATAAAATATCACAAGGCAAATGGAGGCAGGGTGAGATAACAGGACCACAGGACTGGGGCGAAATTAAAATTGCTAATGAAGTTTTGGGCATGCATTGTCATTGATAACATCTTATCAGGAGATAGGATTTGAGAGCAGACAACCGGTCTGACCAAAATTTATTAGGCAGGAATTTCCTCATCCTAATAAGCCTGGGAGCGCTACGGGAGACCGGGGCTGATTTCATCCCTTATCTATGACCATAAAAGACAGCTGTCCCCAAAGCGGCCATTTCAGAGGCCTCCCTTTAGGGATGCATTCTCTTTCTCAGGGATGTTCCTTGCTGAGAAAAAGAATTCAGTGATATTTCTCCTATTTGCTTTTGAAAGAAGAGAAATATGGCTCTGTTCCGCCCGGCCCACAGGCAGCCAGAGTTTAAGGTTATCTCCCTTGTTCCCTGAACATTACTGTTATCCTGTTCTTTTTTCAAGGTGCCCAGATTTCATATTGTTTAAACAATTTGTGCAGTTAACACAATTATCACAGGGTCCTGAGGCGGCGTTCATCTTCAGCTTATGAAGATGACAGGATTAAGAGATTAAGGTAAAGACAGGCATAAAATCACAAGAGTATTGATTGCAGAAGTGATAAGTGTCCATTAAATCTTTACAATTTATGTTCAGAGATTGCAGTAAAGACAGGTGTAAGAAATTATAAAAGTATTAATTTGGGGAACTAATAAATGTCCATGAAATCTTCACAATTTATGTTCTTCTGCCATGGCTTCAGCCAGTCCCTCCATTCGGGGTCTCTGACTTCCCGCAACACATGAATGAATGAATCCTTAGAAATGAGAAAACTGATCTATGATGAGCCCCTACTGTGCACCAGACCCTTTGCAGGCATTCTTTCATCTATGTAATGTGGCCTCATCCAAAGAGATTTTTAAGCAGGGCAATGATCAGTCAGATTGCGTGCAGATGCATTACTTCATTTAATTCTCACCATGTCCTGAGGAGGGAAATAGGCAACTGTTACCACTATTGGAAAGATGAGAAAACTGAGGCTCAGAGATGTGAAGGGGCTTTCCAAGATCACACAGCCAGGCAGCGACAGAGGTAGGATTTGAACCCAGGTCCATCTGATTCCCTTCTTCAAGTCAGACAACATATAAGGGAGGTGTCTCATTGTTGTGTAGCAGGTGGGAAGCTCAGAGCCCCTCATTATGGAGGGAGTCTGTATTAGTCAGCTCTGGCTGCCATAACAAAATACTCCAAATTGTTTTGTTTAAACACAACTGAAATTTATTCTCTCACATTTCTGGAGCTGAAAGTCCAAGATCGAGGTACTGGCAAATTCAGCTTCCGGTGAGGGCTCCCTTCCTGGCTTGCAGACAGCCACCTTCTTGCTCTCAGAGGGAGGGGGAGAGAGAGAGAGAGAGAGAGAGAGAGAGATTCTCTTCTTATAAGCCTACTAATCCCATTGGATCAGGGCCTCACACTCATGACTTCATCTAATCTTAATGACTTCCTTAGAGGTCCCATCTCCAAATACAGCCACATTAGCAGTTGAATTTCGGTGGGACACAAACACTCAGTCAGGGTCATTTCCAGTTACCCCCACCTCCCTGCTCTGAATTCTACAATCCACACCCCACTGAGAGAGAAACTGCTAGCGGCGAAAACAAAAGCCTCCTCACTCTTAAAGGGGAGAGAGAGTAAAGGCAAAAGAACGATTCACCCAAGCAGCAAATATTTACAAACTTGCCAAAACCCTCCCTGACTTCCCACACAAATGCAAGCAGACATGGAGGCTTACTGCTGCTCAGTTTATTGTACTAAAAATATTTGCCAGCACAAGGTTTTTATTAGTAGTGTGATTAGGATTTTTTTTTTCCACAGACAAAATCATTACTGGAGTAGGAGGCTGTGGACATCTGAAGAAATACCACAGAGGAAGCCTACACTGCCATCTTTTCTCATTTTTTCTGACAGATCTATATCAATTCCTTTTTTTCCCTTCCTTAATTCTATTACTTTTAACTACATAAAACATTTTGTTACAGGAAAACCAGAAAACCCAGAAGAAAATGAAAATCATTCACATTCCCTTCTTTCAGAGAAGGCTATAACTATTACATTTTCATTGCTTTTTTCCCATCAACTTTCACATGCACCAACATATAGAGAGTATTGTTTTTAATATTATTTTACAGAAATGGTGTCAAACTTGGTGTATTTCCTCCTCTTTATTAGTACATATCATGAGTGTCTTTCCTTGCTAATAAATATAGATTGAGTTAATGTTTAATGGCTGCCTACTATGAAATTCTGTTGTATGGATGTCTTATAATTTATTTAAGAACAGTCTTATTGATGCACCTTTAGATTGTTTCTAAGTTTTCATTCTTATAAACCAAGCTGAGATAAGCATCCTGGCAGTTAAATATCTGTACTCATTCATGCTTTCTTTCTTAGGATAAATTCCTAGAAGTAGTATTTCCAAATAAATAGATATACATAGTTTTGCTGGTACTGTATTGTTGCATGCCCATAAAATATATATGTATTACATATATATAACATATATATACATTTATATATAATATATATTCAAATATATATATTATATATTTGAATGGAGAGTTTTCATTTCTCCCTTTCCTTTTTCATTGTTGGGAAACATCTCTGAAAATTCAGAAGTTTTTAAAAACATAATAACTGTATTAGTCTGTTATCATGATGCTAATAAAGACATACCTGAGACTGGGTAATTTATAAAGGAAAGGAGGTTTAATGGACTCACAGTTCCATGTGCCTGGGGAGGCCTCACAATCATGATGGAAGACAAAGGAGGAGCAAAGGCATGTCTTACATGGTGGCAGGCAAGACAGCATGTGCAGGGGAACTGCCCTTTATAAAACCATCAGATCTCATGAGACTTACTCACTGTCACGAGAACAGCACAGGAAAACCTACCCCCATGATTCAATTACCTCCCACTGGGTCCCTCCCACGACACGTGGGGATTATGGGAGCTACAATTCAAGATGAGATTTGGGTGACAACACAGCCAAACCATATCAATGACACATCAACATTATACTACGAGAGTTAATTGATCATTAAATTGGAGTTGCATCGCGTATATTTAACTAACTTGAATTCAACTGTCCTTCACTAAATGTAAAACATCATCAACTTTAAGATACACTATTATTTTATGTAAAATTAAGAAGGAAAATTAAAAGCTCTTTCAATTAAACTATGACCCAATGCCTTCTAGTCCAGTGCCACACATTGATTGATCACAGCATTCCTCATTTGAAATTCTTTTCATCTATTCTAAAGGATTGCCTCTAGTTGCCTGGCTCAGTGTATAAAAAGAAACCCATTTGCACATATTTCAGTGACATAATGTAACATAGCTTCATCTACTTGTGGTTTCTTCCTTTTAGGGGTTCAGCAAAGATTTGGTTGTTGCTTTGCAGGAAAATATGAAACTGGAGTCATTCCCCCAAACACAAGAATGTGATTCACTAATATCAAATTTCCACACCACTGCTCTGTTTGGGGACCTTTCTGTATATACACAGGCTTTCCATTTCAGTGCCACATCATATCAGTATAATCTTTTTGAAGACATTTTAAGTGGCAATTAAAATCAACATGTGAAGTACTTGTAATGTGCATAACTCAGTTGAAGTGATGACAATGTGAGCAGCTAGGACTGAGTTTGCTTGGGCACAGGGAATGAAACTGTATCATGCCTGCTGGCTGGCTGATAGCAAATTGTAAAATACATCTCAATTTCAGGGATGTGAAAATTAGAAAAAATGTGCATATTAAAATGGATGAAATGTCATTAAGGAAGCTTCAAAAAGTTCAGATAAAAAAGGGAGGAATTTCAGTACAAATAGGTGGGCAATTACGCTTCCTTCTTCCACTTGGTAAATGTGTGTCCCATGACAGGCATGAGATAGGACAAATACGTCTGTCTAACTCTCAGCTGATGCCATTTCCCACTTGCAAAGAGAGGGCATCTCAGCCACATTGAGAGTGGTTCTAGAATTTAAAGATACAGTTACATATAACTATTTATTTATTTTCATTTTTTTTAGAGACTGGGTCTCACTCTCACCCAGACTGAGGTACAGTGGTACGATCATGGCTCACTGCAGCCTCAATCTCCTCGGCTCAAGCAATCCTCCTGCCTCAGCCTCCCGAGTAACTGGGACTCCAGGCATGTGCCACCACGCCCAGCTAATTTTTACTTTTTTAAGTTGAGAGAGGGTCTCGTTATGTTTCCCAGGCTGGTCTTGAACTCTTAGGCTTAGGCTATCCTCCCACCTCGGTCTCCCAAAGTGCTGGTATTACAGGTGTGAGCCACCATGCCTGGCCTATATACAAATATTTAGATAGACAGATGAGAGACAGAGAGAGAGAGAGAGAGCATACAATAGATATAACTCAACATGATCCCTAAACACAAACCCAAGAAACAGCCATCTGTTTTAATTCTGGAGGAAAACTTAGTGAGAGACAGTATATAATTGCCAAAAGTTAGATGCAATTAAGATGTCCTTTAACAGGTGAATGGATAAGTAAGTTGTGGTACATCCAGACAATGGAATATTATTCAGGGCTAAAAAGAAATGAGTTATTGAGCCATAAAAAGACATGCAGGAACCTTAAATCTACATTGCTAAGAGACAGGAGCCAATTTGAAAAGGTTACATGATTCTAATTATAATACATGACATTCTGGAAAAGACAAAACTATGGGGACAATAAAATGATCAGGGGTTGCCAGGGGTTGCAGGGAGAAAGGGATGAATAAGTAGAGCACAGAGGATGTTTTTTCTTGTTTTATTTTATTTCAATAGTTTTTGAGGGTACTGGTGGTTTTTGGTTACACGGCGAGTTCTTTAGTGGCAATTTCTGAGATTTTGGTCCACCCAACACCCAAACAGTGTGCACTGTACCCAATATGTAGTCTTTTATCCCTCACCCTCCTCCCCCTGCCCTGAGTCCCCAAGGTCCATTATATCATTTTGTATGACTTTGCATCGTCATAGCTTAGCTCCCACTTGTAAGTGAGAACATACGGTGTTTGATTTTCTATTCCTGTGTCACTTCACTTAGGATAATGATCTCCAGCTCCATCTAAGTTGCTACAAAAGACATTCTTTTTCCTTTATGTGGCTAAGTAGTATTCCATGGTGTATCAAAGACTTAAATCTAAGACCTGAAACTATAAAAACTCTAGAAGACAACATCAGAAAAACTCTTCTGGACACTGGTGTAGGCAAATAATTCATGACTAGGATTTTTAGGGCGATGAAACTACTTTGTATGATGCTATAATGGGGGATACACATCCTTATACATTTGTCCAAACCCATAGAATGTATAACTCTGAGAGTGAATCCAAATGTAAACTACAGGCTTTAGTTGATAATAATGTCCCAGTGTTGATTCATCCATTGTAATAAATGTACCACATTAATGTGTGGGGAAACTGCATGGGGGTGGGGGTTGGGATGGGGAGTGGGGGCTCTGTATTTGCTGCTCAAGTTTTTCATAAACCTAACTGCTCAAAAATGGTCTATTCATTAAATACAAATATACACATCATATAAATAGGAATTAAAAAATATATATGGATATATATCTTTTAAAAACCACTGCACAGAAATAATCACTATTTAGTGGTGAAACTTCTAGTCTTGTTTCCATGCAAATATATTCCTATTTAATTGAGAGCATCCTCAACAAGGCATGCACATTTTTAAGAGATTCAGTAAAAATACGGCTGGGCGCAGTGGCTCACGCTTGTAATCCCAGCACTTTGGGAGGCCGAGGCGGGCAGATCACGAGGTCAGGAGATCGAGACCACGGTGAAACCCCGTCTCTACTAAAAATACAAAAAAATTAGCCGGGCGTGGTGGCGGGCGCCTGTAGTCCCAGCTACTCGGAGAGGCTGAGGCAGGAGAATGGCGTGAACCTGGGAGGCGGAGCTTGCAGTGAGCCGAGACTGCGCCACTGCACTCCAGCCTGGGCGACAGAGCGAGACTCCGTCTCAAAAAAAAAAAAAAAAAAAAAAAATACACAAATTTTCCTGCACAGAGGTGTGGATTTCCACTACCCACATAAAGCACCAGTGCCCTTCTTCCTGCACCCTGACCAACACTGGAACCCCAGCCAGGTTCACACGCAACCACTTGGCTTCTTATGTTTGTTTTATTTCCCACGGCAGGTGAGGAGGTGCTCAGGGATGCCCCTCCGCTGCCCACCATACCTCGCTGTGCTGGGAAGGAGGAGATGGCATTTGCTTTGGCTGCCTGTCTGAGCCCCAGGACTTGCTGTCTCTGCTACAGAGAATGCAAGGAGTGGAGGCTGAAAGGCTCGTGAGGCAGGATGAGATCTGACTTTTTGCCAGGATGAGATCAATGAAGCTGTTGCAGTCTTGTCAGGATCAAGTCTCGTCCCCCTACGCCTGCCCCAAACTCTGGTTCTCTTGAGATAAAGCCAAAGTCAATTCTACAGAGCCTCACACTCGATTCCAGCCCAAGAACAAGACAGCCAGAGGTTAGGAGAGAGGCTGGGAGTCAGATTGACTCTGCTGGGGTTGCAGAACTAACTGTGTATGACTATGGATAAATAATCTTCCCCCAACTTGTACGGTTAGTAAATATAAGAAATTTAAAATACCGCAGGCTCCACTGCTGGCATTTAAATGCTTCCAACATTTAGTAGCTGTGTTATCTGGAGCAAGTTACTTAACCTCTCTGAGGCTCAGTTTCCTCAGTTATAAAATGGGCATAATAATGCTCACCTCAAAGGATTCTGATAGGAATTAAAGGAGATAATTCATATAGAGTGCTTAGTACATCAGAAGCCCTCCATAAAGAGCAGCTGTTGTGAATCTTCAAGGACCATCGAGTCCACCCCTCCTCCCTGCCAAACTGGCTTGTGTTTGGGGTGGCAAAGGCTCAGAAAGGAAATACCTTGCCCATAGTCACAAAGTGACTTGCTACTCATGTCTGGAAGCTCAGTTTTTGAAGCCTCAATCCAGTGCCTTTTTTGTTACCCAAGCAAGAGCCCCTCTTGCAGGACACAAAGTGCGGAGACCATGACCTCCTTTCACTTCCTTGGCTCTCGTCTGCCTCTTGAGGCACTAATGAACCACCAGGCATGTGGAGTCAGCCTCTCAGACAGTAGCTCTCTAACAGGGATGTTATTTAGGACTTCAGTCAGTTCAGCATGAAATGTAATCACTGGATCAATATTGTGTCACAGCTTGTCAGAGAGCCGGGGACTGGTCAGGAATACCCGGTTGCCAAGAATGCTTTTGTTTGGTTAGCTTCTCCTTTGGATCTTAAAAAGCCAGTCCTGAAGTGTGGGGAGCAAAGAGGCTTCCATTCCCTGAGTAGGGCACCTTGTCTCCAACTAACAGCAAAACCCCTAAGCCCTCATTTGCACTCATCTCCCTCCAGTGAAGCCCGGCTCTCCATATTCTCTCACGATTACTTGTGTAATCTCACCTCTGCACCTTTGCCCACTAAGGTCCCCCAACCTTGAGGGTCATCCCTTGCTAGATCTTTCTAACTTGTCTCTCTGCTACCACTCTGAGCCCCTCCTTCCTTAATTCATAGAATGACACCAGTAGTGGATGATGGATGCATTGACAAAATCGTCCTTCAAGCATGAATAACTTATTTCCCAAGCTGACCTTTCCAAGGTCACGTTCTCTTTCCAAGACAGGTTGTATAGAGACTGGTCATTGCAGAAGCAGAAAGGCCCAGCCTCCTTGCTCAATTTGGGATAACTCTGAAGGGCCATCCCAGGCTCCAAGCTTCCCGTGGCGTTGGCTGAGCCCTTCCTTGCAATGCATCATATCCCGACTTCCTTCTGCTCAGTGCTGCTTCTTTCACTTACCTTCTACAAGTGTGGATCCCAAGAGCACCTCTCAATAAGCTTCCTGAAGAATGATCTCTATCTCAGAGTCTGCTTCTCAGGAACTCAACAGCAGAGTGATTCTTTTAGGCACAGATCCAAGTGTCTTACTTCTCCATTTAAAATCATCTGATGGCTTACCACTGCACTTGGAAGAAAATTCAGACTGCCCATGAGGATTGTAGGGCTCCAGGTCAAGGCTGCCTAATAGCAGTACACATAGGTAGGTAGCACATTTAGAAAGTAAAAAAAAAAAAAATCAGATGATATTAACTTCAATAATATGTTTTATTTAATATATAAATATATATTTTGTTTAACCCCAAAATCAAACATACTATCATTTTAAAATGTGTTCAATATAAAATATGAATCTTTTACATTCTTTATTTTTCATTCTAGGTCTGTGCAATCTGGTGCATATTTACAATTACAGCACATCTCAATTGGGACTCCATGCATTTTTTTATTTTTTATTTTTTTTTGAGACAGAGTCTCATTCTGTCACCCAGGCTAGAGTGCAGTGCCGTGATCTCAGCTCACTGCAACCTCTGCCTCCCGGATTCAAGCGATTGTCCTGCCTCAGCCTCCCCAGTAGCTGGGATTACAGGTGCGCGCCACCACGCCCGACTAATTTTGTATTTTTAGTAGAAACGGGGTTTCTCCATGTTGGTCAGGCTGGTCTCCAACTCCTGATCTCAGGTGATCTGCCCATCTCGGCCTCCCAAAGTGCTGGGATTACAGGCATGAGCCCCATGCCCAGCCAGGACTCGATGCATTTTAAGTGCTTGATGGCCACACATGATTAATGGCTATGAAGGGGACAGGGAAGCTCTCAATGACCTGGTCCCTGCCTTCTTCTCACCCTCATCTCTATTACAGTCACTGCTGCTCTCTGTGTTTGAGGCTTCTTGCTTTTCTTTCAGTTCCTTGAATACCACAATCCCATTGATGCCTCGGGGACTTTGCACCTGCTATTTCCTCCACCTGAAATACTATGTTCCCAGCACTTTGCACAGCTGGCTCCCTTGTGTACTCAAGTCTCCACTCAAATGCAACCTCTTCCAAGAGGCTATTCCTGAAAACTCCATCTAAAGAAGTCCCCCTCCCCCAACATCATTCATCAAAGACTCATGCCAAGATACTGTCCACATAGCATGTATCGCCTTCTGAAATGATCTTATTTACTATTTTTTCATGTATTTTATTGCCTGTCTTCCTCTACCAAAAAGTGAGCCCCAGAGATTTGAGTCTGTTTATTCATTCTGCATCTCTTTTTGGGCCGAGGACAGAGTTTGTCATTAGCACTATCTCTTATCTCTTAATACTTATTAATGCACAAAAAACTAAGAAAGCATACGTTAAGAATAAAATACACATCTACAATATTTGCATATATAGGTTTGCTGGGGGAGAAATTTCTTTTTATAATCACAGATAATCTAGTGTCTGAAATATCAGGCATGTGCAGTCAGCTAACACAGGATTCAGTATTTACTGGGTATTCATCACAGATTTCACTCATTCTTATTTCCTCACAATATCACCTATAACCCGATGACTCCCACATATTTATCTCTAGCCACTGACTCTCACCTCCAGTTTCCAATTATCTACCAGATATATCAGTGTTGCCATCTTCTCTTCTAGTTATCTCTATTGTAGCACTTATCCAGGGCATAATAACTCCATATTCTCCTTTGCCTTTTACTACCAACTGCTGGATGGCTGATTTACCTCTATCTCCGTAGTATTTATGTTCTTGAGTCATACATTTGATGTTTTATTAATTAAATGTAATACATTACCATGCTAAAAAACAAACTTCAGAGATAAAATTCCATAACTTTCTCCTGTGTGCTTTATTATAATCTTTGCTTGATATATAATTATATATGACAGACTACTGTCATTAGGAGATTAACAGTTTGTGTACATACACATACATGTCCCATACACATGTACGCATGTGCACACACATGGATCCAACAGAAACCCTGCTCTCATGAAGCTTACCCTCTAATGGAGAAGAAGGACAATAAGTCGTATACACATACACACACACGCACCCAGGCACACACACATATACACAGATGCTCCTTGATTTACAATAAATCCATCATAAGTTGAAAATATTGTAAGTCAAAAACGCATAAGTAGGCTGGGCACGGTGGCTCATGCCTGTAATCCCAGCACTTTGGGAGGCCAAGGCTGGCAGATGACCTAAGGTCAGGAATTCGAGACCAGCCTGGCCAACATGGTGAAACCCCATCTCTACTAAAAATACAAAAATTAACCAGATGTGGTGACAGGTGCCTGTAATCCCAGCTACTTGGGGGGCTGAGGCAGGAGAATCGCTTGACTCTGGGAGGCAGATGTTGCAGTGAGTTGAGATCACGCCACTGCACTGCAGCCTGGGCAACAAGAGGGAGACTCCATCTCAAAACAAAAAAAAAACGAAAACAAAAAAACCCCGCATAAATACACCTAACTTGCTGAACATCCTAGCTTAGCCTAGCCTAAATTTAACGTGCTCAGAGCATTTACTTAGCCTATAGTGGTGCAAAATCATCTAACACAAAGTCTATATTATAATAAAGGGTTGAATATCTGATGTATTTTATTGACTACTAATTATTACACCAAAATTGTACACATGTGCAAACATGTATACGTATATAAACATGTATACCTATGTATATGTATGTATGTTGGTAATATGTACTATGCAGAAAAATCAGGGGAAGGAAGTCAGAGAGCATCAGGGGGTGGAGTTGCCTTTTTAAATGGTTGGGGTCAGAGAAGGCCTGGATGAGATGGTGGCATTTGAATAAAGACTTGAAGGAGGTGAGGAAATGACGGCTAACTGAGAAAGAGCGCTTCAGGAAGAAGGTTCAACAGTGCAAAATCCCTGAGGTAGGTAGATGCCTGACATGTTTGAGGAAGGCAAACAAGACAGTGTGGCTGGAGGGAATGAGCAAGGAGGTGAGTGGGAGGGGATGAGATTAGAACTGGGTGGTGGGTGGGGTCATGTGGGGCTTGACAAGCAGTTCCAAAGACATTGGCTTTTACTCCAAGAGCACACCAGAGGCCACTGGGGAGTTCTGAGGAGAGAATCACATTTTAGCAGCAGTATTGTTTTCAAAATACACTGATTAGACTGCAAGTTTGTCCAACCCCTAGCCCGTGGGCCACATGCAGCCCAGGACAGATTTGATGCAGCCCAACACAAATTCATAAACTTCCTTAAAACATTATGAGATTTTCTTTGGATTTCTTTTTTTTTTCTTTTTTTTTTTTTTTTGCTCATCAGCTATCGTTAGTGTTAGTATATTTTATATTGTGTGGCCCAAGACAATTCCTGAAGCCAAAAGGTTGGACATCGCTGGATTAGAGCAAGGGTACAATTGACAGATTATTACAATAATCCAAGTGAGAGACTAGGTCCAAGACAACAATAAAAACCACCAGTTTTCCAACAAACTCCATTCTCTCTTTCTTCCACAGCGATAAGTGAACCGTTGCTGCTCAACAAGGGACTACATTTCCCAGCCTCCCCTGGGGCAAGGTCGAATCATGTGACTAAGTTCTAACCAATGGAATATAAACAAAAGATGCTTGCAACACTGCCTCACTTGCTTGAAAAAAATGGTGGGTCGTGTTCTTTTGCCCCCTGCTCGTTTATACAAAGGCACAGGAATGTGCCTGGATGCAGCTGAATCATGCCCATGAGGACAACGGAAGGAAGCTGCGTCCCTGTGTGAAGGTGTGGAGCAAAGTCTAATATACTCCTAGGCTGTTCACCTCAGGACCATTTCATGAATAAGAAATAAATATCTGTCTTCTATAATCCACTGTATTTTGGCATTCTTTGTTACAGCAGCTTAACCTTTACCTCAACTAATACACAGAATTTTATGGAAGGTTTAGCAACATCAGAAGTGAATTACATCACAGTGTAGAATAGGAAACAACCTACAATGTAATACTCATCGCCTCTATCCTTAAAGCTCCTTAACCAAACCCTGCAGGGAATTTTTCAGACTGTCTTTTACTTCTCTGATACATGTATTTCTCCAGCTTCCCAGGGCCTGGGGACATCCACAAAATTTTCTTTCATTTTATTAAGCAAATGAATATTTTCTGAATCTCTATCACAAACTCCAGGAACTTCCTTCGCATTACTCAAAAGATTTGGTGGTGCACCTAACCCAGGTGAACATCTTGACACGAATAATTATTGAAAGTAATGGCAAAAACCTCAGTTACATTTGTGCCACCTAATAGCAGAAACTTTGATATCAACAGTTTTCCTCTCATTTGCTTTACAGTAAACTTTTCAGCACTTCCTCGTTCCCTAAAAATACTCTCAAGAAGTAGAAGTGGAGAAGGAGGGGAAACATATATTCCTCTAACCTGACCAAACCTTAGCATTTGCTCCTGGGGTTTTAGATGATGCCTTCTCCCATTTACTCAGACCCAAATATTTATACGACAGGCACCCCATATATGCATCCACACAGTTCCTTCTTAGAGACACACACTCAGGCACACGCAGACACACAGACAGCTGAGTCATGCTGGAAGGTCCCTAGTTGTCCATTCTGTTCTTTTCTGCCTTCAAACACCAGCCTTCAACAACACTTCCCAAGACCGCGGCTCTGTGTCCTTCCCACTGGTTGATTCTTTGGGTTTCTCACCAAAATTTCACAGTGGGAACATTATGCTGGCTCATTTCCTCCCTGCTTTTATGGTCTGTCCTATTCATTAGTAACACTATGAAGCGGCTTGTAAAATGCATCAGAAACAAGGTCTCCTCTGGAGGACCTGAGAAGCCAAGCCTAGGTGTGGCACAGTCAGGCTTTGCCCTCATGACAGAAGGGGTCATATTTCTCCCCTGAACAAGATGAGACACCTAATAGGGTTACCTACTCATGGGATAGCTGTGGCCGGCTGAGTGTTCACACCACCAAGGAAGTACATGGGGACAGAGCTTCATGGGATCTTGGAGAATGTCCTCCAAGGCCCTGCTCAGGTGATCTGATCAGAATTAACCCCTTCTGCTGCCTCCCTGGGGTGTGGAGGGAGTCAGGGAGAATCAGTGAGGAATTAATTATATGTGGTTTCTTGTGTCCCTGTATGGATAGATGTGTATGCGTATTGTCTGTTGACTCCATGAATTGTTAAGTGCGTGCAAGTCTGGATTGTCAGATTGTCATATATGTTAATGTCAGGGTGTTGATCTCGTTCTCTGTGGGTGTGTATTCATATTTCATTGTTCCCTGCTTATTTCTCTAGCCCATCTTACACCATTCTATCTTCTAAACATAGCCTCTTCTTGAATTCCTTACTTCTCTCCAATCACTCTGTCCCTCCCTCTGACACTGTCTTTGCATTTTTCTCTGACTCTGTTAGCTCCGTTCCTTTATCTCACCTGCCTCTCCCTCCTCCCCCTCCTTCTCCTTGTCATCTTCCTTCTTCTTCTCATTCTCCTCCTCCTTCTTCCTCCTTCTTTCTTCTTCTTCCTCCTCTCTATCCCTTTCCCTCATCTCCCTCCTCCTCCTCATCCTCCTCCTTCTACTCCTTCTTCCTCCTCTTCCTCCCCCTTCTTCCTCTCCCCTCCCTGCCCTGTCACTTACACACACTATTTTCTTTCCTCCTTCCACACTCACCTCACCTGATGAACCCCCCCTTCACCCCTCAGCATGGCCATCACTTCTTCTGGCCTGAGTCCCTAGATGGTAACTGTTCCTGCTGGGTAAGCACCCACAAGTGCCTCCCTTCCCCATTTGGAACTCCCACTAACTGTACTGCCACTCCCTAGTTCACTGCGTCTTCCCTGGCCAGAGTGGCCTTGCATTGTGTCATCTTAGTTAAATTGAAAGCATTTCCCCAAATTCCCTTTCCTGCAGTGTTCTGTGTTAAAGTGGGCCAACCAACTTGGGTGAGCTTTGGAAAGTGGGTGTGAAGCAGCAGTTGTGTTTATGCTCCAGGGGTCAATGTGAGCTGAGGCTCTGCTGCATCTCACACTCATTGTCGTGGATTTGATGGCTCATCTTGTTGGGAGATTGCAGACAGCAGGCAGGGCTGGGGCTCCTCCACCTCCTGCCAATCTCCTCTTTTACTTTTTCTAACGTCTGTGCCAGATTTGGGTGCAGTTCCATGGTCCTTCCAAAGCTCACGGCATCACTAAGTTTAGAAGTCTGGAGGCACTGAGAGACTGACAGGTTCCAGGGAGGGACAGAGGCAGGTTCCAGTTTTCCTTGGTATGTTCCAGCTCATCCTCATGGGTTCCATGTTGTTCTTGCTCTCTCGCATTTCATGTCCGTAATCACTTACCAATGCACAGCCCTGCTGAATGCAGGTTCAGCATCCAATGCAGGGCAATAGGCTTACATAAGCAGCACCACCAACCGGCACAGTCACGTAAGGCCCAACCCTATCATAAACCCCTTATATCACTCATACTGTTTCTGCTTCTTTGACCTGATAAACAGCCTAAAACCTCCCAGAGGACAGGATTTCAACTCAACTCGCAAATTAACATGATTGTTTACTGTTGAATTCCCAGAATTGAGAATGCACCCACCACTTGGGAATAGCTCCATAAGAATGCCCTGCACTCAACCACAACATTGATGTACTCGCCTAGTGGTCTATGCGCATGTCTGCACACCTAGGCATTTCTATAGTTCTTATGAGATCAGCTGTCATAAGAACTGGCAGTGGATCTCATATTGGCAGCCCTGGATCAAATATGTCCTACTTATAGGTTATCCTTGGTCCAGAGGGCTTTTAAATTTTTGAATTAGTTGTAACATTTAGAAGTCAAATTTCACATACAAAATCCAGGTTTTAAATTTTTCTTTATAAAACTGGGCCAGGTGCGGTGGCTCACCCCTGTGGTTCCAGCACTTTGGGAGGCTGAGGTGGGTGGATCGCTTGAGTCCAGGAGTTTGAGAGAAACCTGGGCAATATGGTGAGACCCCGTCTCTACAAAAGATACAAAAATTAACTGGGTGGGGTAGCACAAGCTTGTGGTATCAGCTACTCGGGGGGATGAGGTGGGAGAATAGCTTGAGACTGGCAGGCGGAGGTTGCAGTGAGTCATGATTGCACCACTGGACTCCAGCCTCAGTGACAGAGCAAGACACTGTCTCAAAAAAAATCAATAGCTCAAGCAACATGGAGCCGACTTTCCCCATGGCAATAACTGTGTAAAGATGAAGAACTGATGTACCCTTTACATGGGACTTGTGCCCTCTGCTTCCCACCCCCACCCAGTCCCCTCATTTACATTCCTTTCTGTCCCCTCTAGAACACTGAGTTTGAAAAGTTCTACCTCTGGCTTCTTTGTCATGGAAAAGAATAAGCTACTTGTGCTAGCCCATATTTCTATGTCTCTGTAACTTGCAGCAGAATATAATCCTAAGTGACAAAACTGGCATCATCGTATTATACTATTAAGAGTCCAAAAAGAGGGATATACAGTATTTGATCGAAATGTCTTCCCTTGAGTTAGTTGCGCACATGTTCTGAATCCAAATTAACATATGCAATGGTCTTTTTCCTTAAATTTAAGCCATGCATTTCCATTTGTACAGTCTCCCCAGGGCAGGGAGATGGGAGTGGCTGCTCCCCTTTGTTTAGCTTGTTCCCCAGCTCTCTAAAAGGCGTGAGACCTTTATTCTAGACTCATCAGTTCCCCATCACCATCTTGGTGCTCTCTTGCTTGGCTCTCTCTCTCGCTCACTCTGTGTCCCTCTCTTCTCCCTGTAGCCAATGACATTGGTCCCTCACTACACACCTGCACATTGTCTCTGGCACTGCTCACAAGTGCTTGCGACTCACCACATGCTGCCTTTACTGTAGCTTGGCTTCTGGATGGAGCAAATTCAATATGACTGAGCCCACCACTCAGCCATGCTGTTAGCATGACAAGCCAGGGGTGTCCCGGCCTCTTTCTCTGCCTCGAGTTATATTATTTGGTTAGTACAGCTTTATTAGATGCCCAACATAATTTCTATACGCACATTTATATGCATCTTCATTTCTATATGCAAGCTTAATTGTGTACACACATGCACTGGTGTTTCCTAGAGCATATATATATATATATATGTATATATTCTGTCATTTTTTTAATACATTGAGTATGTGTGCAATGCTGTGCGTGAATACATTTATGAGAGAATATCTGTATATTCAAGTGTTTTCTGTAGATTTTGATCTCATTTAATTTATATAAACATCTTATAGATAGCATGATCTGCATTTATAATGAGAACATTCAGGCTTAGAGGGGAAAGTCCTTTGGCTACAGTGACACAGCTTTAAGTTATTTGTTGCAGATGCTCTTGGTGCCACCCCTTTCTCACCCTCACCCCCTTAGCAAGTGCACCTGTCACCTAACCACTGCAAATGGAGTCTGCTAACAGGTCACACCTGCACGCCTTGCTCACTGTCACCCAGAAGTTCACATCCCTTCGCAGGGGACACCCTGGGCTAATGTCTCCCTGATGTGGAGGCATAAGAGCCCACCAGTTCTTACCTTCCAGGAGAAGGTGAGAGAAACATGTTCAGGCAGAAGGAGGAGTTCGACTAATGGGATTTCAGGAGCAATCTAGTCTGAATCCTTGTCTTTGGCTCTGTCGTTTGGGAACCCGATCTAGACATCATTGCATCAGAATTGGAGCATGGGTTCTATCTAACTACAAAGCCAGGGGCGGTTCCTCCACACCACACTGCATCCTCCCTGGCTGTTTGTGTTACAATTCATGCTCATCCAAGATGATTTTCCTATACCTTTCTCCAGAGGTAGCAATGAATAGGAATTGTTTGTTTGTTTAAATGCAAAACGGAAGCTGTTTTAGACTGTGACGCTGCATAATGGACATTGTGCCTGTTACATTACATTTTATGGTTTTATAGCAATTACATTGCATTTTATGGTGTCATAACATATTACATTTTATGGCTTAATATCAGCTTTAATACAAGACACCATGGCCCAGAATTTTAACAAGCGAAAGCGTCTCCTGGTGAGATGGTAATGGGCTTTCTGCATGACCACATGCCTGCCAGCAGGAGGCCAGGGAAGATGAGTCAGGGGACAGATTTCCCTCAAGCCTCTGTAGCCACCCCGCTAGGGGTCCTTGTACAAACTAGTTGAACTGATGCTGCTCTAGGCGCGCAGCCCTTTGTCTCTCACTCACCCCCATTTTCTTGTCCAGGTAACAGATAGGATATAATCCTCTTAAAGCACAAAGCTACTCATGCCATGACTCTGCTTGAAACCTGTGTATAATTTCCCATTGCTATTGGAGCCAAGTCCAAACTAAGCCTATGGCTCAAGGAAGGACTTTCACGTTCTTATCCTCAGGCTTGGCTCATTTATAAACCACCACGTACCCTATGCTAAAGCCACAGTGAGCTTCCTACCATTCTCAAATGTGCCGCGCCCTTTTGCTCCTCTGTGCCTTTGCACATGCTGTTCCTTCTGCCTGGAACCCCTTCCTGGATCTTTTTTTTTCTATTCATTCATTCAGTAAGTATTTATTGAGCACCTACAATGCTTGGCATTGTTCTGACAACTGGGAATCCAGCAGTAAATGAAACACACAAACCCTCTACTCTCGTGGAGCTCACCTTCTAGTGGAAAGAGGTGACGTGGTATTAGTCTTTCAAAACTCAACTCATGTCACCTCCTCCAGGAAGCCTGCCCTGATGGGCCCAGGTAGTGAGATATGCATTCTATTCCATGCCTGTGTCATAACACTTATCACAGCAATTGTAGTCATCCATTCACTTCTATGTCTTCCCCAAGGGCAGAGACAATGCCTTACCCATTTTTACTTTTGTATTGCTATCACCAAGCAAGGTCCCTGGTTCAGCAAGTTGATCAAATAAACGAAAGAACAAAGCAAGAGGAAAAAATGGTTAGTGTGCTTTAGGGGTGCCAGTGAGATTCCACTGCCACCAGGAAACATTTCCAGTACAAATGTAGCAAATCCTGCCACTAGAAATTCACCCCTTTGGGTTAAGCATTGCCTGTTCCCAGCAGCTCCTTTGAATTCCAATGGCCCTGGGAGTAAGATGTTTGCATGAATAATTCCATCAGAGTTCTTAGGAGCTGGCTGGAGAGAACAGGACTGAAGCAAGCTGCTCACCTGCACTGGAAGATAAAAAGAGGAGACAAAAAAGGAGGCTTTGCCCAGGGCTCTGGCCTGAGTTCTGGAAATTTGTTGCAGATGTTGACAAACACATTGGCCAAAAAGCCTTGGAAATCTCAGCTGTTAGAGGGGTGCTGTAGGAGAATGAAAAGAGCTTGGCATCAGGTTCCAGCCCTGGCTCTGCCACTGACCTGCTGTGTAATCTCTCTGCGAAACCCTCAGTCTCCCTTGGCCTCAGTTTCATGAGCTATAAAACAATGAGACTGAACTATATACAATCAGATACCTTCTCAGGAGTCAGCAGAGCTCAGTGCTTCAAATCCCAGTGCCACATTTTTCAGCGGTGACCTTGGACAACCTACTTAACCCTATGTGCCTCAGTTTTCTCATCTATAAAATAGGGAGAGGTATAAAATGTTATACATTCCTCAAAGGGTTGGTTTAAGGACTTAATAAGTTAATACAAATAAAGAATTAGCACAGAATCTGGGGTACCATAAACACTCGATAAAGGTTAGTGATTATTTAATAAACCAAAGGGTGAACATTAGAATCTCTGCAAACCACAGAAGGCCAAAGCTGGAAAAGACTCTAATAAAAATAACAGCAGACCTGTATCGGGGCTCACCATCCACCAGACACTGTGCCAAGTGCTTTATAAGTAGCATCTCCTCACAGTAATCCTATGATGTTAGTGTTGTTTTCCCTGATTTACCAATAAAGACCAGAGCAGGTGAATAATGTCCCCAAGTTCACAGAGGTGGTAAATGGCATAGCCAGGGCTTAAACCAGGCTCTACCTGATGCCAAAGATTTTTATCTAATATGGGAATTTTCAGCCATTCTAGCCATTCTTTCTCTAATTTTTTTTTTTTTTTTAAAGGGTCTTGGGTCTTGCTCTGTCACCAGGCTGGAGTATAGTAGTGCAATCATAGCTCACTGCAGTCTCAACCTCCTGGGCTCAAGTGGTCCTCCCACCTCAGCATCCTGAGTAGCTGACACTACAGGCGTGTGCCACCACACCTGTCTAATTTAAAAAAAAATGTTTTTGTAGAGATGAGGTCTCGTCTCGCTATGTCACCCAGGCTGGTCTCAAACTGCTGGTCTCAAACTCCTGGTCTCAAGCCATCCTCCTGCCTTGGCCTCCCAAATTGCTGAGATTACAGGCATGAACCACTGTGCCCAGCTAAATATTTTTTTGATCCCACGACTGTCTCCTCTCCCTTGGTGACTTCAATTACACATACATTATTAATAGACTGCTTGAAGTTGTCCCACATCTCATTGATGCTCTATTCATTTAAAAAATATGTTTTCTTTGTGTGTTACACTTTGGATAGTTTCTATTACTAAGTCTTTGAGTTTTCTCATTTGTTCTTTGGAATATCTAATCTGCTGTTAATACACTTCTGTGTAGTTTTCATCTCACACATTGTAGTCTTCACCTCCAGAAGTTCAATTGGGTATTTTTCATGTCTTCTATAGTTCTACAGAACATTTTTTTAAACCTATGGAATATGGTTAGAATAACCGTTTTCATGTCCTTGTCAGTTAATTCTAACATCTGTGTCTGTTCTAGGCTGGTTTCAATGGGTTGATTTTACTCCTCCTTAGGAGTCATGTTTTCCTGCTTCTTTGCATGCTTGGTAATCTTTGATTTAATGCCAAACAGAGCTGGTCACATGACCTAATTCTGGCGAATGAAACACGGACCCAGGACAGTAACAGTTCTAGTCCGCTAGCCATCGATTGGCTTAGGAATGAACACGTCACCCAACTCTGCCGGGAGCTTTTTGGGAAAGGCTTCCTCAATCTTAGGAAAGAGATCGGTTCCACTGGATGTGGCCATTTCCTGATGAGACAACAGGGACTGGTGCATTTACTGAGCACTTGCTGTGTGCCTGGCCCTGTGCTAAATGCATTAAGTCATGTGATTCTCAACAGCAAGCTTTTGTAGTACATAGTATCGAGATGTCTATTTTACAGATAAGGAAACTGAGGTTCAGCATGGTGAGCGCCCTTTGCCAAGGTCACATGCGTAGCCAAGGGCAGAGGCAGGATGGGAAGCCAGGCCTTTCTTACTCCAGAGCCTGTGACCTTAAAACCCTCTTCTATACTTCCTCTGAAAAAAAAAAGCCTAACCCAGATGAGACCCCTCATTCCACTGATCAATATTCCTGTTGCTCAGAACCAAGTAATTGGGGCTGACAAAGGGTGCCAAGAAGTCCCCCTAATGAGCTTGTTCAGCTCCTCTTCTGAACGGTGTTCCCTGCTGGGCCCGGGGGCCTCTTCTTTCAATATTGACGTCTGTCTGAGACACTCGGAACCTGCCACGGACGGAGGAACATATGCTGCTAAGATTTAAAGAGAGAAAGGAAGAGAAAAAACACAAATCCCCTCAACAAAGCTACTACTCAGAACCGCAGGCCCAGCAAACCCCTGTACATCTGGAGACACTGCAGTAGAAGCAGCTAGATCAGAAGCCAGCAGACCTACAAGGTGCTTGGCTAGGCTCCTGAACCCGGGGTCTGCTCAGCAGCGCCCTGGAGAGCTTGCTAAGCTGGGCAAGTCTGCTCTGGCAAAGGGGACGATGCCTCCTTGCCAGGAGTGTTCCTGGGGGAGCTGAGATTCTAGATTTCTCAGCCTGCTCCCAGGTCCTGCCCAGCCCACAGCCCCCTAGAGGACTAGAGTCAAGCTCCAGGAAGGCATGTTTCTGGAGAGTGATAAAGAGGTTGGGACAACAGAACTGTCCTTTTCGAGAAGGGCAATGCTATGTAAGGAGTCCTGGCTGTGGAGTCAGATAGTTCTGGGTTCAAATCCATAATAATAAATCTGTAATCATCCATAATAAGGGGGTTATCCTCTCTAGCAAATGGGGATTTCTGCACTCAACAAATGTTCATATGCCTGGAGATTACGACATACAGAGTCATAGGGATGCAAATAAAATGCCAAACATAGAGTCTGACGCATTAAATGTCCTTAAGAAGTACAGAAACTCCTGATGCATATGCAGGTGCCACCACCCCATAGCTGCCCTGTCCATAAAGACAGTGTTACATGGCTGTGTAAAATGGGCTTCGGTGACAGAGTTTATTCTCTAGCCTAGCTGCAAACGCAGTCATGCAATCTTGGGTAGTTAATCCATGTGAAGGGTAATTTTGTGTGTCAACTTGACTGGTCCATGGGGTACCCAGACATTTGGCCTAATATTATTCTTAATGAACCTGTGAAGATTATTTCTGGATAAGATTGACATTTTATTTATTTATTTTTATTTTTTGAGACGGACTCTTGCTCGGACACCCAGGCTGGAGTGCAGTGTCGTGATCTCGGCTCACTGCAACCTCTCCCTCCTGGGTTCAAGCAATTCCCATGCCTCAGCCTCCTGAGTAGCTCGGCTTACAGGCACACGCCACCATGCCCGGCTAATTTTTTGTATTTTAGCAGAGACAGGGTTTCACCATGTTGCCCAGGCTAGTCTCAAACTCCTGAGCTCAGGCAATCTGCTAGCCTTGACCTCCCGAAGTGCTGGGATTACAGGCGTGAGCCACTGCGCCCTGCCTGAGACTAACATTTTCATTGGTAGATTGAGTAGAGTACACTCTCTAATATGGGTAAGTCTCATCCAATCAATTGGACCAATCCAATCCAACCCAATCCAAAAATTGAGGACCTGAATAGAACAAAAAGGCTGAGTAAGAGGGAACTTCTCCTCCATGACTGCTTGAGCTGGGCTATCCATCTTTCCTGGCTTTGAACTTGAACTGAAACATAGGCTCTTCTTGAGTCTCAAGCATGCTGGCTTTCAGACTGGAACTTACTCCATCAGCCCTCCTGGTTCGCAAACGTTTGGACTCAGACTGGAATAATGCTTCCGCTCTCTTTGGTCTCCAGCTTGCCAAGATCTTGGGACTTCTTGGCCTCCATAATCATGGGAGCGAATTCTTTGTAATTAATAAATCTTTTTCTCTCAGTGGGTTATGTTTCTCTGGAGTATTCTGACTAATACACTGTACTTTCCTAATTCTGTTTCCTCATCTGGAAACTGATGAGGATCTTTCTTACTTCACGGGTTGTTGTGAGGACAAGCAGTTACGGCATAAATTACAATATAGTTTGCAATGTGCTATGAAATGGGTAAGAATAGGGGGTTTGGGGCCCAAAGAAGCACGTGACTCAATCTTAAAGAATAGCTTCTTATAAAAGGAGAGCAGAAGGAGTGGTTGATGTCCAAAAGAGAGTATGGAAAGCGTGTTTCAGGAAGTGGGAAAAGCATATGCAAAGTCTTTGAGGCCAAACAGTGCATGGCCTTATCAGAAGGTTGAACGTAGCTCAGTATTTCCGGGGCCAAACCATGGAAACCTTGTAACCAAACCATATAACCCTTTCTCGTTACATTAATGGTTTGGTCTTTATCTCGAAGGAAATGGAAAGCTACTGAAAAAATTTTAGGCACAGCAGTGACGTGAATCTAGGGATTTTAAAGAATTTATTTTAAGCTCTCTGAATCTCAGTCTCTTTATGACTAACGTCAAAAAACAGTTCCACCTGCTTCACTGAGTTTTTGCAAAGACCAGCTGAAGTTATGTACCTTAAAGTGCTTTGCAAGTCATTGAGTGCTTGGCAAACAGAAGGCAGGGTTATTAACCAATAAGTCAACATTGTTATATCGACTTCAAGGCTTTCATCCCCAGAAGTTCCTCTAACCAAAGCCACAAGTCAAATAAGATATGGGGTAAGAACTTATTTGGCAAACTCTAAAACTTTTGATGAGAGTTAGAGATTTGCTAGTTGCCTTTCCAGTATTTGTGTTAATTTGGGTCTTACAAGAAGCAGATGCCCAGATGAGGTTAAACATGCAAGAAGTTTATTAGGGGAAAATACCTGTGAGGGAAAATGGGAAGGGAGCCAGGGGAGAGGGGAGCTGGGACATTCACCAGCCCGATGCAGTTCTAATCCCAAGTGAGGGGTAGAGAGCGAGAAAGAAGAGTGGGTAGAGGCATCTTGGACTGCAATGCAAGGTTGTTCAGCAAGGCCAGTGGGGAGTCCTTGAGCCAAAGTCACCTGTCAGGGGAGTCGTGTCTCTCCAGAATGCAACTGTCTTAGTATTCCTGCTGCACTCAGCCACCGGCTGGAAGCAGCCCTGGGGGGACATGTGGCCGTTGCATAAATGCAATGATGGATTTCAGAGCACAGCAGCTGAAGCCCTAGATCCATCATGCTCCCTGCAGCAGAGATCTGAGAGGTGCGTGCTCACAGTTGCCACAGTACCCAATGCCCTTCTTGATTTTTGTTTAGGAATCTGCTCCTTTCCTGCTCTCCGTCCTCATACCCAGGCCTGAGCCAATCAGAGCATCACAGTGCCCTAGGTGCAGCCATTGGTGCATTCACAGACACATAACCTAAGCTGATCCAATCAGAGAGAATTCAGAGTTTTAAGAGGTGCATTGGGGAAAAGATGCTCCTATCTTTTCTCTGGATTTGAACCTGGAAGGATGAAATTCAGGAGTCTCTGGGCAGGGCAGCTCACGCCTGTAATCCCAACACTTTGGGAGGCCGAGGCAAGCAGATCACTTGAGCTCAGGAGTTCGAAACCAGCCTGGCTAATATGGTGAACCCCCCTCTACTAAAAATATAAAAATTAGCCGGGCATGGTGGCGGGCACCTGTGGTCCCAGCTACTCCAGAGGCTGAGGCAGGAGAATCGCTTGAACCAGGGAGGTGGAAGTTGCAGTGAGTCGAGATCTCGCCACTGCACTCCAGAGGGAGACTCCGTCTCAAAAAAAAGAAAAAGAAAAAGAAAAAAAAAGAAAAGAAAAAGAAATTCAGGAGTCGAGGCAGCGCCATTGATCCAGCAGGAGAGCTCCACAATCGGAGAAAGAGAAGTTGCACACCAACATATCATTTGACCTCTTTTTTCTCAGACATGCTTGAAGCCAGGATTACTCTCATGACACTTTAACTTTGAAAAATCTGTGTATTCCAACTTTTTCATTTAAAAAAATGTAAGAGCTTTATTGAGGTATAATATGCAACAAACAGCATAGACTTAAAATGTGCAACTTGATGTTTTGACATATGTATACACCAGTAAAACCATCTCTACGATCAAGATAAAGAACATATCCATCACCTTCTGAGTTTCCTCCTGCCTCTTTTAATCCTTCTCTCTCAACCCCTGCCTTGGGCAATCTGATTTCTGTCACTGTGGATGTTTTCATTTCTAGAATTTCATATCAATGGAATCATACAGTATATACTTTTTTTGTCTGACTTCTCTCACTCAGCATAATTATTTTGAGATTCATCCATGTTATGTGTATCAACAGTTCATTCATTTCTATTGTTAAGTAGTATTCCATCGGATGGATACATCAGTTTGTTTATCCATTCACCTGTTGATGGACATTTGGGTTGTTTCCAGTTTGGGGCTATTACAAACAAGGCTGCTATAAGCATTGTGTGTGAGTCTTTACAGGAACACACGCTTTTATTTCTCTTTGGTATATACTTAGGAGCGGACAAGATGAATCTGATGGCAGATATAGTTTACTTTTTTTTTTTTTTGAGACGGAGTCTTGCTGTGTTGCCCAGCCTGGAGTGCCATGGCGCAATCTCGGCTCACTGCAGCCTCCAAGGTTCAAGCAATTCTTCTGCCTCAGCCTCCCAAGTAGCTGGGATTACAGGTGCGTGCCACCATACCCGGCTAATTTATGTATTTTTAGTAGAAGCAGTGTTTCAACATGTTGGCCAGGCTGGTCTCAAACTCCTGATCTCAGGCGATCTGCCCGCCTTGGCCTCCCAAAGTGCTGGGATTACAGGTGTGAACCACTGCACCCAGGCTAGTTTACCTTTTTAAAGAAATGTCAAACTGGGTTCCAAAATAGTTCTACAATATTACATTTCTACCAGCAGCATGTAAGAGTGTCTCCCAGCCTGGTGCAGTGGCTCATGCCTGTAGTCCCAGCACTTTGGGAGGCCAAGGCAGGAAGATTGCATGAGCCCAGGAGTTCAAGAGTAGCCTGGGAAACATGGTGAAACCTCATCTCTACTAAAATTTAAAAAAAAGAAATTAGCTTGGTGCAGTGGTGCATGCCTCTAGTCCCAGCTACTCAGGAGGCTGAGGTGGGAGGATGGCTTGAGCCTGGGAGGTTGAGGCTCCAGTGAGCTCTGATCATGCCACTGCACTCCAGCCCGGGTGACAGAGTGAGACTGTCTCAAAAAAAAAGAAAAAAGAGTTTCAGTTCTTCCACATCCTTGCCAATACTCAATATAATTCCTTTTAATTTTAGCCATTCTAAAATAGGTGTGTAGTGGTATCTCATTGTTGTTTTAGTTTGCATTTTCCTAATGACTAAGGAGATCGAGCACATTTTGATGTGCTTATTTGTCATCTTTATAGCTTCTTTGGCAAATTATCTGTTCAAATATTTTGCCCAGTTTTTAAATGGCTTATTTATTTACTTATTATTGAGTTTTGAGAGTTCTTTACATATTCTAGATGCAGATCCTTTGGGTATGATTTGCAAATATTGTCTTCCAGCCCTTGGCTTGTCTTTTCATTTTCTTCACAATGTGTTTGAAGAGCAAAAAGTTTTAATTTTAATGAAGTTTAATTTGTCAATTTGTTCTTTTATAGATTGTACTTTAGGTGTCAGATCTAAGAAATGTTTGCCTATACCAAGATCACAAAAGTTTTCTTCTATATTTTTTTCTAGAACAGAGTTTCTCAACCTTGGTACTCTTGACAAATGGCTTTAGATAATTCTTTGCTGTTGGGGTCATTATATGCATTATAAAATGTTTAGCAGTGCCTCTGGCCTCCACCCACTAGATGCCTATAGCATGCTCACTCCACTTATGACAACCAAAAATATCCTAGACATTGCCACATATTTCCTGGGTGGTGGGGTAGGGGGTGTCAAATTGCCCCCATTAAGAACTACTATTCTAAGAATTTTATAGTTTTAAGCTTTGCATTTAGATCTATGATCCATTTTGAGTTAAATTTGCTTTCATACAAGGTATGGATCCAAGTGCTGTTTTGTTTTTTGGAGTGGTTTTTTTTGGCATCTAGATATCTAATTCTTCCAGCACCATTTGATGAGAGGGCTTCCTTGTACCACTGAATTATCTTTACACCTTTGTCAAGACTCGATTGTTTATGTATACATTTGTGTATTTCTGGACTCTCTATTCTGTCCCATCAGTGATGAATATGTTGGTCTATTTTTTTTTTGCCAATGCCATACTATTTGGTTACTATAACTGTAAGAGTCTTGAACATGATTCTTCTTTATCAAAGTTGTTTTGGCCATTGTAGATACTTTGCATTTCATATGAATTTTAGAATCAGTTTGACAATTTCTACCAAAAATAAAGCCAACTGGGATTTTGATTGGGATTGCACAGATCAATTTGGGGAGAACTGACATCTTATCAAAATTGAGGCTTCTCACATATAAACATGACATATTTCTCCGTTTATTTAAGTCTTCTTTAATTTTTTCTTTAAATGTTTTGTACCTTTCATTGTACAGTTCTTTCACCTTTTTTGGTCAGATTTATCCCTAAGTATTGAATTTGTTGTAAAGGGTATTTTAAATTTCAATTTCCAATTGTTTGTTGCTAGTGTATAGAAATAAAATTGATTTTTGTATATTGATCTTGTGTCCTGCAACTTTGCTAGACTCATTAATTAGATATGGTAGTTTTATGTAGATTACATAGGATTTTCTACATAGATAATCATGCTGTCTGCAAATAAAGATAGTTTTACTTTCCAATCTGGATGCCTTTTGTTTCTTTGTCTTGCCTTATTTCACCAGCAAGGACCTCCAGCACATTGTTAAATAGAAGATGTGCTAGTATATCCTTGTCTTATTCTGATCTTAGGAGATAGTATCTAGTTTTTACCATTAAGTATATTGTTAACTGTGGGAATCCCTTTTAAGATTTGTTTAGTGTTCAGTCTAGGGATAATTATTCCCCACCAATGAGTGAGACCCGTCTGTAGCCTATTCAATGCCCTGAGATCCATGAGGTTTTCCAGTCTGGCAAATGGGAACAGACACTGTTCTTGGTCCTATGTAAATGCCAACACTGTTATTTCTAATCCTTTCTGATAATTCTTTCCCCGAACTTGGGTCATTTCCTCAAATGTGCAGGCTGATCCCTCCTGTCTTGAAAATCCAAGGATACTCTTTGGCCAATCTTTGGCTTTCTCCCTCTGTGCAACTCTCTTCTCTCCACTATTCCAATCTGGGTCCTCCAGACACCTTGGCCTCCCCAAACTTTCACTTCTGTCTCCTTAATTTAGGGAGTCTCCTCGAATCCTCCTCTTCAGGCTGCAGCGTGGAAAGTCTCTCAAAGCAGTATGCTGGAGCAAACCCAGGGCTCAGTTTGTTTCCTGTCTTTCAAGGTTAACTATCCTCTGTTTCCTGAGGTCCAAAGTTGGAAAACCATTGCATCATACATTGTATCTATTTTTTGGTTGTTTGAAGCAGGAGGAAAAAAAATCTCATCCCTGCTACTCCCTTCTCATGAGGAGCAGAAGTTTGTTCAATTGTTGAACTAGTATATTCCAAGTTTGTGTTGGGATTCCCATTGCTGCTTGCAAAAACATGCCAATTATTATAGTTACATAACCTGTCTGGCCTGGGAAAGATTGAGCCAGAGTCTTATCCTGCTCTAGATAAAATGCCAGAGAATGGCCAGAAGTGATGGTAATTCTTTTTAATTATTCCAAAATAAGGGGTTTGGACAGAAAGTATTTGGGTGGTATTGAGAGGTGGTAAAGCCCACAGAATCTGGAATTACAAAAGACTTGGGTTTGCATTCTAACCCAGTGACCTTCTAGTCATGTGTGACCTGGGAAAAAGTTACTTACATTCCCTGATCTTCAGTTTCCTTATCTATGAGATGGGAATTAATTATAACCGTACCTAACTGATAACGAGATTGTTTGAGGAGTCACTAGAATGAAAACTGTGAAGCTCAGTGCCTGGCAGGTAGTAAATTATATACTATTATATGAAAAATGATAGCTGTTATTATCATTAACATGCTATGTTATACTAATTCAATCCTTTTGACAATGATCTAACTTTGATTTTGCCTTGTCTGCATCTATAACCCTAATAAAGCTTAGATTTGTTATATATTTGAGTTGGATAGGCCTAATACCCTGTCCCCCAAAATTGTGTGAGCTGTGATGTCAGCCCCAAAATCAGTAAGAATCAACAGTGGCCTAATTTAGTTGATCAAAGCTGAGAACAAAGACTTGGGATCTGGTTCCCATGCAGATATTTGGGCCCTGAATTATTTAAATTATTTGATTGGACTGTTGTGCTGAAGATATCTATCACTGCGACTGCCCAACCACAGAGCATCCTAAAGGGAAATGCCCCACCTCCATGCCCTGGTTAAGATATGAGCCCAGTAACCCTTGACTCTGGCCCACTGCTGATTGGACCACACCTGATTAGATATGAGCCACCAGATCAGGTCTGATCCAGTCAGTGACATAGGCCTTGGCCTGGTAAAGAAGAGAGGAGTCTCTCTCTTCTGGAAATTTGGACTATGTATAGTATATCCAGAGAACTAAATATACCCGGAGACCAAAATAGTTATACTTTGGCACTGAAGTAGCAAAGTCATGAGGTTGACTTCTGGCTGGAGAGGCTCTGATAGACCAGAAGCAGGCAGAGGTTTGGAGGCAGCAGAACCATGGGTAAGCAATGAAAGGGTGCCCCCAAATCTCAGATTGAAAGGTAATCCCCAGTGTTGGAGGTGTGGCCTGGTGGGAGGTGAGTGGATCATGGGGGTGGACTTCTCATGAATGGTTTAACACCATCCCCTTGGTGCCTTCTTTGCGATAGTGAATGAGTTCTTGTGAGATCTGGTTGTTTAAAAGTGTGTGGCACCTCCCCTTGTTCTCTCACTCCTGCTCTCACCACGTGATACATCAGCTGCCCCTTCACCTTCTGCCATGATTGTAAGCTTTCTGAGGTCACCCAAAAGCTGAGCAGATGCCAGCCATGCTTCCTGTATGTACAGCCTGCAGAACTGTGAGCCAATTAAACCTCTTCTCTTTATAAGTTACTCAGATTCACGTATTCCTTTAGAGCAACCCAAGAATGGCCTAACACACCCAGTAAGTAGAGAGAGTAGAATGAACCCACAGAGGAAACATGGCAGGCTAGAGCCCAGCTAGTCCCCAAGCCTGCTGAATTCCCAACAGTTTCCATTTCATTTCTGGCTCCTGCTCACAGCTATCTCTTTTCAAAACAGCTTTTTCTGTTTTGAAATTAACAAGTAACACATTATCACTGGAAAAAAAAAAAATCAGAAGAACCCCAGAGAAGAATCTAAATGTAACACAAATTCTCATCTTCCCAGAACAGTGCATTTCCTTCCTGTCTTTTTTCCATGCAATCACAGATATAAATTTTTTTTCAGAAAATTTAGATCATATTATTTATTAGGTATTTTATTTGTTTACTGTAACTTAACAATGTATCATTTCCCACCACTTTAGGAGGCCAAGGTGGTAGGATTACTTGAAGTTGGGAGTTCAAGACCAGCCTGACCAACATGGTGAAACCTCACCTCCACTGAAAATACAAAAATTAGCTGGGCATGGTGGCAGGCACCTGTAATCCTAGCTACTCGCTGAGGCTGAGGCAGGAGAATCGCTTGAACCCAGGAGACGGAAGTTGCAGTGAGCCGAGATCGTGCCACTGCACTCCAGCCTGGGCAACAGGGCGAGACTCCACCTCAAAAAAAAAAAAAAAAAGTATAATTAACTGTTCCCCATCTCAATAAATATTCTCTTCTAATATTCTTTTAAATGATTTTCTAGTATTCCATCCTAAGGATATGTCATCATGAATTTATATAATTCCTTGTCATTGAACAATTAGGTTTTTCAATGATTTTTTTCTTTGCTTTTCTAAATAATGTTGCAATGAACACAGCTGCAGCTAAATCTTTGCACACATAAGTGATTATCCCCTTATCATAAATTATTAGTAGGCCAATTGTTGGGTCAATGGGCATGCACATCTCTTAAATCTCTTATACATATTGTTCAATTACGCTCCAAGAAAGCTGTAAAAATTTATATTCCTACCAGTAGCGTGTGAATGAATCTCACCCAAGGAGGTTTTTGATTGATTCTGCCAGACCTTAGAGACCACATTTCTACTGTCTGCTATATGTCTGGTATACTGTAGGCACTCAATACCTGTTTGTTGACCCAAACTGAAGTGGTTAGGTGTCCTCCTTCTATCTTAAGGAGTGACTAGAGAGTTTTCTTTCTCTTGGGCTAAGTTGAGGGACCTGTGCTCCTTGCAGCCACCACAGCACCTAACACTTTTCCCTGCATGCTCTTCTTTGGGAAAATCATTTCTTTTTTTTTCTTTTTTTTTTTGAGATGGAGTCTCACTCTGTTGCCCAGGCTGGAGTGCAGTGGCATGATCTCAGCTCACTGCAACCTCCGCCTCCTGGGTTCAAGCGATTCTCCTGCCTCAGCCTCCTGAGTAGCTGGTACTACAGGGGTGTGCCACCAGTCATGGCTAATTTTTGTATTTTCAGTAGAGACAGGTTTTCACCATGTTGGCCAGGCTGGTCTCAAACTCGTGACCTCAAATGATCCATCTGCCTTGGCCTCCCAAAGTGCTGGTATTACAGGCATGAGCCACCATGCCCAGCCTGGGAAAATAATTTCTAATTTCACCAGGGAATGCAGAACCCCTGGGCAGCAGATCCAAGCCAGAGATCCTCCCCTCTTTCAATCTGTGATCTCCCAAGAGTGGAGTCTGTTCTTTTCTCTCACTAAAACCAGTTACTGAGTAGAGAAAGACAGAAGAAAATGAGACAGATGGAGAGCTCATTAAAACAATCAGTTATTTCAGTGCATTTGGACATGACAAAAGTACACCAGGGTGTGCGGATTTTTAATAAGGCCGGTGCCGAGAGAGCAGCCGCAGGACCGACAGGCAAAGAATGAGACATTGCTTTCTAGAAGGCACCTACTGTGATAATGTTACCTGCCATTTATGCTGCGGCAGAAAATAGACACAGAATCAGAGAACATTAAATCTGAGATAATGGGTTTTTTAATTGTTTTCAAATTTTGGATGAGCATTTTAATTGAAGTGGTTTGGAGGTTAATACAACTTTTGTATTTGATTATCTGGCAAGAAGTGGGGGGGGCAGAATAAAAGAAAAGTGGGGGAAATTGAGGTAGTCTTTAAAAAAAGCCTCTCATAACATGTAGCATGATAAATTCCATTTCTGTACAATCGTTTTCATTATATGTGTCAGAGGCAAAATGATTTCTGTACATAATTAGTGCCAAGATCAGAGAAATGCTGACACCCTGAGGTTCTAAGTTAACCCTCTGCAGGCTGAGAGGGAGAGAAATTTTTTACTCTTTCAATACACTTTTATTAAGAGTTAGAAGGGATCTCATACTTTGGAGTTGCCCACACAATGCCAGGCACTTTTTATAATTCTTTTTCAATCTCACAACAACTCTATGAGAATTTTGTTTTTACTCTTGTTTCAAAGATGAGAGGACTAGGGCTCAGAAAGGGTAAATGACTTGCTCAAGGTCACACAGCTGGTTAGAAAAGGCTAAGTTTTGATCCAAACCTAATTGATTCTGAGGTCAGTGTAGCAGAATGAAATCTTACATACCTGGGTTCAAATCCCCACACTTACAATTTAGGAGCTCTGTGAGGCTGGGTGCAGTCACTCACGCCTGCAATCCTAGCACTTTCGGAGGCTGAGGCCTAAGGAACGCTGGAGCACAAGAGTTCAAGACCAGCCTGAGAAACATAGGAAGACCCTGTTGCTACAAAAAAAAAAAAAAAAAAAATTTTAAATTAGCCAGGCATAGTGGTGCATGCCTGTAGTCCCAGCTACTTGGGAGGCCAAGGAGGGAAGATCACATAAGCCCAGGAGATCTAGGCTCTGTTAGCCAAGATCGTGCCACTGCACTCCAGCCTGGGCAACAGAGCAAGATCCTGTCTTAAAGAAGAAAAAATGAGCTCGTGATTTTGGGCTTATTATTCAATGTCTTTGAGCCTCAATTTTATCTTCTGTAAAATGGTAATAAAAATCTTAAAAGAATAGATAGACAATAATAGCATAGTTGTCTATTCATCGTTGTTTTTTTTTCTTTTGAGAATTTACTAAGGTAATTATGAAACACTTACTGTGGTTCCTAGGATAGGGCAAGTACTCAATAAACATTAACTGTTAGTATTAACGGCAATGTGCCCCCTGTATAAAGCTTCTTACTGTTTCCAAGGTCCTATGGGGAAAAGATTTCCGAGGCATGATCCTCACCTTCAATAGAGCTTACAGTCTCTTGAGATAATGGACCAAGATCTCCGAATTTCCAGGCAATCTAATAAGTGGACAAAAGGCTGGTGACCAAATATTCCTCCCCACTTTCCCAGGATTTCAAATATTATTTCAAATAATATTTTCAAATATTATCAAGGATCACTTGATGCCAGGAGTTCAAGACCAGCCTGGCCAACATGGTGAAACCCCAGCTCTACCCAAAATACAAACATTAGCTGGGCGTGGTGGCACCCAACTGTAATCCCAGCTACTTGGGAGGCTGAGGCAGGAGAATCACTTGAGCCTGGGAGGCGGAGGTTGCAGTGAGCTGAGATCGCACCACTGCACTCCAGCCTGGGTGACAGAGTGCGGGTCTGTCTCAAAAATAATAAAAATATAAAATGAAGAAATAAACCTCTCTCTGATCCTCTCTCATTCCTTGCACTTTATTCCCAACCCCGCTGACTCCCCACTTTGGCTTTCCCTGGGTCTCCTATCCTCACTCATCAGCTCCTACCGGCTCCTTGATTTTCTTCCCTTCCTGCTGCTCAGGGAAACAATCTAACTCAGCAGGCCCCTGGGACCCCAGCCTGCATCTCCACTGGGTCTCCCTGACTCCCTGGAAAAGCAAATCATCATGAATCACTTCCTCTCCGGACCAAAGACCAAAAGCATCCTTGACAACGTGAGCTGGTTCTGGCTCCTGACAGACCTTTTCAGATGGGACAAGCTTCAAATCAATTCCTATTTCTTCCAGGTGAGAGAGATGGCTGTTTGGTGACCCAGGAGGCCCCCATGAGTCTCCTCCAAGAAATCACTTTGACCTCTACTTTTCTGCTTAGATGAGCTGCCAGCTTCTCTGCAAACTCGGATCTTTCTCCAAATAATTCGCAGAAATGATTTTCCCCAAAGGCAAAGACAGGCCCATCCCCTTGTGCTGCCATCCTGCAGCAGAGCGGCATTCAGTAATTAAAGTAAAAATAATAAAGGAATAAGGCCAATAATAATAGCTAACCCTTATAAGCACATACTAGGTGCCAGACTCCAGACATATAGTAGCTTATTTGGCTCGCACCACAAACTTTTGCAGTACATAATATTCCCCACTTTGTCGATGAAGAAAATGAGACACAGAAAATTGGAGTAACTTGCCTGAGGGCACACAGCTAGTGAGTGAAAGAAGCTAAGATTTCTACTCAGGCAGTCTGCCTTCAATTACCTCGAGCTGATTCTATGGCCAGGCACTGTGCTGGGTGCTGGGAATATAGGAAGGGACAGCAGAAGACACAGCCCCTGCCCTCAAAGACCTTATGGTCTATGGTAGATCGGGGAGAGAGGCATTCATTAAATGCACAAACAAATCTATAGCTACAGGTCGCGAGGAGGCCAGGAAGGGAAGAGGGTATGAGATTATCCTCGGGCTTCCACTTAGAATAAGAGGAGTTTATTTGGAATTTATCTTCAAGAGAACCCAGTGGTAGCTTTTAGACCCTAGAAGCCTAGGCTTAGATAAGCCCAATGGCTACTGTTTCTTGAATATCCACCAGGTACTAAATGGCATGATTTATGCCCAAACTTCTTTCCATCACTACGAAACAGTAATCATTCTTTGTCCCTTCTCACAGATGGAAAAAACTGAGATTCAGAAAGATTGAGGGACTTACTCAAGGTCTTCTGCCTGAGACAGAGAGAGCCAGGACTGAATCCAGTTAAGTCCAATTCTTTCTACCATATTCGAGATCAGATTTCTCATCCTCAACATTTACTGGCATTGTAGGCCAGATAACTCTTTGTAGCGAGTGGTGGGACTGTCCTGGACACTGCAGGATGCTGAGAAGCATCCCTGACTGATATGGTTTGGCTGTGCCCCCCCGCCCCTCCCCCGCAAATCTCATCTTGAATTGTGGCTCCCATAATTTCCACGTGTTGTGGGAGGGACCCAGTGGGAGGTAACTGAATCATAGGGACGGCCTGTCTTTCCTCTGCTGTTCTTGTGACAGTGAATAAGTCTCACAAGATGTGATGGTTTTACAAAGGGCAGTTCCCCTGCCCATGCTCTCTTGTCTGCCACCATGTAAGATGTGTCTTGCTTCCCCTTCGCCTTCTACCATGATTGTGAGGCCTCCCCAGCCATGTGAAACTGTGAGTTAATTAAACGTATTCCCTTTATAAATTACCCCGTCCCAGGTATGTCTTTATTAACAGTGTGAGAACAGACTAATTCACTGACCTCCTCCCACTAAATGCCAGCAGCACCTACTCCTCTTGTGACAACCAAACATGTCTCCAGACATTGCCCAGTGTCCCCTTAGGGATAAAAGGAAATCACTCCTATTTGAAAACCACTGTTGCAGATGCCAGCTCGCCTCCAGACTGTTTCTTATCTATCTTTGTGTACCTGGTACCCAGCACTGTAGCTCAACTAATGTTTATTTAATAATAGAATGGAAGAAAGGAGGAAAGAAAAGAAAAGATACAGGAAAAGAAAGAAAAGGAGGGAGAAGGGGAGGGAAGAAGGCCTAAGTTCACCCAGTATGTATATTATGGAAAGCTTATAGATAAATCAACCTAAATGGATTTTGTAACCCAAATTCTATTTGAACTACCTGGAGTGGAAACCAGGGCTTTAGGGAATCGTGTGATAAATTCGTACATTAAATGAGCAGTCTTTCTGATATGAACACATACATCTGCACGTCTGCATGCACACACGCAAATGAAAACGCCCTGTGGGGCCAGGTGCCGTGGCTCATGCCTGTCATCCCAGCACTTTGGGAGGCCGAGGTAGGTAGATCACTTGAGACCAGGAGTTCAAGACCAGCCTGGCCAACATGGTGAAACCTCATCTATACTAAAAATACTAAAATTAGCCAGGCGTGGTGGTGCTCACCTGTAATTCCAGCTACTCAGGAGGCTAAGGCAGAATCACTTGAGCACAGGAAGCAGAGGTTACAGTGAGCCAAGATGGAGCCACTGCACTCCAGCCTGGGCAACAGAGCAAGACTCTGTGGCAAAAACAAACAAACAAACAAACAAAAGAACGAAAACAAAAATGCCTTGTGGGTTTGGCATTTCCACATTAAATTTACATTGAGACCACTCCCCAAAGTGGGGTGAACCAAGCCATCGTTGTTCCCTCCCAGCAGGGAATTCAATTACCCATTTGAAACAACACCCCAGAGGTCCTTCCAATCTTCTTCATGAAACAATATTTATCAGCAATTGTTATTATTACCAAGAGGACCCCCACTGGCCTGGGATCTGCTCCTCCACCACCCAAGAGTTCTCCCATTTCCAGCTCTTCTGGGTGTGGCCAATAATACCACAATCTCTTCAGCTCAGAATTTCCCCCGGACTGGAAGACGGCTTTCCTGTGTGTACATTTCAATCAACAGAAGCACCGGCGTTTCCAAAGCAGATGTTTCCTGTCGCTACTTACTGTGTCCTGAGCAGGTGGCCCTGTTAAAGCTATATTGTTGGACAAGCCTTTCAATCAAGGCTTTCATTCCTGGATATGAGTGACGGGCAACAGGAAAGGGAGTTCTGCTGTCAAATTCAGGCAGCAGAGAATGGTGCAAACTACTGTCTTCCCCATGCTTCCACATGCGACCAAGGTGCGTTCTTCTTGCATGGGGCACCTGGTTAGCTTAGCAGCATGGCAGGTGAGAATCACAGACATGGACTGAAATCCCACCTGCAACATTTGCCAGTTGAGTGATTTTTGGAGGAGCGACTGTAGTTTTCTGAGTCAGTATCCTCATTCATAAAATAGAGATACTCATATTACCTACCTCATGGGGTGGCTGGGAAAAATAATTAAATCACCCGAAGCACATAAAATCCTTTTAGCACAAGGCTTCACACCCGGTAAGTTCTCAATAAATGATCGCTCTTGTTTTGACAACAATCTCACATCAAGGGCACAATCTGGTTGCCCCAGGAGATCCAGACTTGAAATGAATAAAATCCTCACAAAGCTTCAGTCTAGCTGGGGAGCTAGACCTCAGCACAGGCGATACTGTCCTGACACTGTCTCTCCCCAGCTGTGCAACTTGGGACGTGGAATCTCACCTCTCAGAGGCTCTCATCACCTTGGAAACAGTGAGGGCAATTCCTGGCTTAAATGGTTGAAAGAACTTTGGTATATGGCCAATAGCTCAGAGGAACTCAGGACATGGTGGTAGCTAGAGGTACTGTTGGCCAGTTCCAGGCATCATAGTAGGAGATGATTCTTATTAAAGTGAATTGGAATCTTGGGGAAAGCAGCATGACTGGGGAGGTCATCGTCATGGTGATTTGATTTATGATGTGAGGAATGGACTTGCCTACTTTAAATCTCCACTTGACTTGGAAGGGTGTGGATCTGTGAAAAAATAACTGAGACTTGCTTCTGTCAAGCTACTTCCTGTGACAACATTAGAGGGAATTTCTTTCTTTCTTTCTTTCTTTTTTTTTTTTGAGACAGGTTTTCACTCCCACAGCCCACGCAGGCTGCAATGGGCGCAATCTCAGCTCACTGCAACCTCTGCCTCCCAAACTCAAGTGATTCTCCCATGTCAGCCTTCCCAGTAGCTGGGACTACAGGCACACACCACTGCACCTGGCTAATTTTTGTAGAGACAGGATTTTGTCATGTTGGCCAGGGTGGTCCTGAACTCTTGAGCTCAAGGGATCCACCCACCTTGGCCTCCTAAAGTGCTGGGATTACAGGTGTGAGCCACAATGCCCGGAATTGGAGGGAATTTCTATGCATGAAGGACAATGTCAACAAGTCTCACTTCCTCTATTATCTGGAGTTTGGGCTCTTGTGTCTTCAGTAGGCGTGGACAGGAATTTCCTGGCTCAGAATGATACCAGGGGTTTTCCAGTGCTTTTCTAAGAACAGAGATGGTAGATAAGTATGAGGATGGTGGGAAAATCCTTCAGTTTTCTAAGGAAGGCTCATGTTTATGGTAGAAGATTTGAGACAAAAAATTTATATTTTCATCCCACCAGTCATAATTCTTGTGACTTTGACATGTCTCTTAACCTTTCTGAACCACCGTGTGATGGAATATTGGGTTGCTCCCCCAGATCATTTCCCTCCTTCCTACCATGCACTTACGTTTTCTGTAGGTAACTACATTAATTAAGGATTTGATATAGGTTCCGTAGGTAACTACTCACCATCTTCAGCTCTGCTGTTTTCACTGAGATTGATCTCACCCCCAGCTCTAGAGCAGGTCCAGATTGGCTTAAGCCAATAAGTGCCTACTATCCCTTGTTCACTGTAGTTTGGCTGAAGGATGGGCCTCTGACCTAGTTCACACTCATGTGACATGTGAAAAGGTTTTCTGAACTTTCTGGGACAGACAAGTGCTCCATCTTCCAAAAGACCTACCAGAAGCATCTGTCTGCTTTTTGCGCAGTGTGATGTGAGGCTATGAGATTAAGAGGCCAGAAATATTGTACTATGGAAGAGTCAACCTGAAGAGGAAGCCAACAGGGCAGCTGAAAGAATCATCCAGGAACAAAGCCAGAGCCTTAATGGTAGCATGAACCCCTGGATCAAACCATTCCTGAATCAGAATATTACAGGGCAATTCAGTTATGTGAGCCAACAATCTTCTCATTGGCCCCTCTCCCCATTTCTTTTTTCCTTACTATTTTAGGTTGGATTTTTCTGTTGGTTGCAACCAAAATATTCCTAACTAGTACACTGTTTTCTCTGCCCTCTCCAAACTTCTGGAAGAATAAAATAAGATAAAAAGGTACGGGAAAATAATACTGTTTTGCCTTGGGCAGGCCTATGCAAACCTACCCCCAAAGCCTGAGGAAGCTGAGAAGCTGAAGAAAGAGGCTGAAAAATCCAGTTTCTTAGGAAGAAATATTTAATAGGGGCTTAGGAACAGAAACCATGCCTGTGTCTTGAGTGGTGGCAAGACAAGATGGTGGATCCCTGCAGCACTAATAGCCTCCAGACCCAGAGATTATATAGTCTAGGGGAGAGGCACACATGCTTCACAGAGAATAGGTAGGAAATTGCCCTGAGGGCAGGATTTGCAGGAAGTACAGTCCTCTTACACAACCAACAACAGATAAACTGGAAATCTCAGAGGCCTTCCCAGAACGGGTTAATCAGAAGCTAACATGGCAGATTAGCATCCAAGATGGAGTTGATTCGACCTTCACAGATATATAAACTGTAAATCACAGTACCAATTAGATGTGAGGATTATCAGAACCATTATTATCACCACCTCAAAGACTTCCTAGCTCAGAATAATCCAGTTTACAGATATGTAGTATTTCCTTCCATTCCTCTGAAATGTATCAGTTTCATTATGTTGAAACTATTAGATCATGCATTGATAATGGTGCTTAATGAAGCTAACAGTATTATTCTCCTGTAAACAGAAATGTATATAATTAATAACTCTCTTAAGGCTTTTGGTATTCACTGGTACTAATTACATTCCAGTCCTCATCAGTGAGAGTCCAATCAGAGTAGACTGAGTGAAAACAGACACTCAGTCCTCAAGGAGAGAAATACGAGGTCTCAGCATCTGCCTTGACGGTCAGTTGGCCGCACTTTTGTGGAGAAGAGAGCACTAGTCTGTGTTCCAGCTCTGCCACTGAGTCTCTTTGTGACCTTGGACATGTCACTTAACTGCTGTGTGCCTCAGTTTCCCCATCTATAAAATGAGGAGGATAGACTTGCCAGATTCTTAATTTTTGTTGAATGCCTGTGAGAATCTGCTGAAAACTCTGCATCTTCTCCAGAGAAGTCCATTTCTCTATATAATCTATGTCTATAGATATAGATATGTATCTTTGGGATGGAGTCTCGCTCTGTGGACCAGGCTAGAGTGCAGTGGCACAATCTCAGCTCACTGCAATCTCCACCTCCCGGATTCAAGCGATTCTCCTGCCTCAGCTTCCTGAGGACCTGGGATTACAGGCACCCACCACCACTCCCATCTAATTTTTGTATTTTTAGTAGAGACGGGATTTCGCCATGTTGGCCAGGCTGGTCTCGAACTCCTGACTTCAAGTGATCCTCCCACCTCAGCCTCTGAAAGTGCTAGGCTTACAGGTGTGAGCCACTGTGCACAGCCTTCTGTATTTTATATATTGAATAATTTATATACAATCACAAGAGGCCCATGGAAAACTCCATTTGCTTTTTTTTTAATCAAGCCAAACCAACAAGTAAGAAATTCAAAATTAAATGACCTTTAGGGGTCCTGTAAGCTCTACATTTTCAGTGCCCATAATTCCATGATTCCCCTAGAAGTAGCAGTCATAATTGAGTTCTAGAATGTCTTTTTAACTAAAAGGTAGAAATTCTTTGAGCATGGGCATTGGTGGGGAGGGGCTTGAAAGCCGAGGGATGGTAAGGAGGTTGTTACAATCACCCCAGCAAAAGACGATGTGGCTCAGACAAGGATAAAAGAAGGAGATGTACTGAAGAGATAGCCAGGATGCAGAACTTTGTATAAGAGTAGATTTAGGGGAGGATTCCCAGAATCCTATCACTTAGGATTTGTTTCAGCTGTGAGGAACAAGAAATCCAATTATGATGACTTAAATAGCAAGAAGAATTTGTTTTTCCTCAGGTGAAAGTCATCTGATGGTAGATAGTCCAAGCCTGTTTAGAAGCTGTTCAATACTTGGTTCTATCTATTAACTACTCTGCCTCATTTGTTCTATCCTCAGGGTCCAAGGTGGCTGCAGGAGTTCCAGCCATCACACCTGTGTTTCAGGGTATAAGAAAGAGAATAAGTGGAAGTTCAAAATGGAGCTCCTTTAAAGAGCTCTCCTGGAAGCAAAGCTTCCACTTACATCTCATCAGCTAGAACTCAGTCACTTCCAGCTGTGGGACAGTCTGGGAAATGTAGAAACGTAGTGTTTTGCTAGGCATATTACCCAAGATTCTATTACTAAGGAGAAGGAAGAGGCAACTAGCGGTTTCTGCTACAGTTTCCATTTAAAAGAAATACAGTGTGGAGGGGACAGTGGAGGAGAGTCAGGTTTGGGGAGGAAGATCAAGAGTTCAGTTTGATACATGCTGGGTTTGAGTGCTTGGGAAAAAATCGTGAGAGTTGTCCTATAGACAGTTGAATATACATGTATGAAACTTAGAATAACGGTGTGAGCCAGAGCTAAAGATGTGAGAGCCACCAAGATACAAAGGACACATGGAACCCTGGAACTTTTCTCCACAAGAATGATCTGAAAACACAAACCTGACGATCTCAAGCCTCTTTGTCATTTTTAAAATAGTTCAAGGTCTTCTTACAGCTCTCAAGATAAAGATGAAAATCCCTAATGTGAACTACACTGATTTTCATTATTTTGACCCCAGATTACCCGTTTCATCTAAACTCACTATTATCTTTGCCATCTCACTTCAAGGCCTTTGCAGGTGCTGGCCAATCTCCCCTCTCCATCTCCACCTCCAGCTCTGCATTCTGCAATATGATCTCTGTTGGCCTTTAAAAGCTTTAGAATGTTGGAAAATTGGAATCTTCACCCCAGTTTTATAGATGGGCATGACATCAGCTCAAACAGTAAAGGCACTTCTCTAAGGTTACACAACTACAGTAAGAGGCAGAGTAGAAATCAAAGCCAACGTCTTCTAGCAGCTGGTACCTTCTCTCCACTCAGCACAGCAGGCTGCTACTTTTGGGTGGCTCTCCATGCCCTCACAAGAAAGGATAGACAAGAAGAAAGAGGGAACAAAAAAAAACCCAGACGCTCAGAGCTGACTCCATGGAAGGGCTTATTCAATCAGTCTAGACAAAAGCCTGCACCATTACTCCTTTCTTCCCTCCCTCCCACCTTTTCTCCCCACTTCCCAGAGGAACTTGATTAATCCATTAGGTTTAACCTCCATTTAACTTCCTGATTAGTTACATTTATAAACTCCATTTGTTTTTGCTTTCTCATCAAGCCAAACCAACACCCCCAGAAAAAAAAAAAAAGGCCAATTTTCAGTGACACTGATTTACTGCAATTTCTGAAAATCAGACCGAACTGAGGAGAAACATGACTAGAATTTCAACTCCCCCTTTTCACATTGCAGGTATCTTTGCGAATGGAAGAGAAGCTTTAACAGAGAGAGAGAAAACTCAGTGATGGCAAGATCTCAAATCTGGCCAAAGTTGCAAAATACCAAGTCTGTTAATGAAGCAGATTAATAAATTCTGTAATTTCCATCTCCTAGTTGAGTAACAAAGCTACAAAGTACAACAAAAAAGTAAAAGCTGAAGCTAAGGGATTATATGTTTTTATCAGCAAAGTGAAATATTCAAGATATTTCCTTGCTTCCATTTTCTCCCTGTAGTCTGTGATGTAGGATATTTAAACTTTTAAATAATTTTATTTTAACAAGACTAATACATGTACATAGTGAGAAGCTATGTACATGTATTTTTTTTTTCTGGGGGTGTTGGTTTGGCTTGATGAGAAAGCAAAAACAAATGGAGTTTATAAATGTAACTAATCAGGAAATTAAAGAGAGGTGAAACCTAATGGATTAATCAAGTTTCTCTGGGAAGTGGGGAGAAAAGGTGGGAGGGAGGGAAGAAGGGAGTAATGGGGCAAGCTTTTGTCTAGACTGATTGCAATTTTGTTATAAAACTTGTAACAGGCTGGGTGCAGTGGCTCACACCTGTAATCCCAGCACTTTCGGAGGCCGAGGTGGGCAGATCATGAGGTCAAGAGATCGAGACTATCCTGGCCAACATGGTGAAACTCCGTCTCTACTGAAAATACAAAAATTAGCTGGATGTGGTGGTGCACGCCTGTAGTCCCAGCTACTCAGGAGGCTGAGGCAGGAGAATCCCTTGAACCTGGGAGGCGGAGGTTGCAGTGAGCTGAGATTGCACCACTGCACTCCAGCCTGGTGACCAAGCATGACTCCGTCTCAAAGAAAAAAAAAAAAAGTATAACGAAATTTCAGCAATCTCATGTATGTCCCTATGCAACATCAGCCCCTAATCTTGCTCCACAGAGGCAACCACATTCACTATTTTAGGCTGCCTTTTCTGGTATTCATTTCCACATTTTAAGTAACACACTGATACTACTATTTATTGAGTTATCAACTGTAAGCATCATCTATTATATTTTCTATTTTTCTATGGAAGAAAATTTTTAATTATTTTACATCATGATCCCTCAGTCACATAATCTATCTCTGTCTCTCTTTCTCTCCCCCACCCCCAATTCTTCCTCATAATATCTCAATTTTTGTTTAAACTAGTATATAGTGTTATTATTACAATCATGTAAATAATGTTAATTCCTTAGGTAAGTATTGTACTATGATTACATGTCTTTTCTTGTCTTTTGTTTGTTTTTTTCTAGAGATAATAATTGCCTCAAAACCACAAGATACCATCTCATGCCAGTCTAGCATTAAAAACTAAAAAAATAACAGATGTTGATGACATTGCAGAGAAAAGAGAAGGCTTATTGGAGAGTTCTCAAAGAACTAAAAACAGAATTACCATTCAACCCAGCAATCCCATTACTGAGTATACACCCAAAGGAAAATAAACTATTCTACCGAAAAGACACCTGTACCCATATGTTTATCATGGCACTGTTCACAACAGCAAAGACATGAAATTAATCCAGGTGCCCATCAATGATAGATTGAATAAAGAAAATGTGGCACATATACACCATGGAATACTATGCAGCCATAAAATAAGAATGAAATCATGTCATTTGCAGGAACATGGGTACAGCTGGAGGCCATTGTCCTAAGCAAATTCACAGAAGAACAGAAAACCAAATGCCACATGTTCTCACTTAAAAATGGGAGCTACACATTGGGTACACACAGACACAAAGATGGGAACAATAAACCCTGGGGATGCCAAAAGTGGGGAGGCAGAGAGGGAGGCAAGGGTCAAAAAAACTACCTATTTGGCACTGTGTTCACTATGTGGATGCTGGGATCATTAGAAGCCCAAACTTTAGCATCGCACGATATACTCATGTAACAAACCTGCACATGTACTCCCTGAATCTAAAACAATAATAATAATTTCCTCTTGCTTTTATTTACTATGTGCTTATTATTAGTTACTCCTAAAATCTATAACGCAAAAATCTTAATACTATTTTTCTACCTGCTCAAAGCATCATAAAATCTACCAACTCCTACTTTCCTCTCTCCCTTCTTGCCATCCTTCCTTCCTTTCTCTTCACCCTGCCCCATCCTCTTCTCTCTTCCTCCCTTTCTCACATCCTCCCTACCTCTTTGTCTTTCTTTCCTCATTCTTCTTCTTTCCTTTTCTTTTTTCCTTTCTCCTCCTCTTCCTCCTTCTCCTCAATGTCCCCTGTTCCTCTTGCTCTCCTTCTCTTTTCCTGGACTCTCCATTCTCCTGCTTCAAAATGAACTGGTTTCATTTAAGGCCTGAAGCATGACTACTGTCTTGGGATTTTCCTTTGTAATTGTCCTGAGGCTTTCACTTCTCTGCTGGATCTCCTATCCAAATATCCTGTCACTTTTTTGGATTTCCCACTTGTTTTCCTGGAACACTTCCTTTAGCAACGTTTTGAGAAAGGTACTTAGGAAATATTGGATACTTTGCAGATCTGAAAATATCCTTCTTCCATCCTTGAACTCAACAGACAGTTTCCCTAGATATATAATTGAACATTGAAAATAATATTTACTATGAATCCTGAAAGCATTGATGCATTTACTTCAGTCTTTGAGTACTACTGTTGGTTGACTGATGCCAGTAAAATTTTTATTCTCACATACCAAGGTGATATGGTTTGGCTCTGTGTCCCCACCCAAGTCTCATGTTGAATTATAATCGCCAATGTTGGGGGCAGGACCTGATGGGAAGTGATCATGGGAGCAGATTTCACCCTTGCTGTTCTCATGATAGTTCTCATGAGATCTGGTTTTGAAAGTGTGTAGCTCTTCCCCCCTTCACTTCCTCTCTCTCCTTCTGGCCATGTGCTTGCTGCTTCTAATAGCATATGCTCATATGTGTTCACAAAGAGATGGTCTGAAATTGGAACTTATATTTAAATGGGAAGAAGAACATAAAAGTTTGGCAAATTTGCAGCCTGACCATGTGGTAGAAAAGAAAAAACCATTTTCTGGGGAGGAGTTCAAGGCTGCATAAATTTGCATAAGTAAAGAGAAGCCAAATGATAATAATCAAGACAATGGGGAAAATGCCAACAAGGCCTTTCAGAGACCTTCATGGCAGCCCCTCCCATCACAGGCCAGGAGGCCTAGGAGGGAAAAATAGTTTCGTGGGCTGGGCTCAGGGCCCCTCTGCTCTGTGCCGCCTCAGGTCAGGATGCTCTGCATCCCAGCTGCTCCAGCTCCAGCTGTGGCTAAAAGGAGTCAAGGTACAGCTCAGGCCCTTGCTTCAGAGGGTGCAAGCCCCAAGCCTTGGCAGCTTCCATGTGGTGTTGGGCCTGCAGGTGCACAGAAGGCAAGAGTTGAGGCTTGGGAGAGTCTGCCTAGATTTCAGAGGATGTATAGAAATGCCTGGATGTTCAGGCAGAAGTCTGCTGCAGGGGCAGAGTCTTCATGGAGAACATCTACTAGGGCAGTGCAGTGGGGAAATGTGGGGTTGGAGCACCTACACAGAGTCCTTACTGGGGCACTGTCTAGTGGAGCTGTGGAAAGAGGGTCACCATCCTTCAGATCCCGGAATGATAGATTCACCAACAGCTTGCACTGTGCGCCTGTTAAAGCCTCAGGTACTCAATGCCAGCCCATGAAAGCAGCCATGGGGATTGCACCCTGCAGAGCCACAGGGCAGATCTGCCCAGGGACTTGGGAGTCCACCCCTTGCATCAGCATGCCCTGGATGTGAGACACGAAGTCAAAGGAGATGATTTCAGAGCTTTGAGGCTTAATGACAGCCCTGCTGGGTTTTGGACTTGCATGGGGCCTGTAGCTGCTTGGTTTTGGCCAACTATTCCCTTTGGAACAGGAGTATTCACTCAATCCCTGTACCCCTGTTGTATATTGGAAGTAACTAACTTGTTTTTGATTTTATAGGCTCATAGGTGGAAGGGACTTGCCTTATCTCAGATGAGACTTTGGACTTTGACATTTGACCTAAGGCCGAAATGAGTTAAGACTTTGGGGGACTGTTGGGAAAGCATGATTGTGTTTTAAAATATGAGAAAGGCAGGAGATTGATTTGGGAGGGGCCAGGAGTGGAATGATATGATTTGGCTCTGTGTTCCCACCCAAATCTCATGTTGAATTGTAATCCCTAATGTTGGGGGAAGGACCTGGTGGGAGGTGACTGGATCATGTGGGCAGATTTCCCCCTTGCTGTTCTCACAATAGCGAATGAGTTCTCATGAGATCTGGTTGTTTTGAAAGTGTGTAGCACTTCCCCCCTTCACGTTCTCTCTCTCCTGCTGGCCATGTGAATATGTGCTTGCTTCCCATTTGCCCTTTTGTCATGATTGTAAGTTCCTGAGGCCTCTCCAATCATGCTTCCTGTACAGCCTGTGGAACTATGAGTCAGTTAAATCTCTTTTCTTTACAAATTACCCAGTCTAAAGTAGTTCTTTATAGCAGTGTGAGAATAGACTAACACACAATGTATGTGACCTATGCTATTTTAAAATTTCATTTCTGGTCACCTTTTTTTGTTTCTTTTTGAGACAGGGTCTCATTCTGTCACCCAGGCTGAAGTGCAGTGACATGATAGTGGCTCACTACAGCCTCAACTTCCTGGGCTCAAGCGATCCTCTGCCTCAGCCTCCTGAGTAACTGGGACTACAGGTGCATGCCACCACAACTGGCTAATTTTTAATTTTTTATAGAGATGGGGGTCTCACTATGCTTCCCAGGCTGGTCCCATACTCCTGGCCTCATGCAATCCTCTTGCTTCAGCCTCCCAAAGTGCTGACATTATAGGCATGTGCCACCATGCCTGGCCTCTAGTCACTTTTAAGATTTTCCTTTTATCCCCTCTGTTTTAAAAATATCATAATGATGTGGCTTTGTGCAGATATTTTTTCCCCTTTAGGATGCAGATTATTCAGTAGACCCTCCTAATCTGTAGTCTCATATGCTGTAGTTCTTGGATATTCTCTTGTACTTTGATTATCTCATTCTCTCCACTTCATTTTTCTGTTTTCTAACTCTATGACTCACTTACTCCTGTTTTGAATCTCAGACTAAGTCTCTAATTTTCTTACTTCTTCCCTTTTATTTTCCAGCTCTTCATTTTTTGTTCTACTTTATGGGAGATTTCTTCAACTTTACAACTTTTCTATTGATTTTTTTAGCAGTATAATTCATTTTATTCTACTTTTAATCATTGTAGGTTGTAAACATCATATAGAAAAGTGCACAGAACAAATATGTAACCTGAATTATTTATAGTAAAACAAACATTCATGTTCTTTTAAATTATTTCAATAACTCATTCTTAACTCTCATTGCTCCTTTTGGTGATATTCTTTTCTTATTTCACAGATGTAATATCTTCTCTTAACTCTACAAGGATATTAAGTATTTCTTTTGTTTCTATTTTACTTTATTTTCTGTTCCTATGTCATCTCTGCTTTCTCCAAGTTTCTCATTTCTATTTGTTAACTTTGGTATCTGTATTTTCATGTTACAATTTTACTTAAGTCTTGTCCAGTCCTAATATGTCGAGAAATGTGAATAGATTTAAAAACTAGAAAGCTAATTGGAATTTTTTACCTACAAGCAGGATACTTCAACCAATGGATCTCTTAATTAAGGGTGACTAGATAGGAATCTGTCCCATCTTCTTTGGTGGGTCACCCAAAGGTCAGCACCAAAGAGTATATAGTTGATTCTCCACAATTATTTACTGAATGACTGATATTTAATGCCATGTTGTTTATACAGTGGAAAATTGAAACTCTGTAGCCTATTTTCTAACTTTGTATTCATGAAAATCTCAAACACAAAAAAGTATAGTCTCATGTACCCATCATATTTGGCCAAGCTTGCTTTGTCTATATCCCACTCTTGAGAGTATTTTAAAGTAAATCTCTGACAGTAGATCACTCCATCAAAAAGGAAGCCCATTTTGGCCAGCCATGGTGCTCATGCCTGTAATCCCAGCACTTCAGGAGGCCAAAGTGGGAGGATCACCTTAGACCAGGAGGTCAAAGTTGCAGTGAGCCATGATCAGGCTACTGCAGTCCAGCCTGGGCAACAGAGTGAGACCCTGTCTCAAAAAAAAAAAAAAAAAAAAAAAAAAAAAAAGAAAAGAAAAAGAAAAAGAAAGCCCGTTTTGACCTCTTGCCTTTGCATATGAAAGGAGTATCTCTGGTTGGAACGCAAGACTGCAGTGACTTTTATTCTTCAGTTACCCCTTGTATTAGTCCATTTTCACGCTGCTAATGAAGACATACCCGAGACTGGGCAATTTATAAAGAAAGAGGTTTAATGGACTTACAGTTCCACATGGCTGGGGAGGCCTTGCAATCATGGTGGAAAGCAAGGAGAAGCAGTCATGTCTTACATGGATGGCAGGAGGCAAAAAAAGAGAGCTTGTGCAGGGAAACTCCCCTTTATAAAACCACCAGATCTCGTGAGACTTATTCACTGTCACAAGAACAGCACGGGAAAGATGTGCCCCCATGATTCAATTATCTCCCACTTGGTCCCTCCCACAACATGTGGGAATTCAAGATGAGATTTGGGGTGGACATAGCCAAACCATATCACCCCTGGTTCCAGGAGTAGCTCTTAGTCTTTCTCTATAATGCTGCCTGCAGTGATTTCAGGCCTGACCATGGAATGTTCTTGGAAATATTAGTCCCGAGGAAATAATAATCAGTTTCAGAAGAATCGGGACCTATTCTCACCAGGTATGGATATTAAGGACAAGTGCAATCCTGGTAGCAAAAACTTTCAAAAACTTTATAGTCCTCATGAAAATCTCTGGTATCAAGACAACTGTCAATGAGATGTTTCAAGCTAAACTCCCAGGAAGAAACTTAAACCAAGTTTTGTGAAGCTTAATCTACAAGGCCACTTTGCACAATCCCCATTACTTCTTTTGTCATGATAGCAACCCATATTCCATAATAAGTAGTAAAGTCATTATCAGAAGAGACAAGAGGCCGACAAATGTAGACTTCACCCCTAGTCATTCTCAATCCTTATATGTTTTCTTCTCCTTATAGTTACTTGGCATCTTGTGATTTGTAATAATCACCTGTTAGTGTTTGGAAGCATCTCCAGATAAATCAGGATGCTCATAATATCTTGACATCAGGCCAATTCACACCCAAATTTCTCAATGAACCCAGTAGTCATGCATAAATCCAAGGAATTTAGTTCAGACTTTCTATCTACATCCCAATCACAAAAGCCTAAGATAAAAGTGAGTGGAGGCAGGGCACATTGGTTCACCCCTGTAATTCCAACACTTTGGGAGGCCGAGGAGGGTGGATTGCTTGAGCTCAGGGGTTTGAGAGCAGCCTGGGCAACATGGTGAAACCCCATCTCTACAAAAAATTAAAAAATTAGCCAGGCATGGTGGCGGGCACCTGTGATCCCAGCTAATTGGGAGGCTGAGGTGGGAGGATCACCTGAGCCTGGGAGACCAAGGCTGCAGTAAGCCCTGATCACACCACTGCACTCCAACCTTGGGTGACAGAGCGAAACCCTGTCTCAAAAAAAAAAAAAGTGAATGGAAAATAGATTATTAGGAACAAACAGCCTCTCAGTTCTTCGATTCTTTAATCATAAAATAGGAGTGATATCATCTCCCTTACCTCTATCTACAGCTCAAGAAATTTCCTATGAAAGAGTGACCACTAATCAGGCACTAGTCTGTATAGCAACCTGAGTGTTAGTTCCATTTTACAGAGGAGAAAACTGAGGCTCCAACACTCCTAGTACTTTATCCTAGTACTTTATGGCACAGCTAGAAAATGTTGGAAGTAAGGTTTGAACCTGAGTCTCTCTTATTCCAAAGCCTTCACTTTTAATCTTCGTGCAGAGAGACTGGATGGGCGGGCTATGATGATTTCCATTTGTAATTGAAATGATCAATTTCTCACCAATGTAGCTATTATTACTATTTTCAGCTCTTCTTTCAACCAGACACACCTTATCCCCATTCCAGCTGAACATAGAAACCAATCTTCTAACAGTGGACAATCTGCAAGATGCAGCTTCTACACCTGCACTTCTCAAATTATCTATTGTGAAAGACTAATTTTTTCCCGTGCTTCATAAGCCAATGCTTGTGGTCCAAACCCTGTTCAACAAGATGAGTCCACTCATCACACACTTGGATGTTGTACAAATATTGAACTTCTCACAAAGTTTCTAAATGCTTACCCTCAATTACTCTTCTCATCTCATCCTGGAAAATAACAAATGGTTCATGAACCAGCATGGCCTCTATCAATGCCAGCTGTCATTCATGGATGGAGTGGCATCCATCACATGTTCACGCTTTCTAGCATCTATTCCCTCCCCTCCCAACTTAACCTTCCTAACAGCTCTCAATTCCCATCTGAGAACTCATGTTACTCTGGGGAAGATGGTACCATCCCTGGATGCAGGCATGGGACATGTGACCCAGGAGAAACCAATCAACGGTTTCATCCCTCTCAGTGATTGGTTCTGGGGTTGACATGTGACCCAAAATGGTCCAGTTGGAGTGAATCTCAAAACAATTCCTTGGAATATTGGAGACAAGTTGCTCTCTACCCCTGGATTTTTGGTGTCTGGGAATGAGATCTCAGCACCTATTTTTTCTACCATGATGCAGATCTTCCCCAGAGGACAAGGACACAAAGAATGGCAGATCTGAGAAGACTAGAGAAATGAAGTCACAGCCAAGATCATATCATACACCTCTGGAACAATGCTACAACCCCCCTTACCTCTGAACATTTCTCTGTCTTTTTGCTGTTGTTAAGCCAATTTCAGTTGGATTTTCTGTCAATAGCAACTGAAAACTTCCTTTTTTATTACTTGGCTGCATATATTTCTTCAACAAGCACCTATTAAGTGCCTACTTTGTATCAAGTACTGGGTTAGGTATAGGTATAGGTATAGTGCTTCTCACAACAGATATTGTAAAATGAGTCCGAGGAGGGATGAGTGCTTAATAGAGCTGAAAGCACTTAGACATGTCAACTGGCTAACTTTAAGAGAGTCCTGTGTAATTTTAAGGTAATATTTAAAGCATAGATATTTGCAATTTATTTACAAATTATTAACTTTGCAAGTAAAAAAAAAATACAATGATTTTAAGATTATCCCTGGAAGAAGGACAACCTGACTTCCTTGCATCATAGTATCTGCTAATGTCATAATCTTTACCATTTTTACATACTACCTGCTCATTTTTATGTAATATTATTAAATTGATTGACTTACAGAACTTACATAGATGCATTTCAAGACAAAATTTCTATAATACCACTAAAATGGAAAACTAGTACCACTTTACACGAATAGAAGGCAATCATAAAATAAGTACAATGAAATTATAGAATGTTACTAACTACTGAGAACGGTGACCTGACAAACGCCCCTGACCCTGTGGACTGCTCTGTCTTTTGCCAAAAGGGAAATTAGCAAGTGTCCAAAAGGTGTTAAAGACATGTTAGCACCCCAACTGAGACTTTGTCCTTGTTATGTTTGGAGGGACTAAAAGAAAATTGAAAAAAGGGATCAATTCCTCACCAAGTATTTCATTGTTATTTAATGCCGCCTCTGCACACAACCACAAATTACCTCCTTTGCACAAAACGTACTGCCCTTACCACTCTTTGAGAAACACTATTTTAACCAAATCTCATTTGATAGCTGAGCAAACCGAAGCCTGGAGAGATAATGGGACTCTCCTAAGGCTTCCTGATTTCCAGCCTGCTCAACTCCCCCGTATTCAATAATATTTTATTACTTTCATTGGATTTATTTTGTGATTACCTTCTAATTAAGGCGAGTGACTCTGGGTTTTTTAAATTTATGGTAATGATATCAAGTTTCCTTTTTAAGTAAGCTTTGGTTGCTTTTAAACCATCCCATTGTTGAGAACAATTTGAAATAAGGCCCTTAGCAACGCTAATGGTCCTGTGTTCCCACCACTGATACAGCAGTTGGGGCAGGGAAGTGCTGGGTAAAGAAGAGCAGGGTCCCTGGCAAAGGATTCACCCTTGGGCCTGTGCCCACGGACCTGGGTGAGGACAGGCACTCCTGTTTTCCCGCCCAAATGGTGCATTTTCCAAGACCACTCTGACCTGCCACACACCCCATCCTGTGCCTATAAAAACCCCGAGACCCTAGCAGACACAGACACAAACAGTTGGAGGTCGAGAGGAACACGCTGGCAGAAGCACACACCAGCAGACACCAGTAGACGCCGGGAGGCCACCTACGGTGGGACAATGCAGAATTCAGTTGGGGGTGGTCGCAGGAGAGTCCAGCTGCTGAGCATTCTGACTCCAGGGGAAGACCACCTTTCCACACCACCCCCTGCTGGCTCTCCATCCATCTGCTGAGAGCTACCTTCACCCAATAAAACCTTGCACCCATCAGCCAAGCCCACGTGTGATCTGATTTTTCCAGGACACTGGGGCAAGAACCTAGGATAAAGAAAGCCCTCTGTCCTTGTGATAAGGCAGAGGGTCTAATTGAGCTGATTAACACAAGCCACTTGTGGACGGCTACGCTGAAAGAGCACACTGTACCACACGCCCACTGGGGCTTCGGGAGCTATAAACACTCAACCCTAGATGCTGCTGTAGGGTCAGAGCCCGCACTGCCCACGACCTGCACATCTGCATGCTCCCTCTAGGGGTTTAAGCTGTGGGGCACTCAAGAAGCGAGCCACACTCCCATCCCACACCCTGAGAGGGGTAAGGGAACTTTTCCCGTTTCACCACTACCACTTTACCCCCAAGCAAAGGCAGGCACAGGGATTTATACCATCCTCTACTGCCCCATGCTGGAATCCCCAGATATGCCCCCTGATTCAGGTCCTTCCCTCCCCAAGCCTAGGGGGAAAAATAGAAGCTAGGATAAGTGATTCCTCTAAAGCAGGGCTTCTCAATCTCAGCACTATTGACCTTTGGGATGAGATAATCTAGCGGCTCTGTGGATGTTGAGCAGCATCCCTGGCCTCTACTCATGAGATGCCAGTAACACACTCCCCACACACAAGTTATAACAACCAGAAATTTCTCTAGACATTGTCAAGTGTCCCCTGGAAGCAAAATCACCCCTGGTCAAAAACCATGGGCTTACTCATGGCTGGCAGGTTCCTATCCCAGCCCTCCAAATTTTCACAATGAACTTTAAATACAGAGCAGTCCTTCGCCACTACAGTTGAGGTAATTTGAGATCACTTTTTTTTCTAAGACCAGAATATTTTCTAAGAAAAAAGGAAATAATAGAACTCTCCACCAGCCATAAAGTTTACTCTTTTTAGACAACTCGTGTACACTCTCCCAGGCAAAGGAAGCTTAAGTGATAGCACCTTCAATGCGTCCCTTATATTTGCCCACTGCTGGGTCCTGTCTTAATATTACTGAGCAGAGCCAATAGGTGGTACCTGCTGAAGTGGGCATTCCATTTTCTCATAACCCCTTGCACCTTGACTTTGGACATTGAAAACCAGGTGCATTTCCATGCCTCATTTTGATATTTGGGGTCCATGCATGGCAATAGTGTCACTGACTAAATGCTGTGCCTGAACAAGTTTGAGCAGGACTTAGTGCCCCAGAAAGCAAATGTGCCATTCTTAAAGGAATCGTTGATGTTAAAAAGTCAAGTAACAAGGGATAGCATCAATGAATGAGTGAATGAAAACCTGTGTGTATTTTTTTTTTTTTTTTTTTTTGAGATGGAGTCTCGCTCTGTCACCCAGGCTGGAGTGCAGTGGCACGATCTCGGCTCACTGCAAGCTACGCCTCCTGGGTTCACGCCATTCTCCTGCCTCAGCCTCTCGAGTAGCTGGGAATAATTTTTTTGTATTTTTAGTAGAGATGAGGTTTCACCTGCATTAGCCAGGATGGTCTCAATCTCCTGACCTCGTGATCCACCTGCCTCGGCCTCCCAAAGTGCTGGGATTACAGGCATGAGCCACCACACCCGGCCAATGTGTGTGTATTTATCCATTTATCCATGTATACGAAATTATAGTAAAATGCTACTGTTTTAGTTCGGGTTCCTTTAAAAACAGACTCTGAGACAAGGATTTGGGTTCAAAGAGGTTTTTTGGGGGTGATCCCAGGAAGCACTGTGAAGGAGTGGGGAAGTCAGACAGAGAAGGGAAGACGGCAATCCAGGATATCTCAATGAGCTGGTCACTCCCCGTGGACTGCTGGGGTTTAATCCTTCAGGATACTTCTAGTAGACAATGTAGAATATGCTTCAGAATCGTCCCTCCAAGGGTCAAGGAAGCTGGGGTATTTGTCCTCACGGGTTGAGGAACACTCATGAGGTGTCACTCCTCCGGTGCCTCCTACCTGCTCTGAGAGGTTCCAAGCACACTACCATGGCCTAAGGACACCCTTAGGCTGAGAGACACTGGAAAGCATCACAGCGTACTGGAAGTCATCAGAGCATCCAATAACTGCCGCAGGCAATTGAGGCCTAGGCAGTGCAGGTTGGGTACCAACTGCACCTCCCAACGGCATCTGCCTGGAGTAGGCATATGTGGCTGCACAAACCTTGGGGGGATGAAGGAAAGCTCCCACCCCCTAGTTCAGGCTGCAGGTCTCTGGAATTATTTTAACAGCCTTCTAATAGTCTTCCTGTTCCCCTTTGTCTTCTCTCCACTTGGCAGCCAAAGTGAGCTTCCTGAAACACAAATCTGATTATTCCACCCTTAAAACTCCTCAGTGCCTGCAAGATAAAGTCCAAACCTTTCAACCCTCTAACTTTACTTACCTCTGTGGACTTATTTCTCAGCATTACCATGCCTTCTCAACTGAACCTGAAGTTCCCAAACAGAGCACCTACTAACTCTCAGAACTATGCCAAACATGGGGGATGAGAAGACAATATGATACGATACACTCCCTGCCTTCAGTGATGTCATTGAGAGCTATGATGTGGTCTATCAGGGTCGGGGAGTGGAGGGTGTGCAGGAAGAACAAGATGGAAACGAAGAATTCCAGTCCTGCATATACCCAGGAAGCTACCATGGAAGGCACACATTACATAGCTGTCATCCATATACAGAGATTTGGTTATTTTAAGATTAACCCTTACATGTCTGGAGTTAGCTAACAGAAAGTCAGGGATGGGAGACAAGGCTGCTAACTTTGGAAAACGAATGTCTCTGTGATGTGTGCAACAGGTAGCACAGGGCACTGGGAACAGGAGGAGGTACTGGAGGGAACCAAGAGGGAAAAATCGAAGTCGCAGGACTATGTGTTTTTCTCAGCAGCCTTTACAGCCCCAGATGACAGCCTCTGCAGTCAGTGTCTGTGGCCCCTCTACAGCCTTCTTGGAATCTTCAGAGCTCAGCAAATGCATAGACCTTCAGCTGATTAGCCTCAGAGGTGGCTGGGTGGCTCCAAGAGGCTAGAAGCAAAGAAAGAGCAGGGAGTGTGGAGGTGGATGGGTCTAATTATGCAGGAGCCATTTTCTGTTTACATAAAAATACCTTGAGTAATCAGCGGTGATGAGCAAGAGGAGGAAAGAGACTGCCTGAGAGTCTGAGGATGTTACGATCAATTAACTACCATCTTTCCAAATGTTTGCAGAGGGGAATTTTAAGGTGGAACTGATTTTAATTTGACAAAGAAAACCTGAAGCGCTTTTCCTCGGGGATCCAAAATGCATGCATATTGGCCTAGCCTGTGTCACTTGTTTCACTAAGAGTATATATTCCCTTCATGTTGTCACTCCTGTATTTTCAGGATGACTAAACAAAACAGAAGAAACCCTCTTTAAATGATGAGTGCCTACTCTGTGCCAAGTGTTTTGCAAATATTACTTCTAACCTTTGAAAACCCCATAAAAGTGGGTGTTACTATTAACTCCACTTTGTGAGCAAGGAAACTGAGACAGCAAGAGGGGAGGCGACTTGCAAAATGGAGGTCTAGAGTCAGTTTCACAGCTACGTAAAGTTGGTATGACTTCCATGTATCTATTTCCAAAGTCAGAGGCAGGGATGGGGATCACTACTATCCCACAGGAGAGAAGCAGAGCTTGGAGCAAGGCTAAGAAGGTCCTGGACTCTGCCTCCAACTTCACTGTAAGGTTAGGCTGGACTAGATGATAAAAAGCCCCTCAAAACTCCTGCAATCTTTGCTTGTCGGTGGGTTTGGCCATGGCCCCGTTGCTTGTGAGAAGTAGACACTCCTGGCAATAGAGCAAGGTGGAGAGTGTGTGCACTTTGGAATCAGACAGGTCCCACTTGCAAGCTGGGTGGCCTTGAGCAAGTTGTTCAACCTCTCTGAGCTCCAATTTTCACACGTATGAATGGGAGGTAATTTTTTTTCTGAATAATTAGTGCAAGATTCAGTGTGATGATGTCCATTAAGTGTCTGGCACAGAGTGGGTATTTATGAAAGTTATGCACCTTCCTGTTTCCTCCATCATTCTCCTCAGGTCAACCCCATGCTTGAAGTCCTAATCATGCAGTAATACCTGCCTCATGGAGCTGCACTGTGTTCAAAATGGGTGCAGGTCTGTGAGCCTAGCACAGACACATACAGAGCTCATAGAGCACAATGAATAGTAACACCTATAATAAGAATTATTCCAATTATCATTGTTTAAAAATATTCCCCTATCATCCAAAGATAATCCCTGTTAACATTTTCCAATATATCCTCGCAGATATACTGAGCGAGAGATATCATGTTACACATATTCTCTTCCTTACTTCATCCACTTAGTTTGCATTGTGAATTTCTTCCTGTGTATAAATATGCAGCTACATCGTTGCTTTAAGAAATCCTGGCTGGGTGCAGTGGCTCACACCTGTAATCCCAGCACTTTGGGAGGCCGAGGTGGGCAGATCATTTGAAGTCAGGAGTTCGAGACCATCCTGGCCAACATGGCGAAACCTGTCTCTATTAATTACAAAAAAATTAGCCAGTCGTGGTGGCGCGTGCCTGTAATCCCAGCTACTTGGGAGGCTGAGGCAGGAGAATCTCTTGAACCCAGGAGGTAGAGGCTACAGTGAGCCAAGATTGTGCCATTGCACTCCAGCCTGGGCGACAAGAGCGAAAATCCGTCCACCCCACAAAAAAATAAAAAGCAACTCTATAGTATTCTGGTATATTTACAAATCCAAACCTTTGCTGTTGGATATTTAGGTTTATATTCTTTTTGCTCTTGTAAAGAAAGCTGCAGTAAACACCCCTGTAGCTAAGCACATTTTTCTTTGTAGTCATCAAAGATACTGTTTTAATGTCCAGAATGCAGGAATGTCATAATTTATTTATTTATCTATTCATTTATTTAAACCAGTGTCCTACTGCTGGATATTTAGATTATATACAATTTTTTTGGCTTTCATAAATAATAATATGAATGCCTAGATACCACATCTTTACATCTTATCTGATTATTTCCTTGAGATAAATTCTTAAGAAGGGGAAAGAATGGGATCAGAAAAAATTTACATTTTTAAGACTCTTGACACTCTTAGTAAAATCACTCCTGGAAAGGATTACGGGCGTTTATTCACTCACCATCTTACCCAGTCACTTGCATTCATTCAACAAACATTTTCTTTGTTAGGAGGGGCTTCTAACCTTCTTTCTCCTCAGCACAGTCATGCAATGATGCAACTGGGACCCAGCTAGATCTGTACTGGGGGGTCTGGCTCTGCTCCTCTTTAGCCTGTGTGATTTTTGGCAGTCACTTCACTTCCCTGAGACCCTGCTACTACCAGCTCACCAGCCTCCAGGTTTGTTGTGATGATCACATGAGACACTAGATTTGAGAGGGCTTTAAGGGCTGAACAAACAGAAGGGACTTACTGCTAACACAAAGCAAATTTCTCATGCAGTATTCTCATTATTTTGTTTTTGCACAGAACTTTAGGTTTGCCTTGAGACTTTTTATTAGGTTTCCTTAACTGTCCCCTGCTGTGGTTACCAAGACACAGATCGAACATAATTTCTTAAGGAGGAAACAGGTCCAGAGAGACTTGGTGGCTTTCTCTAGGCGCCGTGAGCCTCAGGACTGCTACCGAGCCCTTCGTCAGACTGCTGTCTGGGCCATATTTCCTTTTTCTATATCAGCAACATAAAAATGGCTATTACCCCAAAAAGATGCAGTTGTATTCATAATGAATCTGATGGTGCCAGCAATTCAAAACATAAAGGCAATTTACCATTTAGTGCTTTAAACCATTTAGTGCTTTATACCATTTAGTGCATAAAATGCAGTGACTCTTTCTCTTTCCAGAAGATTTGGAATCTTCTCTGAGGGTTGATAAAGAGGAGAGGGAGGAAACAAGATTGTTGATTCCTTGAGCATTCAGATCACTACTTACTTCTGTATGCAGCCGAGCACCTAGCACAGAATGAGGCCCTCTCCAGAGGAAGCAACTGAGCCATAGAATAGGCATTCATCTCAAAGCTTGAAACCTACGCTTGAATCACAGTAGGTCACTTACTATCTGATCGATTAACACATAACTTATTAGTTGCCTACTAGATGTCAGACTTTGCACTAGGTGCTGTGCAGCTTTGAGTAAATTAGTTCACCTCTCTGAGCCTTTGTTTCTTCTCCTGGATAATTACTGGAGAATCTGGAGAAAGGCCTGGTCACACGGTAGAGGTTCAATGACAAATGACACAGCAACACTTCTTTGTTCAAATGTGTAATTGTGCATGATTTATAGAGACACCCATGAGATGCACCCCAAAAACTTCGACAAAGGGAAGTGTGATTGCCCTCCCAGAGTAACTCTTCGAATCATATAAATAAGGCAGAGTCAATAATTCATGTCACACATGCCTCTGTCATCCTTCCCTCACCCACAGCAGACATTGCTAATCAAACATGTCGATCTTTGCTGAAATCCGTCTAAAGGAATTCCAGCCAGTTAAAACCAACAGAACAGGGTTGACTAATTTGATGACTAGCCAATCCCAGATTTAGCCCATCAGAGCACATTTATGTTCAATAATTATCCTCAGGTAATGTTCTTCCTGTAGTTGCTAACACAATGCCCCTTTAAAGACAATGTTATAGAAGTACCATTTCCTCTGCACTGAAGGTCATCAAAACAACCCATCTAAAAGTGACCTTGTAACCCATGGGCTGCAGAAGTAGCTTCTTATACATATCAGGAAATGCCACATACCCCTCAAGCTGGAAATCACCCAAAATTGGGTTTAGAAAGGACAGGGGTTTGGTTTCAGCTCAATCCAAGTGTCCTTATGTTCTGCCATTCCTCTCCTCCTCTAGAAAATGTGTTCAGTCTTATGTGAAATTCGCCTTTTCTACTAGATGTTTGACCTTAGACCAGTTGCTTAACCTCTGTGCCTCAGTTTCCTCAACTGTAAAATGGAGCAATTAACAGTACCTGCCTCGTAGGGTTGATAAGAACACCAGATGAGATATTATGTGGAAAGCACTGGCCCATGGCATCTGCTCAGTAAGCTCTAATTATTAGCTATTATTATTAAGCACTTACCAAGTGCTACGCTTCATTGAGCATTAATTCTGTCTTGAAAACAATCCTATGAGGTAGGTTTTGTGTTATTAAAATTTTTAAACCAATTGTTGTTGATTGATTTGCACAAGCATATGGTGTTTGTTGATAGAAAAGCATTTAATGATAAGTTGGCTTCGTTCCCATGCCCACATGATCTGGAAGTCACAGACCAGTGATAGAAGAATATTACATGGTAAATATGACAACGTTAATTGTACATGGCTTTAAACAGGTTGTGCAACAATTACATGGCTGAGTCAAGATTTGAACTTGTTTCGGTTCCATGCACCATGAGGCCTCCTCTGGTCCCTTTTTCACTACTCTCCCCCTCCACCCACCCCCTCGACACTTTATTAGGAAACAAAGACACAAACAAACATAAGATAAACGAAGCCAGCATGTGTGCTGTTATTGTGTGCCAGGTAATCTCTTATATGTTTACTTCCCTGACTTATGTGATTGTCACAACAGCCCTGTGAGATAGGCGTTGTTAGTATTCCCATTTTCCAGGAATCCTAGAGGCACTCCGAGGACTAAACGAAATAATGGCACCTGAAAACAGCATTTTTGGCTTAAAGCCCCTCCTGCCACTCACTAGCTGTGGAAACGTAGGTTAGTTACAGAACCTCTGTTTCTTTATCTTGAAGAGTAGTCAGCTCCACCTCACACGATTGTCATTCATTCATTTGTTCACGAAACATTTATTGAATGGGCATCACGACCAGACATGGTGGCTCATCCCTGTAATCCCAGCACTTTGGGAGGCCAAAGTGGGAGGATCACTTGAGCCCAGGATTTTGACACCAGCCTGGGCAACATAGTGAAGCCCCAGCTCCATAAAATATAAAAAATTAGCCAGGTGGCTGGGCGTGGTGGCTCACGCCTGTAATCTCAGCAATTTGGGAGGCCGAGGCAGGTGGATCATCTGAGGTCGGGAGTTTGAGACCAGCCTGACCAACATGGAGAAACCCCATCTGTACTAAAAATACAAAATTAGCTTGACATGGTAGTGCACGCCTGTAATCCCAGCTACTTGGGAGCCTGAGACAGGAGAATCGCTCGCACCCGGGAGGCAGAGGTTAGAGCCGAAATCCCACCATTGCCCTCCAGCCAGGGCAACAAGAACGAAACTCCATCTCAAAAATAAATAAATAAATAAATAAATAAATAAATAAATAAATAAATAAAATAAACAATAAATAAAAAAAGTAGCCAGGTATGGTGGCACACACCTCTAATCTCAGCTACTCGAGAGGCTGATGCAGGAGGATCGCTTGAGCCTGCGAGGTCAAGGCTGCAGTGAGCCATGATCACACTACTGCAATCCAGTCTGGACAACAGAACAAAACCTTGTCTCAAAAATTAAAAATAAAAAAAACCAAGCATCACCCCTGATCTGAGGGAGCTTCCTGTCTAGGAGTAAATGAGATTTTTTCTATATAAAACTCACAGCACAGAGCCTGGCAAACAAAATATGCTCAATACAAGTTAACATTATTAGTAGTACTATTTCTATGGCCCAGTTGGGATTTGAACAAAAGTCTTTTTGACTCCAAAATCTTTTCCATAAAGATAGCGTTTTGTAGGGGGCCCGCTGAGATAGGAATAGAAGGGAACTTGAGGATGCTCAGAACAGACTTCAAATGCTAGATTTTTAATACATAGAGCAGCAAGCTACTGTATATATTATACTTCCAAAGCATTCTTAGATCTTCTCGTTCTCTTTCTCATCATCCATCCCTGCCTGATGTGCACATGTCTTTACATTTCCAAAAACACACTCCTCTCCATGGGAATAAATTTATTTCTCCCTTGAATGTGGACCCCGTGTGTTTGATTTGCTTGGAAAGGTGTGGAAACCACCCAACACAGTGCTAATGGGATGTGACAGAACTCACAGCTTCTCCAGGCCTGGAAGGAAGAATGTTGACAAAGGGGAGCTTAATGAGCTTCCACCCACATTTCAATTATCCCAACAAGCTGCCAGAGGAATCCTTGTTTGCTGTACTGCATTCTGGAAAGTTTTGACAAGCCCAGGAGGAATCTATCCAGGCTGAAGCTGAGGGTACCTAAGGAAAAGAAAAACAGTCTTCCTCCAGAAGGGATGTGCCTGCATGACAAGGCCAAGCCAGCAGTCAGCTTTGTCACCTGATATTTGAGAGGGTCCTCTGCTCAAAAAACACTCCCTCATTAGCTACCCAGTACAATGTATCAGTTACCATAATGCTGCATAACAAACAACCACAAAGCCTCGGTAGCATACGGTAACAATCGATTATTTTCACTCTCAAGTCAGTGGGTCAGCTGGGCAGTTCTGATCATCTGAGCTGAGCTTGGTGGGGTTTGCATATGTCTCTGTGGTCAGGCTAGGTGGCTCTGCCAATCTTGGCGGGGCTTTCTCGCATATCTGAGACAACTGAGCTGATTCTGCTCTTATTCACATGGTCTGTCATTCTACCCACGGGTTTATTCACAGGACAGCAGGAGAACTCCAAGAGACAGGCCAAAATCATTCAGGTTCTCTTGTTCCCAGGCGCAGAAAAGGTGTAAAGTTCCTTCTGCCACATTCTGTTGGTCAAAGCAATCACAAGACTAGCCCAAATCCAAGGATTGGGAAATAGACTTCAACCCTTGATGAGAGGGGCTAACAAGCCACGGCAAACAGTGTGGATACCATTGATGAGGTCCATCAGTGCAGTAAATCTCCCACAACAACGTAAAAGTTACAAAGCACCATGGATTGAAAAGCAACTGTATGCATATAACAGGATGCTAAAATGGAATATTTGGGTCTCGGTTTCAGCTGAGGCTCCATGGGCCAAAAACAAAATGAAATGTTCAAATACCTGACATTTCCAACCTTGCAAAGGGTCTAAATGGAAATAGTTTTCTGATTCTTGGTCCAACAGCCATCTCTGAAAAGGCTGAAGTTGGAAACTGGGGAGAGGATTTTTCTGGAGAAAGTAGTCCAGTATGAAGTTAGTCTCAGTCCCCTTGGAAGAGGAGAGAGGCAATGACTCCTGACCACAGCCTTGCCTGGTGAGAGGAACTTACAGGAACTATCTCTAGTTTGCTGTGAATTCCCTGAAGTCTGGGTAGACTAGCATCTGATTGAGACCTGAAAAATGTATAGATTAGTCAGACTGTGGCTGGAGCCTATCGAGATCTCAGGGTGAGGATTGAGGATAGCACTAGAAGCAGGACTTACCCTGATCCAGGTGCCAAGGATGCATGAGCTTCCCATGAGTCAAGCAGATGTGCAGAAAAGGAGTAGAAAGAAGTACTCACAGCTACCACCTGGCTTGGGATCTGGGAAGGAGGCACCACAAAAAGGGAACTGAAGAATCCCCACCTGAACACAGTTCTCAGGTGAACAACTGGGGGACTGTGCAGTGTGGATGCCACTAACAGGGACTTCAAAGAATCCACAATACACCTCAAAGAATTGACTCAGCTTTGATCACTTGCCAAACCTGAAGGAACTTTAAATACCTCCCAGGCAGAGGGCACCAATGCCAAACTGTGACACTACTGGTCAAGAGAGCCCTTATCTGCCCTCACCTCTCCTCCCTCTGCTCCCTTGGGCCTTTGGCTAGCAATCAGAGAAAAGGTGAGGACCTAGGGAAGCCAACCACAAACCCCTTCTCCAACATCTGAGCTGAGAGAGGGGTGACCAGGGCTACTGCCCTGAACTAGAAAAAAAAGTGCCCCTTCCAAGAACTTTACCTCCATTTATCTGAAGTTTGTCATTATATAATCTATTTGTTATCTATTACTGCATAACAAACTTCCCCAAAACTTGGTAGTTTAAAACATTTATTATCTGACAGTTTCTATGGGTCAGGAATCCAGGCACAGCTGAGCTGAGTCCACTGGCTCAGGATCTCTCACCAGGTGGCAATCATGGTATTGGCAGGGCTGCAGTCTCAGCTGAAGGTTTGAATGGGGAATAATCCTCTTCCAAGCTCATGCGAGTGGTTTTTGGAAAGATTCAATCACTCCAGGGCTGTTGGCCAGTGGTCATGCTGTCATTTCCTTAATGTGTGTCTCTCCACAGAATAATTCACAACAAGGCAGCTTGTTTCTTCAGAATAAGCAAGAGAGAAAAGCTGGAGAGAGATAGTGCCAGACAAAAGATAGTATTTTATAATCTAATATTGGAAGTGGCATTCTGTCATTTTTACTGTATTCCATTCATCAGAACAAAGTCACTAGGTCCAGCCCCAAAGGGGTGTGATTACACAGGATGTGAATACCAGGAAGAGAAGATAATTAGAGGGCTATCACAGAAGTTTATCTACCAGTATAATAAAATATGCTGATTTTATTAAAGCAACAGACCACTGCCATCCACCAAAGAACTGTTATAATAAACACATAGATTGACAATGTATATTAAATAAACAATACCCACTAGACTTATGTGCTATACAACCTGCCAATTATGTAAGGTTGTTTAGGAAAGATGCTTTAAAATCTTTTTCAAACTTTTATTGTAAAGTTTTCAAGCACTTATAAAAGTAGGGGATAGGATAACAAAAAATAATAAGATAAACATGATCGTTCTTGTTTCACTTATAACCCAACCCTTTACCCCCAAACCACTAGTTATTGAAAAGCAAATCTCAGACACCACCTTACTTCATCTTTAGTAATTCAGTGTAAATATCCACATATCATATGTACCATTACTCAATTAAGAATACCTTAATTTCATCTACTATTCAGTTACTGTTCAAATTTCTCCAATTATTTCAGAAATGTCTTCAACAAAAAAGCAGTTGGTTTGTTTGAAAGAAGCTTTAACTTTAAATGAAACTCAGAGTTTTAACCATTACTTAAAAGCAGGCATTTTAATTACTGACACAGAACTATTCTGTGAGAAAAATGACTTCAGGACATTTTATTATCCAGGAAGAACCAGCAAAGTGATGAGGGCTGCTCAAAATTTTACCCACGGGCAGAGAAAGCTTCAACTCATCAAGGCGTTGCCAATGGACAGTGGAGAAAACAGTGAGGGTATCTTCTCACGCTCTACCGTGTCCCGATTATTCACCAGGTGAGTGACACACAGGCTATCTCTAAGCCTCACTCCAGTCCTTCGGTGGGTGTTATAATCCTCATTTTAACAGATGAAAAACTTAAACGCAGGAGAATTAACTCGCCTAAAGTCACACGGCTATTACTGGGTAGAACCTATATTCCAACTCAGGTCTGTCTGACCTCTCCAAGGGACTCTGGAAGTCACCTACCAAGTAACATTGTCATAGTCTTAGGACATTAAGACACTGTGAAAGCCTTTTTTACAGTTGTGACAGAAGTTAGCAAGAACCAAACCACGTCTTCTATTCATTTCTGTTTCCTGGGACTTGACACAGAACTGGGTACACAGTAGGTGCCTAATAAATATAAAGCCTTGAAGCCACCATAGCACAGAACCTTATTTAAAGAAACGTCCATTATGGCAGCCAGACAGTCAGTCTGAAAAGCAATTTCCGCCCGCTGCCCCATCTACCATCAGCTTTGTCCCAACTTGTTTTCTTGACAATAGTGGCAGGGGCAGAATCAGCTGCAGAGGTTGGGAGCAAGACAGATTCAGGCCCACATTACAGGAACTCACTCGAGAATATTCAATTTCATTGAAACCAGAAACTAGATATTGAGAAGAGTCTGGTGGAGAAGTTCACAGCATTGTTACTTTTGATGGGACAGCTTTGGCCAATAAACTGGATTCTTTCATTCCATGAATCCCTCTAAAAAGCCACTACCTGTGTCTGAAACTGTCCGTACTCCCCACCCGCATCTCTTTGCCTGACAAACTCCTAATCCTTCAGAGTTCATCAGAAATCTCATTTGCTCAGTGAAGGCTTCTCTGCCTTCCTAGATGAAGTTCCATCCTTCTCATATGTGTACCTGTCATGTATTCAGTTCTCTTTCCCTTGGAACGACATGCCAGATAAGGAAAAGATTGCATCTGTCTTGTACCTGGAACTTAGTAGGCATTCAATAAATATTTTTTGACTGATTAATTTTTTTTAAGCAAGTTTAAAACTGCAATTACAGCCGGGCGCGGTGGCTCAAGCCTGTAATCCCAGCACTTTGGGAGGCTGAGGTGGGTGGATCACGAGACCAGGAGTTCAAGACCAGCCTGACCAACATGGTGAAACCCCATCTCTACTAAAAATACAAAAATTAGCTGGCCATGATGGTGCGTGCCTGTAATCCCAGCTACTCAGGAGGCTGAGGTAGGAGAATCGCTTGAATCCGGGAGGTGGAGGATGCAGTGAGCCAAGATTGCACCACTGCACTCTAGCCTGGACAGCGGAGTGAGACTCCATCTAAAAACAAAAACAAAAACAAAAAACTGCAATTACTGAAGTCTCTTAAAAAATATCACAGAGCACAGAGGCATTCCATTCATACAGTAGAGCAAAGCTTGAAATGCACTTCCTTCTTCTCATTGTGTTCCCCACAAAACGCTCCACTACATTCTTCTCTTCTCTTTTATAAACTCCCTAAAATCTCCGAACCTAGCCGTGCCCCCTGGCTTGTTTTCCCTAGTCTTCTCTTCCTATGCAGCAATTTATCCTATGAATCTACTGAGCCTTTCTATCTCTTCTGAGTTTTCACATGTATCCATTATCCAGATTCTAGAAAGCAAAGAAAGCCTTGAAACTGACCCAATAATCTTCCCTCCTTGGAAAGTGAGACAGGACCGTAAACTCCTAAAGGCATGGATTTATGCCCATTTTTGTTCCCTGCTGTGTTCTCAGTCTTTAACTGATGCTCGATCAAGATTTACTAGTTGAACAATATAGTTCTCTTAAGCTTATCATATATTTTTGTTGTTGATGATGAATAAGTAACAAGAGGTGTTGCCGGAGTGAAAGGAGGAAAGGAAAAGTTTAATAAGGAATTGTTTCTCTATTTGGAGGTCTAAGATGGGAAGTCTGCCTGAAGAACCATACCAAGTGGGACACAGCCCCTGGTCATTCCCAGACTAGACGAGCCGCCGTGTGCTGCTGAATTAGCAGGAAACAGCACGGGGGGCATGAGCGAGTTACAGCTCGGCAGCATGGCAGCAATTTGGCTGACAATTTCCTTCTATGTTTCAGCATAATTGAATTAGCATCCATGGAGACTGTCTCCCAGACATCGGCAAATGCAATACTGTGGAGCAGGCGCTGCAATTCATCTGGCATTATGAGGCATTGAATTGCCATCCAATCCCGCACCTCTCCTTGTTGCTTTGTGTGTGCTCATTAGAGAAAATTATGTGGATGCGACAAGCCTGGGAACAATTAAAATCTTCCCACTTAGCCAATTCCCAGCAGTGGTGTCCAAGTTTTCCTGATAGGCACTCGGCTTGCTCAGCTAGTATGTGCAACTTCCTGGATGTGCTTTCAAATTTTAAGCAATGGATAAAAATTCATTTTGCTCCAGCTGAGGACAGGAATTGTTAGGGCATAGAGGGACAGCCATGGTATGAACCAACCAGAACATCATCCATAGTGGATAGTATCAAGACCAGGAGTCCTGGAACTCAGTCCAACTAGGAAGAGTATTTCTCAAGACAATTCTAGGGCAATGGAGCTGGATGGTGAGTCAAAGTCAAGGGCCAGGGAGACAGCATCCAGCGTTGCATCCAGAGGGCTAACAGAAACTAGATGTTGGGGGTATTAAAAGCAGGATGCAATGGACAGTGAGGAATAGCATTGAGTAAATGATTCAGAACCAAGGTTCTGAACGTCAAGAAAGTGCTAGATTAAACAGAGGCTATGGGTGGCCAATTAAAGAATCGTATTCTGCTGGCTGGAGGGAATGGCTTACAACTGCTAGGGAGCGGAGTGGTGTGAGGAAAAGAGCATATTTTTGGAATCATATGGATCTTCTGCTTCCTCATTGGAGAAAAAAAGAAACCCATCTTGAAGAGTTAGGAAAGGATTAGAGATGTGCTAGGAATAAAGGTATTATCTGAATAACAGGGCTTTGTCTTAGTTTGAGTTCCACCAGAAAGGGATTGTATTCATCCATTCTCACACTGCTAGGAAGAAATACCCAAGACGGGTAATTTATAAAGGAAAGAGGTTTAATTGACTCACAGTCCTTCATGGCTGGAAAGGCCTCAGGGAACTTACAATCACGGCAGAAGGTGAAACGGGCATGTCTTACGTGGTGGCAGGTAAGAGAGGTGAGTGTCGTGCAAAGGGGGAAGCCCCTTATAAAACCATCAGATCTTGTGAGAACTCACTCACTGTCCTGAGAACAGTATGAGGGTAACCACCCCATGACGCAATTACCTCCCACCAGTTCCCTCCCATGACACGTGGGGATTATGGGAGCTGCAATTCAAGATGAGATTTGGGTGGGGACACAGCCAGACCATATCAGGGATCCTGAGATCAGGATTTGAGTACAAGTACTTTATTTGGGAGGGGAGTGGGATGTATTAGTCTGTTTTCACGTTGCTGATAAAGACATACCCGAGACTGGGAAGAAAAATAGGTTTAATGGACTCATAGTTCCACGTGGCTGGGGAGGCCTCACAATCATGGCGGAAGGCAAAAGGCACTTCTTAAATGGTGGCAGCAACAGAAAATGAGGCAGAACTGAAAGCGGAAACCCCTTATAAAACCATCAGATCTCATGAGACTCATTCCCTACCATGAGAACGGTATGGGGGAGTCCCCATGATTCAGTGATCTCCCACCGGGTCCCTCCCACAACACATGGGAGTTACGAGAGTACAATTCAGGATGAGATCTGGGTGGGGACACAGAGCCACACATGGGAATTATGAGAGTACAATTCAAGATGAGATCTGGTTGGGGACACAGAGCCAAACCATATCATGGGGGAAAAGAGTCAGGGAAGAGAAAAAAACCTATACAAGTTTCTTAAAATCAAGCCAACTATCATTTTGGTGGGCATCAAAAATAACTTCCTAGGAACTCTGGGAAACTATGCAGAATACATGCCTCAATGTGCTTCCAACTCAACAGTGAGGGATCTCAGAGCCTTATATACCAACTCCCATCAGTCATTGGCTGATGGCATCTCCTGGAGGATGTTAATTCCCTGGCACTTGTGGTCTCCTTGGGAATGGGCATACTGGTCTTCCTCATCTTCAGAGAAAGCCCCAAAGCACAGAGATGGCGATACTGAGAGATGACATTGGCCTTTCAGGGTTGCTATGATAAATTCTGATGGGGCACTGGCCACTTCTACTGCCAGTTTTGGGAGAGAACATGTCACAGAACTCCATCAATTCTATCTAAAAAATCTCCCTTCCAATTTCCTCCCCTCTCCACACTTCAACATGAACCCTCTTTTGCCCTCAAATTAGAGGAAAGGCTAAAGGGACATGAAACAAGTTCTGGCCACCTCCTTTGCTGGTCATGTTGAGAGTCCTGGACCTCACTTTGGAGCACTGGGTGAGTTGGCATTTACTGTTTTGTTCTTGGCTTTCTTAGAGCAGGGGTCCCCAAGCCCTAGGTCACAGTCTGGTAATGGTCCATGGCCTGTTAGGAACAGGGCCACATAGCAGGAAGTGGGCAGGGGGAGAGCGAGCAAAGCTTCATCTGTATTTACAGCTGCTCCACATCCCTCTCATTCCTGCCTGAGCTCCACCTCCTGTCAGATCAGCAGCAGCATTAGATTCTCATAGAAGCACAAGCCCTATTGTGAACTGCACATGCAAGGGATCTAGGTTGTGTGTTCCTTATGAGAATCTAGTGCCGGATGATCTGTCACTGTCTCCCATCACCCCCAGATCAGACCGTCTAGTTGTAGGAAAACAAACTCAGGGCTCCCACGGACTCTACATTATGGTGAGTCATATAATAATTTCATTATATATTAAAATGTAATAATAGAAATAAAGTGCATGATAAATGTAATGTGCTTGAATCATCCCGAAACCATCCCCTGACCCGGTCTGTGGAAAAATTGTCTTCCATGAAACCAGTCCCTGGTGCCAAAAAGTCTGGGGATGGCTGTCTTACAGGACTCAGTCCAAACTGAGACAATGTGTCCCATTTTAATACCAGCAGTAGAAGTGTTCAGTGCCCCATCAGGATTCATCATATCAGTGCAGAAAGGCCAATGTCATCTCTCAGGGGAGAGAAGGGGTGCAATCCTCCCGCCTGAAGCCTAATGAAAGGGGCTTTGCAGAGAGGCCTTGGAGAGCTTGATTTCTGTCCCCTAATGATGGGAACCCTGTGGACTGGAGTCTGACTTGTACCTGAGAAATCTAAGGGGCCCAGGGATAGCTGAAGAGGGCTTCAATTTGGCAAGCAGCTGCACTTCCACCAAAGGCCAGTGTTTTCTGTGGGGGGCAGGGGATAGACAGCGAGCATGCACAAGCAAGCTGACCTGGGGATATTTGAAAGATGTTTTGCCTGATCTTCTCAGGTATGATGAGCCTCTGTGAAGGGGATGTCATGCGTGACTGGACAGTTGGAACGTGAAGCTCGTGCAGCTCCAGCCGGAGAACTACAGGTAAGAGATGTGCCTACAAGGTCCTGAAGATGAACGTGTCGTCAGTGCACTGAACAAAAGCTCTCGCTCAAGAGTGTTGCAGACATCCAGCCATGTTCTGCTCTTAGGATGTACATACCCATGCGGGCTTGCAGAAACCTAGAGAAAGGGAAAGCCTTTTTCTTTTTCTCTTTTCTTTTTTTTTTTTTTTTGAGACGGAGTCTCGCTCTGTCGCCCAGGCTGGAGTGCAGTGGCGTCATCTCGGCTCACTGCAAGCTCCGCCTCCCGGGTTTGCACCATTCTCCTGCCTCAGCCTCCCGAGTAGCTGGGACTACAGGCGCCCGCCACCGCACCCAGCTAATTTTTTGTATTTTTAGTAGAGACGGAGTTTCACCGTGTTAGCCCGGATGGTCTCCATCTCCTGACCTCGTGATCCGCCCGCCTCGGCCTCCCAAAGAGCTGGGATTACAGGCGTGAGCCACCGCGCCCGACCAGGAAAGGCTTTTTCTAACTTGCACAAGACAACATCCATTTGCCAAGCTGAGCATACACGAGGCTGTGTCTGATCCCTTTTTCCTAATCCCTACGAAGATCTTGTGTTTCGAAGCCAATGGAGACAGAGTTTCAAAGTTCACACGAACTCCCCATGAGAGAGTGGCATCCTGTAGGACCCAGCTCACAGCAGCAGTCCCAGTTAAGCGAGACCTTTTTCTACCCCTTGTCTCTTCCCACTGTGCCCTCACCAACCTTAAAGGGTCAACGGCAGCCTGGCTGAGGAAGAGATTGGAGGGCAAAATTACCACTCTTTCAGAGAAAACTCACAAAGCTGGCGGTTCCCATTTCCCACTGCAGCTTCTGCCTGTACCAAGTCTGAGAAAATGAAGTCAGAGGTGTGACCCTGCACTGGATTGGACACATTAATCACTGAACTAAAGTGGTTTGGGGGACCACAGATGCCAATGACATTTTTATTACCTACACATAACAAATTTGTAGCAAAGGGGCCTGGCTGACATTCATTCGGAGGCAGAGAGGACCGGTCCTGAGATACACAACAGGGGAGGGGGCAACAAAAGTAGCTTTATGATTGTATCCCACAGCCCTGCTCTTTCAATATACAGGCTCTTTAGAGAAAGCATACAATAAGCCTCCAAAAGACACTCAGTAAGTGGTTGCTCTTGTTATTATGAGCTGCTTGTGCAGGTGAAGGTTAAACCAGACTTTCAGAGCTAAATGCCAAGGGGGTTGCACTTGATTATCAGCCCGGCGCTGGACAGTCCAGAAGGAGGAAATGAGTGGCTGAGAGCAAGGTCTACATACCACAGTGGAGCATGAGGGGCCCCTCCACGCCACCACTGCTGGCTCATCAGCCACAAGAAAACTATGCATGTTGCGATCACGATGCTGGCTCCTGGGGGAGCATCTTTCTAGTCCCTGTTGGACAGCAATTCGAGAGGGAGATTTGCTAATTTGTCTTTCTGAAGCTAAACATCAGGGTGGGTTGGGGAGGGAAGTTGGGGTGGGAGTCAAGACTGTCTGCTGCCTGCACCAGCATCATAATGCAAAGAGGACTGCTCACCCAGAGCTCAGGTCCCAGGCACAGTACAGACACAGGTAGAACTTCTGTTCCTTTGGGGTTTAGGGAAAGTGCCCTGGAATGCCTCATGCAGATGATAAAAAAATAAAATCAGAACTAAGATGAAGGGATATCCACACACAACCTATGCATTCACTGGTTTCTTTCTTTATCGAAGGGCAATGGAGATGAGCTGTTTTATTTATACCTGATTCACATTTCAACAGGGAACTCTAGCTGAGCTAGCTCCTTTTTCTGTAAAACACAGAGCTCCTTGAGAGCAGGGACTGTGTCTCAACTCATCTTTGAATCTCTAGGACCTAACCCAAGGCCTGAGTAATATAACAGAAGGTGAGTGGGCTTTAAGCTCATACAAATTAGGGTTTGAATTGCAGCTCTGTCGCTCACTAGCTGTGTGACCTCAGGCAGGTCGCTTCACCTCTCTGAAGTTCAATTTCCTCATCTGAAACATGGAAATAAAAATATCTACCTTCAAGTTTTGGAGAAGCAGAACTACATTTAAATTAAATATGCTGATTATGATAACTGGCACCCAGAAAAATAGTAATTATCACCATCATCATCATTATTTTCCTTTGACATCCTCTCAATTCCTCAGTTATGTTCAGACGGCTCTGGTTCTCTTACAGAATTTACTGCAAACATTGCCAGATCATTTATATACTGAAGACACCTCTGAATTTTGGCACAAATCCTTAGTTACACAGTCTGTAAACATAGTCAGAGCTGAAAATACTTTTTCATTATCGGATAAGAAGATTCCTTTCTTGTCCTTTCTGCTGTCTCCTCATGCTCCAGTTCTGCCCCCAGCGGGTCCTGAGAAAGGTAATCTTGCGTGACATGTGAGCTTTATATCTGAAATCAAATTTGGCATCCCAGTTCCCAACGGGGCAAGTGTAGCATTTTCACACGTTTCCAAAATGTCAAAGAGAATAGCTGCCCCTTTTGTTTCATGCCAGTTTCCTCCAAATCAGTTTTCTACTCAGTAATTCATCTGAGATTCAGTTGCTCAATCTGCAAAATGGATCTGTAAAGTGATCTAAAAACACTATTCCCACACATAGGAATGCTCTGAGGTTGGATGAGCGGCCAGAGAACTCAGCTGACTTACACGGCCACGTTCATCCATCCCCACTGTACCGGTGGAGGAAATCAGTGGGTCTGTCCTCCCGGCGGCTGGCCAACATTATATCCAGGCTGAGCTTGATCAGATTTGCTCTGCTGAGCAAAAGGAACCAACTCTAGGACACTTTTCATGAATTCTAATCAAATGCCCCACCCAGTGTAGCTACGGGGTCTTGCTGTGTTCTTACGGTTTAACCGTTTTGGAACTCTGTAAGTTACAGAAGGCATAGGAGAGAGGAGAGTGTTTCAGGGGGAATGGAGGGACCTGTTACAGGGTTTGTGAGTGGCCGTGGTTAGAGACAAGGCTGAAAGGAAGCAAGACAGGACTGTGAGGGTGAAGAAGCTGCAAGTGGAGGTGTCTAAATATCATGCCCTAGGCATCAGGACGGGGGCAGGAATCAGAACAGAAAACAGTATCTTTCTCTTGTCTGACTCCATCAAGTGACCACACATGGAAAACTGGATTTCTGGTGTGGAAAGTCCCCAAAAAAGGAAAAAGGAGAGGTGAGCGGGAACAATCATTGCAGATATCACTTACTGAGCACTGTGCTAGGCGCCTTACATAGAGTATATATTTAATCCTTCCAGTAACCCAAGAGGTTGGTATTATTATTACGCTTTTTATATAGAGATGGTAACTGAGTCCCAGAGAAGTGCCTTCCTCGACATTCCCCAGCTCACTCTATCTGCCAGGCCTTTAATGTTTCCATCATCAATTCAATCTTCAACCGTCACCGACTGAGTGTGAGGCTCTGTGCCAGGCGCTAGAAGGGTTCCAGTCAGGTAAGCAGAGAGAAGAGAGGGAAAGAATTTCAGATAAAGGGTAAAGGGGTGAACAAAGCACAAAGCCAGAACGCAGGAGAGTGTTGGAATTCAGAAGGTGCTTAGCATGCCAGGGAAGCAAGTGGGTCAGGCCCACCTAGAATGTTCCTCAGGGAAATCTTCCCCGTAGTCCCACCTTCTCCCCAGTTCTATTGTCAGAGCAACAACAGAAGCCTGTGGGGTTATGGAGCAACTTTTGTTTTTTTCCAAAGTCCCAGGAACAATGGTGCCAGCAAACCGTGCCCCAGTCAATCAGAAACAGAAACAGAGCCACAGTCCCTGGGGGGAGCAGGTGTCACCTAATCCCACCAGGAAGATACAAGTCTCCCTAAATCATGGTTTTCCAGAAACAGTCATGGTGACAACAGCCGGTAACAGTTACTGAGCAATTTACCTTGTCATGAGCTCTTATAGGCATTTCACACACATGAGCCCATTTAACCCTCACTCCATGAGGTAAATAGGTTAATGATCCCCCATTTCACAGATGAGCTAGACGAGTTTCGGGACTTGGAAGTGGCAGAGTCAAGATTCAAATCCAGATTTATCAAACTCTGAAGGCTTTTTCTGAACCCCTGTGCTATGCCATCCCTCCCACCGTCCTGCAACTGTGAGCTCACCCCACTTCTCTATGGACATGGGTTGGCCTACTCCTAAGACGGCTATGGCAGGAAAACCAGCATGGTAGCCCTGCCCCTTATGAGCTAGGTGACCTTGGGCAAGTGACTTCACCTCCCAGAGCCTCAGTCTCCTCATCTGTACAATAGGAACTATATCCTAGAGTTCTTGTGAGCACTTTACACAGGACTTTGTGAATAGGAAATGTGCACACTGGAGATGATGCATCCCTCTTAGGAGTCTCCGACACCACCCTCACTGTTCCATTGGAAAAACAAAGCTGAGCAGACCCTGGAATGGTAAAGAAAAGGCCACAACTGTTTGCAACAACCAGACAGTGAGACCTAGCAGCCAAGGTTGGATTTTGCTCACCTTTTTTTTCCCAGAAGGCTGGTCACATGACCACAGGCATTGAATAAATATTTCTTCTGAAAACATACACACACACACACACACGCACACACACATACAAACACACACACAGCAGAAAGGAAATACATCAGCATGTTCTCCCTGGTTATCTCCAAGCTGTGGAACTTTATCTTTCCATTTTCTTATCTGAATTTTCTGATTTTTCTATGTTGAGCATGTATTATTTGTGGCACTGAGATCTTGAAAGACACACATCTCACTATAGATTACCTCTGGGAAGTGAAAATGGGAAAAACTAATTAATTAGGAGGGCTTTTTTAAAGCTTTTTGTTCTTTCTTCATTTTTGTGTTACTTTTGAAATTTTTTACACTTTCTTTTTAGTTCAAATTTATTTTCTTCTTTTTCTATTCCACCAAAAAGTGTTCCTCTGGATGGAATATTCACCAAGACCCTCTCCCCAGCCCCAGAAGATTACGAGGAAGTGAGCTTCATTCCAGATATGATGGTGGAGTCCAGCTAATCTTTTCTTGTGTCTTTGGGAATTTGCTTACTGTTTAACCCAGATGCTCTACACATGCTCATAAAAACCTTCTGTCAAACTTCATTAGCCATTTAGGCTGCTGTGTGCTATTCTGAGTACCTTATCTTCTGGCATTAATTTGAAGCAACATTATCTTACCTCTGTAGGCATGCTTCCATGAGTTAGAGGCTTAAAAACTAGACTGCAATGGATTTTGTCAAAAATTGCCAAAAATCAAAATGTCTGGTTTCATCTCCTATTTCATTTCCAAATGATTAGCAGCAACTGCCTGTAGCACTTAGTAGGAAGGACCCTGAGACCATTCCCAGGTAGAGCAAAAACAATCAAACGGCAAGAATTTAAAAACACCTGCCAGGCACGGTGGCTCGCCTGTAGTCCCAGCACTTTGGGAGGCTGACGTGGGTGGATCACTTAAGGTCGGGAGTTCAAGACCAGCCTGGCCAACATGGTGAAATCCTGTCTTTACTAAAAATACAAAAATCAGCTGGGCATGGTAGCATGTGCCTGTAATCCCAGCTACTCGGGAGTCTGAGGCAGGAGAATCGCTTGAATCGGGAGGCAAAGGTTGCAGTGAGCCGAGATTGCCCCACTGCACTCCCACCTGGGCCACAGAGCAAGACTGTCTCAAAAAAAAAAAAAAAACCCATACCCCATAGCCTTTATGAATTAATGTTTTCTGCCAATGGATTGCTGATATCCGCCATGGCATGAAATCAAGGGCTATTGGCATATCTGATATCCCAAATCTAATGAAACACGTCCTCCTTTCACTCCAAAGAAGCAAACTGGTGGGATTCCCATGTGGTCCAGTGTGACAATAATACAGCTATTATTTGTGGAGTGCCACTTTGATATTTTATTTTATTTTATTTTATTTTATTTTATTATTTTATTTTATTATTTTATGTTATCTTATTTTATTATTTTATTTTATTTTATTGAGACAGAGTCTTGCTGTGTCATCCCAGGCTGGAGTGCAGTGGTGCAATCTCGGCTCACTGCAACCTCTGCCTACTGGGCTCAAGTGATTCTCCTGCCTCAGCCTCCCAAGTAGCCTGGATTACAGGCACCTGCCACCAGGCCCAGTTGTTTTTTTCATATTGGAGTGCCCACTTTGAGCAAAGGATTTTCACACCTAATACATCTTATAGCAACTCCCCAGTTATCAGGACAGTTTTGGTTACAAGTGTCGACAGCCAACTCACACTAGCTCAAGCAAAAAGGGTGTGTTTGGGCTCATGTAACTGAGAGGAGAACTGAGTTAGAGCTTAAAATCACAGGAAGAGCTTTAGGACTGACATTAGTGACGGGTTCCAGAAACGACTTCTCTTTATCTTATCTCTGTTTGTATTTGCATGTTGATCTCTCATTTCCTCTTTGCTATGGTTTGAAGGTGTCCCCCAAAGTTCCTGTGTTGGAAACTTGATCTCAAATGCAGCAATGTTGGGAGGTCAGGCCTAATAAGAGGTAATTGGGTCATGAGGGCTCTGGCCTCATGAATGGATTAAGGTTGTTATTTCAAGAGTGGCTTTGTCTTTTTGGTTTGTTTGTTTTTGTTTCTTGTGACGGAGTCTCGCTCTGTCACCCAGGCTGGAGTGCAGTGTTGCAATCTCAGCTCACTGCAACCTCTGCCTCCCAGGTTCAAGTGATTCTCCTGCCTCAGGTTCCCAAGTAGCTGGGACTACAGGCGAGTGCCACCATGCCCAGCTAATTTTTGTGTTTTTAGTGCAGACAGGGTTTCACCATGTTAGCCAGCATGGTCTTGATCTCTTGACTTCATGATCTGCCCGCCTTGGACTCCCAAAGTGCTGGGATTACAGGCGTGAGCCACTGTGCCCAGCCGAGAGTGGCTTTATTATAACAAGTTCCAGACCCTCTTGCTCTTGCACTTAATTACCCTTCTTTCATGGGATGACACAGCACAAAGGCCCTTGACAGATGTAGGTCCCACTACTTTGGACTTCTCAGCCTCCAGAACTGTAAGAAATACGTTTCTTTTCTTTATAAATTACCTGGTCTGTGGTATTGTTATAGCAACACAAAACAGATTAAGACACTCGTACTACAAACAGGCCTCTCCCATGTGAAGAGGAACATGGTTGCTGTTTTCCCAGGGCATAGAGTGCTAACTTTTCCCAACATGTGTTTATCAGTCCCAGGGGAAAACTCTGATTGGACTGTTTGGGTCATATGGCCATTCTTTGCGCCAATCACTGTTTGTTGTCACATAATTTGGTCAGAATTCAGCTATATTCCCATCTTTTTTTGGCCAAGGGGTCTGTGTCTACCAATAAAACAAAGGTTTAAAAAGCTTAACAGTCAGTTAAAAATCAGGGCCACTGTGAACAGTTGCGCAGGTTGCATGCTGCACAACAGCACCACCAGCTGAGTGGACAAGGAAGGGATAAAAATCCTGCCTGTGCCCTGCTTATGGAGCAAGCCATAAACTCTGGCCCCAGGTACATCTGCTAGAATTGTTCTAATTCATAACATGGTGTCATGCAGGCTAGCATTAGCCCAAGGAAAAAAAGCAACAGCTACTGCAAGACACTGCAGTCCCTAGGAAGTAAATAATGCTTATCCCATTTTTAAGATGAGAAAACAGAGCCCACAGGGGCCAAGTGAATCACCCAAGGCTTTACAGGAGTCTCTCCTTATTCCGAACCCCCAGTGGATGCCTGAAACCATGGATAATACTGAACCCTACATACATACATATTTTTTCCTATAACACAAGCCTATGATAAAGTTTAATTTATAAATTAGGCACAGTAACTAATAATAAAATAGAACAATTATAACAATGTATTGCAATAAGTTATGTGAATGTGGTCTATCTCTCTTCTAAATATCTCACTGTACTGTACTCATCTCTGTTCAGACAGCAGCGGACCACAGGTAACTGAAACTGGGAAAAGTAAAACCGCAAATAAGGGGGAACTACTGTACAGCAGGAAACAGAGTCAGGATTCGAACCCAGGTCTATGTAGCTCCAAAGCCTATGTTTTGCCTATCATAACCCACTCAACAACTGTAAGAGAAATGGGACCCACCAGGCTCCTAGCGGCATGAAGAAGAACTGAGAGAAGTGGGTTCTTGTGCCTCTTCTCTCTGAAAACCCAGTTAATCCCACAGAAACAAACAATCCACTTAAGAAAGCCAACCCAAGCCCAAGACGGAACACTCCAAAGAAAACAAACTGTGTTTGCAAACAGCTTGAAAGTCATGGTGTTCCACTTAAAAAGGTAATTTCTTGCTTGGAACAGTGAGAAATTAGATGCAATCTGTTTTGATTTCTTCGCAATTTAGGACACGCTTTAGTGACCAATCTGCAGACACGCCAGCATCCTTCTGTCCTGAGGGTGTGTTGGCTTGGTTTGTGTCTCTGTTCATAAAGGAAGTCTAAATCATCCCACAGGAAAAGTGGCCTAGAATTTATACCACAGGCATGGAGACAGGCTGAGCAGCCTCTTCTTCGATATTATTAATAATAAGAATAAGAATATTTACCACTTACTGGGCTTTTACTGTGTGTCAGGTCTGGTGCTGAAAACATCCATCACCACAAAACCTTATTGGGATGGGGCTGGGGGGATATTTTTGGGTACTCAGCCTCTGAACACGCTTCCTCTGCAGGAAGAGAATCCCCTGCTGGGCAGTTCTTGGTAGGAGCTGGACCTGTCTCCCTCCATGGGAGCAAAAGAGGCCAGAAATCCATGAGCTCCCCATGATCCTTTCAATATATTTCATTGCTAAAAAATCGACTTTATTGTTTAGAGCAGTTTTAAATTCACAACAAAATTGAGAGGAAGATACAGATTCCCCATATATCCCCTTCCCCCAACGTCCTCCCCCACTGTCAACATCCCCCACAAGAGTGGTCCATTTGTTACAACTGATGAACCTACATTGACACATCATCACCCAAAGTCCATAATAACATGTTGCCCACCAGCACAGTCTCATGCAGAGTCGTTTTGCTGCCCTGAAAATCCCACCTACTCATCCCTTCCTCCGCCCTAACACCTGGCAACCCCTAATCCTTTTACTGTCCCCGTCGTTTTGCCTTTTGCAAAATGTCACATCACTGAAATCATACCATGTGTGGCCTTTTCAGTTGGCTTCTTCCTCTTAGCAATATGCATTTCATTAAGTTTCCTCCACATCTTTTCATGGCTTGATGGCTCATTTCTACATTCTATTTTTGCTTACATTAACCAAAGTCTATTTCTGTTATTGGCATCCAAGCACCCTGCTACAAAAAAAGTGTTGTTATCCCCATTTTACAGATTTAAAAAAAAAAACAAAACAAAACCCTGAGATTCAGAGAGACAAGACTAGGTGGAAGAGTAGAAAAGCTACAAAGGGCAAAGGAAAACTGCAGGAGGCACGATGCAGGCGGCACGATGCCGGTGGCACGATGCAGTCGACGTAAGTGCAGTTTTATAGTCAGGAACTCGGATATGAGGGCCGGCTTCATCACTTACCTGCCGGGGGAAGGGGGGCCTCTGGAAAGTTGCTTAACTTCTGTCCATTTCTTCATCCACAGAGAAATGGGTCTCCATTTCTTCATCCATAAAATTCAGGCTACTGTGCCTGTAACGAAAAAATTTGAGAGTATTAAAAGAAATCATGTATCGGCCAGGTGTGGTGGCTCACGCCCATAATCCCAGCACTTTGGGAGGCCAAGGTGGGTGGATCACTTGAGGCCATGAGTTCGAGACCAGCCTGGCCAACATGGTGAAACCCTGTCTCTACTAAAAATACAAAAATTAGCTGGGCATGGTAGCATGTGCCTGTAATCCCAGCTACTCAGAAGGCTGAGGCAGGAGAATAGCTTGAACCCGGAGGTGGAGGTTGCAGTGAGCCGAGATCTTGCCACTGTAGTCCAGCTTAGGCAACAGAGCGAGACCCTGTCTCGAAAGAAAGAAAGAAGAAAGAAAGAAAGAAAGAAAGAAAGAAAGAAAGAAAGAAAGAAAGAAAGAAAGAAAGGAAGGAAGGAAGGAAAGAAATCATGTATATATTGCACTTAACACAGTGCCTGGCTCAACATGTGTTAGCTGTGGTATCTGTTATTATTTGTGTTCTGTGTTCATTAACCTAATTCTATCATACCCTGTTATGAGGCAGGATTGTCTGACCATCTGGAAGGATTCTGTGTGCTCTATTTTGTCCTCTCCTCGACCCCCAGAGTCGCAGGTGCGGGAAAGGAGAGGATGAGTGACCCTTCTGCCTGGAGATTCTTGACATGAGGTAACTTCTGAAACCAGACATTCCATCTGCTTGTTTCCATATCTCAGGGGAACCCTAGCACAAGGCAGTCGGGGCTCAGCCTGTGCTCATTGATTACGCTAATGATGATGGATTTCCTCCCCTTTGGCACTTGATCAACAGCTGCCCAGTGTTTCATCACCATTTCCCAGGGCAGAGCAGCCACCCCAACCCCTGCTCACAAGGGCCTCTTCTTTCTTACTCCATGTGACCCAGAACAGAGCCCATTAAAGAACTCACTCATTTCTCCACCCTCCACCCCTTTAATTACAAACAGTGCTGAGAGTTGAATAACGCAGAACAAAAGACAGATTTATTTACCCCAGGACATAAACAAGATTATCAGAAACAGGCATTCAGAAGCCCTTAGCTCCTGGGAGAATTTTAATTTGCTGACCCCTGGCTTACAGAAATCTTAGGTCTTTTCACATAATTATAAAACCCGGAGAGTTTTGCCTGCTTGAGTTATTTATTGGCACGCAGCCCCAACCCGGCTGCTGGCTCTCATTGGCCAGTTACAGGCATCTCCACTGGGGCTTTAAACCGGGCTCTTTTGAGACAATGCAGGAAGGCTGAAAGAAATTCTCTTTTCGTTGGTGAAGTTTTCCTACCGGCGGCTTCCTGGAATGACCGAGGTACAAAAACAGGAGGGAGGAGGAGGCATAATTACATTCATTAGAACACTTTGGGTTACAAATCACTTAACCCCACATCGAACTGGCATTAAACCAAAAAGGGACTGTGTATTGTAACTGAAAAGTCCACCATTAAAGTTACCATCAGGCACAGCTCAATTCAGGGGCTACTACCACGCCAGTGGGCTCAGTCTCTCTCTACATCTCTCACCTGTTTGCCTCTAGGTCGTTGGCTTCTTTCTCATGGGAAAAATGGTCCCCAGCCCTCCTAACCTTCCAACTTATCAGCTCCTACAATAAAGTCTCATTGGCTCAGCTTTGGTCATGTGCCCAGAGGAAACCAATCACTGTGGCTGGAGGATGAAATATGCTGATTGGCTAGACCTGGGTTATACGCCCAATTTTTTTTTTTTTTTTTTTTTTTTGAGATGGAGTCCTACTCTGTCACCCAGGCAGGAGTGCAGTGGCAGGATCATGGCTCACTGCAACCTCCACCTCCAGGGTTCAAGTGATCCTCCCATCTCAGCCTCCCAAGTAGCTGCGATTACAGGTGCCTGCACCATCACCCCGGCTAATGTTTTTGTATTTTTAGTAAAGAAGAATCTCACCAAGTTGCCCAGATTGGTCTGGATCTCCTGACCTCAAGTGATCCACCCCCTAGGCCTCCCAAAGTGCTGGGATTACAGGCGTAAGCCACCGTGCCCAGCAAGCATACCCTATCTTTTATCTGTGGTGGGACCAATTCTATCTGAACCATATGGGCTAAGGGCATCATAGGGTGAGTCCTCAAAGAAAAGTCACGGTGTGTACCCAGGAAAACGGAGACGATGCTGAGCAGATAAAAGCAATGAAATGCTTTGCTTTTATCTATCCATCATAGTATTCCTCTGGGTTAGGGGTTACAGGACACCCCACACTCTTCCTGGAGCAGCTTGGAAGTGGCCACTTTAGCATCTGTTAGGGGATAAATTGTTTTCTCCCCCTAAATGTATAGCTTGACATCGTAACCCACAGTACTTCAGAGTGTGACTGTGATGGTTAATTTTAGGTGATGTGTAGGGGAAAACTCTCCTCAAACTGCGTTTTTCCTCTACTCTCACACTACAGCAATCTTCAACACAGAAGGCTTCTGTGACCAATGTGGGGGGCGGTTTCCGCACATACCAAGCAGCGGACACCAGCTGGGTGTCCTCTAATTCAGTTCTGACACCATCTACCTGGAGATAGTATCATATCCCACAGGTTGAGGGCTCAGTCCCCAAGACTGCCTTTCTACATACACACACCAGTTGCAAGTTTGGAAATTCTGTCAGACCGGCTTCAAGTTGGGGTTCCCCCAACCCCCACTTTGGATTTGATTAATCTGCTGGAGTGGCTCACAAAACTCAGGGAAACACTTACTTACATTTACCAATTTATTATAAAGGATATTGCGAAGGATTTAGATGAAAAGCTGTATAGGGCGAGGTAGGGGTAGAGGTGCAGAGCTTCCATGCCCTCCCTGGGCACCACCCTCTGGGAGCCTCCATGTGTTTGCGAACCCTGAAATTTTGAGACAGGTGCTAGTTAATTTAGAAAGTGTATTTTGCCAAGATTGAGGACTCGCGCCTGTGACACAGCCTCAGGAGGTCCTGATAGCATGTGCCCAAGGTGGTCAGAGCACAGTTTGGTTTATACATTTTAGGGAGACATGAAACATCAATCAACATATGTCGTGAGATGAACATTGCTTCCTTCTGGAAAGGTGGGACAACTCGAAGGTGGGGGGGGCTTCCAGATCATAGGTAGATAAGAGACAAATGGTCGCATTCTTTTAGGTTTCTGATGAGCCTCTCCAAAGGAGGCCATCAGATATATATTTATTTCAGTAAGCAGAGGGGTGACTTTGAATAGAACGGGAGGCAGGTTTGCTGTAAGCAGTTCCCAGCTTGACTTTTCCCTTTAGCTTAGTGGTTTTGGGGGGTCCAGGATATTTTCTTTTCACATGTTCAACTATCTGGAAGCTCCCCAAACCCTGTCCCTCTTGGGTTTTTCTGGAAACTTCATGATATCACCATTCCTTCCCCTAGGTTATAGGGTGGGACCCTTCAGTGGAAGAGTCTTAAGATCGACGGTCAGAAAGGTGGGGAAACATTAGAGTGAAAAGAGGACACGAGAAAGTCAGAGGCCCACCCACGAGGCCACCCACAAGGCCGATACTCACCATTCTTAAAACAGCCTATAACAAGGGCTGTGGGAGTTATGAGCCAGGAACCATGGGCGAAAACCAGTGCATATCATAACACCACAGAGGTCAACTTGGCTGCATTAAGGAATAACTAGAAACCTGGTGAAGCATTATTTTGGGGTATGTCTGTGAAGATATTTCCAGAAGAAATTACCGTGTGAGTCAGTGTGAACTAGATGGGGAAGAGCCACCCTCAGTGTGGGCAGGCACCATCCACTCTGCTGGGGGCCCAGAGAGAAAAAAACCAGAGAAAGGCAAATATGTCTGTCTGTCTGTCTGCTGGACTTGTATCCACTCCTTTTCTCCTGTTTTTGGGCAACTCTAAGTTCCCCAGCCTTTGGACTCTGGGACTTAAACCAGCACCCCTCCCCTCGGGCCCCAGGTTCTCAAGCCTTTGACCTCAGACTGTGAGTCACACAATCGGCTTCCCTGGTTCTGAGACCTTCAGACTTGGACTGAGCCATGCTACCAGAATCCCAGGGTCTCCAGCTTGCAGACAGCTTGTCGTGAGACCTTTCAGTCTCCATAATTGTGTGAGCCAATTCCCCTAATAAATTCCTTCTCATCTATCTATCTAGCTAGCTAGCTAGCTATCCATCCATCCATCCATCCTATTGGTTCTGTCTCTCTGAAGAACTCTGACAAATACAGTGACCCTTAGGTCTTTAAAGAGAGAATCAAGTTAAGTCCTGGTGCGGTGGCTCACGCCAATTATCTCAGCACTTTGGGAGGCTGAGGCAGGCAGACCTCTTGAGCTCAGGAGTTCGAGACCAGCCTGGCCAACATGGCAAAACTCCATCTCTACTCAAAACACAAAAATTAGCTGGGCATGGTGGCACATGCCTGTAATCCCAGGCATTTGGGAGGCTGAGGCAGAAGGATCACTTGAACCTGGGAGGTATAGGTTGCAGTGATCCAAGATTGTGCCACTGCACTCCAGCCTGGGCAACAGAATGAGACTCTGTTTCAAAAAAGAAAAAAAGATAATCGAGTTAAAATAAGGTCATTAGAATAGGTCCTAATCCAATATGACTGGTGTCTGTTTAAGAAGGGGGTATTTGAACACAGATATGCATACAGGGAAAATGTCATGTGAACATGACAGTGGGCTTCTACAAGCCAAATAGACAAGCCTGAAACAGGTTATTCCCTCACAGCTCTCAGAAGGAACCAACCCTACCAACACCTTGATCTTGGACTTCAAGCCTCCAGAACTGTGAGACAGTAAGTTTCTGTTGCGTAAGCTATCCAGTTGTGGTATTTGGTTACCCAAGCAGCCCAAAGTAATACGGCATCCTTTGAGGAAGAAGTGAGGTGAAGTGTTCAGGTTCCCCGAGAGCCTGGCTCAAGCCTCACTCCATGCTCTAGGAGATTCCAAAGCGCTACGGGGATTCCTGTAAATCCCTGGGGGGTTATGCCACCATGGTCCTTCCTGGTTACAGTCTCCTGTTTCCATGTGGGTTTTCTCTATTAATCACCATTGATTTGGATATGATATTCAGCCCTTTCCTGTAACTGCCACCCAGAAAACGAATCCATTCATCCAAGACATGTCTGTGCACTTTACTGAAGTCTCTTGAATTAGGGAGAGAAGGAGGTTAAATGGCAAGTTCACATGAAGCTACGAAATTGAACGATAAGAATCCATGTTCATTCATTCATTCATAAAAAAATTAATTAATTAATTAATTTATTTATTTATTTATGTATCTATCTGAGACAGGGTCTGGGGCATAGTGGTGCGATCATTGCTCACTGCAGCCTCAAACTCCCAGGCTCAGGTGATACTCCTGCCTTAGCCTCCTGAGTAGCTGGGACTGCAGGAGCATGCCACCATGCCCAGCTAATTTTTTTTTTTGAGACGGAACCTCGCTCTGTCGCCCAGGCTGGAGTGCAGTGGCGCAATCTCCGCCCACTGCAAGCTCCGCCTCCCGGGTTCACGCCATTCTCCTGCCTCAGCTTTTCCGAGTAGCTGGGACTACAGGCGCCCGCCACCACGCCCGGCTAATTTTTTGTATTTTTTAGTAGAGACGGGGTTTCACCGTGGTCTCGATCTCCTGACCTCGTGATCCCCCCACCTCGGCCTCCCAAAGTGCTGGGATTACAAGCGTGAGCCACCGCGCCCGGCCCCAACTAATTTTTGTATTTTTTGTAGAGACGGGGTTTTGCCATGTTGTCCAAGCTGGCAAAAAAAAAATGTTTATTGAAACCCACTTTGTGCCATCACTGAGGCATGAGAAGACACAGTGAAGAACAAAATAGACAAGACCCCTGTCCTCACAGAACTTATATTTTAGTTGGGAACACAGATGATAAACAGGAAAAATAAGCAAGAGCATTCCAGATTGTATTAAGTGTCATGAAGAAAATAGCAGGGTTGGGGGCCAGGCATGGTGGCTCATGCCTATAACCCCAGCACTTTGGGAGGCCCAAGGGGGTGGATCACTTGAGGTGAGGAGTTCGAGACCAGCCTGGCCAACATGGTGAAACCTCTTCTCTACTAAAAATACAAAAAAAAAAAAAAAATTTAGACAGGCATGGTGGCAGGGTCCTGTAATCCCAGCTACTCAGGAGGCTGAGGCAGGAGAATTGCTTGAACACAGGAGGCAGAGGTTGCAGTGAGCTGAGATGGCACCACTGCACTCCAGCCTGGGTGACAGAGTGAGATTCTCCATCTCAAACAAAGGAAAAAGAAAATAGCAGGGTGGGATGGTGGCAGTTATATGGGAATGAGCACTTTGGAGATGACATTTTTTAGCAAGGGTGAGGGAGTCAGAAAATGACTCTTGGAGGAAAAGAAAGTGGGGGTGACTCTAAAAAAAAAAGAGAAGAGTGAGCCATGTGCCAGTGATGGGAAGCTGGGCTCAGATTACAAATGAGGCTGTGATGGTTAATTTCCTGTGTCAGTTTAACTGGGCCACAAGGTGCCCAGATATTTGGTTGAATATTATTGTTGGGTGTGTCTGTGAGAGTGTTTCTGAATGAGCGTAACATTTGAATCAGCAGACTGAGTAAGAAAGCCCTCCCCAATGTGGGTGGGCTTTCTCTAATCCATCGAAGGCCTGAATAGAATAAAAGGCTGAGGCCCCGTGTGGTGGCTCACACCTGTAATCCCAAAAGTTTGGAAGGCCGAGGTGGGAGGATAACTTGAGCTGAGAAATTTGAGATCAATGTGGGCATCATAAAGAGACCTTGTCTCTACAAAAAAATTTTAAAATCAGCCAAGTGTGGTGATGTGCACCTGTAGTCCCAGCTACATGGTAAGCTGAGGCAGGAGGATCACTTGAGCCAGGGAGGTAGAGGCTGCAGCGAGCCATGATTTTGTCACTGCACTCCAGCCTGGGCAACAAAGTGAGACCCCATCTCAAATAAATAAATAAATAAATAAGAATAAAGCTTTTTAAAACAGAAAAGGCTGAGAAAGAAAGAATTCTCTCTCTCTCTCTCTCCCCTTCCCTCATTGTCTCTAAGCTGGGACATCAGTTTTCTTCTGCCTTCAAACTGGGATGTAGACTGGAACTTATACCATCAGCTCTCCTGGTACTCAGTCCTTTGGACTCAGACTGGAACTATGGGATTATACGATCAGTTTTTCTGAGTCTGAACTTCTCAGCTTCATAATCATGTAAGCCAATTCCTTATTATAAATCTACATATGGAGATACACACACACACACACACACACACACACACACACACACATATATATATATATAGAGAGAGAGAGAGACTGCATATCTTCCGTTTCTCTGAAAAACCCTGACTAATACAAAGGGCCCCAGGGCAGCATACCCCCTGACAATAGGGCCAGATTTTTCCCGAAGGGAGTGGAAAGTTCCACTGCCAGCACTCTGGAATGAGGTCAGACAATGGGGCTGCGGAGAGGCAGACCTTCGACCGGGCAGGCCTTCAACTGGGCCGTGGTGGGCATGGGCTCCAAGAAATTCGTTGCCTTGACCACCCAGGCGCATGCTCTGTGAACGTGTGTGCCCAGTGAGGGCCCTGGGCTCTAAGCACTTTGCCTCCAGGAGTAGTTGGGAGCAGCACTTCATGCCTCCTTCCCTTCTATCATCCTGGAACTTTCAGTAGACTCAGCATAAAAGCTGCGGCCTGTTCTTTGCTGGTGCTGTAGACAATGAGGAGAGGGTCTGTTCTGGATCCAAGGGGAGGGGAAGGTGCACCTGGCGGAGCAGCAGTAGCTGGAGGCAGAAGGAGGGGAGCTGAAGCACGAAGAGAGCCGCGCCTCGTGGGAAATGTGAAGCAGTGGTCCAGAGAGCGCAGCTGGCTACAGTGACAGGCAAGATGGATCTGCGGAGCACGCCGGTGCTCCCCAGCGAGGGAAACCGGGTCGCACAAAGTAAAGTGAAAAGGAGGAAAAAACAAAAACCAGAACAAAACAAAAAAAGCAAAAGGAAAGGAAGAAAGGGAAAGGGGAATGGAGAGAATCTTCTGGAAATCGAGTGGGATGGGAGCCTGAACATCACAATTAAGGTCTTAAAAAAGAGAGCAGGCCGGGCGCCGTGGCTCACGCCTGTAATCCCAGCATTATGGAAGGCGAAGGCAGGAGAATCGCTTGAGCTCAGGAGTTTGAGACCAGCTTGGGCAATATGGCGAAACCCCATCTCTTCAAAAAATGCAAACATTAGTCAGGTGTGGTGGTGCACCCCTATAGTCCCAGCTATTAGGGAGGCCGAGGTGGGAGGATGGCTTGAGCCCAGGAGGCAGAGGTTGCAGTGAGCCACTGCACTCCAGCCTGGGCAACAGAGCCAGACCTTGTCCCCAAAAAAAAGAGAGAGAGAGAGAGAGAGCAGCACCACAGATGGGTAAAATTTGAGGTCTACTGATAAATAATAAAAATAAATAAATAAATAAATAAAATAAGAATAAAAACCATTTGCCCAGGTACTGGACTGAGTCCTCTCCATGGCTCAATTAATTTGTACCTTGTAACATCACTGAGCCCAGTATGATTACTTCATGATATACATGCGGATATTGAGGCTCAGAGAGTTGACATAAATAGCTCCAGGTCACATAGCTAGGAGTTGGCACCCTCAAGAGTTAGACTTGGTTGTGTGTGACTCCAACCCTGGGCCCGAGCTTCTTAAGAGGTGTTCTGCAGAACACCAAACCCAAAAGGTCTCTGTATTAAAAAAGCAGGGGATGGGGAGAAAAGGAGATGAGGATCTTCCACTTCCCTTTCTCCTCATTTCAATTCCAAATAGAATTGGAATATGAAGCATATTACTAGCCACTTGGAAAGTGGCGACACACACGGCAGCTGTGAGAAGTTGTCTTGGTTACCTGCTACTGCATAACCAACCAGCCTGCAAGGGTTAATTTCATGTCAACTTGGCTAGACCACGGTACTCAGATATTTGGTCAAACATTAGTCTAGATGTTGCTCTCAGGTATCTTTTTAAATGAGGTTAACACTTAAATCCATAGACTTTGAGTAAAGTAGATTATTCTCCATAACGTGGGTGGGCTTTATCCAATCAGTTGAAGGCCCACAGAGGAAAAAGACTGACCTCTCCGGAAGAAGAGGGAATTCTGCCTGCAGTCTGCCTTCAGACTCAAGCTACTGCCAGCCTCCAGAATTGCACGAGCCAGTTCCTTAAAATAAATCTTTCTATATGGTGGGGTGGAAGGGATTCTCCAAAGAAAGAGACCAATAGGAGATACATATATTCTATTGAATATGTATATCCTGTAGAGATTCCATATATAGACGGAATTTGATATAGCTCTATATCAAATTTTACATAGATTGATATCTGTAGACCTATATCAAATTATGTATAGATCTATAGATCTATATATAGATCCATAATCTATATACATATAGATACAGATATAGATGATATCCTATTGGTCTGCTTCATTGGTGAACCCTGATAAATTGACAGCCTTAACTTAGTGGCTTAAAACAATATCATTTTATGATGTTCATTAATTCTGTGGCTCAGGACTCAAGGAAGGCACTGTGGAGGCCTCTTGCCTTTGCTCTAGGATATCTGGAATTTCAACTGGGAAGACTCAAATGTCTGCGTTCAGAAAGGCTGGGCTGAAGGGTTCATTCAAGTCCCTGGTATTATAACTTGTTAATTTTTTATTTTTATTTATTTAGTATTTATTTGTTTTTTGAGGCAGGGTCTCACTCTGTTGCTCAGGCTAGAGTGCAATGGAGTGATCACAGCTCACTGCAGCCTCAACCTCCCCGGGCTCCAGCGATCCTCCCACCTCAGCCTCCAGAGTAGCTGGGATTACAGACACACACAACAATGCCTGGCTAATTTTTGTATTTTTTGTAGAGACAGAGTTTCACCATGTTGTTCAAGCTGGTCTCAACCTCCTGAGCTCAAGCGATCCTCCCACCTCAGCCTCCTAAAGTGCTGTGATTACAGGCGTGAGCCATCATGCCTGGCTAGGTAGCTTTTTTTTTCTTTTCACCCACGCTGGAGTGCATGATACCATCTCTGTTCACTGCAACCTCCGCCTCCCAGGTTCAAGTGATTCTCCTGCCTCAGCCTCCCGAGTAGCTGGGATTACAGGCACCACCACCATGCCCGGCTAATTTTTGTGTTTTTAGTAGACACAAGGTTTCACCATGTTGGCCAGGCTGGTCTCGAACTGCTGACCTCAAGTGATTGTCCCACCTTGGCCTCCCAAAGTGTTGGAATTACAGGCGTGAGCCACTGCATGTGGCTCAGCTAGGTAGCTTTTTAACTCACCTGTCTGGCACTTTGGCAGGATAGCTGAAGGGCTGGGCTTAGCTGGGACTGCAGGCTAGAGACTTTACATGTGCCTCTCAGGGGGATGGCCTCTTGGTATTCAAATCTCTTATATGACAGCTCAATGTTCCAGCAAACAAGGCAGAAGTGGAATAGCTTTTTAGGACCCAGCCTTAAAAGTCACATAGCCTCATTTCCACCATATTCTATCAGTCCCAGGTTCAAGGGAGGGGACAGAGACCCCATCTCTCAATCAGAAGAGTGTAACAGATTTGTAGCCACATGGTAAAACTGCCACAGAGGCCCTGAAGTAAAGAAATCTGTTGAATTTTGCTTAACTCAGCTTTTCTCAAGATTTCACTTAAGTGTTGTTATGGGTTGAATTGTGTCCTCTCTCAAAATCCATACGTTAAAGGCTTAACCCACGGTAACTCAGAACATAAGCTATTTTGGAAATTGGGTGGTCACAGATTAAATAGTTAAGGTGAGGTCGCACTAGAGTGGAGTGGGGACCTCAATCAATATGACGGTGTCCTTCTAAAACGGGGAAATTTAAACAGACATGCCCACCGGAAAGACACCATAAGAAGAGAAGGCAGAGATTGGGTTTATGCTTTTACCAGTCAAGGTACACCAGAGATTGCCAGCAAATCCCCAGATGCAAGGAGAAAGGCTTGGAACAAATCCTTCCCTCTCAGCCCTCAAAAGAAACCAACCCTACCAACACCTTAATCTTAGATTTCTGGCCTCTAGAACTGTAAGACAATACATTTCTGTTGTTTAAGCTACCTAGTTAGTGGTACCTTGTTGCAGCAGCCTAAGCAACTGAATACAAGTTGTCAAACTAAATAACAAACAGAAAGAGGCTCTCTAAAAGAAAAGATGTTTACTTGGGAATATAGCACAGCAAAGGGAATACATATATCATAGTAAACTATGTGCATATTCAGTGAGGTAAAAGAAGAGAAAGGCTTTTTAAATGAAGAGGATCACATAACTGTTTAGAAATGATTATCCTTGGCCAGTGTGGTGGTTTATACCTATAATCCCAGCATTCTGGGAGGCCTAGGTGGGAGGATCATTTCAACCCAGGAGTTCGAGATCAGCCTGGGCAACATGGCGAAACCTCATCTCTACAAAAAAAATACAAAAATTAGCCAGACATGGTGGTGTGTGCCTGTAGTCCCAGCTACTAGGGAGGCTGAGGTGGAAGGATCACTTAAGCCAGGGAGGTTGAAGCTACAGTGAGCTGTGATTGTGTCACTGCACTCCAACCTGGGTGATAGAGTGAGAACTTAAAAAAAAAAAGAGAGAGAGAGAGGAGGGAAGGAAGGGAGGGAGGAAGGGAGGGAGGGAGGGAGAGAGAGAAAGAGAAAGAAAAAGAAAGAAGAAAGAAAGAAAGAGAAAGAGAGAAAGAAGGAAGGAAAGAAAGAAAGAAAGAGAAAGAAAGAAGGAAGGAAAGAAAGAAAGAAAGAGAAAGAAAGAAAGAAAGAAAGAAAGAAAGAAAGAAAGAAAGAAAGAAAGAAAGAAAGAGAAAGAAAGAAAATAATTGTCTTTGGCTACAAAGTCCAAGGTTGGACAAGTAATGGCTGAGCAGACGTCCTTTCAAAATATTTTTTTGTGTAAGGTTGCAGTGGCTTTTGTGTGAGGTTGTGGTTTTTACAGTCTTTTGTGATGGTTTTTGTTATCAGGCATACACGCTTGAGAACTCTCTCTTCATGGCCTTCCTGGGCTCTATTTGTCAGGATTTTCTTAACACTAGTGACTCCCTGTTGATTCTGACAACTTTCACAAGGTGTTAGCTTCCTTCATTTGTTCATTCACTCACTCATTCAGCCAAATTCAAGGCCCTTCACAGCACGGCCTCTGCCAATCCCCACTTTCACCTCCAACTCCCTTTCTTTCCCCTCACTGAGCTACTTTGTGTTCCCTGAAACTAAAATTTTTGTAAAGATTAAATAAAATATACAAAAGCCTGGTAAGTAGGAACTCAGCAATAAATACCCATCCCTTTTCTTAGCTGTTTATTCTCTCTCAAATTGTTCCTTCTTATTCTGCTGTTCTCGCCCTTGGGTTTTCTTCTCTTGCTGCATTCTGGGCTTCTCTTCCAGACACCTGAGATTCTAGTCTCCTGAAAAGGCTGGAGTCTCACCCCTCCATGCCCATGTAAGCTCCTCCTTCTGGCTCTGTGCAGAGCTCCCAGGCAGCCCCATGGATAGGACGAAGGGCTTGCAAGGGCAAGTTCAGGGAAAGAAGACTTTGGATGTTTCCAGGTTTCATAGAAGCGGCAGAAGAAAGGGAATGCTACCTGAGCCAGGCAGAGAAAACTGCTGAGACGTGGGCAAGACGTGGGCAAGACATGGTGTTCAGTCCTGGCTCTAATAATAATTAGCTGTGTGACTGTAGGCAGAGCTCAGAACCTCTTTAGGCCTCGGTTCACCCATTTATGCAGCCCAGATAGCCACAGGGATCCTCTTTCCCTTAAGATCTAGATAAAATGGATAGATACACTTAGTATAAATCATAGAAAATCTGGCACCTTCCGCAAGAATTCTGTGCACTCCCAGCTTTACAGCTCTTCTTTTGGTCTTACTTCTATTTAGGGATCATCTTTCTGTCTCACCCGTGGGGTCCGATTCTGCATTGGGGAAGGCAGAGGAGGAATCCAGTTTCTTTCTTAATCTCCACCAAGCTAACCACTCGCATGAGGTATCTGTGTGAATGAGCGTGTTGCGGTCACATACTGTGCGTGCTGCCCACCATTGAGTCTCCTTATGTGAACCCACTTTTCCAGTAACCACTCCTTCCTTGCCCACTTCAATCCAAGTGGAGATGGAGGTGACCCCATGGTTAATTCCAAAGGTGAACACATGCTACACTCCTGGCCAATCAGAGCATTCCATCCCCCTGGCCACACTGATTGGCTCAAAGATAGTCATGTGATCCTAGGCAATCAAATGACAATTAGTACTGGTCTTCCTGGAAAGAAAGTATGTATTGGGGCTGGGCGCGGTGGCTCACGCCTGTAATCCCAGCACTTTGGGAGGCCGAGACGGGCAGATCACGAGGTCAGGAGATCGAGACCATCCTGGCTAACACAGTGAAACCCCGTCTTTACTAAAAATACAAAAAAATTAGCTGGGCGCCTGGCGGTGGCAGGCACCTGTAGTCCCAGCTACTCGGGAGGCTGAAGCAGGAGAATGGCGTGAACCCGGGAGGCGGAGCTTGCAGTGAGCCGAGGTCGCGCCACTGCACTCCAGCCTGGGCGACAGAGCGAGACTCTGTCTCAAAAAAAAAAAAAGAAAGAAAGTATGTATTGGGAATCAATACAAAGCGAAGTCGAAATAGAAGATATATAAAGTGGCCGGACGTAGTGGCTCACACCTATAATCCTAGCACTTTGAGAGGCTGAGGGGTGCGGATCAACTGAGGTCGGGCGCCTGGCCAACAGGGCGAAACCCAGTCTCTACTAAAAATAGAAAAATTAGCTGGACGTGGTGGCACATGCCTGTAATCCCAGTTACACAGGAGGCTGAGGCACGAGAATTGCTTGAACCCAGGAGACAGAGGTTGCAGTGAGCCGAGATCGCACCACTACACTCCAGCCTGGGCAACAGTTAGACGGTCTCAAAAAAAAAAAAAAAAAAAAAGAAGAAGAAGAAGAAGCTATATAAAGAGACATAAAGTTTCTTTTTTGTGTGTGTATTTTGTTTATTTATTTATTTTTAAATAATTTTAACTTTTAGATTCAGGGACACGTGCAGGTTTGTCACGTGGATATATTGCATGATGCTGAGGTTTGGGGTACCAATGATCCCATCCCCAGGTACTGAGCATAGTACCCAATAGTTTTTCAGTCCTTGCCCCTCTTCCTCCCTCCCCCACCTAACAGTCCGCAATGTCTATTTTTGCCATCTTTATGTCCATGTGTACCCAACATTTTACTCCCACTTATATGTGAGAACATGAGATATTTGACTTTCTGTTCCTGTGTTAATTTACTTTGGATAATGGCCTCCAGCTGCATCCATGTTGCTGCAAAGGACATGATTTTGTTCTTTTTTATGGCTGTATAGTATCCCATTGTATATGTACCACATTTTCTTTATCCTGTCCACCATTGATGGGCACCTGGGTTGATTCTTTATCTTTGCTATTGTGAATAGTGTGCTGTGATGAGGCACACTAAGTTTCTATGCCATTAATTGAGGCCTTGGATCCAGTCATCCCTGTTGTACTCAATTTCACAAGCAAACAAACATTCCTAACTTATTTGTTCTTAATCCAATTTGAGTTGTTTTTCTATCACTTGCTCCTGAAAGAGACCTCACTAAATGTTAAACCTTACTGAAAACTACTGAAAATTCAGTGGACAGATACATTTACAGCACAGCAAATAATATAAATTCAATATTACATATTCTGGTTTATAAAGTCCTTTGTCTTAACTGAGGTTCTGCCCTCGCCCTGTGCTATTTGGCTCAATGCTGTCTATTCCAAATTCCTGTTTATTCCTTGTATAGCTTAGTTCAATTACTCCCTCCTTGGCAGCACCCCTTTCAATAAGCATTTGTGAAGGTATTTCCCTAAACAAAGAAAATTCCCTCTCTGCAGGGAATTCCCATACCAGCTATTGCTAAAGTTAAATTTTCACTTCTCTGCATATAAAATGAAGAGGCCTGGACAAGACCTCCTCTGTGACTCCATACAACTTCAAAACTCTGGAGTTCAAAATATAATAAAGCCATTAAAATTGTGACATAGGAGAATGTTTTCCAGAATGCAAGTCACAATCCATTAATGGGTCTTGAAATCAATTTACTGGGTCATAATCAGCATTTTTTTTAAATGAAAGAGAATAAAATAGAAAATAACAGAGTATATCATACATAATGGAAGTGAGAATTGGTTTGTGAAACTTTTATTTTGGTTATAAATATATATGCACCGTACATACACTGTACTGGATCATAGTTTAAAATGTATTTCTCACAGTGTGTACAACAATTTTGAAAGCCAATGGGGTAAATCAGCACTCACTGAGGGAAAGATGTCATTAAGTTAAAGAGTAATATACTTAATATGATGCAAGTTTTGTTTTAAAAAAAAAACAGAAAGACTAAGCTATACATTAGATATAGAAATATCTGAAAAAATATGGAATTATATATAACAAAAAGCTAAATTATTACGCTGTCAGGAGGAGGGGTATTTTTCCTTTTCGTGCGAATATTTTTGGGTTTATCTAATTTTTTTTTTTGGAAAGATGGTGGGGTTTTGCCATGTTGCCCAGGATGGTCTCCAACTTGTGAGTTCAGGTGATCCACTTGCCTCAGCCTCCCAAAGTGCTGGGATTACAGGCGTGAGCCACTGCACCTTGCCAATCTAATTTTTTTAAAGACACATTTTACTTCTACAGTCAAAAAACATTTAAAGCTTGTTTTCATTTTGAAAGATAAGTATTTAGTCACGTATTGTTTAATGACAGGAACGCATTCTGGGAAATGTGTCCTTATGTAATTTAATCATTGTGTGAACATCATAGAGTATACTGACATAAGCCTAAATGCATAGGCCACTCCATATAGAATATATAGCACAGCCCATTACTCCTGGGCTACAAACCTGCATACAGCATGTTATTGTGCTGGATACTATAGGCAATTGGAACACAAAGGTAAGTATTTGTGTATCTACACGTAGGAAATATGGTATAAAACATAAAAACGGTACACCTGCATAGGATACTCACCACGTATGGAACTGGCAGGCCTAGAGTTGCTCTGGGTGAGTCAGTGAGTGGTGAGTGAATGTGAAGGCCTAGGACATTCGTGTACGCTACTAAAACTTTATAAACGCTGTGTGCTTATTTTTTCTTCAATAATAAATTAGGTTTAGCTTATCGTAACTTTTTAACTTTATAAGCTATTAATTTTTTCACTCTTGTAATAACATTTAACTTAAAACAAATATCTTTTACCTCTGTACAACCTATTTCACTATACAAAAATATTTACTTTATATCCTTATTCTGTAAGCTTTTTTAAGCTTAAAAATGTTTGATTTTTACTTTTTAAACCTTTTTTTTTTTTTTGAGATGGAGTCTCGCTCTGTCGCTCAGGCTGGAGTGCAATGGCGTGATCTCAGCTCACTGCAACCTCTGCCTCCTGAGTTCAAGCTATTCTCCTGCCTCAGTCTCCCAAGTAGCTGAGATTACAGGCGTGTGCCACCATGCCTGGCTAATTTTTTTTATTTTTAGTAGAGACAGGGTTTCATTGTGTTAACCAGGATGGTCTTGATCTCCTGACCTCGCGATCCACCCACCTTGGCCTCCCAAAGTGCTGGGATTGCAGGCATGAGCCACTGCGCCCGGCCTACTTTTTAAACCTTTTTCGTTAAAAACTAAGGTACAAACACACATATTAGGCTAGGCCTCCACGGGGTCAGGCTCCTCAACATCACTGTCTCCCACCTCCACATCTCATCCCATTGGGAGGTCTTCAGGGTCAATGACATGTGTGGAGCTGTCATCTCCTATGATGACAATGCTTTCTTCTGGATACCTCCTGAAAGACCTGCCTGAGGCTGTTTTACAGGTAACTTTTTTTATAATAAAATATATTATAGTAAACATATAAACCAGTAACAGTCATTTATTACCATTATCAAGTATTATGTACTGTACATAGTTGTATGTACTATACTTTTATATGAATGGCAGTGATATTGTTTACACCGACATCACCACAAACATGTGAGCAATGCCCTGTGCTGAAACATTTGATGACTATGACATCACTAGGTGATAGGAATTTTTCAGCTTCATTCTCATCTTTGGAGACCACTGTGGAATATATGGTTTATTATGGATGAAACATCATTTGCGGCGCATGACTATACTTCTAAAAACCATCTAAGAAGAGCATCTGAAAGAAATATACACAAACATTAACAGTGCCAATGTTTCGATGTTTTTTATTTTTGTATTTTTCTCTTTTGTTAACTCTTTGTATTTTCTACATTTCTCATGATAAACAAGTGTTATTGTAAAAGTAACGGGGAAAAGTGTGTTTTGTTTTAATTCCAAGATTCTTCAGGAGGAGAAAGAGGTTTGCAAACAAATCTTGAAACTTCAGAAATCAGGCTGGGCGTGGTGGCTCACACCTGTAATCCCAACACTTTGGGAGGCCAAGGTGGGCAGATCATCTGAAGTCAGGAGTTCAAGACCAGCCTGGCCAACATGGCAAAACCCCGTCTCCACAAAAATACAAAAAAATTAGCTGGGCATGATGGTGGGTGCCTGTAATCCCAGCTATTTGGGAGGCTGAGGCAGAAGAATCACCTGAACCAGGAGGAGGAGGAGGAGGTTGCAGTGAGCCGAGATCACACCATTGCATTCCCGCCTGGGTGGCAGCGTGAGACTTCATCTCAAAAAAAAAAAAAAAAAAGGAAAATTCAGAAAACACAGTGAAGGGGAAGAAAGGCTGGGTGGAGCTGGGTGGGAAGGGCGGGGTAGGAAGATATGCAAATCCTTTGCATTGATTTTCCACATCAGTGAGTTCCTTTTCTCCCTTTAGCTACTATCTGATGAAGGTATATGTGACAATGTACTATTATATATTCCAAATGTCATATTCCTCAACATCTGTTTGAAAGGGCATAATTTATTGAGAAAGAAGTGTCACTGAAGCTCAGAGAAAGACAGTTTCTACCCAAGTGCCCCAAGTCTGGCGACAGCTAGGCTGGAAACACTGGTGTGCCTCCGAGACTGTCCTTGAGCAGAATCCAGACAGCGACAGAGGACGAACCAAAAGAGGGGGCAGAGAGAGGCACTCCAAGGAAGATATGTCAGGAAATTGAAAAATGGCACCACCCCATCCAGATTATCTCAACAATGATGCCTGAAACAAGGTGAAAGTGAAAGTATTGCTACCCCAATAGTTCATCCAATTGTTGAGTTCAAAATCGTAAGTTATAGAAATAAATTAGAAGGAAAAAACAGGAGGGAGAGAGAAAGAAGGGAGAGAGATAAAAAGAAACCAATAGTCGTAAACTAAATTCTTGCCTGTCATGTTTTCAGAAGAGCAGGTCAAAGAAAAGAGATGCATTTGGGAGAGAAACACACAAATGTAAACATTCCAACCTTGTCTTGGTGATCAATACGGCAGCCTCACATAGAACACTCGGCCCTCTGGGGAAGAAACGGTTGTGCCCAAGCTTTGTGCCTGGACTAAGTCATTTGTTCTTACCTCTTCATCTCTGAGGATAACACTTTGCTCTTTGCTTCTGTGTGCAAAATGAATAGAACTGACATTTATTTTTATTTGAGTATTTTTAAAATAATGCACACATGTGGGTTAGAAAAAAAACCAAACAGTATGAAAGGCAACTAGTTTAAAGTAAGTTACATTCTATGCTAGACATTTTCCACTTGCTCTCAGATCTACTTTCTACCTCCATGGCACCAACCAGGCTCACATGCCCCCTGGCTTCTATGTGGGTTGAGTCAATAGGAGGCACTGGCAGGAGATTAGAGGAAAGGATCAGGATGTGTCCTGGGCATTTATTTCTTTGGCATTCTTCCTGCAGGTTTGCCTCAGACCAGCTGAATCCTTCAACTAGAGATTACTGCTTCTCTCCAGGAGCCCTCACGTGATCTTTCTCCTGCATGGTGCTGGCAGCCACTCCCTCTCCTTGTCCCATGAGGATTAGGGACAGCTTCATTGAGTCTATCCCCGGGTTACTTCACTGTCTCCTGTGTTCCACTGCACCCATACTTGTGTAAATGGCCCCTTTGTAAATGATCCCTCCTCATATCATCTCAATGTGAGTCTGATATTTGTGTCCTGCTGGGGTCCTGACCGACATACCCTCCCATTCCTCATCCTTCCTCAGTGTGACTGTTCCCCACTTTAAGGTAACCACTGGTACAATTTCTTGTGTATCCTTCTATCCTTCGAGATCTCTCTCTCTCTCTAATGTTAATGTATGATATACTTTATTTATATCTTTTTTTTCTTTTTTTGAGACAGAGTTTCACTCTTTTGCCCAGGCTGGAGTGAAGTGGTGTGATCTCGGCTCACTGCAACCTCTGCCCCCTGGGTTCCAGCCATTCTCCTACCTCAGCCTCCCAAGTAGCTGGGATTATAGGTGCCCGCCACCATGCCTGGCTAATTTTTGTGTTTTTAGTGGAGACAGGATTTCACCATGTTGGCCAGGCTCATCTCAAACTCCTGACCTCAGGTGATCCACCCGCCTTGACCTCCCAAAGTGCTGGGATTACAGGTGTGAGCCACCACACCTGGCCTGTTTATATCCTCTTTTAAGAAAAACTTAATATATCTTGCAGATTGTGCTGAATACTTTTTGCATACCTATTTGCACAACTTCTGCCCAATCCACTCACCACTTTTCTCCACCTTGCTCTGTGTTTCTGGAGGCTGACCCGTATGGACTTTGTCACTGGAATCCCTTGCCCTGTGGCATCTAGTTGGGCTTTGATGATTGGTGGCCCATTGGCAAGGGGAGGAACTCACAATAGACAAGAAGTCAGGAGAAAAGTGAGCCTGGGTTGTGGATTTCTTCTCCCTCCCTGCCAGGTGGTCATGGATGGCTGCTTTCCTCTTCAGAAGGCTCCTGCTTCTGTTGGCAGCTTTATTCTACAGGTTCTTATCCTGCTAACTCTTCCTTTCCTTTGTCCCTTCAGGTCTAGGGGTGGTAACAGCTTCCCACCGTTGCCAGCCTTGAAATACTGCCCAATCTGTTCATTCTGCCTACACCTTTGTAAGTAACCCATCACTTAAACTCTCTTCAATTATTTCTTTTTGACTACATCATGTCTCCTTCTGGTGCCCTGATTGACATCTAGATCATCTCATAGCCATACATAGAGCATGACTTCATGATAATTTTAACAACTGAGTGGTATTCTGTTGTAAGACTATATCATAATTTATTTAACCAGTTCTCTATTAATGGATATTTCAAGTTGGAAGGAGTACTTTTTCACAACCTACTAAGTGCCAGGCGTATTTTTACATAAAATACCTCATTGGCCCTCACATCCAGGCTGTGGGATAGGTAATACCATTATATCCATTTATGAGAAGAGGGAACTGAGGTTCAGCAAGGTGATGAAAGGGCTCAAGGTTATACATGTAGTAAATGTAGATGCAGGATTTAAACCCAGCATTTGATTCAAGCAGACCGGAATCCAAAGCCCGTGGGATACTGGATCCTGGCATAAATCTTAAGATTTGCCCTCAATAACAAATATTGCCATTTGTGTTATTTTTATAGCTTTACTGTATTTTAAAATAAACTTAATTGTTAAAGTGTCACATACATATGTACAGAAAAGTACACGAATCAGAATCTACAACATTTAATGTTCACAAAATGAGCACACTCATAGAATCACCACCCCAAGCAAGAGATAGAACATTAACAGCAGCACAGACACTCCCAGGGTCCCCTTCTCAGTTACCATTGCCCCCTTTCCCAAAGGTCATATCTATTCTCTTTTCTTCTTGGTTTAATATAATGTTACATCTATCTACTGGGTACTTAAATTTAGTTATTACACTATATAATTATAGACTTTCTGGCCTGGATGGAGTAATAGAGATTGAATGTACCCCTCTGCCCAAAATACTAAAAAATCAAACAATATTTATATTAATTAAGAGTTTTTAGCCAGGCGTGGTGGCTCATGCCTATAATCCCAGCATTTTGGGAGGCTGTGGCAGGTGGATCACCTGAGGTCAAGAGTTTGAGACCAGTCTGATCAACATGGTGAAACCCCATCTGTACTGAAAATACAAAAATTAGCTGGGTGTGATGGTGCACACCTGTAATCCCAGCTACTCAGGAGGCTGAAGCAGGAGAATCGCTTGGACCTGGGAGGCAGAGGTTGCAGTGAGCCAATATTGCACCACCGCACTTCAGCCTGGGCAATAAATAGAGACTCTGTCTCAAAAAAAAAAAAAGAATTTTTAAGTCATTGGACATCAGCCAGTGAAGGGCAGTAATCTCTGAGAGACAGAAAACAAACAAGCACAGCGAGCCCTGCAGTTTCTCTGGTTTAGAGGCTGGAGGGTTTCCAGACTGCAGTGCAGGAAGAGAGAATGACAGTCTCTGGGCTGAGGAGATGAAGCTGGCAGTTCAGGGAGACCAAGACCTCTAGAATTTGAAGGAAAAAGTACTAAAGAGGATAGGGCTGCACAGCAAAAGGCAATCCTCAGAAGGTTCCTCTTGAGTCTCCAGCTACGTACTGACCAGCGCATGCATGTGAGCAAACTAACGGCAGCCACAGAAGAGCCATCCACAGAGATTACAGAGAGCAATATCCAGATCTCATGTAGGCCCAGGAGGAGTGTATGTTCCAGCTCTCCAGACTGGAAAAGCTCACAACTTATGAGGCATCATAAAGGCTTGTCTCAATAACGGGGCAAGATGAGTCCTAAGTTAAATCTGCCTAAAAGGGCTTAAAAGCAAGACTTGAAAGGATCAAACTTAACTATGTCCCAGAATAAAGCTCATAAGCATACAAAAATGTCCAGCACCTAACAAGGTAAAAGTTTCAATGTCTGGCATATGATAAAAAATTACCAGGCATACAAAAAAAATAGGAAAATATAATCCACAAAAATATAAAAGTCAAACAATGAAAACTGACTCTGAAATGACAGCTGTTAATAGATGAGTACATTAAAACTATTAAGTAGCTAGAAGAAAGATTGAACATGTTGAGTCATGCAAGATAAAAAGAAGACTCAAATCGCACCTCTAGAGAGAAAACTACAGCATCTGAGATAAAAATACACTGAATGGGATTGATAAATATTGAAGAGGGAAAGATTAATGAACTTGATGACATAGAAATATCTATTTTCTTGAATATGTTAGTCCCAGTTATTTTAAAGTCTGTGCCTGATAACTCTAATACCTGGATCTTTGGGGATTTGTTTCTATTGTTTCTTATTGCTCTTGATTTTCTGTTATCTGGGCCTATCTCCTAGCATACTGGTAATTTTTTACTGACTGCCAGACAATGTGCATGAAAAAATATATATATTTATTTTGAAGCTCTGTATAGTATTATCACCTTTCATAGAGGAATAATTTTGATTTCTGACAGTCAGTTATGGAAGAGAGGATCACCTTAATTTAGTCAGGGATTGAGTTGAATTAAAGTTGAGTTTTAGTCTTTGCAAAGGCTGATCTATTCCCTGTTTACCTTCGTTCTTAGAGTAGAGCCCATCAGTGGATTCTAACTGGAAGGAAAGAAGGAAGGGAGGGAAGGAGGAAGGGAGGCGCTTCTGGAGGACAAAGGACTTGGAAACTAATAATGATAGCTACAATTTATTTGTACCTATTTTATGTTATGTTTTATACCTAATACATGTATTAACATATTTTATACGTAATCTATGTTTTAATATATGTTTTATATCTAATGTATGTAGATGATAGAGACAGGTATACAGACAGATAGATAGATAATGTCATTTAACCCCACAGTGGCCCTACAAGTTTGGTGGAAATTTTGATTTTTAGTCTTCATAATGGAGAGATTGAAGCTTGTATAAGTTAAGAAATTTACCCAAGGTAACAGGGACAACGTATGTGACGAAAAAGCAGAATTTGAACTCAATTCTGTTTGGCTTAAATCCCAGGCTTTTCCTCCCCACACCCATAGTGCCTTTCAGCCTAATGCACGCACACCCTCAAGTCTAGCTCTCTTGAGTCTACAGTCAAGGTGGCCTACCTCTTATGTGAGAGTCTATTTTAAAATCCCAAATAGGATTTTCAGAGTCTGGGGCGGGAAACTGGGTAGAAAAGAGTTAAGCTAGTCAACTGTTTCCAATGCAGATGACAAAAATTTCAACTCAAATTAATTGAAGGAGGACAGTAAAACCAACCACAGCTGCAACAATAACAAAATGGTGTTCATGGACTCACATAAATAGAATTTGGGGATAGCACTAGCCTCAAGCCCACCTGGATTCAGGCACACAAACACATTTCATTAGAATTCAATCTCTCTCTTCAATCTGCTTTCTCTCTAACAGAAAGGCTTCTCTTTGTGGCACACACACAGAATGCCCTCAGGCAGAGCATATCTTTCTAGTTCCATGACCTGAAAGGAAGTCCCCTTTCCTCGAATGTCTGACAAAAAAATACTCTGAAGACAATTCTGATAGACCCAATTTGGGTGACATTCTTACTCCTGATCCAGTCACTGTAGTCAGGAGGAAATAGGGTTTTCTAGTCTATGGGCTTAGATGATGAGCTCATTCCTGTGAACCTCACAAGAATCCCAGGATAGGAGTAGAATGGGACCAGTTCCCCAGTGGAAGTGTAGATTCTGAAGAGCAAAAGTGGTCAATGACAACTACATGAGGTCTTGCCTATATGTGCTGGCACTAGGCACCCACAATATCCACAGGTGTAGACATTGAGCTAAAGTCTAACTCAAGGCTCCAAAACCAACAAAATATCACCATACCTTCAAGATACTGCCCAGTTGTAGAGTCGAGATAAAAACACACCATTTCCTGTCCAGTAATAAGAAGCCAGTTGAACAAGCTGTCGGACAGTCATAAACTGGAACTCCATTCTAGCAAGCATTCATTTAAGAGCCAAAGGTAAAATACATCTATAGAAATGGAAGGTGTTTTTATCCTATTATGTGAAAAAGCAGGTTACAAACAGCATGTTTAACAAAGGTGCTTACCCCTACCTGTGTGTTAGACTCCCCCAGGAACTTTATTTTTATGTCATTGAAAATCCAGTGATGCCTAATATCTAATTTTAAGTTACTGACTCTGCAGAGCTGTGCTGCAGTTTTCCTCTGTTATCCCAAACCTCCACTAAAGTCCTACTATACACTGCCCTTGGAAAATAGCATTTTGAGGGCATAAATAAATTGGGGTGGACAGGGAAATGAAGCTGCAGCCAAGAGGGGTGGTGTGTTAGTTTCTTGGAGCTGTTGTAACAAATTGGCACAAACGATGTGGATTAAAACAACAGATATTTCTTGTCTCGGTTCTGAAGCTAGAAATCCAGAATCAAGACATCAGCTGGGCCATACTCTCTCTCTCTGAAGGCTCTAGGGAAGGATTCCTTTGCCTCTTCCTTGCTTTTAGTATTTCTTGGCAATCTTTGGTGAGGTTTTGTTACTGTTTTTTGTTCATTTGTTTGTTTTTTATTATTATTATTATTATTATTTTTTTTTTTTTTTTTTTTCTCGCTCTGTCGCCCAGGTTGGAGTGCAGTGGCACAATCTCAGTTCACTGCAATCTCTGCCTCCCAGTTTCAGGCGATTACTCCCACCTCACTCTACTGAGTAGCTGGGACCACAGGCACACACTACCACACCCAGCTAATTTTTGTATTTTTAGTAGAGATGGGGTTTCACCATGTTGGCAAGGCTGGTCTCAAACTCCTGACCTCAAGTGACCTGCTCACCTTGGCCTCCCAAAGTGCTGGAATTACAGGTGTGAGCCACTGTGCCCAGCCTGTTACTGTTTTTTGTTAGTGTTGTTTTATTTGCTTGTTTGTTGGCTTGTAGATGTACCACTCCAATCTCTGCCTCCACCATCACTTGGCATTCTCCTTGTGTGTCTTCTGTCTCTATGTCTAAATTTCCCTCTCCTTATAAAGACATAGGTCATTGGGCTGGGGGCCATCTTAATCCAGGATAACGTCATCTTAACTGGATCATCTGCAAAAATCCTATTGCCAAATAAGGTCACATGCACAGATCCTGGGGCTGAAGACTCAAACATATCTTTTACAGGGTGATATCATTCTACCTATGCAGTTAGGAAACTGGCTGGAGGGTATACTGAACAAGAAATTGTGAGCTACTTGAAAATTCATGGGAATACTTGGAGGGAAGTGCCTTCCTACCTGGGACTGGGACTTGAGGTGTCTTATTTGGATGTTAAAGTCAAGACTTCCTCCAATAAGCTGTAGAAGATCATCTTCCAGATGGCTTGGAAATCCCAATTGTCTTTGTTTCTTGGTTACTTGCAGAAGTAACCTCAGATTGTTCTGCTGAACAATACACACACGCACACACACACAAATACACACTCACCTTTAAATAAAAGAACATTAAGACAGTGTGACAGAATGCTGAAATAAATCACTAAGTTTGGAATTGAAAAAACAGGTTCTTGGACAACCTCCACCACTAACAAATTACTACATGCCAGAGCTTGCTTCAATGTCTACATTTGTGAAATGGGATTAATAGTTCCATAAATCCAATCTGGCCTACCTCCCAGGACACTGTGGCAAGAAACATATACAGATAGAAAACATCACTCATGGAGGTAGCTTGGATCCCATCCTAGGACTCCAATAGGACTCCAGTAGGACTCCATATTTGCTAAGAACATTCCTGGAGCCACATTTCTCCCTCTGCTACTAGGCCAGGTGATATGGTTTGGATCTGTGTCCCCACCCACATCTCATGTCGAATTAGAATCCCCACAGTTGGAGGTGGGGCCTGGTGGGAGGTGATTGGATCATGGGGGTGGTTTTTCATGGTTTAACACCATCCCTTCTTGGTGCTGTCATCGCATCGCAATAGTGAGTTCTCATGAGACCTGGTTGTTTAAAGGTGTGTGGCACCACCCCCCACCTTGGTCCTCCTCCCACCATGTAAGACACTCCCTCCCACTTTGCCTTCCACCATGAGTAAAAGCTTCCTGAGGCCTCCCCAGAAGCAGATGCTGCCAAGCTTCCTGTACAGCCTGCAGAACTGTGAGGCAATTAAACAAACCTCTTCTTATTTTTAATGTAAATTACCCAGTCTCAGGTATTTCTTTATAGCAGTGTGAGAACTGACTAATACACTGGACATACCAAAGTTAAAAAGAAAGGAGAGTAGAAGCAGGTTAACATTACATTTTCTTCTCTTCGTTCTCAAAGATCCAAATTCACCTCTCGCCTGGGGCTGTGGTTTGGAGGATAGAGTAGGAATGGGATGTTGTAGGGCCAGAGACCCCACAGGGGCACTGTAGCATTCGGTAATTCTTTAATCTAACGAAGGACAGGAATCCACGAGGTGGTACAAATACACATTAGCCAGTGGTATTTCAACCTGGAAACAATTCTTCAATAGATTGCCAGCTACCAGATGTCAAGGGAGCCCCAAGTTTTACTCTTGCCCTGGGCCCCATAATTTGTAAATCCAGTGCTGACATTTCAGTAAAAATACCCAGGAGTTTTCTGGGTGCTAGATGCAACACACAAAAAAAGCATATTAAAGATATTCCAAAAATGATGACTTTTCCAATAGGTTTTTAATGCCAAACATATGTATTACTGACTGAAATTCAAGTGTTTACCAGATTTCAAGCTTTCTCTTCAGCTACCCCAGCTGGCGTCTGACACATTCCAAAATTTTTCTTCTGCTTGATATGTCTATTTTTAATCCCTTCGGATACTTTTCTTTTTGGCAAATCGGGAGGAGAGAATGCCTGTCGTTTCACGTCCTTCAGTTAATATTTTGCATAAATCAATCAGGAATTAAGCATTAAACAATCACTTCATATCTCGGTTGTCAAATATTTCACCGTTGGGGGATGTATTTACGTATCTGAAAACATGTTGGCCTCTCCGTGTTTAAGGGAGGTGGAAAATATCAAGAAACTCTTTATGATAAACTTGAGAGCAATGGTAAGAAGGAGATTAGGGGACAAGGTGATCAAAGGAGGTAGGAACCCCATGTAATGAGATGAGGGAGAGGAAAAAATTCAGGTGTCCTGACAATGCACTATGGCTCAGTGTCAGAGCCTGATTCAAGTCTGACCTCCCTGGATTATTTCAGTCAACACTAACCTAGGTTGGTTCCCCAGGAGCAGACCCAGGAAAACAGCTTGGATATAAGTAGTTTATTGGGAGGCTATCCAGGAAGTACCAGAAGGGGAGTGGGAAAATGAGACAGGAAAAGGAAAAAAGCCAGTGTGGGTTGTTTGGGTGGAGCAGGCAGTGACTGTAGGCAGTGGTGTTTCCTATAAGTCAGTCCTGCAGGGGACCACTGGGGGCAGTGTAGACCATACTCCAGACTTGTCCTACCCAAGGGGTGAGGAGGCAGAGTATTTATCCACTAACTCCCATTAGTCGTTGCTTTATGGCTATTCCCATGGGTGTTAACTTCTTGCACTTCCAGCCTGCTCTACTCAAAGGCAGAATGGATCAGGTGCTGTGGCTCACGCCTGTAATCCCAGCACTTTGGGAGGCCAAGGTGGGCGGATCACAAGGCCAGGAGATCGAGACCATCCTGGCTAACACGGTGAAACCCCTTCTCTACTAAAAATACAAAAAATTAGCCGGGCATGGTGGCATGTGCCTGAAATCCCAGCTACTCAGGAGGCTGAGGCAGGAGAATCACTTGAGCCCAGGAGGTGGAGGTTGCAGTGAACCAAGATGGTGCCACTGCACTCCAGCTTGGTTGACACAGCAAGACTCCATCTAAAAGAAAAAAAAAAAAGGCAGAATGCATTACTATAGCCCTGTGGTTCCCAAACTGTGTACCAAGGTGCCCGAGAGTGCCATAGCAAATTCACAGAAGAGGCTACATGTATTTTTAATTTTTAAGGGAAACACGGCAACATCTATTGAATGCCATATGAACTACTAGTGACACATAGTTCAATGTTGAGGGCTACACTGTGCCCCTCTAAGATTTATGTGTTGAAGTTCTAACCCCTAATACCTCAGAAGGTGTCCTTATTTGGAGACAGGGTCTTTACAGATGTCATGACATTAAAACGAGGTCATGAGGTGGGCCCTCATCTGGGCTCTGCAGGGTGAGAGGTCCAGGTTCCCAAAGTGGGTACACTCTTGCCAGGGGACACAGCATGGATTGTATTAACTCTTAGCTACAGCTGCCACAAGACACTTTGAACTCCTTGTGTCCAGGAACCAGCAGGTGAGAAGAGGAGTCACAATTTTGACAAGGACAATTGACCCTGATCAGCAGTTACACATATAGGAGCAGGAAGGAACACATATGGAACCTGAGTGATCCACTTGGGTGCTTCCTAGTAAGTACTCTCTTGATCAGGACTGGAGTCCTTAGAAGAAGGGGAGATTTGGACACAGATGGGTGCGGAGGAAAGACCATGTGAAGACGCAGGGAGAAGGCTGCCGTCTGCAAGCCAAGGAGAGAGGCCTGAGAAGGAGCCAAGCCTGCTGATACCTTGATCCCAAACTTCTGCCATTTATAAGAAAATAAATGTCCATTGTTTAAGCCTCCCCATCTGCAGTGCTTTGTTACTGCAGCCTGAGCCGACTAGTACACTCAGTTTCAACAGTAGATTCCACGACATTCCTTTCATGAAATATCTTTGAAAAAGCTGGATTTGGGGCAGTTGCTGTGACAAAAAGTGAGAACTGCACAAAAATTAACGTCCTACAGAAAATGAAGGTGATTGTGTCCAAAATGATTCCAAGGTTTGAGAAGCTGCACAGTGGCCACCAGGGGCACATGCCCCACTGGTAAGCAATGGCGGCTATTTAAGAAGCAAATACTGTGCTCACTTCAGCAGCACATATACTAAAAGTGGAAGAATCAAATACAAATACTGTTTTCTTTCTATTTGTATGTGTTAGTTTTCACGTGATTAGAATGTAAATACTAAGTTGTGCAGGCCTAAGGACTTCATAAACGGGATTCTCAACATGTTTCTTTTAGCTTAGAGGTGGCGTGAAAAATATTACTGGGAAGTAAAGGGTACCAAGAGCCACAAAAGTTTGGGAACTTCTGCTGTAGCCAGAAAGGAAGGTCTCAGGCAAAATGGCAGCAAGGAGCTGTCCTTAGAAACTGTGGGTGTCAAGGGAGCATGGGCTGGGTTCTGACAATGTCTGCCACCATCACTGACCCTCTATGCCCATGGAAACCCTAGGAACTAGAAACCACCTTCACAGTGGTCATGGGATCCAGCAGTATCACATACCACCCCATCCAGAAGCAGCTGGTGTCACAGAGTTCTAGATCAGTCTACTGAAGCAAGAATGGGCTATCCTATAGTTTGAAGCATATGCATCAAATCAGACTTCTATACAACTTTGTGTTCCCAATGGGAACGAAGATCCAGGAACCCCAGAGATCCAGGATCCAATAAGTGGAACCAGGAGTGGTTCCCACTGCCTTCATGCCCAATGAGGCACTGAGGGAGTGCGTTCTTTCCATTTCTGCAACTCTGCAGCTATGCAGGGTGAGAGGTCCAGGTTCCCAAAGTGGGTAGACTCTTGCCAGCGGACACAGCACGGATTGTATTAACTCTTAGCTATAGCTGCCACCAGACACTTTGTGTCCGGAAACCAGCAGGTGAGAAGAGGAGTCACAATTTTGGCAAGGACAATTGACCCTGATCAGTGATTATACAGATAGGGGCAGGAAGGAACATATATGGAACCTGAGTGATCCACTTGGGTGCCTCCTAGTAAGTACTCTCTTGATCAGTTTTAACTAGGAATGGATACATGCAGCAACCATGAGACAATGAGGAGAGTAGATTTACTTAAAGGCTCAGAATTCTCAGGAATAAAGATTTTGGTCACTCCACTACGTAAGCCTAGATCTAGAGAGGGAAGAGCTAAGCGTGAGGGAGAATTTAGAATGTATAGTGAAGGAGGAAAAGAACAAACACCAATTTCAGCCCCCAATGCCAGTTGCAGTGATGGAGGCTATAGTTGGTCCCATTAATTTCCCTTTTCTAAGTTTTCTGTCAGGAAAGGATGTCCACAGGAGCCAGGAGGGAGGTACTGTTCCTTGGGCATGCATTCTAAAGTGAATCTGTGCAGCTTAAAAATGACCTGGTAATGCCATGGAGGTCTCCAGCTCAGATGCCTCACCAAGAAAATGCTGCAGGGAGCATAGTTGACTGACAGATGCTGCATCTTTGAATCTACTGTGTACATCCCACACCCAGCTGTTCCTCGTTAATCACCGAGCAGAATAGGCGTCCTAGAACCAGGACTTTCCTGTGCAGTGGGAGATTCATCCATTGGGCAACTTTGGCTCAGGGTCTCCCTGTCAGCCTGGCTGAGACTTTCTCAGAGCTGTGTCTCAGTGCATGGCTTTTCCTACCCAATCCTTTCTTCCTTCTCCTCTTCAACAGACTCTCCTTATGTGCTCCTTCTTCCTTCCCCTTTATCCTTCACAACCATTTTCCTCTATAAATCCCTAGCACATCTAATCTTATTCTGGCATCTTCTTGGAGGATCCCAATCAACACCTTATATACTGTTTCATTGTGTGTGTGTGTGTGTGTGTGTGTGAGAGAGAGAGAGAGAGAGAGAGAGAGATTCTTCTCCACCCAGCTACAGCTATATTGGGAGATGCCATAAGACCAAAGAGCTTTTCTTACTAATTCTAGTTGGCCCCCCAAAGCACTAAATCATCCTAGAAAATATTTTGTTCATACGATTGAAAAAAAAAAACAGCTAGCATTTATTGAGCATTTATTATGTGCCAACTGTACTAAATGTTTTATGTGCATGATAATCATTTTCACGAATGTACTATTATCTTCACTCTGTAATGAGAAAACCAAAGCTTTGAGCAGATAAGTTACTTAGTTAAAGTCACACAGCTGGTAAATGGCTGAGTTGGGATTTAGACAGTGGCTCAACTAGTACTCCATATAGTCTCTCAGTCTCGGTTTGGAAAGAGCCTTAAATATCATCTAGTCTGACACCCCCAAGTGATCAAAAATCCAAGAAGCCATATAGCATTTAGTTGAACACCTCTAGTGCTGGGTAGTTCGTTCTCTCTCTAAGGAATATACCCCTTCCTAGACAGAGAAGGGAAATTCATTATTTTGCTTCATCCTCCTGGTAGCAGGTATAAAACAGGCATAACCATTCACTACACATGAGTTTTATACACTGAAAAATTGAAGCTTGGAGAAGTGAACTTGACCCAGGTCTTATTGGTAACAAATGGCAGAGCCAGGAATTGAACGCATGTCTTTTCAGTTCTAGAGCCCTTCCTATTTCCAGTTCTTACATGGCTCTGACAGGTGAGTATTATAAAAACAAAAAGGGAATAAGGGCTAATATTTATTGAGCACCTCCTCTGTGCTAGGCATTGTGCTTTGCATGAGATATCCCATTTGGTTTTCGTCACAGTCCTATAAGAATAATTATCACTGAAGCTGCTCAGTGGCTAATTCAGTTGGACCCCAGAGATCACACCTTTTAAAATTATGTTCTGCTGTGTACACATTTCTTCCTATTCAGCCCATAGCTCCTCCTATTCTTTGAGTTAACACAGAACTAGTTGAGTTCCTCTTTGCCAAGCCTGTTCTACAAAACCATATGAAGACAGCTTTTGTCTGTTCTGCTCAGGGCTGAACATTTCCCATCCTGCCTTGTTTTCTCATCCCCTCATCCCCAGCCCTATCTCCCAAACATGATTCCCTTTATCTGCTTCATTCTGAAAGTGTCTGCTGATTGCTTAATGCTGCCCACAAAGGAAGCCGGAGAACCAAAACTTCCTGTGAAAGGGAAGGCCAGGGTCAGTCTTTAGGCAATGGTGAGAAAATAATGACTTTCAGGCATCAGCATCTAGAGTTACATGGCTAGGTATTTTGCATCTGTAGAGTATCATCTTGCAGTAGATGCCTTCTACAGAGAAGATGAGCTGGGCGCCATGGCTCACACCTATAATCCCAGCAGATCACTTGAGTTCAGGAGTTTGAGACCAGCCTGGCCAACATGGTGAAACCTTGTCTCTACTAAAAATACAAAAATTAGCCTGGCCTGCCTGGTGGCACGCCCCTGTAATCCCAGCTACTCAGGAGGCTGACGCAGGTGAATAGCTTAAACCCGGGAGGCGGAGGTTGCAGTGAGCCGAGATCACGCCACTGCACTCCAGCCTGGGCAACACAGCAAGACTCTGCCTCAAAAAAAAAAAAAAAAAAGGAAGAGAAGATGCAGCCATAATGATATCATAATCCCCAGCAGCTCAAGGTTGAGGGATAAAACATGAATCAGATCGATGCAGTGTGAAACAATGCCAAAGATAAGGCATTCAAATCCAAACATACGAAATAAACCTGCTGCAGGCTGGGAACCTACCCCATAGGGTTATTGGAAGGATTAAATGAATTAATGTATGCGAAGTGCTTAGTACAGTACCTAGCACAGAGCAAGTGATCAATAAATATCATTTAGTACTAACATCTGCTGTGAAATGAACCCAGCACGGTGAGAATGCCTGATTCTTCCTCGGGAAGTGACGTCCGGGAATAATAATAGTACCACTTCGCTAGGACTCCCCATGGGCTCAGCCTTCATATGCATCATCCACTTCAATTCTTAACAACCTGTGGCAAAGCTATTATCCCCATTTTAAAGACATAGAAGCCAAACTCAGCAAAGTTAGGCATCTAAGTGGTTAAAAGCTTGCTCTTCAACTCAAACAGTCCTGGCTTTGAATTTCAGCTGCAGCACATGTATGACTTTAAACTTGTCATTTAATGTCTCTGTGCTTCAGTTGCTTAGGCTGTAAAATGGGGTAATAAAACACCTTCTTTAAAGAGGTGCTGTATGGATTGAGTCAATATGTGACACTTAGAACAGCGTCTAGCACATCCTAAGCACTCAATAAATGTCATATGCACACATGCCCACACACACAAATACGTATATACACACATATATACACGTCTATATATGTATATTTATATGTGTATATGTATGTGTGTGCATATATCTATATCTATGTACAGCTGTCCCTTTTCTTTGCACCCACAATACCCTATGATACTTCCCCAGCACATCATAAATCATCCTGCCTTATAACAATGTTTCTTATCTTTTACTCCGCATCCCAAACATACACACTATATAGATTGTGAAATCCTGAAGGTCTCATTTTTTAAATTTCATTTTTACTTTACTTTATTTTAGCAGAGTCAATAAATCTTTGCTAAATAAATGGAATAACAATACTTCATTTTATGAAATGAAGGGCTTTGAAGGATGAGCAGGAGTTTGTCAGGTGGAAAAACGGGAGAAATAGGCACCTCAGGTTAAGAATTGCAGGACTACAGGCCACCCACCCCAAGGCACAAAAAATTACTAGTGGGTTAGCAGCAGGACAGAGCAGAGTTTGAAAGGAAGGAGTCGCTTGTAGTTAGGTAGAGAGAAAGGGTATGGTCCTCAGGCCTAAAAAGAGAAACCAATTTGTTTAGAGAATGCAGCTCCCGTGGCGTCCCAGCAACCTAAGAGAGTTCACGACCCCCGCGACCCCGCCCCCACCAATTCCAGCCAATGAGGAAGCCCTCCTCGGCGTCCCGTTGCCAAGCAACCGGTTCTCCCCACCCCCACACCGCGCAGGGGTTAGCAGTTGCCTACTTTCGCCACAGTGCGATAAACCCCTCGTTGAGGCCACCTTAGTTCTCGGCCGCTCTTGAAGGATGGAGATCTGGGAGCCCCTCCATGGGACCCCTCTCACACTTTGTCACTGGAATTTTATTTATTTTTTAGTTCATATTTTATTTTGCTTATAGAAGAGAAAGATATCCCTTCCGAAGAGGTGGACGCTTACAGAAGTTTATAACCTTTCAAAAAGTAAATAAGTCCACGCTCGCCTGATTCTGCCCTACCCGGACTTCCTTATCCAGTCTGTGGGAGACCCAGGTGCTTTCTCATTACTCCTCAGAAGGAAAACCGCTTTGGAATTCGTGTAATTGGGACTTGGGGATCAGGGAGAAGTTGCCGAAACCTCTCATACCAGTGACTACTGAAGTAGAAGATTCTGGAAAAATCCTTGCCTTGGGGGCACAGGCTAAAACCTGAAGGATTTTTAAGATGACCAAGGTTCCAGCCACCAAGAAGCTTCAGAGTTCCCCCAACGAGGGGGCTGTCCGGCCCTTTTATGCCTCGGAGAACCTAAGGCAGGTAAGTCTCCCCTCTGCTGAAACCAATCATGTTTTCGAGAACAAGTGAAATAGGAATTAGCCTCGAAACCAACAAGGGAGAGAGAGAGGAGAGTCATGGTGTAATTAAATTGTCGAGACACATCCCTGTTGCTATCAATGGTTGGTTTCTCTTAAAGAATGAAAACGCGAACCAGAGCAGTGAGCTGGGCCATCCTATTAGCCAGTAATTCCAAAATGATGGAATAAATCAGCAGTGACACTGTAGAACATCAGAAAAAAATTAAGATGAATTGTAGATTTGCCGTCTGCAGGACTTACTCTCAGAGATCTGCTGGTCTCCAGAAACAGGCATATCCCCTCTCTCTATGGAGAGGCTGCAGAGGGTCAACTTTTGGGGTTCAAAGGCTAGGTTTGCCATGCACCAGCTGTGTGACTTTAGATAGGTTAATTGCTTAGCATCTCTGAGGCTTTATTTCCTTGTGTCTATGAATTTAGAACAGGAACATCAACTAGGCAGAAGCAGTGTGAGGACTAAATGGAATAAGCTATGAAAATTGTCCACTGTGATGTTAACGCTGGATAATGTGTTTATGGGACATGAAACAGTGTTGTTGATTTGAAAAACAAAGAAAAATCGATACATACTGAATGACTGGAGTTAATGGTTCCTGTTTTTAAATGATCATAACTGGATGAGCACAACTGTAAGTGTGCATTTGTTATTGTATCCTCAAATCCCACTTTGCATGGATTGGCCAAGGTCAGCAATGCTCGTCCACTCTGGTGCATCCACAAGGCACATTTGTGGCTCACAGTCATGCCCCAGGAAGGAGGGCCTGGCAGGCGGTCAGTCCGTGAAGGAGAGCTTAAAACTCACAAGGGCTCTCCATGTAGTCCAAAATGCTCCCAAGCTGCTCTTCTCTAAGGCTTAACCTATCTCTGTGCACTCCTCATTACTCAGCCCTCTTAGCAAGACCACTCTGCAAGATACAGCCTTTTTCCATCTCCTTTCATCTCAAAATACCACACAGAAGGATGTTCAATCCAGAGCAGCCCCCTCTGGGACTGAACTTCCCAGCATAGCGGTGGGAGAATGAATGAGGGAAAGAATGAAGAGGGAAATGAACACTTCAATAGCGAGGGTGAGCATCAGAGCGGGAGCAGCAGACAGAATAACCCTGGGTTTGGATCTGCCTCTTCGCACCCCTGTGGCCTTGGGCAAGCTGCAGAACTGCTCCGCTTCAGTGCTGCCATCTGCAAATCGGGAATGTCATAGAGCTTCCTCATGGGATTGCTGTGAGCATTAAATGAGTTAATGTACACCAAAAGCTACGAGCACAGTTCCTGACATATAGTAAGCACACTTTAGGTTTTCGTTCTATTGTTATTTCATTTATTTAGTAAAGATTTATTGAACCCCTGTTAGGTGCTAAACACTTGCTCTAGTTAAAAATGAGACTCGCCTTCAAGAATCTCACAATCTATAGTGTGTATGCTTGGGATGGGGAGTAAGAGAGATAAGAAACATTGTTATAATGCAGGTTGATTAATGATTTGTTGAGGAAGTATCAGAGGGTGTTGTGGGAGCAAAGAAAAGGGACAGCTAATTTAGATTCGTGCATGTGTGTGTGTGTATTTGTGTGTGTGTGTGTGTGTGCATGTATCTGTGTGTTGGATTTTGGGAAGAAACAAGCCATGTACTCAAATAGATGCAATAGAGTTTTTCATCCTACCACAGAGAGATGTAGAGAGTGGAGGAAGATGTAGAAGATGAAATGATCATCTCTTTCTTGGGAGGAGGGTAGTGGGACTCAGGGAGGTCAAGCGATGGGAAGAAGGCTTCCGGGGAACTGTTGGATAGACCAAGACTTCTGGCCCAAAAGCCTCATTGAAATCCTTCTGCACCCCTCTCTACTTTCTAGGAAATAATGAAGACCCCAGGGGGTTCCTAGCTCACATTCAAAAGATCATGCCCTTAGGAATTTCAAGGTTTTAGAGCTATAGTAAAGCATTAATTAACCTAATCTAGGGTCAATAGAAAGTGACAAGCCACAAGGAAATATGTAGAGATCAGGATTGATGTCTGGGGTAAATCAAACGAATAATAATTGCAGTCATGATCATGATCATGATGATAGTTGGCATGTATTGAGTATGCATGCATCATGTGCCACGTATTGAACTCACAAAACTCTTAAGTGTCATATTTTCAGAACCTTCTACAATCCTTCAAGCTATGAACTGTTACCTCTTCATCAGATGGCAACACTGAGGCTCAGAGAGGACAGGTCTCTTACCCAAGGGCACCCAATGGGCAAGGAACAGAACTGGGATTTGAATTCATATCTGTCTGGCTCTGAGCGCAAGTCCACTCCATCTCACCATTCTAGTCAAGCTGTGATAAATGGTTGTTCTGTTCAATGTGCCCAGCACCACAGGGGCTACAAAAATAAGGTGTAAGACATAATCATTGGCTTCAAATAGCTTCCAGGTTTGTTTGGAGGAGGAAAGGGAATGACACCTAAAAGTAGAATCATAAAATGCCAGGCGGCCTGGTAAGTGTCCAATGAGGAGGAATATGGGGAGTGGCCTCTGCTGGGGGAAGGTATGGCCGCACTGGCTGCATGGTAATATTAAGAGTCCCCTGCATACTAGTATAATGAATGACTGTTGGAAAAAACTTCAAAAGGGTCTCGAAGCCCTCTGAACTGGCCGTTTTCCTTTCTCACAGGGCTGGAGATTGCTATATCCTAACGAATGTTCCACTGGCAACTGCCTTGTACAGGCTCTTCATGGCTTTTTTTTTTTTTTTTAAACTGAGGGAATATAAATAACATATGCAAATCCTCTGTTTGAAAGTCTTTTGTTAAAGAAACCGTCTAGCTTGCCCTTATGTTGGGTTCCCTAATCTGCTTAGGGGGTCCGTTTTCCCTTTGTTTCCCAAGGAAGCAGAAGAAGTCTAATGGGATCAGACATGGGGGAGGGGAGAAGCAGATTGTGTATAGGATTACCACGGACCCACGATTTCTGCCTTGGAAAAGGCTGAAAAAGAGAGGTGCTTAGAACATCCCCCTTTATGTTCTAGAATGAGAACTCAAAAGTAGCATTTGGCAAAAACTGTAAAGGTTTGCAATCCTTTATACAAGCTCTGTCTCTTAGTGTCTGAACTTTCCACCTCGTTGTCATTAAAAACCCAGAGAGAAAAGCAGCATCCCTAATTTGGGCAGATCCTGAAACTTCCAGGAACCATTCTGGGTGCCTTGCTCATATCCTAGCTTTTAGTGATTACAGGAGCAGATTCTGCCAGGCACAGTGGCTCACGCCTATAATCTTTGGGGGGCCGAGGCAGGAGAATCACTTGAGCCCAGGAGTTTGAGACAAGCCTGGGCACTAGAGTGAGACCCCATCTCCACAAAAAGTAAAAAAAAAAAAAACTAGCCAGGTGTGGTGGCATATGCCTGTGGTCGCAGCTTCTCGGGAGGCTGAGGCAAGAGGCTTGCTTGAGCCCAGGAGGTCAAGGCTGCAGTGAGCTGTGATTGTGCCACTGTGCTCCAGCCAGGGTGACAGAGCGAGATCATGTCTCAGTAAATCAGCCAACCAATAAAAGAGCAGATTCTTCAGCAAACTCTGTGGGTTCGAACCCCAACACTGCCACTTACTAGGTTGTGTGATCTTGGGCTACTCAGTTCCTCTCTGTGCCTCAGTTTGCTGCTCTGTGAAACAAGTGTATCACGTTTTATCTAATCCAAGAAGCCTTCCATTTCCAGATGCATCACCATTTTCTTGTGCTGCTAAAAAAGAAAACTCAACAAATTAAACTATCACCTGTTTCAATTATGTGTCCCAGTTTCAGAGGTATTAAAATGCAGAAAGAAAAGGTGCATCTTAGAATAGATGAAATAAATGTAAAAATGCTTCCCCGTCAAAGGGGTGTTGTGGGAATTAGATGAGTTAATGTGGGTAATGCTGTTAGAACAAAGCCTGGCATAGAGTAAATACCATTAAATGGTAACCACCATTACGGCGTTGTTTAATCCTTTCAACAACTCTATAATAGAGGTATTGCTAATAAGCTTTAGTACCTAGGTAGACTGGGGCTTGAAGATCCCTAGGGTCTAGTTCTCTGCTGAGAGGTAAGTTGGAAGGTACCTGAAGAAGGGGGCAAACCCAGGTATGGAAAAGACCTGGGCCTGACGGTCTCCATCCTTCCTGCCGCCCCACCCCCTGCCCCCACCACCAAGTGATGAGGATGGATGTCTCCAGAGACAGCCTTGGAAGCCCAATCCAGCATACACCCAGCTGGGCTGCCTGGAGTCGGAAAAGGAGAACCAATATATTTAAGAAACATTTTCCCCAACAAGAGAAACCTGGACTCCCAGCACAATACGTTTCCACGGCAAACATAAAACGATTTTCCTCCTTGTCCACATAGAAGAAATTGTGACCTGAAGAGATAAATGGTGGGCTGTAGTGAGTCATTGGTTTTTGTTAAAGGTGACGTCAGCGCTCAGTGATCTCTCTGGCCTCTAATCACTGAGACCACGCCCCCTGCATGGAATCACTGATTACCCTGAAAATATAAAACAAAATAAAATATCTAACAACCACTTGAGATTCCATTCTAAAGAATCTCAGCTGGCTGTACCTCCATTTTTATATTGCTCATGACTTAAGCCAGGAAAAGAGCAATGAGGGAGAAGGGATTCTTTTCTCTCTCCAAGGGGTTCTTCTAGCTCCATTGCTACTGCATGAGATAAATTGCAGAATTCATGGTTTTTGTTTGGTGGTTTGTTTTTTTGTTTTGTTTTGTTATCTTTGTGGCCTAATGCTTTGGACAGGCAATGCTTGCCTTAGCGAATCTTGCTGTGTCTAATTGCATGGGCATGTGACAGTCGGCTCCTTTCCATGATAAATCAGGATGCAGGGAAGGAGTGTGTTCATTACCTCCTGACACGGGAAGAGTGATCAGCACTCTTCATGCTAGACAAAATGAAGCAGGCTATTTGTCCCATCTGCAAAGAGGCAGCTGCTCTGTAGGGGGAGGGGAGGGTGGGAGAGGAGTGAAGAAATGATCCAAGAGTCTTGTTGATGGGATAATAATCTTTGTAATTAGTTAGAAGCTCTGCCTTTGAAGTCAGGCAAAGGTGGGTTCAAATCCTCTTTTTGACACTCTAGTGTGAGTTTCTGGTAAATGGGGTTGAAGAACAATAAGATCTATGGCATAGATGTTTTGGAAGGATTAAATAAAATAATGCAGTGAAATACTGAGCACGATACCCAGTTAGCCTCCACTAAGTGGTGACAGTGGTCATTATTGTTACTTGTGCTCCTCTCCCTTCTCTGATTGGACATGAGTGCTACCATGACTGTTTTGAAGATACGGCCAACCCAGAGATGAAGTCTAGAGGAAACTGAGTATTAACTGTAAAGTCACATAGTGAGGTCCATCATTAATGAGGGCAGGCCCCAGCTTAAGGGTAGAAGGGAAGAAGCAGGTCCAAAGATATTTTTAGAGTTGGTATGAGAATATATTTGCATGAGAGATGCAATGTGTTAGTTGTAGAGAAGGGGGTGCTCCTGAACATGGTTTGAGTTCCTTGGATTTACCTCTCAGCTCAGTCCCATTATTCATCTTTTAATCCCATAGAGAGCCAAAGGGTAGTGAGGAAAAATAAAAGGAAAACACCATATATCAATTAGGGTTGTTTTTGGCTGCAAGTAAGAAAGAAACTGAAAAGCAGCGAAGTAAACAAATAGGAATTTATTTTTCTCATGTGAGAAGTCTGGAGGTGGATAGCTGTTGGCATTGGCTCGAGAGCTCACTAGTGTCAGGCTGGCAAAGCCTTTTCCCTCATGGTCACAAAATGGCTATCCCGGATCCAGGCATCACATCCATATTCCAGCAGAAAGAGGAAAATGCAGAGAGGAAAAGCTATGTTTGTCCCTTTTATGAGGGAAACAGGAGCTTTCCAAGAAGCTTCCTGACCTATTTTCTCTATTTCTAATTTTCCAGAACAGTGTCACCTCTCTTTTCTAGCAGTAAGAGTGGCTGGGAAAGTATGCATCTAACATGAGTACAGAAAGCAGGGGCAGGGAAGCAATGGTGGTATTGAAGATGAGTACTTGACTGACTATTCAGCAGTGACTTGCACAGATGATTTCACAAAAACTCAAATAATAGGGATCCCAAGCCATGCATTGACAGAGGGTAACCCAAACAAGAGAGTCATCCCTATCCCCTACCCTACACAACAACTGCTTAGGAATCTCAAGGGCATTTGTCCATAGTAGTACCCATCAAAGAGCTGCAGGGGTGAGGGAAAAAGTAGACTTCCCCCAGTGGGAACATTTATTCACTCAACTAACATGTACTGAGTTCCAAGTACGTGCCAAGCATGGTTATAGGTGGTGGGGACACAGAAGTGAATAAAGAAAATCAAATGAGACACTCTGGACACTCTGAAAAACAGGGAGAATAACAGGAGCATGGATCTAAACTAATGGAATGTATGCCATCTTTATTCCTGTGACCCCCATCTGTTTCCACTGTTTGGTGAGGCTTAAGGAAATTCTGGTTAGATACGCCTTTGCACAACTGTGGAAAGAAACTTATTCTTGACTTCCTTTCAACATCCCCACAGCCTCCAAAGACTCAGCCATCAGCTGTTAAATTCAAAAGCTGCAAAAATTCATATGGGGTTCAGTGGCAAATAGCACTTACATAAAATCTGACAGAAGCCAATTAAACCTTTCTTGGACTGAATAAACCAACATATTTTTTCTCAAAGATATTTCTGACAGCTAAATTCAAAATCATAATCATCATAATGGGATACCTTCTATCATGAGATGGTGGCATTTTCCCTTCTGAATTCCTGTTTTCAAACTCTGCTGAGAAAATTTCTTGCGGGGCTCAATTTTGATCTAATGTATTTCTGCCTAAATTGGAATTTATGCAATCGGTAGTTTTATTTAATAACTTGAAAATTAGCCGCGTCTGGCAATCGGCTTGCAAGCCTGGAAATGCCTTGGGGTTTCTGGATTTCACAAAGCGGGGAGATTATACAACTGGGACAGATTCTGGGATAGGTTCAGCATTGTCAGTGGTTTTGTAGTGGGCTGTAGATCAGGGGCAGAACAGACAGAGACTATCCCCCACTGCAGCCTGGTACATGATCAGGGTCATCTTTTGAGGTATATATTGAGCACCTACCATGTGACAGATGTTTTGAGGGTGCTAAAATGCAGCAGACTTGTGGTCTTCTCCCAAGGAACCCACAGTGCTGTTGGAAAGAACATTTATAAATAACTATGAATCAAGATGGTGAATAACAAGTACCAGAAGAAAGGCAAACTGTATATATATATAAGCTTGAGGTAGAAACAAGTTCTATCATGGAAAGACAGGTGCAGTGAAGCTATCTGAATCTTGAACGTTGGCTGGATACAGACCTGAGGTGGTACTAGACACTGAGCCAAACCTAGAACTCATTTTCTAATACATCAGGGAGGAAGGGATGGGGCGTATTACCATTCTCCTGCAAAAAAATAAGTTCTTTCTTGGTATCCTGTCTGACAAAATGCTCCCTCACAGAGCTCCAGCAGATCACTCTTTTCATACTCTCCCTCTCCATACCCAAAGTTACCCAAGTTTCTGTCCCAAAGGGTTGTCAAATTACGGAGGACTTTGCCCCATGAACTCCCACTAAAGCTTTAAATAATTGGAAATATCTAGTGTGTTACTTCTTTCCAGGCTTTACGTTTCAGCAGAGTTTCTCAAGTTTGGCACTATTGAACATTTGAGGCTAGACAGCCTGTCCCTTGCATTGCAGGGTGTGAAGCAGCATTCCTGGCCTCTCCCTATTAGATGACAGTTGCAGCCTCGCCATGGTGACAACCAAAAACTTCTCAATATTGCCAAATGTCCTCAGGGGGCAAGACCATCCACAGCTGAGAATCACCAGCAGGAGGATACTAAAGTCTTGACTACCCTTCCCCAGTCGAATGCCTATCTGATGGTAAAACCTTCCCAGTCTAAATAAATGATGCTATCGTGTACCCAGTTGTTCAAGTAGAAACCCAAGCTTCATCTATGACCTCTGCCTCTTCATCACCCCGTATATCCAATTAACTACCATAGGATGGGTGTTCAGTGGATGCTGCCTCCTTCCCTAAGGTTACCACCTGGTCCACAGCACCATTATTTCTTGCCTGGACCATCCCATTGGCCCCATAACTGTACTTTTTACCTTCCATCTGACCCATTGTCTTTCAATGCAAGTGTGATACTGTCATTCCCCTTGTTAAAACAATTCAGTGACCCTCTATTGTCCTCAAAATGAAGATGAATATCTTTAATGAAGTTTAAAAGTCTCTGCACGATCTGGCCCATGGCAGGTTCTTCAGCCTCATCTTTCTTCACTTGGTCACCACTAAGGAGCCACACTAGTTTTGGAATTTCTGCCTTATATCTTCTTCCTCCTCTTAGAACATTGTCTCCCTCCCTCTCTCTCTCTCTCTCTCTCTCTCTCTCTCTCACACACACACACATACACACACACACACACACACACACAATCTCTCCTACTTCTTTCAATGTCAGATTAAATGTCATTTCTTTTGACAAGCCTTCCCTGGCCACCACCTCCCCATCCAGGTCACATGCTTCTTTTGCACCGTAAAATTCCCCTTTGTAATACTATCTTCCCTAGGAAACTGTAAACTCCTCCAGAGCAAGAAACATGGTAGCTTTTTTGTTGCTACCACTTTGGTATCCCACAGGACCTGCCACATGGTAGATGTACAATTAAGACTTAGATGAGTAGCATCTTTCTAGTGCTCTCTTGTCTCATAAGCATAACATTAAAGCCAAACCAACCCTGCTTAAGACAGAAAAAGGAGGCTGGGCATGGTGGCTCATGCCTGTAATCTCAGCACTTTGGGAAGCCAAGGCAGGCGGATCATGAGGTCAGGAGTTCGAGACCAGCCTGATCAACATGGTAAAACCCTGTCTTTACTAAAAATACAAAAATTAGCCAGGCTTGGTGGCGTGTGCCTATAATCCCAGCTACTCAGGAGGCTGAGGCAGGAGAATCGCTTGAACCCGGGAGGCGGAGGTTGCAGTAAGCCCAGATCGTGCCACTGCACTCCAGCCTGGGCGACAGAGTGAGACTCTGTCTCAAAAAAAAAAAAAAAAAGACAGAGAGAGACAGCAAATGGGGCCTGCAGTTTAGATGGGACATAGAAAGGAAGGTACCTCTCAAGACCTCTCCTCAAACAGTCAGTTTAGATGGGACATAGAAACGGAGCTGCCTCTCAAGACCTCCCCTCAAACAGCCAAATCCTTATGGTTTTTCATGGCAATACCTTCCCAGAAATTTGAATGGTGGTGGAGCAGGCATAGCCCTTACCTGGAATTAAGAGGCCTGGTTCCCAGCTCTCTCACTATCTGGCTGTATGACTTTTGTTTTTGTTTGTTTTTTGTTGTTTTTTGTTTGTTTGTTTGTTTGTTTTGAGACAGTCTCACTCTGTCACCCTGGCTGGAGTGCAGTGGCGCGATCTCAGCTCAATTCAATCTCCACCCCCTCAGTTCAAGGGATTCTTTTCTCAGCCTCCCAAATAGCTGGGTTTACAGGCACATGCCACCATACCTGGCTGATTTTTTTTTTTTTTTTTTTTTTTTTTTAGTAGAGATGGGATTTTGCCATATTGCCCGGGCTGGTCCCGAACTTCTGGGCTCAAGAGATCTACCCACCTTGGCCTTCCAAAGTGCTGGGATTACAAGTGTGAGCCACTGCACCTGGCTTGGCTGTATGACTTTGGACAAATCACTTAGCCTCTTTGATTTCTTTGTCTTCATCTGAAGAAACAGGGAATCTTAACCTGGGAATTGCTAGGCTCCCTTGATGGCACATGAAAAAAAATGGCTACCACTTACTGAGCATCTATTTTGCACCAATTTCTTTGCCTATATTATTAAAATGAACTCTTCAATCCAGTGTGGCAGATGCTATCATGACATGTAACCTCTACTTGTAGAGACAAGGAAACTGAGGCTTGAAGAAGTTTTGCAACCTGTCCGGAGACACCAGAGAAACAGGTGATGGAGTTAGAATTTGAATCAGAACCAAATAACTACAGAAAGCCTGTGCTCTTAAGATGAGCCTGGTAGGTTGCAATAAGAAGGGGCAAGTATCTCTCTAAAAGGGGCATCTATTGGTGCAATTTTTAAAGAATATATTTTAAAAGTCTCTGGAAGAAAGGGGAAAGTGCCAATTTTAGCTGTAGGCAATGCAAACAAGAATGTGACTGTGCCCGTGACCACAGACAAGGATATTTGCATTTTCTTGAGCTTTTGCTAAAATATGCTAGCAGGTTTCTGCCAGAAAAAAACACAGCTAAGGATGAGAAGAAGAGGGGGAAAAAAACCTGCATGTGGCTTAGACTCATCTGTCTTTCTTTCTTTTTCTTTCTTTCTTTCTTTCTTTCTTCTTTCTTTCTTTCTTTCTTTCTTTCTTCTTTCTTCTTTCTTTTTGTTAGACGCAGTCTTGCTCTGTCACCAAGACTGGAGTGCAATGGCATGATCTGGGCTCACTGCAGCCTCTGGGTTCTGCCTCCTGGGTTCAAGCAATTCTCCTGCCTCAGCCTCCTGAATAGCTGGGGTTACAGGCGCACCCCACCATGCCCAGCTAATTTTTATATTTTTAGTAGAGATGGGGTTTCACCACGTTGGTCAAGCTGGTCTCGAACTCCTGACCTCGTGATCCACCCACCTTGGCCTCTCAAAGTACTGGGATTACAGGCATAAGCCACCGTGCCCGGCCAAGACTCGTCTTTCTAAATAATGTTCATTTCAATGAAGATTTATAAGCCATTTCTAATTAGAGTCACATTTCTAAGAAAGGCATATTTTGATACGGGGTCAATATACTGCCAAGAACTGCTAGAAAAAATGGAGAGGAAGACAGGCCCAATTAATGAGAGATGAGGCTCTGGGGTGTGTGTGGCTGAAATGTTGATAATCGTAAACAGCTTAATTGGGTTGAATACTTTGAGTAAATAATCAAGTTAAATGGATTCACTGAATCCAAGCTCTGACCCACTGAAATTTTTATTTTCTCCAAAAAAATTCTGTATCATAATTGCCCGTTTATTTTTCTAATCTCACCACTAGGCTTGTAGCTCCTTGAGGAAGGTGACACCATGCATTGCTCATGATTCTATCCTAGAGCGTAGCACAGGGGCTGATACTGGCAAAATGTTCAATATTCTCTAGTCTTTCTTCTCAGGACCAAGGATAGCTCCACATAGTGAGGCAACACATTCCTTAGGCAACCGGAAATTCCATCTGGACAAGGCCTACACATGTTTTATTACTATATTCCCAGTACATGCTGGGTGCTCCATATATATGAATACCATTCTAATACTTGCTATGTAACCTTGGGCAAGTTACTCTCTATGCCTCAGTTTCCCTCTCCTCCATACAAAAATAATAACAGTTCCTGCCTCACTGGGTTGTTGGGAGGATCAGGGACAGCCCCAGGCACGTAGTCAGTGCTCACAAAATGTTATCTCTTAATATCCTCCTTCAAAATCGAAGCCAATGGCTCGCAAATATCAAGAATTAAAACATTTAAATACTGACATTTCCAGAGATGACGATTCTTATGCTGATCATTTTTATGCATTCAGGAAAAGGCAGCCAAAAGGATAACATGACTAAAATGTTTCACTTCTAAGAGCCCTTGAAGAAAATGCCCAAAAGGCAATTAGCACATAACTGTCACCCGTGTTGCTATTACTTATTAGCTGATCCCATCCTCTGCTAATCAAACTGCTTCTTTGATATTTTTAGACCTCTTAAAAGAGGCTCCTCAAAACTCAGGAAGCAATGCTTGTTGGCAGATACCAAAAAATTTGAGACATCATGAATATGGCATTCTCATAGGGAATGTGAGAATGGTGAGAGCCTTCTGCAGGGTCTTTTAGAACCGGAGTAAGCAGTTTGGATGCTTCTTTAACCCTAACTAGCTTCCTCACCTTTTCACTCCCTGCCCCAACCAACAAATCGCCCTCCCAGTCCCCTTTTCCCTGTATTCTATGGTTCAGGATTTAAATTGCTCCAGTAAAAGCACATTTGAGTTTCCTTCACTAAATAAGCTCTAGCCAGAGCTGATTGAGTTAGCACCTGGGTCATGGGCTCATTCTAGGTTTTGAGTCCCAATTCTGATACTGTTTGCCTGCTCTGTGACCTTACACTACCCTTTTCACTTCTCTAATGCTGAAAGCTCTCACCTGTAATTGAATCTCGTGAAGATTCAAGATAATGTTCATAAGGACTGAGTCCAAAATAATAGCTAAGGTTGACTTGTGATTGACATTTTTCAATGCTCTTGATGTTTTATGTACATCCCAGCCATCTCCATGTTCTGGTGTATGTAATGCCAAATTGGCTCTTTTGTCCAGAAAAAGATGGCATAGTATTGAGAAAAGAAATCTCCTCCTGATGAATCATCATTCTCTCAAGGTCGTCCTAGAGGTATGTTTTTGTACTGTCCATGAGGTTAAAAATGATGTCGATGTTTTAAGAATAAGTAAATAGTACATTATATAGCCATGATCATGATAATAGAAGTAACTGATGTTATTGGCTGAGTACTTAATTGTGTGCCTTGTGCCATGCAAACCCCTTATGTGAGTTATGCAATTCCATGCACTCTACAGTGCTGAGGCAGGCATTATTAATTCCATGTTACAGATGAGGAAGCCTGTCAACAAGGGTCATACAGCTGCTGGTTAGTGGACCATCCATCATTTTTAACCATTATGCTGTATTTCTTAACAAGGTAAACTTGACTTTTCCCTAGGGGTGGGTATGTTGAGAGAAAATATGCCCCCACTCTCAAAAGAAGAGCAGAAGGAAAGAAAACCACCCACTTTGAGAAGGTTTGGGGGATAGAAAGAACATTGACTGCATCTTATAACTGTTCACTTCTGGCTTCTCTTCACCCACCAAGGCCAAGGTCCAGGGCATGTTCCTTTTTTTTTTTTTGAGACAGAGTCTCTCTCTGTTGCCCAGGCTAGAGTGCAGTGGTGCAATCTGGGCTCACTGCAATCTCTGCCTCCCAGGTTCAAGCAATTCTCATGTCTCAGCCTCCTGAATAGCTGGGATTACAGGTGTGTGCCACCTAATTTTTTTGTATTTTTAGTAGGGACGGGGTTTCACCACGTTGGCCAGGCTGGTCTCAAACTCCTGACCTCAGATGATCCGCCCATCTCAGCCTCCCAAAGTGCTTGGATTATAGGTGTGAGCCACTGCGCCTGGCCCAGGGCGTGTTTCAAGGACACCCTATTCACCCCAGTAGTCCCTGAAGTTGACAATGGACAGACATTCCACAGGACTCTCAATCCACTCCATCTCCTCCAAGAACCCCGCGAAGTCTCCATCCCATCTTTTGTAATGTCAGTAATCATGAATATACCCTGTTCATTGAATGAAGCCTGGGATTATCTAATCAACACAACTTTATCTTTGCCTCTCATTACTCCCTTCAGATATTTTCAGTGCAGGAAGCTCTTCTCTGGAGCCTGCATAAAAATCGTATGCCCAGTGCCTTTTCTGCTCACCCTTGGGTGACAGCCACTCTTGTAGTCTCTTTAAGTCACAAAACACAGCCACAATTCAAAAACCAAAAGCATTGACGTAAGATACTAAGCAACATTTCAACCTTCCCTCAAGGAGAAGAGTGGTCCTGTTCTCTTCCCTATTAAGGATGGTTTCAGGCAGGCCACCCAGGAGGGAGATGTGGGGTGTGCCCCTATCTTGAACCAGGGAGATCCCCAGCTCTTCTTTGCTTTATTATTTATTTATTTTTATTTTTATTTTTTTTTTTGAGACAGAGTCTCACTCTGTCACCCAGGCTGGAGTACAGTAGCATGATCTCGGCTCACTGCAACCACTGCCTCCTGGGTTCATGCATTTCTTTCGCCTCAGCCTCCCAAGTAGCTGGGACTATAGGCGCATACCACAACACCCAGCTAATTTTTTTGTATTTTTAGTAGACACACAGTTTTACCATGCTGTATTTTTAGTAGAGACAGGGTTTTTCAATGTCGGCCAGGCTGGTCTCAAACTCCTTACCTCAAGTGATCTGCCTGCCTCGGCCTCCCAAAGTGCTGGGATTACATATGTGAGCCACCATGCCCAGCCTCTCCTTTGCTTTCTAACTGTATTGGCTGGAAAAGAAAATAGGAGACATGGGAAAGCTCTTATCAGCACTGCCATAAAATGGTTCTATTCTCTCTGGGTCCAGCAGATGCCTAAAATTGGCTCATTCTGAAGGTAATTTTGTTGGCTTTTTCAAAGTTCTCTACTACAGTGCTGTGGTTCCTGCTCTCAACATATTTTCTACCAGCTGTGCACTCCCCTCAGATCCTAGTTTTTCAGAAGTCCACCCCATTCAGACTCATGATATTGGGGTGTCCTGCATTACTAGTAGGAGTCATTATGGGCAGGATCCCAGGTTGCTGTTTCTGCCTTTGGTGTCACATCTGATCCCCAGGTTTCACACACCCCTGACATACCACTGAAGACAAGCACCACTTCCTGAAGCAGCAGCTATTCTCCATCTCTCTACCTTCCTTGCCCCAGAAGCACTTCCTAGCCTGCCTCTGTTCTCTGGATTTTCCAGGAGGGTGTCAGAGACCAGCCCACCAGTCACCAGCTGCAGGGATCTCATCTTCAACTCTTGAGCAATCCCAATGGTGGCCTCTCCCTCATTCATTTTGAGGTGAAGCATAAAGCATCCTCTTCCCTTTGGGGTCAGGATTCAAAGCATCACAGAAGCTGTTGATGAAATTGCTTCACAAGTGCCTCTCTCCCTTTCCACTCTCTAGTTTTCTATTCTCAAAGTGGGTAAGAATTGAGAGATCCGTTCTCCCATAGCTACCTTGAAGATGCCTTCAGGGTGGTCTTTCTCACTTTTACTTGGTGTCTGATGCCTGTATTGAGCCCTCAGTCTATATTATCTGTATTAGTTCATTCTCACATTGCTATAAAAAAAAAAACCTGAGACTGGGTAACTTATAAAGACAAGGTTTAATTGGCTCATGGCTCTGCAGGCTGCACAGGAAAGATGGCAGCATCTGCTTCTGGAGAGGCCTCAGGAAGCTTTTACTCATGGTGGAAGGCAAAGCGGGAGTAAGAGCCTTACATGGCAGGAGCAAGACCCAGAGAGAGAGGGGGAGATGCTACAGACCTTTAAATAACCAGATCTTGTAAGAACTTTATTGTGAGAACAGCACCAAGAAGTTAGTGCTAAACCATTCATGAAGGAACCACTCTTTGCTAAAGCATAGCAAGAGTGACCTTTACTCCAGTTCCCAGTAAGTTCCTTGTTTCCATCTGAGACCACCTCAGCCTGGACTTCATTGTCCATATTACTATCAGCATTTTGGTCAAAACCATTCAGGAAGTCTCTAGGAAGTTCCAAACTTTCCCTCATCTTTCTGTCTTGTTCTGAGCCCTCAAAACTGTTCCAAACTCTGCCTATTACCCAGTTCCAAAGTCACCTCCATATTTTCAGGTATCTTTATAGCAATGCCTCATTCCCAGTATCAATTTTCTGTATTAGTCAGTTCTCACGCTGCTATAAAGAACTACCTGAGATTAATTTATGAAGAAAAGAGGTTTAATGGACTCTCAGGAAGCATGGTTGGGGAGGCCTCAGGAGACTTACAATCATGGCAAAAGGGCAAAGGGGAAGCAAGCACATCTTCACATGGCCAGCAGGAGAGAAAGAAAGTGAAGGGGGAAAGAGCTACGCACTTTCAAAACAACTAGAGATCATGAGAATTCATTCCCTATTGTGAGAACAGCAAGGGAGAAATCCACCCACATTATCCAATCGCCTCCTACCAGACCCCGCCTCCAACACGGGATTACAATTCAACCTGAGATTTGAATGGGGACATGGGTCCAAACCATATCACTATCCTGCCTGTTAGTCTATCCTGTTATCCTACCATTTACTAAGGGTTCACTGTGTGCCAGGTGATTTACAAACAGTGTTTTGAAACCTGAGGACAACTTTGTGAGGAAGGTGTTATCACCTTCTTTTTACAGATAAGAAAACCAAGGCTCAGAATTTAAATATAAGATGTTGCACTGCTAATGGATGGAGAAGCTAACCCTGAAAACCAGCCCAGTCTGGCCCAAAAGTCCCAACATTTCCCTCTGCAGGATGACCAGAGCTGCTAATAATTGTTGGGATGGAGTCCTAGCTTCATTCTCAAGTTTCTCAAAATTCACTTCCCAGCCAGACATGGTGGCTCATGCTCATGCCTGTAATCCCAGCACTTTGGGAGGCCGAAACAGGTGGATCACTGAAGCTCAGGAATTCGAGACCAGCCTGGCCAACATGGTGAAACCCCGTCTCTACTAAAAATACAAAAATTAGCCGGATGTGATGGTGGTGGGTACCTGTGATCCAAGCTACTTGGGAGGCTGAGGCAGGAGAATCACTTGAACCAGGGAGGCGGAGGTTATAGTGAGCCGAGATTGTGCCACTGTACTCCAGCCTGGGTGACAGAGTGAGACTCTGTCTCAATAATTAAAATTAAAATTAAAAAATAAATAAATAAATTCACTTCCAGATGATGCTCATACAGCCTGTATGAGCCCTCCTTGCTACCAAAGACTCTTAAGCTCAGGAGAAGTTACAGGAGCATTTGAGAGGGTGGAGTGCGGGTGAGGGGGTTATGACACTGTTCACATCAGATGCAGCTGTCTCAGGGTCACTCACAAAACAAAGTGTCCCTTTTCTCCTTTTTTTTTTTTTTTTTTTTTTTTTGATGTAAGAACATGGTCCTCCTGCAAATTGACTTGAAAGGAAGCCAGATTCCACTGTTCCTTGTCTGCCTGTGAAGGAAGATAGCCTCTTTCAGCACTTAAAGGACCTTAATCCATGATAGGGGTTTCATGAAATGGCTGAGGATGTTGATCAGAGGTCAGATGGCCCCTAAGTAGCCAACCCAGATCCAAAGGAAATCAAATAATGTCACTCCCCAGAAAGCAGTTTTTATTTCACCAAAGGTTTGGAAACTGTGCATTAAACAAATATCTCAAAATCTCTGTCTCTCTCTCTCTCTCATTCTCTGTCCATCTCTCTCTGCCTCTGTCTCTCTCTCTGTGTCTGTATTTCTCTCTCGCTCCGCCTCTCATTCTTTGTCTCTCTCTGTTTCTCTCCTTCTCTCTCCCTTCTCTCCTCCTCCTTCTTCTTCTTCTTTTTTTTTTTTGAGACGGAGTTTCACTCTTGTTACCCAGGCTAGAGTGCAGAGGCGCAATCTCAGCTTACTGCAACCTCTGCCTCCGGGGTTCAAGCAATTCTCCTGCCTCAGCCTCCCAAGTAACTGGGATTACAGATGCCCACCACCACTCCTAGAAGGTGAGATAAAGGGGTGTGGCTGGGTGCAGTGGCTTACGCCTGTAATCCCAGCACTTTGGTACTCCAAGGCGAGTGGATCACCTGAGGTCAGGAGTTTGAGACCAGCCTGGCCAACATTGTGAAACCTCGCCTCTACTAAAAATACAAAAAATTAGCTGAGTGTGGTGCTCACCCTCTTCCTCGCTATCAGCTCTCTCTCTCCCTGCTCTCTCGCTCTCCTCTTTCTCACTCTCTCTCACCCTCTTTCTAGCTATCTGCTCACTCCCTGCTCGCTCTCTCTCATTCTCTCTCTCTCTCTCGTCTCTCTCCTTCCTCTTTCCCTTCTTCTCTACTTCTCTCTCTCTTTCTCTTGTCTCTCTCCTTCCTCTTTCCCTTCTTCTCTACTTCTCTCTCTCTTTCTCTTGTCTCTCTCCTTCCTCTTTCCCTTCTTCTCTACTTCTCTCTTTCTCTTGTCTCTCTCCTTCCTCTTTCCCTTCTTCTCTACTTCTCTCTCTTTCTCTGTCTACCGTCCATCATGATACCTAACAATATTTCTTAGTTCTTCCTATGCTTCCTTTTAGCTTTTTAAATAATTGTAACAATTTTATCTGTTTAAAAAGTGAACAGAAAAACCCTAGACAGCCTGTTCATTTGGACATCAAGGAAAGCAGACTTTCAGACCAATTGCTAGGCAATCCAATCCCACAGACTCCTTGTTTCATTAATGTGCTTTCGTCTGCCTGGATTGTAATGGGTGTCTGTCTGTAATTGTGTACTTTAGGTAAATAGATCATTAGATAAGATTGATAACAGAGTGGCTTAGGTAATGTTTTAAACCAAAAGCAGAAAATCATCAGGGTGTCTCCAGCTGCAAATGACAGGACCACAATTCATACAGCTTCAGTTAAGAGTCTGTCAGGGTTTTTCAGCATAAATCGCCATTTTCTGAAGGTTCACCATTCTGCTTTAACTAAGAAACGGGACGACTTTCTTCCCAGCTACAGCACAGTGCACGGGGCTCCAGGCAAGTGGATGTGGGTTTGTTTGGATAAAGAACTTGCTATCTAGTTACTGCTCATTCATGTAAACCACAAAATGTTTTTACAAATAATTTCTTCATTTTGCAAAGGCTGGTTCTCAGCCTTTGCTGCTGCTTCAACCAGGGTCACAGAGCACTCAGACACTGTCTTTGTGTTCAAGTAGCAGTAGAATTCAGGCCAACAGAGACCAAGCCAGAGAAATCTCTTCTTGGGTTAAAGAGGCACAACAATCCAAACCAATAGATTCTCCCAGTTCTGAAGATGGGGCCTCATCATCTAGAGCCACAGAGTCATACAGTAACCTTGCAGGGCATCTAACCAGCTTCCTATCCAAAATAAGAGGATATGTAATGTTTCTGGCTGTCAGGCACAGTATGAGCCACGGCTCTGCTATTTCCTTGCTGTATGACCCTTGGACAAATCACCTATCATGCCAAGCCTCAGTTTCCTTATCCACAAAATGGAGATAAAGACAGTGCCTACATTTAAAAGTCTTGAAACTTGGGTAACCAGGGTAACTTGGTCTCCCTAAGAGAGGGCTGGCCTGAGGTGGCCACAGTACTAACAGGTGGTCTGATCTTCTATATTGTCTTCCTATGTGTTGGTAAAATTGTTGGCCTGGGTTCAGGCACATACTCAGAGCTCATTAAAACCAGACAGATTAGGAAGTTCCTCCCTTTAAGAAGCTTTCTCTAACTCTGTCCTTGTTTTCTTCCTCCCTAACTCTGTGGGGCTCCACAGTCATAGCCTTCATCATGCAACTGCTGATACGTCTGTATCACCACCAGCAGCAGATTCATCAGAGTAGGAACAGCTATTAATGATCTTTGAATTCATTCATTTATTCAAAAACTATTTGCAGCACACCTACTATGTACTGACTCAGGGCAGACAAGCCTCAAAATTGGGGCTTAGCCCGGGAGGGTTCTTGGCTTTACCCAGGAAAGAATTCAAGGTCAAGCCAGTAATGTTAGACGACAATTTTTATTGAAGTGGCAGTGTACAGCAGCAGCAGAACTGCTGCTCCTTGCAGAGCAGGGCTGCCCCATAGGCAGTGTGCCATGAGTAGCAGCTCAGAAAAAACTGCTTCTGCCTTGTCCCTGTTTTAGCTAGTCCTCAATTTAGTCCAGTGTCCAAGTCCCACCTCCTCAGTCAAGTCCTGCCTCCTACCTCAGTACCAGTTAAGCCCCATGGAAAAAAACATAATAAATATTTTTTGAACAAATTAATGCAACATCTTCCCCAAATAGTGGACCTATTATCTCCTTGTACAGCTACTTGCTCTAAACAGTACAAACTCTATTTAAAATGTATTGTTCTTTTTAAGTTTCCACTCATTCTTAACTTTAGATTTTCTGGATAATTCCAGAATATTCTAGAGGGCCATTTACTCCTGGAACCAGCCATCTTCAGTGAAATCTCTTTGAATATCTGAGATGAGGTGTTCTGTGGAAATCAAGATTCCCTAGGTACTGCACCTTTTGCTTTGTTATTAGAATGATATAGTTATCCATTTCATTTTATTTCATTCATTTCATTTATATTCATATTCATTCATTCACTCATATTTATTTCATTTTCTAGAGTTCCTCACCCATCTAATACCATATTTCTTTCTAGAGACTTTAGCAAAGAACTCATGTCAATCTTTTATGAGATTGTTCAGACCATTTCCCTCCAAAATCTAGTGCAGAATATGACCAGAATTATCTCCTTCCCAATACAATATCAGTCCCCAGATATAGGCACTGCGGTGAACTTTCCCCAAAGTTTCCATCCAATTTTCTTCCTTTATTGGCTCTTGGTCCATTTTTCACTTTATTCCTGTGTTTGTCCAAAGATAAAATTCCTAGCAATGCAAATGAGAAATATATCAGATGTTTCACTTCAGGTTTGCAATAAAGGCCTGAAAAATTGGCCTTTCATCATTGCAGTATCTTGCATCAGGACCAATTTTGCAATGTCTTGCATTTCTCTCTGCGTTCTGAAGTTCTTTTCCACTAGTAGAATTTTTCTAAATTATTTTATTCTCACCCAAATGCTTTAAAAAACAATTTTATTAAAGTATAACATACATAGAGAAAAGCACACAAATATAAGTACATAGTTTTATAAGTTTTTACACAGTGAAAAGATCCATGCAACCTCTTCACCAAAATCAAGATACAGACCATTACCAGTGCTGTTGTTTCAACCTTTGTCCTCTCCAAAACTCATGTTGAAATTTAATTGCCATTGTAGCACTATTAAGAGATGGGGGCCTTTTTTATTGAAATGTAATATTTGTAAATACGTCGATGGGTACAGGTGATATTTTGCTACACACATTGTATGTGTAATGATCAAGTGAGGGTACTTAGGATACCTGTCACTAGGACCATTTATCATTTCTGTTTTGAGAACATTTCAAGTCCTCACTTCAAGCTGTTTTTACATGTACAACACATTGTTGATAACTATTATTACACTACTCTGCTATCCAACATTAGAACTTATTTCTTCCATCTAACTATATGTTTATACCCATTTACCAACCTCTCTCCATTCCCAACACCCACACCCATATCTTTCCCAGCCTCTGCTATCATTCTATTCTCTACTTCATTATCAGCTTTTTTTTTTTTTTTTGAGATGGAGTTTCACTCTTGTTGCCCAGGCTGGAGTGCAATAGCATTATATTGGCTCACTGCAACTTCTGCCTCTCAAGTTTAAGCGATTCTCCTGCCTCAGCCTCCCAAGTAGCTGGGATTACAGGCATGTGCCACCACGCCTGGCTCATTTTGTATTTTTAGTAGATACGGCTTTTCTCCATGTTGGTCAGGCTGGTCTCGAACTCCCGACCTCAGGTGATCCACCCACCTCAGCCTCCCAAAGTGCTGGGATTACAGGGGTGAGCCACCGTGCCTGGCCAAGATCAGCTTTTTTAGATCCCAAATATGTGTGATAGATATATTAGTCCTTTCTCACATTGCTATAAAGAAATACCTGAGACTGAATAATTTACAAAGGAAAGTGGTTTAATTTGCTCATGGTTCTGCAAGCTGTACAGGAAGCATTATGCTGGCATCTGCTCAGCTTCTGGGGAGACCTCAGGAAACTTACAATCATGGCTAAAGGTGAAGAGGAAGCAGGCATGTCTTACATAGCAGGAGCAAGAACAAAAGAAAGTAGCAGGCAAGGCGAGCTATACACTTCTAAACAACCAGATCTCATGAGCACTCACTGTCATGAGGACAATACCAAGGTGGATGGTGCTAGACCATTCTTGGAGGATCCACCTCCACAATCCAATCACCTCCCACCAGGCCCCACCTCCAACACTGGGGATTACAATTCGACATGAGATTTGGGTGAGACACAGATCCAAACCATGCCAGGTGGTTACATGCAATATTTGTCTTCCTGTGGCTGGCTTATTTCACTTACTATAATGACCTCTAGTTCCCTATAAGGTGATTAGACCAGGAAGGCTCCAAACCCTCATGGATGGGATTATTGCTATTATAAAAGGGTGAGTTTTGTCGTTTCTCACCCCTGTCTTGCCCTTCCACCTTCCACCATGGGATGACACAGCAAGAAGTTTCCCACAAGATGCCAGCCCCTCAATCTTGGACTTCCCAGTCTCCAGTATTTTGAGCCAATACATTTCTGTTCATTATAAATCACCCAGTCTCAAGTAGTGTGTTATAACAGCACAAAACAGACTCAGACAACCAGAACCCAAAAAACCCCCTCAAACATCCTCCCAGACATGGTCCTCCTTCTTCCCAATGGTAACCACCATCCTGACCTCTATCACCATCAATTATTTTTGCCTGTTTCTTGAATATCATATAAATGAATAATATGGGGTATACTCTTTTAGATCTGGATTCATTTGCACAATGTTATGTTTATGGGATTCACTTATATTTTTGTGCATAACTGTCATTTGTTCATTATCATTGCTATATAGTATTCTACAATATGAATGTACCACAATTTATCTGTTTACTTCTTGAAGGACTTTAGGGTTGTGTTTTTTTTTCAGGGAGAAGATGGGAGTGGAGCTATTACAAAATGCTATGAATGTTTTTTGTACAATGCCTTTTGGTGAATAAATGTAGATTTCCCATGAGTGGAATTGCTGGCCAGAGGAAATGCATATGTTCAGCCTTATAAGCTTTATATGCTGCCAAACATTTATCCATAGGGGTGGTTCAATTTATACTACCACCAGCAGTGAAGGAAATTTCCAGTTGCCCCACATCCTTAACAATCTTGGTATTGTGAGTGTTTTTAATGTCAGCTATTCTGGTGGGTGCTTAGTAGTATCATATTGTGGAAATGCTTTAATTTGCATTTCCTTAATGCCTAATGAGGTTGAGCACGTTTTGATAGGTTTATTGGCCATTTGGATATATTCTTTCATGAAATGCCAGTTCAAGTCTCTTGTTCATTTTTCCGTTGTTATACACATCTCAGATCTACTTCCAGATGTGGGGAAACAAGCACTGGTGTAGGTGAGAGTGAAAATCTGTACATTCTTGGAACATGGTTTTAAATACACCATGACCCTTTATGTAGGCATTTCACTTTTAGGTGTTGATTGCACGGAAATATTCCTAATAAGTACTGTCCTCAAGAATAAATATTGAGAATATTGAGTACTTACACATATATTTTTAAATATATAGATAGATGCTTATCACAGGTCTATTTTATCAAAAATCTTTTAGTTGCAAGTAACAGAAAACCCTCTCAAATTTACACAAGCAAAAAATATTGGAATCAGAGGTTCACATTACAGAAACTTTGAGGTTTCAGGCATAGCTAGATCCAAGAGTTTAGACAAAGTTGTCAAGAATCTGCCTATATTCATTGTCTCTATTTCCATTTGTGATGGTTTCATTCTCAAGCAAGAGCTCTTTATTGAGTGTCAAAATGGCCACCAGCAGCTCCAGGTTTAAATTCTTCTGGCTTAGGAACAGCAGGGAAAAAAAAAAAGCTTCTCTTTCTGTAAAGAAACATCAAGGGTCCCAAAAGAATCACCCCTGAGTTATTCACTTGGAGCCCAGAGACCAGGTTTAACCACATTTGAGCAACATGTACTGAGGATGGAGAAGGGATAAGTCTCGAGATGAAAATCCAGGTGCTTTAATCAAAAGAAGGCAGCCCAACTGTTGACAAGACAAAAACAGTTAGTGTCTATTCCATCAGCATTCATCATATTTTCAAAAAACTGGCAACAGCCCAAAATGTGCACCAATAAGAGAATCAAATAATAAGTCATGTCCATGCATACTGTAGAATATTATGCAACCACTAAAATGAACAAGGTTAAGTCCATACATATAAACATGGAAAGATGGCCATTGTGCATAGTTTAATGAGGGCAGTGATTATTATATGTACAGTATAATGAATATGGCCATATAATTTATTGCCCAACTTGGACACTTTTCAGAGTAAAATGAGGTGCATAATCAGTTATCCTGGAAAAATACATATAAATTAAGATTGTCCTGGACAAACACATATGTATTGTGGCCAGAATTCTAATCCCATTTTTATTTAAACATCTATCTTATATCCATAGCTGTGTCTATATCTATCTATTTACCTACTTGTATGTATTTATAATTTGGTTTTATTTAAGACTTGGAGGTTGATCCTAGGACGCATGAGAAGGGGCTTAGGGGAGACTCAGCCCCTTTTAAATTAAATTTGAGGTGTAAATTACATGCCGTAAAATGTTTAAAACTTAAGTTACAGCTCAATTAAATTTTACATATCTATATACCTGTTAATGATGACCTTAATAAATATGTAAAACATTCCAGAAGATTCTCTCATCTCTTCCTAATCAATACTGCACCCACTTCTCCCTGCAATAAATAAATAAATAAATAAATAAATAAATAAATAAATACTACAACCACCACAGAGGTAACCAGTATTCTAACTTACAATAGATGAGTTGTGTCTATTCTTGATCTTCATGTAATGAAATCATAGGGTATATTCTCTTTTACCTCTGGCTTCTTTTGCTCACCATTACATCTGGGTGATTTAATCCACAGTGTTGCATGTATCAGTAGTTTATTATTTTTCATTGATAAATAGTATTTTCTTGTATGAATATACCATAATTTATTTCTTTACCCTCTCATTGATAGACATATGGAGTGTTTCCTATTTAGGACTATTATGAGTAAATCTTCTTGGACATTCTTTTACATGTCTTTTGGGTGAACATATAAACTAGATTTTCTTAGCTGGGTCACAGAATAGGAATATGTTTAATTTAATCAGAAACTGGCCCCCAAGGTAGCTCAGGCCTATAATCCCAGCACTTTGGGAGGCCTAGGTGGGCAGATCAGTTGAGGCCAGGAGTTCGAGACCAGCTTGGCCAACATGGCAAAACCCCATCTCTATTAAAAATATAAAAATTAGCGGGTGTGGTGGCACACGCCTGTAATCCCAGCAACTCGGGAGGCTGGGGCAGGAGAATCGCTTGAATGCAGAAGGCAGAGGTTGCAGTGAGCTGAGACTGCACCACTGCACCCCAGCCTGGGCGAGACAGCCAGTCTCCGTCTCAAAAAATAAAAATAAAAATAAAAAAAAGAAGAAATTGGCAGGATTCAGGCATTCCAAGGTGTCAGCAATGTATGAGAGCTCCAGTTGCTCCATATCCTCATCAAAATTTAGTCTTCCTTATTTTAGCCTCTCTGGTGAGTGTATAGTGATACCTCATTGTGCTTTTAACCTGAATTTTCCTGATAAGTAATGATGTTGAACAGCTTTTCATGTTGTTACGGATCGTTTGGATTCCTCTTTTGTGAATGCCTGTTTGAGTCTTCTGTTGCAAAATTTTGTCCTTTATTATTGATTTGTAAGAGTTCTTTATATAGTCTAGGTATGAGTCCTCTGTGTGTGTGTGTGTGTGTGTGTGTGTGTGTGTGTGTGTGTGTGTGTTGTGTGTGTGTGTGTGTGTGTGTGTGTGTGTGTGTGTGTGTGTGTGTTCACGAAGTGCCTTTTTATTCCTTTAACGGTACCTTCTATAAGCAGAAATTCTTAAATTTAACAAAGTCAAATTTATCCATTCTCTTTATTATAGTTGGAGCTTTTTTTCTATATTTATTAGAAAGCCACAAGACACAGCTATTAATATTGCTTTAAACAGTCAGTATTCTATCCAGGCATTCATACATTTGCTCCATCTGGTCTCTTTGTTCTATTCTGTGGGTACCTGTTTCCATCTGGGATTGACTTCCTGCAGCCTGGAGAGCTGCTTTAGTATTTCATGTAGTGTAGACCTGCTGGTGGTGAGGAATTTCCTGAGCTTTTGTAGGTGCGAAAATACCTTTATTTTGCTACCATTTTTGAAAAATACTTTTATTGGAGACAGAATTGTAGGTGAGCAGGTTCTTGGGTTTTGGTGTTTGGTTGGTTGTTTGGGGTTTGGGGTTTTCATTGTTTAGCACTTTAAGTATGTCATTCTGTTGTTTTATGTCTTTCATAATTTCTAAGCAGCACTCTTCACTCTGAAATTTTAGTTCTTCTTTTGCTTCCATGGCTCTCCAGTGCCTTTGAAAATATGATCCTTGTAATCTTGTTGTTGCAATGAAAACAATAGGCTTTCACTAACTGCCACAACCTACTCAGAAATTGAAAACAAGCTTTAATTTGGGGCAGTTGCCTTCCTTCTTCTCTCCTTTCTTCCTTCTTTGTCTTGACTTTGATATACTCATTTATTTTTAATCAACTTTCTGAGGTGTAATTTACATACAATCAAATGCACACATTTTAAGTCTACAGTTCAATGAGATTTGACGATTGTATGCACCCATGTAACCACCATCCTAATCAAGATATAGAGCATTTTTATAGTCCCCAAAAGACCTCTCATACCCATTTGAAGTCAATCCCCTCCTCCTACCCTAAAACCCAGGCAACCCCTCATCTATATTCTATCACTATAAGTTAATTTCTTTGTTTCTGTTTTCTAATTTCCTATAAATTGAATCACATAGTGTATGCTCTTCTGTGTCTAGCTTCTTTCATCCAACATGTTTTTGAGACTTATCGTGTTGTTGGGCATATCAGTGGCCTGCTCTCTTTTATTACTGAATAATAATATGAATCATATGAATATAACAGAGTTTATCCATTCACCTGTTGATGCACAGTTGGGTCAGTTCCAATTTTTCTTCCTTTTAAAAATCTGAGAAGATAAAAGTAATTTGCCAGTGCATCTTACAATTGTTGCCCACACTGTTAACAGCACAGACTCTACTGGTAACAGAGCACAGAGGAGATCCACGGGGCGATCTCCTTTTGGACAACCGGAAGCATGATGAGTGTTGCAGAAAGGCAAGCACAGGCTGTCACAGGAGCAAATAGCAGGAAGACCTCGTTTTGTCCGGGGATTCAGGAAAAGCTCCCTGAAAAAGCATTTGAGATGAGAGCCAAAGATGACTGGGAGTGAATGATGTGAAGATTGAGACAGGCTCTGAGGTGTATAGAAAACTCAGTGGACATGGAAGGCAGATGGAAATTAGTACATCATCGAACATCTACACAGTGAGGCAGATGTTATGATAGACATTTCTTAAAAATATTGTTCCATTTAATCCTCAGAACACCTGTGAGAAGTATACTAAGCTCCATTTTATGAACGATGAAGCAGATTCAAGGAAATGAGATAATGTGTCCCAGGTGACAGCATTAGTGGTCATAGCAGGATTCGAACCCAGCTCTCTCTGGCCTCAAAACTCATGCTTCCTCCCTGTCCTGAGACCAACCCTGGTTAGACTGATTGCAAAGGAGATGGAACAAAAGGGACAGATTCAAGAAGGATCAACATGTTCCTGGCAGTAATGAACACTAAAAAAAGTTCTATTTATTGAATGCATAAATGTCCGTGGAAAGGAAATCCTTTAGCATATTGTCTATGTTTCCTCATTTGTATTTAGTTCATTGTTTAAATTAAAAATAAAGACACTGATGACTGACAAATTTATTAAATCCTATGCAGTCTACCCTGAAATTGTCACATTATACAAATATAGACTTTTGTGTGTATGTGTTTTTTGTTTTGTTTTGCGGTCAGAGGCAAGGGCTAAAAGAAAGCAAGATCAGAGAAATGCCAAGAGGTGTTTACTGACTAAAGGGCAAAGGGATCTATCAGTTAACCAAAGCAAGATAAATAGAACTGCCAATTAACTTTATATTCTCAGAAGCAGTGCGCAAAGAACGCTGCCTGAACAATGAAAGTGTTGCTGCAAGCTTTCATATTTGGTGTTGTCTGCATGTAATTTGTTTCCTTTTACATAGAAATATGTGGTATTAACGGAAGAATGTGATTAGAATACCAGCGGAAGCTCTCTTTGATAGGAGACACACAGGCAGGCGCCTAACAGCCTATGGAGATCAGGACAGTTTCTCTCCAGTAAACTCACAAATTGTGGGGACCATGATCTTCTTAACAAGTAAAAGGGCAGTGGGGCCAAGATTACAGTGTTGAAAACATCCAGGCTTCCCACCTGGAGTCCTGGCCTCACAGTAATAATAAGGATAAAGATGTACTGAGATATATCTAGAGCTAACTATAGATGTAGACAGATAGATATACACACATACACACATGGCGCTAAGATGCTTCATGTGAACTCCCTCATTTCAACCTCAAACAACCATAGGGTAGATGATTTATCCCCATTTTAGAGATAAGAAAACTCCAATTAGTACGTCACTGAAGATCTACACAGTGACGTAGATGTTGCGATAGACGTTTCTTAAAAATATTCCATTTAATCCTCAGAACACCTGTGAGAAGTATACTAAGCTCCATTTTGTGAATGAGGAATCAGAGTCAAGGAGATGAGATAACATGTCCCAGGTGACCGTATTAGCAGTCATAGCAGGATTCGAGCCCAGCTCTGTCTGTCTTCAAAACTCATGTTTAGGAGACTCTCTGCTTTCCACCAAAGCCCTTGATTTTAACCTTTGCTGTCTCCTGAATCCACACTTCTCCTGAAGGAGGAGCAAGGTGGAGATGGGATAGGGCACAGGATGACTGACTCGCAGACTGGAGGGCCTGAGAAACCCCACTTTCACACACACACAGAAAACTGTGCCCTGGGTGGGGGTGGGGGACTCCATGAGAAAATCAAGTAGCAAGAGAGAGTCTTAACATGCTTAGATGGCACGTGCCTGTTCTCCTGACCTAATGGATGAGAAAACTGAGATCCAGAGCAAGGGCAGTGAGACAGTGAGGGTCTCTGAGAATGAGTACAGCCTTCGGGGACCCACCCCATGTACCCGTGGGATCAAGACAAGCCAGAGGACACCTCCTAGGTAAGAACAGAAGGAACAGAAAACACTTAGGGAGGTCTGAGTCCCAGGTTTGCCCTTAGCTGTGACCTGGGGTAAGCTTAGTACAATGTAGAGGTCAACATGACAGATCTGCCCAAAAGTCCATGAAGTGACAAACAGATAAACAAGATATAGCATATCCATACAGTGGAATATTATTCAGCCGTGAGAAGGAATGAAATACTAATACAACCTGCAACATGGAAGAACCTTGAAAATGTTATGCAAAATGAAAGAAGCTGGTCACAAAAGGATCCATATGACATGAACCATTTTTATTAAACTACAAACCAGGGAAATCTACAGAGACAGAAAGTAGATTTGGGGTTTCCAGGGGCTCAGAAGCCTGGGAGGATAATGGAGTAATATATAAAGGGGTTTTTTTTTGAGCTGATGAAAAAGTTCTAAAATTGATCATGGTGATGGTTGCACATATCTGTGAGTCTATTAAAAACTGTTGAACTGTACACTTTAAATGGGTGAATTGTATTGTGTGTGAATTATATGTCAATAAATCTGTTTTTTCTGAAGAAAAAAAGAACAAGAAGAAGGAGGAGGGGGGGAGGGGGGGAGGAGGAGGAGGAAAGAAGGAAGAAGGAGGAGGAGGGGGAGGAGGAGGAGGAGGGGGAGGAGAAGGAAGAAAAGAAGAAGACGGCTCTGATAAAAGAATTCCTGGGTTCAAGCCCCAGAGCTGCCATTTTATAGCTGTACAACCTTGAGCAAAGGTTGTACAGCTGTAAAACTTCATTTTTCTTGTCTAATAAATATTAGCTGAGAATGATAGTAAATGATATTAAGATGTTTAGCAATCAGTATGGCTAGGACACCGGACCCACCATTAACCCTTTTGTTGCTGGATCGTGTGAAAGTCCAAGGAGCTTGCTGGAGAGGGACTGGAGTGGTCAGGGGAACACAAGGCGGTACTCTCAGCCTCACAATAACGAATTACGCCTTCCGACTTCTGAGCTGAGAATTTGCAACCATAGGGGAAACCATCTGAAATTGGGTTTGTCATCAGCAGCTTCTAAAGGTTGTACCAATGGCCTCAACTTTCAAATACATGCCCTTTTGCCCTTAGCACCATTTTGCAGTGCAGCTATTTCCATGTAATTAACACAAGTTCATAAATGTGCCCACCTTGGGTTGCCATGACAATCCCTGCTCGTAATTAACGTGGCCCGGTTGCATCTCTGTGCTTCGGTTCAGGCCAACCTCCACTTAGTCACCACTCTATTTGTAATACCCCAAATTTAATTGGTGCTAATTATTTCTCTTTCTATGCTGGTGATAACCTGATCGTTTCGTAGTTCTTTTTCCCCTTTCCTCTTGTTTTTCTGAACTAACATCTAAAGAGGATGAAGAAAGAGGAGTGGGTGGGGAGAGACAATGTCTATTCTCTTTGGTGACAGAGGAAGAATTGTGGAAAGATAAGAGTCTCAATATCCCACCACACAGTGAGGTCTCAGCTGGTAGAACTCAAGGGTGCAGAACTAGGGATACAGGAGGTAAAAGCAGGCAGGCAGGTTGGTACAAGAGAAGAAAATAACACAAGCATGACCTTACACGAGGCCTTCCTTGCCTGTGCTGGAGGAATGAACGCTAAATCCAGGCCTGAGAAGTAGCCATATTTGGAGGGAAAGACGCTTGCAATGTAGGTTTTAAAAAGATTTACAACGCGCAAAGCACCAAGCTCATCTCCAAGGAAGTCTCCCCTTTCAGCCCAGAAAAGGGTAAACACTGCAAGTGGAGAGCTGACAAACAGCATTCCTGGGGGATGGGGGAAGCTTTCTAGTTTTATTGCGTTAGAAAAAACACTTGTATTGCATTAAATTTCTTAAATCTGCAGAGTGCCAGAGATTCAGAGGGCTGCAGAACTTTAAAGCCCACTGAATCCTTGAAAGCTAATGTAAGCTTCCTGGAAATCATCTTGCCAGAGAAACAGTGATGCATAGTGGTTAAGAACATGGACTTGCTCACTAGCTGTGCAACCATAGGCAAGTTACTTTGCCTCTCTGAGCCCCACAGTCTCCATCTACAAATGGAGAAAATAATAGTACTTAGCTCGTGGGGTTGCTAGGAGGATGTAATTAGCTCGTGGGGCTGTTAGGAGGTCAATGTGTTGAAGCAGCATCCCGTATGTTGTGTTTGTTAATTACTGTTGCCTGCTGCCTCCCAGTACCTAGCACAGGGCCTGGCATGGAGCAGGTGCCAGTAAATGGTTGTTGAATGAATGAATATGGTGAAATGGGGGTTCAGAGGCTTGCCAAGGGCATCAGTAAGTGCCTCAATTATTCAGAATTTTGCCTTTCAGTCCACCACCTGAAGTCAGGGATTTCAAATGTAAATGTCTTCAAGACCCAGCCAGGAAATACAAATGAGTAAATTCAGCCCGGGGATAAGGACGTATACCTCCCTACCAAACGCAAGAAGAGACCAGGCCAGACCAGCTTTGAGGCCACTTCAGGAAAGGTGGTCACTTAACATGTTCCAATGTGCCTGAACCTGTCCAATGCCTGATTCAGTCCCATAAGCCCAACTCTGCACTTAGACAATTCCAAACAACACAATCCATTTTTAAAGTTCAATTTCTCTCCAACCCACAGAATCCATAATGAATTAAGGAAAGTGTATCAAGTATAATCATGCACTATTGTTAAGTTCTTGGCAAAGTTGCCAAGTGTCAGGCAGACAGTGTGCCCCGTGGTGCATTCCACATCCGGGACTATGGCTTAAGTTGTCGTGATAATGAATTGCCATGCTCACTTAGGCTTGGGAATAGATCCAGAATATCATGTCGAGTTGAGAAAAGAAGTGCCTCACAAAGGTGACACCTTATACCTCATTTGCAAGGCAACAATCCCAAACACACATCACAGGTATGGATGGATGAGAGAAGGTTATTTTCAACACAGTTCTTTAAAACTGTTCTTGAGGGCCTGAAGTCTATGTCAAGGGGTCAAGTGGATGGAGCAGTCCACTCCTTCCTGCTCATCTCAGGAACAGCTCTGACATCTCACCAACAACCTAGGCCGTGAAGGCTGAAATGCAGAAGTTCAGTAATAATTTAAGCCTGGAAATGGTGGGGGCATTCATCAAAAACACTTACTCTTCAACAATTTGGTTTAGAATATGAGGCAGGCATAGCGGCTCATGCCTGTAATCTCAACACTTTGGGAAGCTGAGGCAGGAGGATCACTTGAGCCCAGGAGTTTGAGACCAGCCTGGGCAACATAGACCCCATCTCTACAAAATATTTTCAAAAAACTTAGCCAGGTTTAGTGGCACACCCCTGTAGTCCCAGGTACTTAAGAGGCTGAGGTGAGAGGATCCTTTGAGCCCAGGAGGTTGAGGCTGTAGTGAGCCATGACCATAGCACTGCACTCCAGCCTGGGTGACAAAGTGAGACACTGTCTCTATTTTAAAAAACAAAATAAAATAGTAGCTTTTTAATCACCCTGGGCCTTGGACCCTAATACCTCAGCGATTGGATGGGTTGGTTCTCTCTACCTGATTCCATTTCTTGAGACAGCCTTGTGTTTCTTCATTAAACCACCATCACTGGGGACTTGATTCCTTCTATAGGAGAACAACATCAGATCATGATGTTGTGTCTCCATCAGCAAAATAGATACTTGAGATAATTAATAAAAAATGCAAGACACTGCCCCCACCCCAAGTGGTACCCATGTCCAATAGGAGAGGAGGAGGAAGGGCTTAAAGCCAGAAAATTCCAGGGATTTTTCTCCAGAGCCCAAATCTCATAGTTCCCAACCTATTCCCAAGGCCTGGATGGAGCAGTGGCTCAATAAATAGTTATGGAATGAATGAGTGAATGAATGACTCAGTCTGCTTTGTGTCAGAAAAAAACAACTACCCTTATAGTCAGAGCTGGGTTAGAATCCCATGTCTACTGCTTAAAGGCCATCAAATCTTGGTCAAGACACTTCTCTTTTCTGAGCCTGAAGTTTTCCCATTGGTGGAATCTCAGAAGCACTCCCAAGTTGCTGTTTTGATTTTCTAAAACAAACCACAGCATCCGTCCAGTTCTCCAGGCAGCTGTGTTTCCTAACCCCAGAGTTGTTCATTTCTTTAGGAATAGGCTTTTCTCCAGGCTTCGAGAAGCAAACCAGCTTGGAATTCTTCCTGCAGAGCCTGGCCAGGAATTCCCCTCCCTGGCTCTGGGAAGAGCCCATCCAATACAGCCTACATCCATTATTAAAAGGGGCTTGTGCTGAGTCCCGGTGATGATCCCTCCCAAGGACTCTCTCAATCTGGTGATCCCAGGTGGGAGGTGGCATTAGGACAGAGCTTAGAATGGCAGGTAAGCACAATCTCAGGCCGGGCGTGGTGGCTCACCCCTGTAATCCCAGCACTTTGGGAGGTCAAGGCGGGTGGATCACTTGTTGTCAGGAGTTTGAGACCAGCTGGGTCAACATGGTGAAACCCCGTCTCTACTAAAAATACAAAAAAATTAGCCAGATGTGGTGGATCGTGCCTGAATTCCCAGCTACTCAGGAGGCTGAGGCAGGAGAATTGCTTAAGCCCAGGAGGCAGAGGTTGCAGTGAGCTAAGATCGTACCACCGCACTCCAGCCTGGGTGACAGAGCAAAACTGTGTCTCAAAAACAAAAAATAAGAATGGCAGGTAAGCATGATCTTTAAGAGTTAGGCTAGCCTGGGCTTGAAGCTAGGCTCCTCTACTTAATGGCTGTGCCAGTTTGCCTCTCTGAGCTCTCACCTGCAAAACTGGGGCATAATGTCAATCTTTCAAGAGACTGTGAGGTTTAGAACTGATGCATAGAACCCTGGTAACGAGGAACCACCCTCCCATAGCACGGCCTCCAGGGTCCCAGGGTAACATAAATCAAGACAGAGACAATCACTGGGCAAAATCTCAGAGATTTGATTGACACATAAAGAATCTCCCACATTATGGAAGTCAGGCAGTGCCGTAGTCCAGAGCTGCTTCTGGAAAATGCTTCAGTGTTCAGCCTCCACCTGTGAATCCCCACTCAGAGAGATATCTTGGTACTTGAGTCCCCCCACCTTATCAGCAGGCATGACATAGATTTCACACAACACTTGGGCCCTAGAGATGGTTGCACAACCCACTAAACAAGCCACAATGCCTGGGCCTTAGACGTTGCTACACACGCCATGGTGACATGCAGGGTAATTTTAAACGGACAGCCGCTTTTACTCGTCACTGTTTATGACGTGTTAATTTCAGTAGTGCATTAGGAAAACTCTTAACAAGCACTTTCAAAAGCATAATGTGGATATTATTGCTTAGGAGAGAACTAAAGTAGATACTTAAGATTGTTTGTTTAATGTTACTGTAAAGAAAAATATTAATAGTAAAAGTGGCAGTGCATGAGTACCACAATAGATTATGATGATTGTAAGTGAAAGTTTGAATTTTGGAAAATGTGGAATCAAGAGGAGGGGGAAATGTCAGGTTTAAGCTGCAGAGTGGGTGGCGTCTCCTTTACAAAGTACTGAAATGCAGTCAAGGTGGCTGACCACGATCTAACCCTGGAGCAACTTTAACTTCCCGATGCTAAATGGGCAACTCAGAATATAATTCCAATTCCCTTACAGTCATAAAGTGCCTAGCACATAGCATTTACTCAATAAATAATCTGTGATTCTTTTGGTGGTGCTTAAGAGAACACTGATTGACCTAAAGAAAAGCTGGCTCCAATCACTCTAAACCCCACCGGCAGCTGTGTGACTCTGAGCCAGTTACTTAACCTCTCTGAGCCTCAGTTTCCTCATTTGCAAATAGGAGTTTTCATCAATCCAACCCTGCTTATCACAATTGAGGCACTGTCAATAGAAGCTTTCTGCCAAACCACTTACTACGTGCCTCTGAGTGTGGGACCGTGTCTGGCACCGTGCTGAGCAATTTCAGCAAAGAGGAGCAGTGTGGTGGACTTGAAACCGCACTGGTGAAAGTTTATGCTTTACTTTTGCCACCAAAAATCTGCAAACTTAGGCAAGATACTTTCTCTCAGGGGGGTCTCAGTTCCCTTATCTGTAAAATGAGATGGGGGGCGTCCCCCTTCATTTCCACAAGTTCTCATTAATAGAAGCTTGGCTTAGCCTCTTTTCTAGCCATACAGATGTTTCTAAAATATACCAGTTCTGACATGGCAGAGACCAAACATGTGGATGATTGACTACATTTTTCACGTTTCATTTGTCATCTAGACAGGCTTTAAGTACATGGATAATGAACCTGGAATTTCAAATGAACTTAAGCCAATTCCTTTCTCACTCTCTCTTTGAGGCAAGAAAGGTTTCTTTGAAGGAAATGAAGAGAACTTTATCTTTTTATTTTTCTGCTCCTAACAGAACACCAGCTCTTGCCCAGGGGCTAAGTAGTAGGAAGCCCACTTGCCAGAGGGAGAAAACCTATGCTGAAGAGGCAGTTTTCTGTGCTGGTTAGATACACAGACTTTGAAATTCCAAAAGCTCTGGGTTCTAATCCCAGCTCTGCCACTTAATGGCTGTTAGACTTTCATCTAGAGACTTAAGATCTGAGGGCCTTCCCGTCCTTATATGGATAATAATACCTTTGTCACTGGGTTATTGTGAGGATTAAATAGATTAAAATATTAAATATAATGTATTACACCACTCCTCCATGGCAGCCATGAAGAAACTACCTATAAGGGTCAATGCTATTACTCTCCTCCATTTTACAGATGAGAAAACTAAGGCACAGAGAAGTTAACTGACTTGTCCAACTTCAGAGGTAATAAGTATGGAGCCAGGAAAGGAAACCTTATAGAAATAATAAAGACAAATACATAGAAAGTTACAATCTGGACGGGAAAGGGTATGATGAGAAATGCTATAGAGGGGTGGCGGTGTTCCTGGAAAGGAGTCTTGATCGAGACCCCAAGAGAGGATTCTTGGACCACACATAAGAAAGAATTCGGGGCAAGTCCATAGAGTAAAGTGAAACCAAGTTTATTAGAGAAGTAAAAAAACAAAAGAATGGCTACTCTGTAGGCAGAGCAGCGGCATGGGCTTCTTAACTGAGTGTACTTATAGTTAGTTCTTGATTATATGCTAAACATATATTTCATGAGTTTTCTGGGAAAGGGGCAGGCAATTCCCAGAACTGACGGTTCTTCCTCCTTTTAGACCATATAAGGGTCATTTCTGGTTGTTGCCCTGGCATTTGTAAACTGTCCCGGCGCTGGTGGGAGTGTCTTTTAGCATGCTAATACATTATAATTAACATAAAATGAGCAGTGAGGACGACCAGAGGTTACTTTCATTGCCATCTCGGTTTTGGTGGGTTTTGGCTGGCTTCTTTACTGCATCCTGTTTTATCAGCAGGGTCTTTGTGACCCATATCTTGTGATACCAGTCCTACCAACTGCCTATCTCATTCTGTGACTGGGAATGCCTAATCTCCTGGGAATGCAGCCCACTTGGTCTCTGCCTCATTTTACCCAGACCGTATTCAAAATAGAGTCGCTCTGGTTCCAGCGCCTCTGACAGTGGGGTTTAGGGACAACATGTCTTAAGAATGTATCTATATGGACAGAAACTTTTGCCCCAGTGATGTGCTGGTAAATGTTTAACAACCAGCTTTCTGGGAAAAGCAAACAAGCAAGCAAAAAACCCTAATTTGTAATGTTTGTTTGCCAATTTCTGTGGTGTAAATATTCCCACTGTGGCCAATTTCAAGCTATTGATCACTGAACAAAGAATTGAGAAGCAGATGCATACAATCAGCTCTCACGCAATCACTCTCACCAGCTAGTACACCATTGCTTTCTCCCCACTGGACTTGAAAGATCCCCCTGAGCTGTCTTTGCTGGGCCACATCCCTCCACCCTAGCTACTGACCTGTCAGAGAATGTCCCCATACAAATAAAATGTGTCCATGAGCCCCTCCCCCCAACTATCTCTCTATGAATAGCTCACTGACGGCTGTGTTTTATTTAATCAATCAAAATAATGGGGTGTGGAGTCAGGGACTGAGAGACCAGAGTCCTTCCTCCACCTAAACTGCTCCCTGTATATGACAAAGACAGTTTTCAGCAGAATGAACAGAAATAGAGCCCTGGAGGGAAGTGGCTTGGATGTCATGAAAATTTCATGTGTTTCTGATGCATGCAGGATGCAATGTGGGGAAGTGGGTGAGCCAGAAGGCCCTGGGGCCAGTTTTCAAAATGACTCAAGTCCTCAGCTTCTTCCTGCAACAACCAGCCCCTCCCTCGAAGCTCCTAGTATAAAGTCTGACAAATGTGGAGCCACCTATCAACTTGCCCGTTGTCTCTTTAAAAGACCTCCTCTCCGGACTTTCCTCTGGTGAAAAGAGCAGAGTGGTAATCAGACAGAAAGGTCACATTATACCAAGAAATGTGGCTGTTGGAAGAGAGCCCGCACACCCACGCCCATCCGGATTTGTGTGTTGGACACGTTTTCTCCTTGTATTTCATTAATAACAAAGAAAGCATGGCCACCTTCAGAAAAACCCACTTGCTAATACCCCAGTGAAGCTTAGCCCACTCAGTTGGAACAGCAGAGCCACGCCTCTCTGAGCTGAAGATTGGGGTTTGCCAAAAACTGCCTTACACTACAAGGCTCTTCCTTGATCACTTTGACCCCTCCTGTCCTACCTTTCCAGGAATACCTGCAGGTATCCAATTAACCAGAATGAAGAAACAGGGCCAAGGGCAGTGGCTCATGCCTGTAATTGCAGCACTTTGGGAAGCTGAGGCGGGCAGATCGCTTGAGTCCAGGAGTTTGAAACCAGCCTGGGAAACATGGTGAAACCCCGTCTCTACAAAAAATACAAAAATTTGCCGGGCATGGTGGCACACACCTGTAGTCTCAGCTACTTGGGAAGCTGAGGTGGGAGGATCGCTTGAACCTAGGAAATGGAGGTTGCAGTGTGCCAAAATTGAGCCACAGCACTCCAGGCTGGGCAACAGAGTAAGACTTCGTCTCAAAAAAATAAAATAAAATAAAATAAAACTCAGGGGATGGTCCTAAGTACACAGTAGTAATCTCAGGATGCTGGCTTCGTCTGGTTCATTCCCAAACCTCCCTTAGGCTCCTGTCCTTTAAACAGTGTGCCCCTATATATTTCCAACAGTATGGCTACTTTATAGGCAATGGTATAAGTAGTTGGGGCTGAGGTCATTTACCCATTTTGGAATATTGGGGGATGTTCTGTAGCTGCAGGGATTTAGGGCTAGAGAAAGGCCTTGTCCTTCTCTGGGCTGGATAGTATTTGCAAGCTGCCACCAGACTATGTGGATGGAGACTAAGCCTTCAATATTCAAACCCAGACCAGACACAGTGGCTCACACCTGTAAACTCAGCATTTTGGGAGGCCAAGGCAGGCAGATTACTTGAGGCCAGGAGTTTGAGACCAGCCTTGCCAACATGGTGAAATCCCATCTCTACTAAAAATACAAAAATTAGCTGGGTGTGGTGGCACGTGCCTGTAATCCCAGCTACTTGGGAGGCTGAAGCATGAGAATCACTTGAGCTTGGGAGGCGGAGGTTGCAGTGAGCTGAGATCGTGCAACTGCACTCCAGTCTGGGCGACAGAGCAACACTCCATCTCAAAAAAAAGAAAAAAAGAAAAAGAAAAAAAGAACAAAAAAGAAAGAAAGAAGAAAGAAAGAAAGAAAGAAAGAAGAAAGAAAGAAAGAAAGAAAGAAAGAAAGAAGAAAGAAAGAAAGAAAGAAAGAAAGAAAGAAAGAAAGAAAGAAAGAAAGAAAGATTGATTCCAACCAAAGTCTCAAGAGACGGAGAAGTAAAATAAGAAATATCTTCCAATTGTGGTAAAGCCTTGTCTCTGTGACCACAGAAATCTAGTAAATTCAAATAATCAGTTCTGTTTTCTTTTTATTCTCAGTGTTTACACGCACAAGTAATAACATCACTACATTAACTCTGTAAACAGTTACAATATTATAAATAAGGTTAAAAGTATCATTCGCCATCATCCCAAACCAGTTTTACTCCAGAAGTAATAACTGGTCACTATATAGTTATTAACTAAACTAACTAAATAGTTAATAACTAGATAGTTAATGACTAACAAAATAGTTACAAAATAGTTATTAACTATTTAGTGTGAGTCCTTCCATATCCCCACTTCTACACACAACTAGTAAATGAAAAAATTTGGAATCAAACCCAGGAAAATTTGGTTTCAAAGTCTTTTCATTTTACCTCTACTCATTTTTTTCTACACCAAATTTAACCACTGTGTGAACACAGGCTCTTAAACCCTTTGCCGAGGAGCATAAGGAAGTGCTTGCGGTATGCCAGGCACAGACGTGCCATCGTTGTCTGGGGTAAATACTCGAGGTTCGCTGTCTCACACCAGGGAAATCGAGGACGCAGACACACAAGAAGTGAGTTTAAGAGCGGAGATTTCATAGGCGAAAGAAAGAGAAAAGAGAATAGCTCTCTCTCTTGCGGAGAGAGAGGAGGTCCTGAGTGGGACTTCCAGCTCCATGGTGAAATGCACGGGGTTTTATAGAAGAGCTTGAGGAGGCGGTGTCTGATTCACATAGAGCCCGAGAGATCAGTCGGGCCAGATATGACGTTTGCATAGTATGCAAAGAAGCAGGCCATCCCACCCTAATCTCTCACTAGCAGATGGGTTCTCTACCTGGCGGGTGCCATGTTGTCTGTTCCTTACTGTACACGTGGTTGACAAAGAAAAGGGAAGATGGAGCCGCCATGTTGAACATGCCTGGCCCTCAGGTAGCCTTTTCTTATTGACACAGCTGCTGGCATTCACCCGTGCAAGCTTGTAGCTTGCCTTTCTATGTCTGCAGCTTGATTTTACAGGCTGCTCTTTGTTAGAAAGGAAATGATTTGGGGGCTGCCTTTTATTAAAAGGGAAACCTTACCAAGGACTGTCTTACCCTCACTATCTGCCTAAATAATTTCTTTCTAGCTCCTGTATCAGCACTATACCAAGAACCTCAATTAATCTTTACAGCAACATCATGAGGGCAAGTGCAATTGGTCCCATTTTTGCAGGTCCACACAGACTGAGGCTCAAGAAAATTAGGTAACTGGTCATAGAGCTAATGAGCATCAGGGGTAGGATTGGAACCCAGGTCTGTCCACGCTCTTAACAAACATGGCACCTGCCTCCCCAGACACAGCTGAAATTTGCTGTCCCTCCAACAGTTGTAAGTGGATTGCTGAAATTGTTTTTGTTTTTGTGAAGATCCTTGAGGCACAAGCCTACATAATATCACAGGCAAAGCCCTAAGCACAGGCCAAGATTGACATAGGCTTGTCAAGACAGCAGGCAGTGAGCCTGTTGGACATGTGCAGAGAGCCAGACCCATAGACGAATCTTCCCGCTGTACATGGTGGGTAAGCCACCCGTCTAAGATGTTGATAACAATCAATGCTCAGGCCAGAGCCAACACATTCTGGTGGGTCTGGGACAAGAGGGCATCAGCTGTCATACAGCTGTCATCAGATGACAGCTTCATTCAGCAGTTCTCCACTCATTCTGGAAGCCCCCAGCTCGGCCTGGCTTGGTTGTACCAGACGGAGGCCAATTCCAGCACTGAAGGGGAGAAGAAAAAAAGAAAACACTAGGAGCTCATGCCAGACCTTTGCTAGGAAGCTAAAAATAGTTGTTGCTGCGGATGGCCACAGATCATGAAACACATACGCCAACATAATAACCGTGTATAAAATCACCCCATGTGGAGTGTCCTCCAAACTACTCACAATTAGGCTTAAGCAATGATATATAGAACATCATTTTCCAGGTGGAGGACACCCAAATGTTTTGTGGCCTGGACACCCAGGAGATGTTGAATGGGCTGGGCTGGACTGGACTGAAGACCAGCCAGGACTTGCATCTGGAGCCATAGGCAGCCTTACTGCCATCCCTGAATGTTGACTGGGGACCCACAAGGTCCACAACACTGTTCTGCACTTTGTTAAGTTACAGGAACAAAAAGGAAGCATGCCATGGCATGGCAGAGGTGGGTAAGCTTCTTATCTAATCCTCATAGCAACTTTGAAATAGACACTCTAATAATCATATAATGCCTGGCACATAATGGGTCTCAATGCAATGTTACTTAGACCCAGGGCTTTCTTGAAAGTATGTATGGTGAAATGTGCAAACAGATCAGATGAAGATTTAATTGCCATAGTCATACACAGTAATTCACCTGCAGATGGTAATTGATATGCGGGAGATGCTAAATATGGAAAGGTGATGACTGGTTTGAACTGATCCAGGGAAGCTACTGGAGGTAGGGTAGCCCTTTGGCCATGACTTAAAAGTTAAGGAGGCAGAAGCCTGAACACCCTGCTTGGATATAAAGCAAAGCTACCATTGAGAATACCCAGCAGGCGAAATGCAGATGTTAATTAAATATAGATGTGCATATACATACAGATGTGTACAGTGGACAATTGAAGGTCAAGTCCAACTCAGTGGTTACTGAAGTGTTTGTGTGGGGGTGTAGGCAAGAAAGTATCTCAATGCCTCTATCTCTGAAATGGGCACAAATGGAATCAGATTGTGGAGCGGGACTGCAAGAAGTCTTCTAGTTCATCCCTCACACACACATTCTCTAGGAGATGGCCAAGTGTTTCGGAGGGTTTTTCAAGATTTTTCAGTATTAGATATAAATCCCTTGGATGCAGTTTTGTTTTATATTCTTAAGAGGACAACCACAGTTGGGTGGGAACAGTCATGTGTGCTAGAAGCAGCTCATACTGAACCTATTGTATTCATCTCCTTCCAACTCTTGGTCGGAAGTTGGTGATCTCATATTGGTAGAGTAAAATCAGCCATGATGGGAATATTTACACCATGGGAATTGGCAAACATTGTAAATCAGGGCCTTTCCTTCTCCTCTGGAGAGCAGACTGTTAAGCATTTGCCAGTGTTTGGTGGGAAATGAATATCAAGAAAGTATAGTGAGAACCTGATGTCATAATATCTCAGAGTTGGAAGGGATTTTAGATCTTCTCTTACCTAACCTCAGATTTGGTGCTAGAATTCTTCTCTCAGGAGTTTCTCTGAGGATGGAGCAGTTACTAATGGCAGATGGTGAAATGATTTTTCAGTGTTACATAGACATTAACACAAAATCGCATAGCAGAAAAGGTACTTGTTTTTAAATTCTCTTTTGTCCTTTTTTATTATGCGAAGGAGAAAGTCTCAATTTAGTGCTATTCAATCTTTAACGCCTCTCTAAGGACTTGTTGCTCTCCCTTTTAACAGAAAGGGCAGGCCTCAGGCTCAGAGCCTTGTGAAGATTAGTGCCTAGCTGTAATTGAACAGCTTGTTTTATTTTTATTGTATTTACTTTTATGTTACTTTCTATTTGTGACATGCAGAAATGGCTTTCTTCCTAAAGTGATAGCAGTAAGTTTTCTTTTTATCATGTTTCTAAAATGAGCTCATTTAGAGACAAATATTAAGTAAATTATAATAAAAGTAGTGTAGAGAGATGGCAAATATCCTGAAGGTGGTTTGTGAATGAACAATGCGTCCGGAACACAGATGTACCCTAGATCAGGCAGACTTTGCCTGAATATGCCCAGTGACAGAGAGGTCACCACTCGGTAAGGCACTTCTGTTACGGTAATCAGTGAAACACTTCATTTGAATTAACAGGGACTTTTGTTTCTTCCTCCCCATGACCACTGCCATATTTAAATTAAGTGTATTTCCTACAATATTCTCATATTGGGCCCAAACTACTCAGTCCGCAAGGTTTCCAGTTTCTATTCTTGGTTTGCCTTTGGCTCAAGATCTCCATTAATTGTCATGGGCTTAGGGTCTTCATGATGAACTGAGCCATGATGACCGTGAAAGTCGAATTCTGTCCTTGGTGTGTCAACATTTCTCCACTTGAAGCTGTTCTCCCTATACAGGAGGAATTGGAGTCTGTGGTTGCCAACCAAAAGTGGCAGGATAATTTGTTTCTGTGCCTTAAATCTCTGGAATTACCGTCTCTAGCTCCCTATCTTTGTCCTTCGGGAAACCAGATCCTCAGTGTGATACCCTGATACTCAGACTCAGTGGTAGTAATCACTGCTCCCTACTGTGGCCTTCCCGTGCACCAGGCACCAAGCTGACAGCTTCCCATGCATTCTGTCACTTACACCTCATGACAACCCCAGTGGCACCTGCTATTGCCACCCCATTCTAAGGATGAGGAAGCTGGAGCTCAGAGAGTTGAAGTCACTCAAGGTCTCCTGGCCAGCAAGCAGTGGAGTCTGGACTCTTAGATCTGTGGCCCCAAAGTCAGTGCTCCAAACTCATGAGAAGGATTTCTTATCTCAGGCCCTAAGATCTACAATGGAAAGTTGAAGCAGGTGACACGGGGAGGTGCCTGTGCTACAACCAGAGACCCTTTAAGAAAAATTCTTGTTTTCTAAAGTCAGAAGAATGTGCAGTAAGTGAGCACAAAGCAGGCTGGCTCTTTGCAGGCATCTGACACCTTCTCATGACCTTCCTATCTTTATCGTTAGTGCTTGAGAGAGAGAGATAAGGCAGGGCAGTGGCAGAGCCAGGGAGAAACCCTATTTGACCCCATCCAGGCAAATGCATACCTCTCTTCTCCTTCCACAAACATGAAGCTGATTTTCATGTGCTTTAGCCACAAAACCACAAAAACTCTTTCCCTTGTCAATGTTCAGTAATTAAAATTTTCTCAAAACCTGCAAATGAGCTTCATAGCAGTCTTTAGCGTTTTGCCATGAGGCAGAGATTTGTCTTCCAGGCCTTTTTTTGACATTAATCCATTCAGCAGACTTGGCCTGATGCTCGGCTGTGTGACAGCCAGCGCACTGGTCACTGAGGGTACAGGGAAGCAAGATGAGCACTATTTCTGCCCTCTGTCTTCATCCCAATAAGTACTGACACAGAAGGGGAACAGGGTACAAAGTTCTGTGGGAGCACCTAACTGATGAAGGGGTGGAGGGGAAAGTGTTCGTAACGGGGGAGGAGCATCTGTGAAGGCCCTGAGGCATGAGACAGCAGGAGCTCAAGGAGGCCCAGTATGGCCTGTACTACTGGGCTGGCCCATCATAGGCATTCAGAACAGAGGGAATGAATGAATGAATGAGCAGAGTGTAATGGGGCACACTGGGAGATGAGGATGGAGATGTACACTTAGGCTGATTCATGAAGTCTTTGAAGTCTGTTATGAGGAATTTTGACCTTGAGTCTAACTGTGAGGGGAGGCCACGGACGCATTCTACACAATAGTGATGTGATTATATTTCATGATTCCCCAAACATGCCGGGCCACCAAGCTGTGACTATCTCACCACCCACCCATCCCAACACACTCAATGTGAAGACAAAGCTTTACTTCTCCCCTTTGCTCCCAAAGAGATGAGGTGCTGAAAATGCAGCACACCCAGGGTAATTGGAGCTCTACTGATGGGGGAACCTCTTTGTGCTTGCCTGTTAGCCATGTTCTTGAAGCTGGTCTTGCAGGCATAACCCTGGGTGGGCACTGCACTAGAAATTAAATTAATTAAAGAAATTAAATGATTGATCAAAGGTCTGGAAGTGATTGGATGAATAGAGATTTAAATCCAGATCTGGGATGGCTCAGTGGCCCACACCTATAATGCCAGCACTTTGGGAGGCCAAGGCAGGAGAATTGCTTAAGCCCAGGAGTTCAAGACCAACCTGGGCAACATAGTGAGATTCTGTCTCTACAAAAATAAAATAAAAAATATATTATCCAGATCTGCTTTTGCCTCTATAGCATCTCTTTCTGGATGTTCTAGAGAAGTCTTCTGGCCCCACCCATATTTCCTATTTCAGAGACAGGAAGCTATATAGACCACATGGTCCCACCCTCCAGGCTACAGATGACTGGACCAAAGGGAAACACCTGATACAAGCTGAACCAATCAGATTTCCTTATCTGGAACTTGGACTTTGGACACTGAAAGATGGATCCAGATAGCCACAGAGTATGGAGATGAGGGCGTCATAAACTCTAGGGCCAGGACAGCTATGATGGGCTGTGTGGGAGAGCAGAAGGGGCAGGATAAAGAAAGAAAGAATAAAGAAACGGGTGTGCAGAAAATAGCATATCTGAGCATCTGTGCCGTTTTCAGAGCTCAAGAGACACAGCAAATAGTTGAGCCTTCCTGTCATTGGATACCATGAGATTTCCTACATTTTTAAAAACTTGAGCTGAATAAACCTGTTTGTTTCTGCCCACCACAGATCCCTGATAAAATGCAGTCTAGACAACACAAGAGACCTTCAAGAGGGCATGTTCATGAGATGGGTGAGCATGTTACAAGCAGATGAAAAGACTTGGGGTGTCCATGGGTTTCTTTGTAATATCTCTGCCTAGCCACTTTAAAGAGACAGAGCTAGGCCGGGCGCAGTGGCTCACGCCTGTAATCCCAGCACTTTGGGAGGCCGAGGTGGGCAGATCACGAGGTCAGGAGATCGAGACCATCCTGGCTAACATGGTGAAACCCCATCTCTACTAAAAATACAAAAAATTAGCTGGGCGTGGTGGCGGGCGCCTGTAGTCCCAGCTACTCGGGAGGCTGAGGCAGAAGAATGGCGTGAACCCAGGAGGCGGAGCTTGCAGTGAGCTGACATCGTGCCACTGCGCTCCAGCCTGGGGGACAGAGCAAGACTCCATCTCAAAAAAAAAAAAAGACAGTGCTAAGATATTGTGCAGCCAAGGGAGAGTGAAGGCAGAAAGGTGTCAAAGCACAGGGCTGCAAAATGAAACATGCTTCATTAGGGGTGGGTTTGGCATCTGCTTCTTAAGAAAAGAAGAGGAGTACAGCTCAGGCCTTCTTCCTCCCCGCAGCTTCACCACTAATAAAGGCAGCTGGGTGATGAGTTTCTGTATCTGGCAAATCTACTTCATTTTTCGTCCCTCTGTCGACTGCAATGTAAGACAGCTCAAGAAGAAATTAATACTCGGAGTCAGTGTCAGCCCCACTGACAGCAGATCAAGGCTGAAAGACAAATTGCTCATCACAGTTCAGGGAGCCGGAGCTGGGAGAAGACAGACCTGCCATTCCCTGCGAGCTCCGGGCAGCTCCCACTGGTGGCTAACTTTACAAGGGATCCATTCTGGCTTCTGCCTACCTGTGAAGTTTACAGGGAGCTGCAAGGGGCTGGTCCTGAGAGAGCAGCTTTTTGGACATCCTTGGGGCCCTTTAATGATCCTGTGTTTGCAGCATGTCACCATGTCACTGGTATGACCAAGCCTAATGCCCTAGAAAAGCTATTTCTGTGCATCACCTGTCACCGGCTCATTCCAAGTCATGGATTCTCAATTTTCTTTATGACACCTTGACCACTTGGCCATGGAGGATATTGTGTTTTGTGGGTTGAGTTCTGCACAAGCTCCTGACCAAACATTGAGTGGGGGGCTGATATCCAGCCCTTGCTTCACTGGCTAAACCATGTGCCCTGGCACAGGGCTCCATCCATTTGGAGAGAGGGTGGCTTTTTCTAATTTGCACAGAGGTGTTGCTTAGATTAATGAACTGCTGGCAACATTGTATTGTAGAGCTATGGGCTTATTTGTTTATGATCTGTGTCCCATAGGTAGAATATTGACTCCTTGGGGACAAGGACTGTGCTGGAAATATTCCATTTGCCTCTCCAGAGCCACTTGCCATCCTTCTCCTCCCTGCTCTGTGCCCCAGGAGAATGACAACTTAATGACCTCCCTTGCTCTCCAGCCTCCAGTTGGATTCAGTCAATAGAAAGCACTGCTAGGAGATCAAAGGTGATATGGTTTGGCTGTGTCCCCACCCACATCTCATCTTGAATTGTAGCTCCCATAATTCCTATATGTGGTGGGAGGGACTTGATGGAAGATAATTGAATCATGGGGGCAGTTTCCCCCATACTGTTCTTGTGGTAGTGAATAAGTCTCACGAGATCTGATGGTTTTATAAAGGGTTTCCCCCTTTCACGTGGCTCACATTCTCTCTTGCCTGCTGCCACGTAAGATGTGCCTTTTGCCTTCCACCATGATTGTGAGGCCCAGCCATGTGGAACTATGAGTGTGTTAAACCTCTTTTTTTAAAAATAAATTACCTAGTTTCAGGTATGTCTTTATCAATAGCCTGAAAACAGACTAATACAAAAGGGCAGGGGGATAGAAAGGTTGGAGTCTCTGTTCCCAGTCTCATTTTTGCTACATGGACTTGGTTGTTTGTGATTCTCTGCTCCTGGCTCCTGTCACACGGCCTCTCCCTGCCACTAACCTCTTCACTGCCAGTCACTGCTCCCCCTCTATGCCCCTTCAGGGTGGTAACAGCTCCCTGCTGTTGCTAGCCCCAGGGGACTGCACCATCCCTTGTAGGGGGATCTATGCAAACAGTCTGTACAAATAGTCCCTTTATTCAACTCCTCCTCCAATTCCCAATTTGAGTGCACCATCTCTTTCCTACTAAGAGCCCAGTTAAGATACAGAGACGTTGCTTGGTTCATTGCTGTGTCCCCAGCTCCTAGAAGAATGTCCAGCACAGAGCAACCACTAACCATTCAACCATTTATTTGTTGAATGAATAAATTATGATCCCTGAAGGCAGCAAGACTTGGTTTTTTGTTGTTTTGTTAAGGACTTACTGGCATCCTCTTTATTCAGCCTTGCAGCTCGGCTGTTAGAAATCAGTCATGAAGACCATTCCTCCCACCTCATCTGTCCATGTTTAGCAGTCCTCAAACCTCCCTGTTCTCATTTATTTCAGACAACAATTAGACCCTGTCAGAAAAATTTTTCTTCTGCTCTTGCCCTGGGTAGGTTGCAGGGGTGGAGGGAAAAATAAGTAACCCTTAGAGAAGCATCCTTTTTGATTTCTGAAAACCAATATTTTTCCTGCCATTCTTCTTTTCTTTACACCCATTTGTCAGACTCAGTCTCCTAAATTAGTGCTAGAGGGTGCTTGCTGACCAGGGTAATTCCACTCTAAAAAAACAAAAACAAAAACAAAAACAAATAACGTGAACCAGTAACAGTGAGCTGTTTGGTCTGGGGAGCCATGGTGCACTCGCCCCAAAGGTGCACATCTTTAGGGGTAGCTGTCTGAGGGCTGCTGGGCATAATGACCAGGTGGCAGCATTCCAGTCCCGGAAAATGTGTAGTATTTTCTCTCCAGGGTTTTGCAGAAATGACGCTGTCAGAGAAAACAATGATTTAATGGCCACATGACAGGAGCCTTGAGACTAATGGTACCCAACTCAGAAAAATGTAGGAGGCAACTGGAAGGCAATTACGAAACAGTCCATGCCTACAACTCGGTCATTACCAACCGAGCATTGCAAGGAAGCCTCTCTCCTTTGGAAGGTCAAATTCTTATGGTTCCAAGTGGTTGGGAGCAGAGCCGGTGCTGGAAAACACAGGGTGAATATTTCTATGGAGAATTCTCCAGAATCGTGTACATCACACAGAGCACTCCATCCTCCTCCCCTCTTCCCCCTCAACTCTCTCTCTCTCCCTCCCTCCCCCTCTGTCTCTCTCTCTCTCTCTCACACACACACACACACTCCAATTTAAATGCTTCCTCTTCCACTTTCCAAACCCAGTCCTCACAAAGATTTGTTTACGCAGACTAGGCAAAGTGACATTGCCTACTTGACAAGTAGCTTTTGATTAAAAACACTGAACTCTGCCCGAGTAATTGTGCCACACACATGAAAATCATTTGAGGATCTGAAGAGAAGTTCCTCTTTGCCCCCAGGAAACCTGAAATAGTGTGTTTTTCTAAACAACAACAACAACAAACCTCTGTCTTGCATGGTTTGAACACAACTTACATCTGTGCATTCTAGTATTTGCTAGATTTTTCTATAATGAGCATGTGGACTATTTTCCAAACATTATCTTTTTATGACAAAGCCCTAAATTCACTCATTTGTGTTGCTAAAAGGACAAATGTCATACATAAAAAAGCACAAGTTTCTCTTAACTGTCACCCCCTGCCCATCTCCCAGCTCCAGAGGTAAATGCTTTTATGTATATGATGTGATTCCTCCCACCCCCCTTTTTCTATAGGTATGAATGTGTATATATATGAATCTTTACACATTTTATTTTAAGGATTATTTTGTTTTTCATGAATGGGATTATACCATATGTATTTATTTCACAACTTCTTAAAACTTAAATGTCTTAGCGATCTTGGAGATGTTGGGATCAGCACATAAAAATTTACCTAATTGCTTTTAACAGCTGCCTCAAATTCCATAGTGTTACTGAATCACAGTTTATTTCCCTAGGTCCCCTCTGATGCACATTTCAGGTTACTCTTAATGTCTCACGATTACATGCAGTGCTATAATAAAATACTTGTACATTGCCTATTTGGACACATAAGCCCCCATTTCTATATGGGAGAGATAATTATATCAGTTAAGATACTTTTGGCTGCAAATAGAAGAAGATCCCAGTGGCTAAGCAATAAGGGTTTTATTTTCTCATGTGAAGGTGAACTCTGAAGGTTAGAGCAGCACAAAGATGGTTAATTCAACGGCTCAATGTTATCATCCTGGAGCCAGGCGCTTTCTTTCCATCTTTCTTGGTCTGCTTCTCTCAGAGAATTGGGAATGCCTCCCCCAGGGATCACATGATGGCTGGAGATGTTCTAGGTGACATGTGCAGACATGCATTTTCAGCAGTCCTTGGATCCCCTTGGGCAGGATTAAGCTGCAAACTCACACATACACCTGCCACTGGCAAGAGGAATGAGGTGACCATGACTGTCATGGACCAATTGTGATTCTTGGAAGAAGACTCTTGTTCTTGGAAGAAGAAAGTGAGAGGAAACAGATTTTATTAATCAAATAAACCTCCAGAAAATTTGTACCAAATCATGGCCTACTTGAATATCCAAGTACCAGTCACTTCACATCTTCATCCACCCTTTAATAAGGCATTGCCAGTGTGATGGGCAAAGAGGACATGTTGTTGTTTTCTTGTACTTACCTGATTGTCAAGATTGAGGATCATCTATATATTCATTGTTTATTTATATTTTCTCTTTGGAGAATTACCTTATTTGTATTATTTGCCTTATTTTCTACTAGGTAGTTTGCTGCCTTTTCATTGATTTGCAAAGTTTCTATATGTACATCTTGGAAACACATATAATCAAGACATTTTAAAAGGTTCTTAAGAATAAACACTTAAATTATGTATCTTTGTTCTTACTTTGATTCTCAAGTGCTTCTGTAACAGTTTGGGGAGCAGAAGAAAATCCATTTCATGGAATAGGTTATGGTGACATGCTTTCTAAATGGTGTGCTTCAGAATAAAAGTTCCTAGACAGATGTTAAAATGCAATTGGAAAACACTGCATAAAATTTCCTACTTTTAGAGTGTCACCATGTACAAACAGCATAGGGATCAGCTCTGTTTTGATCATGCCACTACCTTCCTTGTGACCTCATACCATCATTTGCCCTCTCTGAGTCTTACTTCACTCATTGTAAAATAGTCCCCCGTCTTGGTTCTTCCCATGCTCATGCACATTCATAGCTTCCCACAGTAGCACTTGTGGCTCTCTGTCTGTGGTCTGGGGCAGTTCAGAAGGGACAAGAAGGCATGCATTAAGGAGCATCCCTCTACCAATGGCAGACAAACGATAACATAAGTACCTCAGTTGCCTTGCCTTCAGATGCAACAACTCTGAGACATCTATATCAAGAGTCAACAAACTACAGTTCACCAGCCAAATCTGGCCCACTGCTTGTTTTTATAAATAAAGTTATATTGGAACACAGCCGTGCCCATTTCTTTACATATGGTCTACGGTTGCCTTCATACTACAAGGGCAGAGTTGTACAAGAGACCGTATATCCCCAAAAGCCTAGTATTTATGGTGTGGCCCTTTCTAGACAAGTTTGCTGACTCCAACTCTATATTATTCCCCTGTGGTGCCCGCAGGGTTGAGCCCCAAGTTGCCCACAGTGGTCACCTGCTTGCTCATTAACACACCTTCCTCTCTTTGTCCCACTCTCCTATGGGGGTTTCCTAGGATCACTTCCCAAATACACTACTTGTGCACACAAAGCTGTAACATACTAGACAGGCTTAGAAAAGAAGCAAGTAGAGTGGGAAATGGCAGGGGATTGTAGATCATGGTGAGTCTTAGCCCCTGAGCCCCAGACCCAAGGCATCTTTAGGGTTAGCCCCCCTACCCACCTCCCATCACTTCCACAAATCACCACCAACACACAGGCATGCACACACACACACACACACACATACACAGAGCAAGCATGCCATTCATTTGGGTAGTGGCTTTGCACACATTACCGTTAGTGGCTGATGAATTGAAAACTAAATGGAAAATGCAAATGGAAGACAAAGATGACTTTCTCTTCTCTGCATCAAGGAAAACACCCCGACTCCTGGTCGGTGTGTGGCCACATGAAAGAAGTAGACTTTCTGCAGAGGGAACTATGTCTGTTTAGTCTGTAATGATGCATATTTTCATATATAAAATAAATAGGTCATCAAATATCTCTCCTAAGGAGAGAAGGGCTCCTAACATCTCCCTATTACATGTAATGCTACCATAATGCCATTCTCAAATCATAGAGGACAAGGCTTCAATATACCTCACATCTTCCCACCTCCAGGCATGTGCACAGGCTATTCCTGCTGCCCAGAACATTCCCTTAATAAACACACTTTTGTCCTTCTTTGGGTCTGTTTAGATACCACTTCCCCAAAGACACCTTCCCTAATCCTCCCTGCAGGTGCTCCCTGTCAGTAAGCAGATCAGGGCCCTATAACACTGTGTTTGTTGTTCTTACTAAATTTATCTATCCTGCTACTTACTATAATAACTAAATAAATATTTGTTTAATGTCTTTCTCTCCCACCATTCTATACATCACATCTCTCCTGTTTACAGTCATAGCCCCAGTGCCTGATATTTAGTGGATAATCAATATACTTTTTAAATAGATGAATCAGTGAATGGGTGAATGAATGAATGAATGGACAAATGAATGGATGTGGATGGACCCCTCAGAGAATCCAGTGGCCATTCTTTCAGTATAATGATGCCAAGATGAGTTCTTTGATGACTGAAAGAAGCTCTCTGCTTCTCAAATTCTAATCTGCAAGAGGAATCACTTGGAGAGCCTTGTGGAAATGCAGATTTGAATTCAGCAGCTCAGAGTAGGGCTGAGACTTGCTTTTCTGATAAGCCCCCAGGTGACACAGATGCTTCTAGTTCCCGAGCCACACTTTGAGTAGCAATGAGTTAGATGATCTTAAGCAAGAACAGTGGCAGGTGCATTTATTTTTAAAGAGCTCATTCCTTTTTGCCCTCACTGACATTTATTTTTACAAAAGTTCTAAAAAGCAGCAGTGCTTCCAGGCGGGGCAGCCATGCCACTTGGCTTAATTTCCTGCTGTTTAACCTCAGGCCAACTAGTCAGACCTCCATACACATTCAGGATTTTGTGTGATGCCATTTCTCATTTTGGATTAGGTCTTAACCACGTTCCTCAATGAAGCACCCAGTTCTGCATGACTTTACTTTTTATAAAATGTGAGGGGAGGATTTGAGGATGCTGAGATGAACCAAATTCAAGAAGCGTCAGAAAATGGACTGTTACCCACATGTCTCTCTGGCTATTCTGAGCTCCTCTAAGCCACAGTAGGACCAGCAGCACCTACTGTCACCATTCATGCCAGTGTGACTTCTTTTTCCAAGTATGTGTGTACATGTATGTGTGTGTGTGTCTTTTCTTAAAATGTCATCCACGTCTGGGTGTTTCAGGACTTATAGAGGACATTCTGAGCTGCAGATCCTGAGGACTTCAACAATAACCATCAAATTGCTGAAATACCAGACAATGCCTTAATGTCTTAGGCATGGATATAATGTTAGAACTTGGGCTCTAGCCTCAGACTGATCTGGATTGGAGAGTCACCACCCATACCTCATAGCCATGTGCCTTTGGGCAAGTTACTTGGCCCTCTTGGGCCTCAGTTTCTGCCTCTGCACAATGACAGCAATAATAACCTCTACCTGAAAGGGCTGTTGTGAATGTCAAACAGAAAAGTGCATGTAATTTGCATGCTGCAGAGTAATGTGCATGTCGTGTGATGCTGCGGTGTCTGGCACCTACCAAATGAGAGCTATCGTTAGCGCTGTTATTACTGTTGTTGGTACCCCTAGAGAAAGCTAAAAGAATTTTGTTGTGTAGGTTGACAGGGCTTTTCTGTATTAGGATTAGCAAAGGTCCAGTATCTTTTTCTTCCTTCTGAGCCCGGCAGAAATGCTTGGTCTGAAGTGGCCACCTTCTGGAAGCTTTCTGCAGTGGGGTTCCGCAGCATACCAGTGAGTTGTGTGGCATGTCTGAGTGCTCGAGACAGCTGTGCATTCTACTGCTTTACTCCACTGTGCAATTCGGTGTGCAATATTGCAGAGGTCAGGGGCCAAAATCCAGGACAGGGCTCTGGAAGTATTCAGCAATCTGTGATTATAAGACCAGCTAATTCAGGCCCCCTCAATCATTAGTAACATAAACCCTTTCAGAGATCAAGAGAGGGGGATTTATTCTAGAGACAAGGGGTGTCCTGTGGCATTCAGAGGTAGGAGATGCTGTGGGACCCCCCAGTGCAGTGGTCCCAAGACCTAGCATATCACTGGTCTGGGATATCCATCACTTCATCTTCCCCCAAATCCACCCTCTGCAGCCCAGCAGACATGGAAGAAGGCAGCTAGTCACAGAGACCCTGTTTGTCTGAGAACTGCCTCCTGTTGGACTGTAGCCAGCTTTGAACTAAGTGACACAGCTCCACTCTCTTCACCTCTGCTGTGAGGAGAAGTGGACACTTGACCCAAGCTAGGCCAATAAGTTTCTTCCTGAGAGTTTGGAATTATGGCTGAATTAGTCCTGGCTGGTTTTCTCATCTGTAAAATGGTGATAATAATAGTAACATTTGCCTAGTAGAGTTGTGGTGGAGATCAAATGAGAGATGCCATGCCAAGTTCTTACCCAACACAGGGTGCATAATAAGCACTCAATAAAATGACTGTTATGATCATTGTTATCCCCAATACCAAACACCATAGCATAAGGCCTAGCACAAAGTGGTGCTCAGTAAATATTTACGGGATGAATGAATCAATCAGGGAATGCCATAGGCTGCAATCAGCCATGCGAGCTGATGCTCAATCATAGCAATGCATGAACCACATGTTTGTATAAAACCTCTCTCTGGAGAACAGAGGACTTTGCCTCCTAAATGAAACCAAGTTGAACATCCTGACCCTGGGTCTCGTGTTTGTGAGGTGCAAGTGCTATATAACAGTTTTGTGGCCAGGTTTAGTGGCTCACGCCTGCAATCCCAGCACTTTGGGAAGCCAAAGCAGGAGGACTGCTTGAGACAAGGAGCTTGAGACCACCCTGGGCAACATGGCAAGAATCCATCACTACAAAAATACAAAAAAATTAAAAATATCAGACAGTCATGGTGGCACACGCCTATGGTCGCAGTTACTTAGGAGGCTAAGGTGAGAGAATCACTTGAGCCTATGAGGTTGAGGCTGCAGTGAGTTGTAATTGCACCACCGCACTCCAACCTGGGTGACAGAGCAAGATCTTGTCACAAAAAAGAAAGAATTCTGAGGGTTGCCAGGTACTCACCATACATTTTACAGCTCATTAAATCTCTAATTAGACAAACTCAATCATGTGTTTTTGTTAAAATGAGATTTGGGCCATTTCAAAGATTTCATCGTGCAGGAAATATGGTTTAAGTTTTCCTTGGAAAGGGAGGAGGGGGAAAATGCATTTCATAATAGCATCCAAGAGTTCCAAAGCGTATTTCTGATTTTATACTTCCTGCAGTCATTCTCTCTTTCACAAATGATTCCTTGTTTTGCTTTTGCTGCTCCTGAATAGTATTTATTTTGTCTGCATCTCCACCTACGCCCTAGGCTCAAAAATGCACATCCTGGAGATTTGTACCTGCATTAAACAGGAAGCATGTTTATATTTTTAAAATGTAGCTGCAGTAAACAACTTTTGAAATGTACATGGAATAAATGCAGACAAACATGCTTAATCAACTCGCCCTTGGAGAGCAAGACACAGGGAAAGCTTTGCAAATGAAATTTTCTCCCAGTGGCTTAGAAAAGAGCCTTCAAAGTGGCAACTCGTGCCCACACCTGGATAGGCTTCAAGAGGAAAGAAATACCAGTCTGGAGCCTCCTGCTTTTGTGTGACATTTTCTTTTCTTTTTTTTGAGACAGAGTCTTGCTCTGTCGCCCAGGCTGGAGTGCAGTGGCGCAATCTCGGCTCACTGCAAGCTCCGCCTCCCGGGTTCACGCCATTCTCCTGCCTCAGCCTCTCCGAGTAGCTGGGACTACAGGCGCCCGCCACCACGCCCGGCTAATTTTTTTTTTTTTTTTTTTTTGTATTTTTAGTAGAGACAGGGTTTCACCATGTTAGCCAGGATGGTCTCGATCTCCTGACCTCGTGATCCGCCCGCCTCGGCCTCCCAAAGTGCTGGGATTACAAGCGTGAGCCACCGCGCCTGGCCCATTGTGTGACATTTTCAGTGAAGGGATAGAGCAAGGAAATAAGGATTCATTTAATAAATGACACAAGGTCACATGACCTCTTCTGGTGCAACAGGGCTACAATGAAGCCATCAGACTTTAACCAGCACCTTCAGGAAGTGAGCACTTAACACACGCCATCTCTGGTGTTGTAAAACAGTGTTTAACAGCCCTGATCATCTTGAGTTTAAGCATTTTAGAGTTTCAAGATGCTGGAACTATGACAGGCCCTTAATAGGCCCCCAGAAAATATTTGTGGAACTAATAATCATCATGCTAGATAAAAAATGACAGATTCCATTTACCAATAGCTTGCTACATGCCAGGCATTCTGTGTTCACTAAGTTTAATTGTTACAACTGTACCGCAAAGCAAGTATTGTTATAAGCACCTTCACCATGGTAGAAATGAGAACACAGAGGCTCAGAGAAGATAAAGGACTTGTCCAAGGCCACTCCACTGGGAAGCAGAAGCTTGAGGATTTGAAACCTATGTCTGTCTGATACTAAAATCCACATTATTGTCTCTTGTCTCCCCAACATCTCTCCTTTTTCTTCTTAAAAGCATTTTCCCTAGTTCCTTCCAACTGTTACAAAGGAAACGGGGGGTAATTTCATGCTTCAAGGGATCTACATGCTTAGCGTCCACCCACAATGTGGTAGTCCAGGCAGGGACATACTCCGGGCCTCTGGCAAAGCCCAAGGAGACCTCTCACTACCCCCCAGGCACCCCCTAAAAGCACAATTTCATTTTCTAGTTACTCCCAGAATGAATACCCCCGTGGATGCACAGAAAACAGTAATTCTCATGGGTGACTGAGGCACGGCATGCACGACCATACGGGCAACTGGTCTCCCCAAGACTGAATGGGAAAATTGAATATCTTTGTCCTTCATGTCCTTTTTGTCCTTGCCACCTTCCAGCTATTGCATCTCCTGTTAAATAATGTCATTTTCCTCCAACTTTCATTTAGCCAAGCAACAAACACTCATTGATCCCTTACAAGGTCAGCTCTGATCTCAGGATCAGACCTCTACCTGAATAGGGGCAGATGCATAAAACAAGTAACTTTAGTGCATGAGCTCAGTGTTCCAAGAAGAGAGACTTGATCAATATGCTCTAGAAACACAGAAAAGCATGACTAATTCAGCCAGTGGAGGGAGAACTGAAGAAGAGGGTGCTTACGAAGGCTTCATAATGGTGATGATATTTAAGTTGGGTCTTGAAGGATGGGTAGTTTTCCAAGTGAGAGAAGAGAGAAACAGCATTGCCTACAGAAGGTATAATGTGTTTCCAGGAGTTCAGTGTGTTTCAGAAGTATTCAGAGTGGCTGCAGAAAAGAACGTATCTGGGCAGAGGTGCAACCAACAGATGCAAAGTCATGAATGACTCTATAGAACACCCTGAAGAATTGAGGCTTTCCTTTGTGATCCATGGAAGCCACTAAAGGGTCTTGAGCAAGAGTATGTGTATTAGTGCATTCTTGCACCACTATAAAGAAATACCTGAGACTGGGTAATTTACAAAGAAAGGAGGTTTAACTGGCTCACAGTTCCACAGGCTGTACAGGAAGCATGATGCTGGCTTCCGGGGAGGCCTCAGGAAACTTATAACCATGGCAGAAGGCAAAGGGGAAGCAGGCCCATCTTACCAAAGGGGGAAGAGAGAGAAAGAGGGGAAGTGCCACACACTTTTAAAAGACCAGATCTTGCGGTAACTCACTATCACGAGAATGGCACCAAAGGAGAAATCCACCCTCATGAACCAATCACCTCCCACTAGGACCCACCAACATTGAGGATTACAATTTGACATGAAATTTGGGCAGGGACGAAGACCCAAACCATATCAGCACAGTAATGAGTTTCACTCTATACAAAGATGGTACATTAGTTTTTAGGGCTGCCATAACCAATGATCACAAATGGGTGGTTCAAAACAACAAACATTTATTCTCTCCCAGCTCAGGAGGTGAGAAGTCCAAAACCAAGATGTCAGCAGGGTTAGTTCCTTCTGGAAGCTCTCATGGTCCATGCCTCTCTCCCAGCTTCTGGTGGCTCCTGCAATCCTTGGTGTTTGTTGGCTTGTAGCCTCATCACTCCAGTCTCCACTTCCATCTTCACATGGCATTCTCCTCCATCATGCATCCTTTTCCTTTTCTTTTTTTTAGATGGAGTCTCACTCTGTTGCCCAGGCTGAAGTGCAGTGGCTCGATCTCAGCTCACTGCAACCTCTCCCTCCCGGGTTCAAGCCATTCCTCTGCCTCAACCTCCCAAGTAGCTGGGATTACAGGCACCCACCACCTCGCCTGGCTAATTTTTGTATTTTTAGTAGAGACCGAGTCTCACCACGTTGGCCAGGCTGGTGTCGAACTCCTGACCTCAAGTGATTCCCCCACCTCAGCCTCCTAAAATGCTGGGACTACAAGCGTGCACCACCACACCTGGCCTTATCCTCTCCTTTTCTTATAAAGACACCAGCCATTGGACTTAGGGCCTAAGTTAGTATGACTTTATCTTGACTAATTACATCTGCAAAGCTAACACATAAGGTCCCATTCTGGGTGGATGTGAGTTTCAGAAGGACACTATTCAACCCACTCCAGATTGTATAGAGGTGAGAGTGGCAGTGAGAACCTAGGAGACCAGCCAGAAATCCAGTCCCACAGAGGGGGAATGGGTCATGGATGCAGCAGTGGAACAGGGACCCACTATCACACCAAGGGCTTTGGTGTGTGCCCTTTCCCAGAAAGAAGGGGGTCATAATGACACAGTGAGTCCCATTAGAAGAGACCTCAAAGATCAAATTGAGCCAGACACAGGAGCTGATGCCTGTAATCCCAGCACTTTGAGAGGCCAAGGCAAGAGGACCACTTGAGGCCAAGAGTTCAAGACCAGCCTAGGCAATATAGCAAGACCCAGTCTCTACAAAAAAATTTAAATAATTAGCCAGGCGTCTGGTGTGTGCCTGTGGTCCTAGCTACTCAAGATGCTGAGGTGGGAGGATCACTTGAGCCCAGGAGTTTCAGGCTGCAGTAAGCTATGATAACACTGTGTCCGGAAGTGGTGGGTTCTTGGTCTCGCTGACTTCAAGAATGAAGCCGTGGACACTCGCAGCGAGTGTTACAGTTCTTAAAGATGGTGTGTCTGGAATTTCTTCCTTCAGATGTTCAGATGTGTCCAGAGTTTCTTCCTTCTAGTGGGTTCGTGGTCTTGCTGGCTTCAGAAGTGAAGCTGCAGACCTTACAGTGAGTGTTACAGCTCTTAAAGGCAGTGCGTCTGGAGTTGTTCCTTCTTCCCATCCAGAGTTTTTCATTCCTCCCTGTGGGTTCATGCTCTTGCTAGCTTCAGGAGTAAAGCTGCAGACCTTCATGGTGAGTGTTACAGCTCATAAAGGTGGTGCAAACCCAAAGAGTGAGCAGCAGCAAGATTTATTGCCAAGAGCGAAAGAACAAAGCTTCCATAACGCAAAAACGGACCTGAGCAGGTTGCCGTTACTGGCTCCCGCAGCCTGCTTTTATTCCCTTATTTGGCCCCACCCACACCCTGCTGATTGGCCCATTTTACAGAGAGCTGATTGATCTGTTTTACAGAGAGCTGATTGGTCTGTTTTGATAAAGTGCTGATTGGTGCGTTTACAATCCCTGAGCTAGACACAGAGTGCTGATTGGTGCATTTGTAATCCTCTGGCTAGACATAAAAGTTCTCCAAGTCTTCACCAGATTAGCTAGATACAGAGTGCTGATTGGTGCATATACAATCTCCCAGCTAGACATAAAAGTTCTCCAAGTCCCCACTCAACACAGGAGCCCAGCTGGCTTGCCTGGTGGATCCCGCAAGTGGGGCAGGGGCGGAGCTGCCCGCCAGTCCCCGAGCACCTGCACTCCTCAGCCCTTAGGCAGTCAATGGGACCGGGCACCAGGGAGCAGGGGGCAGAGCCCGTCAGGGAGGCTGGGGCAGCAGGGAGGGGGGCGTGGGGTTGGGGAGGAAAGGGGGAGGGGAGGTGGAGGGCAGGGGGCAGAAAGTGGGGCAGAGAGGAAGGGGGCGGGGTGGGGAGGAAGGGGGTGCAGCAGGGGAGGAAGGAAGGGGGCAGCATGGGAGGGGGCGGAAGGGGGCGGCAGGGGTGGGGAGGAAGCAGAGGGGGCTCAGGCATGGCAGGCTGCAGGTCCCAGCCCTGCCCCGCGGGGAGGCGGCTGAGGCCTGGCGAGAATTCCAGTGTGGTGCAGGCAGGCCGGCAGTGCTGGGGGACCCAGCACACCCTCCGCAGCTCCTGGCCTGGATGCTAAGCCCATCACTGCCAGGCACCGGTGCTGGCCAGCCACTCCTAGTGCGTGGCCCTCCGAGCTCGCACCCACCCAGAACTCACACTGGCCCGCGAGCATGGCACACAGCCTCGGTTCCCACCCGCGCCTCTCCCTCCACGCCTCCCTGCAAGCAGCGGGAGCCAGCTCCAGCCTCGGCCAGCCCTGAGAGGGGCTCCCACAGTGCAGCTCAGGCTGAAGGGCTCCTCAAGTGCCGCCAGAGTGGGTGCCAAGGCCGAGGAGGCGCTGAGAGTGAGGGCTGCTAGCATGTTGTCACCTCTCAGCACCACTGCCCTCTAGCCTGGGCAGCAGAGCAAGACTCCATTCCTTTAAAAAAAATCAAATTGTTCACTTTTCCTTTTCGCTGATAAAAGTGGTCATGGACACTATTAAGTGGTGAAACTAGCATTTTACAATTAGATAATCTGTCTTGAGGATCCCTTTATAGTCTTAAGATTGTTTATGCATACTGACTCTTTGTAGTAAGGTTGAGTTTAAGCCTTCAAGAGCTAAGGAATTTATTGGCAGAGTCCGGAATTGTCTTAATAGACAACATTTATTAAGCAGACACTAAATGCCAGGTACTATGCGAGGTACCTAGAATTCATTAGCTGTAATTCTCACATATCTAAAAAGAAAGGCAATATTATGAATGTCTTTTTACAGATGAGGAAATTGATGCATGGGGAGGTTCTAACTTGCCCAGAGTCACACAGTGATGACACTGACCTGCAATTTAGGGCCATGCAATGCCAAAAGAAGTTTTTCAAACAAACAAAAACTATGGAGAAAAAAATATAGGATGAAGGGCAGTGGGGTGTGAATATTTCATCAATTCAAGAGGCCCCAATTTATCTTGACCCCAAGGAAGAAGTCTTTGTGTCCCTGACTTAGGATAAAGAACCAGCTCTGGAAGCCTGGATGACAAACTGGGGTCACCCTCTTAGTTCATGGGGTGCTCAAAAGGAGGTGCACCCAGGACCCAGATGGGCATCCTCCTGTTGAAAGAGGAACCTGGGATCCAACTTAATTAATCTTCTTCTCACTGCCAATATTTCCCTTGCCCTTCCATCTGTTCTTTTCTCCAGGGATTAAGGGACCTTTACAGTTCCAGCTCATTCAGAATAAAGTTCCTTCAAATGAGCGGCCAATTTCTTTTTTTCCTTTGAGCCTGACATGCAGAGCCAGCTGTTGACTTAGGAAACTCTGCCAACAGCGCATGTCGGGTGCAGACCTCATCTGGTGTCCACCTGGGATTTTCCTTTTAATTATAATTATACTTCAAAGGGAATCTGGAACTTGCAGAGCCAAAGATCAAAGCCTCAAGAGGGGCTACGTTCTCCCTAACAGTCCCCAACAGGGCTCTGAAGACAGGGGAGAAGGGAAGGATGTAGGTGATGCCATCAGCCTGGCTAGCCTCAGCCCTCCCACATCGCACCCTATGTTCATGTGGCTGCCACTGGGCATCCAGCTTGGCCAACTAGCCCCTTCAGTGTGGCCAGAGTAGGAAATTACTTACGGGGTATGATCTGAGGATGGAGCAGCATAGTCCATACTAAAACATATCCCTACACACCAAAACGTGCTATATGCCTAATATTACACCACTTGCCAAACATCCTTTTAGATTAGTATCATGCACTCCATGCTCTCCATTTTCAAAGTGAAAATGCTACTAAGCTAGTGATGCCATGTGTCACTCCCAACTTAGTATAAATTAGCCTACAGGTTGGTTTCTTTTTTTTTTTTTTTTTTTTTTTTGAGATGGAGTCTCACTGTGTCGCTCAGGCTGGAGTACAGTGGCGCAATCTCGGCTCACTGCAACCTCCGCCTCCCCGGTTCATGCCATTCTCCTGCCTCAGCCGCCCAAGTAGCTGGGACTACAGGTGCCCGCCACTGCGCCCAGCTAATTTTTTGTATTTTTAGTAGAGACAGGGTTTCACCGTATTAGCCAGGATGGTCTCGATTTCTTGACCTCGTGATCCACCACCTCGGCCTCCCAAAGTGCTGGGATTACAGGCGTGAGCCACCGCGCCCAGCCCGGTTGGTTTCCATAGGTCAGAGCAGCATGAGGATATTTAGCACGGGATGGAGGAAGATAATTGATGGAGAAGAGTAAATATTTCAATATCGCTAAAAAGGGAAAGAAATGAAGGAAACCAACATGTATTAAGCACCTACTGTGTGATAGTCTTTTACATATGTGATATTATTTGTTTTCTTAGCAACCCTCTAAAGTTGGCATTATCACCTGTATTCTGTAGTTGTCCCTCTCCTCCCAGTTGAGTTTAATCCAGTGGTTCTCAGACTTTAACAGCCATAGGAAGGCCTGAAAGTGAAGATTCCTTGGTCCACACCAGAGGTTCTGATTCACCTGGTCAGAATGTAGTCCATGAATTTGCAGGCGTAATAAGCTCCCAAGTGATGCTGCTGGCGTTGGTTCATGGACCATGGCTTGAGCAGCACTGGACTTGGCCAGTCATAGCTATCTCATTTGCTTAGCCAACAACTGGTTCGAATGATGGCCATCCCGGAGCCCATTTGGGCTAATGGGTGCAGGAAAGAAGCCTTGACCCTGGTTGCTACCAGAAGCCACTTTACAACCATGAGGGAAAGATGTCTAAAGATGAGGCTGATTCTGTGGGCAATTCACTCTGTGCAGAGCTCAGCGACATGACAGACCTTCAGAGTCAACCTTGAAATCCCAAATCCTGCTCTGTACTTCTTCTTACGTGGAGTAATAAATTTCCTTATGTGTAAGCAAGAGTGAGTGGAGTTTCCTGCTACTTTTGGTTCAAAGACATTATCAACATTCTCAGATGAAGAAAGAGGGGCTTGGTCCAAGGCCCATGGTCACAGAGCTGGTTACCCAGGTCTGTGTGATGCCAAGTGTCCTTCCAATTTACCACACTGCCTCAGTGGTTTTCTCTCCAAATACCTGATGTGACTCCCCATCTACTTTGGCACAAGAATTTGAGGCCAGACCCATCTAATCTCCTATCACCAAGAGGTTCAGGATCCCATTGATCCATCCAACTGTCCATCCATCCATCCTTTCATTCATCAAGCATTTATCCAGCACTTGCCATGTATCAAATCCTGTACTCAAGGCTGGGGATCTACTGCAAGACAAGATGCAATCTTGGCCCCGAAGGAGCTCAGATTTAGAGGAAGAGACAGCCCGACAATCTCAGCATCTCTTTCTACGTTCAAGACATGGGCATTGAGATCAGCCTATGGATGTCCAGATGTCCAGTCGTTGTGGGTTTCTAAGGTGTTGGCAGATAATAAAAGCTCAGTCTTCTTTTGTTTGACTCAGATAGATTTATCCACTTTTGGAAGGTTGAATTTATTTTAACATCAGTAAAGCAATTCAAGATATCCTCAATAATGGATATCATATAAATATTCAACCATCACATTTCTCTGTTTATAGAGCATCAAAGTGCACAGCACATTGTAAAGCTGCTAATTAATTCTTGTAACGCCCTGGTGTCAAGAGCAAAAGGAGAATAATAACCCTATTTTACCAGTGGGACCAATGGCTGCTGTAATTCAGCAACTAGCCTGTGGTCATGTGGCAGATCACCTGCATTTTATACCTTCATTAACAGCACAGCTTATTAATTGTAACAATTACATTCACAATTAACATTTATTGAGAGCCCCCATAAACCTGGCTCTGTCCTGAGAACTTTATACACACATCACCTCCATCACAGGAGGTGTAGCCTCATGTTCCTTCCTCAGACTCATGAAAAAATAAGATCCTCCCTGCAGCCAGGGAGGTGGAATATTCTGATTGGCTGGGCCTGCATGTGATGTTGTGTTGATTCTCCATCACAAGCCTATGAAGTAGGCTCTGTGATTATTCTTACCTTGCACACAAGGAAACTGAGGCTCAAAGAGTAATCTTATCTGCCAAAGACCCTGGCTGGTGAACTCAGGTCTGTATAACTCCAAATCCCATACCCTGCCCTTTGACTTATTGCACCTGCTGGGTGACATGTTGGAAGGAAAGGATCGTGTATTCTTGTCCTGAGTCTTCCATTCCTGTGCTGTGTGACATTAGGAAAATTCTCCAGCTTCTCTGAGTCTTGGATTGCACATCTTTTGGTGAAGCAGAGAGAGTAAAAGTTTTGGAGCCAAAGTGTGGTTTGTGTTTGAACCCCACCTCTGTTCCTTACTCTGTTGTGTAACTGGAAAGTAACCTCTCTGGACCTCTGTTTTCTCATCAGTAAAATGAAGATAATAGCAGTCCTATTCCACAAAATATATTGCAAGGGTAAATAGAATTAATATGTGTAAAACTAAGTGGGTAGCACATAGTATGCACTTAGTAAGACACTTAGTAGGTAAATGGAAGCTGTTTTTAGTGTGTCTGTTATGTGATGGAGGTGTTGTGTTGGGCAATCTCTCAACGCTGATGATCTCTGGTAATTTTAAAATGAAAGATCTCCCATGGATTTTGGTTTAGCCACAGGGAACTAGTGTAACTCTCCAGAGGTGTAGTTTGGGTTGTCTTGACAAAAATATTTGCAATATGCTAACAAAATTATGGTCAAATCAAGATCCTGCGAGTTGCAAATGATAGAAAACCCCAATTCAATATGGCCTACGCCAAAGAGAAAACTAATTATCTAAGATTAACAAAAAGTCCACAAATAAACCTAGCTTTAGGAATAATGAGTTCCAAGTATTCAAACATTATCTCCAGATACATACTCTTCTTTCTTCTGTGTTGCCTTCATTCTCAGGCAGGCTTTACCAAGTTGATGGCCAAGATAGTCGCCAAGAGCTGTAGGCTCACATTCTTCCATGGGAGCAACCCCAGCAGAAAGAGATCTTCTCTTTCCCAAGAGCAGCAGCAAATGTCCTGAGACTAAATACCTTGGTTTTTCTTTGGGTCTCCAGACTCATGAAAAAATAAGATCCTCCCTATGGCCAGGGAGGTGGATATTCTGATTGGCTGGGCCTGCATCCCATGTTCACCTCTGAAGCCACATGGATGGAAGGTGAGAGAGGAAGGCTCCCATGGGGATGACTGGAGCATCTATGCCTGGGAGGAGACTAGTACAGTCTAGCTGCCAGTCTGCAGATTTCCTGGGCTTGGAGTCTAAGAGCATAACGTTGAGCTTTAATCACCAAGTTGCAAATTTCCTGGGCTTGCAGTCTAAGAGCATAACATTGGGCTTTATTCACCCAGCTACAAATTGGTGTCCCACTCCCAATCACAGTGGCCTGAGGAGAGTCCCAGCAGCCACGCTCAAACCCCTCAGCCCCATCTTCCCCCGTGCCCTCGGCATAAAATCCCAGATCCCAGCTGTTGTCACGTTCATCATGATTTGGCCCTTCCTACAGCTCCCTCGTTCCTCACCCCTCCTCTCCACCAACCCTATTGGTATGCTCCAGCTGGACTGAGCCACCTTCGCTATCAAGTTCTCACTCATGTCCATCCCGATCTTTGCAAATGCTGTCCCCTCTGCCTGGCACATCTTCCTCCTTCCTCTTCTTTTATTTTTTAAATTGAAAAATGAAAAATTATATATATTTATGGCATACAACATAATGTTTTCGTGTATGTATACATTGTGGGATGATTGAATCAAGCTAATTAACATATCCATCACCTCACATACCAATCATTCCTCACCCTTCAGAACTCTGCTAAGACTTAGAAGTCATTTCCTTTAGGCCAGGCACAGTGGCTCATGCCTAGAATCCCAGCACTTTTGGAGGCCAAGGTGGGCAGATCACTTGAGGTCAGGAGTTCGAGAACAGCCTGGCCAACATGGTGAAACTCCATCTCTACTAAAAATACAAAAAAGTTAGCTGGGCATGGTTGCACATGCCTGTAATCTCAGCTACTTGGGAGGCTGAGGCAGGAGAATCACTTGAACCCGGGAGGTTGAGGTTGCAGTGATCTGAGATCATGCCACTGCACTCCAGCCTGGATGACAGAGTGAGACTCTGTCTCCAAAAAAAAAAAAAAAAAAGGCATTTTGTTTATCCTTCTGACTGTCCCTCTACCCTTGCTGGGTCAGTTGTGTGCTCACACCCCCAGCTCCCTCACTCCCACCACAGCTACATCATATGGTATCATAACTGCTTAATTATCTGCCTACCTCCCCCCCACCACCCTGCCATCAATGAGACTCTGAGAAGGAGTTTTGGGGCAGGTGTGTGTTTCCTAGCTCTGAGCTGGGACCCCCAGAGGGGCTCAGGAAGACCTTTTTGAATGGAGAAATATCTGGACAGTGAGGATGATTTATTGACAAGTCCACAGGTCAAAAGAGCAAGGAACAAGGCACCAAGTGTGAGATGGACTTGAGAAGGTCCTGGTTAGTTGCCAAGAGACCCCAACAGGGATGAGGACAGGTAGGTCTGTCAGAAGTTAGGCAGATAGGGCACTCTTGAATCTCAGCTCTAGATAAGATCTTAACCCAGCTCCCAAACCGTGAGAGAGCTAGAAGGTCCTGCCCAGCAGGGCCCCTTAGAGACAAAGATCCTCACCACTCCCTCCCCAAAGGCACATGGAGATGGTTTGAAAGAAATCTTTGCAGTTCCCACAAAAAGCTTGTGCTTTGCAAACAAAAATGCTCCCTCACCTACCTTTGTGGCATTTGGCTCACCTCCTTCTAATTTGCATGATGAACCTGCTTGGGTCTCTGATTAGCCCCAGGAAAGCATGAAAATGAGCATTTGACATCATCAAGGGCATCCATGCTTGCACCTCTTTGGAGAAAGGAGCTCCTCTATTCAGGCTTTCACGTTTGAAAATAATAAGCAAGTTCAGCTCATTTCTCCACCCCAGGCTGCAAACTGCAGTCTTCTGTCTCCGCGCACACGCCCAGGAACCTTGTTTGCTAACGATGAAGAGGAAGGTGTTCTGCTTTTCAAACAAGCCTGAACCCCAATTAGTTTCTCAGCGACTTGATCCTCATTGGTGGCAACTGTGGTTTCTCATCCAGCATTGTTATTGATTTGGTCAGAAGTAATTAAGGAGATAATTCTTACTCAATTACATTTCCCTGAATTTCCTGAGGTTGCTAACTCTGTTCCCCGGCTGTATTTTCTTTTCCAAATTAATTTTGTCTTGACTCTGAAATGAGCATGGATATTACAAGGCTTGTTGTGCTTGTTGATTTTCACAGGAACAAAGTAGGGCTCTGTATTTTAACTCCAACTAGGCTCTCAAACTCTCTTAGTCTTTAGAAAATTAATGTAAAACATACACAGATTAAAAAAAAAAATATCAAAAATCTTCTACTGTAAAGCAGGAGTCCCTCTTCCCTGCCCTCTTCTCATCCTTGATGCCATCCCTCAGGGAAGCCACGTCTAACACTTTTTGCTACTTCTTCCAATGACCTGTGCCTCTAAATTATATGTTTTACCTGTATTTCTTAGTTTATGCATTTAAGACTTGAATAATTTTCTGCTGTGAAAGATGAGGATCTAGTTCCCGCATCCCCACACCACTGTCCACCCCTAATTCCCACCCTCCAAAAGTAGCCTTACCTTCAGCTACCCTAGTGGTTAATTCTGTAATTAAAAAACATAGATGAGGCCGGGTGTGGTGGCTCACGGCTGTAATCCCAGCACTTTGGGAGGCCAAGGCGGGTGGATCACCTGAAATCGGGAGTTTGAGACCAGCCTGACCAACAAGGAGAAACTCCACCTCTACTAAAAATACAAAATTAGCTGGGAGTGGTGGCACATGCCTGTAATCCCAGCTACTCAGGAGGCTGAGGCAGGAGAATTGCTTGAACCCAGAAGGTGGAGACTGTGGTGAGCAGAGATCGCGCCATTGCACTCCAGCCTGGGCAACAAGAGGGGAATTCTGTCTCAAAAAAAAAAAAAAAGAGAGAATATATATATATAGAGAGAGAATATATATATATATATAGAGAGAGAGAGAGACAGAGAGAGAGTTGGGAGTTGGGGTCTTCTTGCCTCATTCACCCTGGAGAGTGTCTTTGACTCCTTACTTTGTGGAAGAGATGAGGATCTCATCAGCTCCCCTTGCGTCTTTACTACTATTTTTACATTGTCAAGATCAATAGCATTCACATTCCATACCCATAATTCAGTTCCCAGGCTTTGTCTCTGAGTTGTCTAAAAGTTGAAAAATCAACACTTATTGAAGTTTTATTTTCATCCCTTCATCCACTCACTGAACAAATAACTGCCAAGAAGCCACTCTTTGTTTGGCATTGTGCCTGAAACCAAAAACACAATGTGACAAGGTCATACTCCTCGCACACATTGCAATGCTAGAATCCAGAGGAGGAGAGAGAAAACAGCATTTACAGTGTGAGAGAAATAGCTGCTTAAGTCAGTGGTTTTGAATATGTTTAAAATATGAATACAAAACATAATAAAAAGGTAAGCTGAATATAGCAAAAAAAAAAAAAGGTTTTAAATGGGATCTGCTTGGTTTTCCTTTTACTTCATGAATATAAGCCAAGTCTTGGTGCTCCAGCCTCACCCACTTACCTACCTACCCCCACTGATCTCAGGCTGAAGCCGGAGCACCAGAGGATGCAACACACTAGGGTTTCTGTACTTCCTCCAGGGACTGAGAGATGGTGACAGGCATCACGGCTGCATTTTGGTTTCATGTTTGTAAAGTTCCTTCATCAGCAGTGAGTCTTTACAGCATTCAATATTCATAACACACTGGCTGGAAATATCACTTTAAGGACAGCTAAGGACAGTTAAGGACAAATATCTTCTTGTCATGAGAGGTGCCAGAACAGTCACCACAATGCCAGTGGGGTCAGCAGAGAACACCGAGGGGACATCCAGGGCCATAGAGAGGTATATTCTGACTGCCCTTGGCATGAATGTCCCATCCAGGTGGGGTGTGTGTACGTAAATGGAGCATAACAATACTAGAAGCCAGGTGACCAAGTGCAGTGGGAAAATTAAAATTATAAGATGATGTATCTGGCCAGGCACTGTGGCTCACACCTATAATCCCCGCACTTTGGGACGCCAAGGCAGGACGATTACTTGAGGCTAGGAGTTCAACATCAGCCTCGGCAACATAGTGACAAGTCACCTCTCCAAAAGAAAAAAAAAAAAAAAGAAGAAAAAAGAAAAGAAAAGAAAGAAATTTAATTAGGCAGGCATGGTGGCACATGCCTGTGGTCCCAGCTACTTGGGAGGCTCAGGAAGAAGGATCACTTGAGCCCAAGAGTGCGAGACTGCAGTGAGCTAGGATCATGCCACTGCACTCCAGTCTGGGTGACACAGCAAGACCCTGTCTCAAAAATAAATTAATTAATTACTAAAAATATGTTGTATCTATCCAAGCACACATGCATGCATATGTACCAATTAAGAAAGCCCAAGATTGTTGTTCTACTTCTTTACCTTGCAAACCACCCAGTAGTTTCTTTACTTAACGATCGCCACTGGGTTCATTTCCTGACTCTGTAGTTATATGCAGTCACTCTGCCCCTCCATGCCTTGGTAGTGACTTTTTTTTAACCTATAAAATGGGCACTCCAGAAGGTGTATTTCTTATGGCTCTTGCCCAAACTAACAGTTAGCAAATGGCAGAGCTGGGATTTAAAACCAAGTCTGTCTGATTAAGTCTGTGCTTTTCAATATGACAATCTACTGTCTCCTGTGGTAGTTCAGTTATGGAATGATCTTGTTTACAACCAAGTCATGCCCAGGCCGTGGACAAAAAATTAAATTAAAAATAAAAAGGTTTTCTATGCTTTATTTTATTAAAAATAAAAAGGTTTTTTTTTTTTAATGCATATGGGAGCCAGATAATGGCTCACACCCTGAAACAGACCAATGCATTTTTCTTGCCAGTAGGGGAGACTGATATAATCAAAGAAGAGCTATTAATTTGTGACTAGCCCCTAAAGAGAAAGTAAATGAGTTTATGTAACCTAAATCATCAACTGTTTCTTGTGAGGAGTTTATTCCTGTATAGCTGTATTTCAGTTACATATTTCTATGTGACAAATTACTCTAAACCTTAGCAGCTTAAGGCAACAAACATTGATTATCTCACAATCTCTGTGGGTCGGGAATCTAGGCATGGCTTAGCTGGGAGCCTCTGGTTCAGGATCTCCTGAGGCCACACTGAAGATGGCAGCTGGGCCTACAGTTATTTCAAGACTCAACAGGGAGACGGCTCACTCCTGAGCTCACACACTTGGCTATTGGCTGGTATCAGGTGCTTTCTGGCTGTAGGCTAGAGATGTATTAGGCTGGGGCAAGCGTAATTGTGGTTTTTGCCATTTAAAAGTAATAGCAAAGGCCAGGCCCGGTGGCTCACACCTGTAATCCCAGCACTTTGGGAGGCCGAGGCGGGTGGATCACGAGGTCAGGAGATTGAGACCATCCTGGCTAACACGGTGAAACCCCGTCTCTACTAAAATAAATACAAAAAATTAGCTGGGCGTGGTGGCAGGCACCTGTAGTCCCAGCTACTCGGGAGGCTGAGGCAGGAGAATGGCGTGAACCTGGGAGGCAGAGCTTGCAGTGAGCCAAGATCACACCACTGCACTCCAGCCTGGGCGACAGAGCGAGACTCCATCTCAAAAAAAAAAAAAGAAAAAAGAAAAAAAAAGAGTAATAGCAATAACCGCAATGACATTGGCACCAACCTAATAAGTTTCTTGCTATGTGGACCTCTCCCAAAGAGAAGACATCTCCCAAGGAGAAGCTCACAACTTGGAAGCTAGTTTTCCTCAGATCAAGAGCACGTACCCAAGACAAAAGCCATGTTTATCCTGTAATCTCATCTCAGAAGGGACATTGCATCACTTTTGCCATATTCTAGTCATTAGAAGTGAGTTACTAGGTTCAGCCCAACCTCCAGGGGAGGGGATTACACAAGAGTGTGAGTACCAGGAGGTGGGTATCATGGGGGATATCTTAGAGGCTGCCTACCACAGACTGCGGTGTAGGGGAAAGCAAAACCTAGATCCTGATCATCACCAACCTAGGTGCTGGGTGCCCTGGGATCTCCAGGCGAAATAAAAACACAGCACTTGTCTTAGCAACCGTGTTGCTCAACCTCAGCACTCTTGACAGTTTGGAGCTGATACAGCTTTTTGGGGGAAGAAGGACTGTCCTGTATATTGTAGGATGTTTAGCAGCATCATGGGCATCTACTTACTAGATGCACCACACACCCCCTCCCCCGCCAAGCAAGTTGTGACAGCCAAAAAGAACTTCTATAACACCTTAGGAGGTTGCCTGGTTATCTACTGAAGGTCTCCCTTGCAGTGAGGAAGAGGAGGCATTGCAGCTACTAGGCAGCAGCAAGCCCTTAATGAATGACATCTTTATTGTCCCCAAAATGTGCTGCAGCCCTCGCACCAACAAACAATTAAGAAATGCAAAAAGATAAATGATTTGAGATTTTGCAAACATAGAAGACTGGGATTTCACTCAATATCCATTTTCTGTGTTCTAATAAAACTTTATTTACAGAAACAGGCAGGCTTTTTTGTATCTTCTTGGTCCTCTGTGTTCCTTGACAGTTTCCCCCTGTGTCTTTGGCCTTCTAATCTTCATAATCTTAGTATCCTCTTCTCCCCTCCTCCAGAGCCCCCCTCTCTGTCTCTGTCTGCCTCTCTCTGTGTGTCTCCCTCTCACTCTTTCTCTCTCTCTGCCTGCTTTCCCCACCTCCCTCTCTGACAGTTAATTCAACACTCCCTACCTTAACTTCCAATTCCATCCTCTTCTCAGAGCTCCAATCCATGCATTAATGACAGCCTCTTAACCACCACTCTTGTTCCCAGATTCAGCTCCAAAGACTCAAGAGTTTGGCATCAACCTGCTTCAGCCTCCTTATAGTCCCGCGATATTCAATACCCTGACACTCTCCAAGATAACATTGTTACGTAGGGGGAAATCAGGGCACAAACAGTGCTACCATGTGTATTTGTGTGAAAGGTAGATGCTAGTGTTGGAAAGAGTGTGTGTGTGTGTGTGTGTGTGTGTCAGTGTGTGGTTTCCAAATCTCTCTGGAAGGATACACAAGAACTTGATAACACTAGTCATTTCCAGGGAGGGAAATGAATGGTTTGAGGACAAGGTGGAAGTAATACATTTTTAAAAGTGACGTACCTTTTGATATGTTTTTTAAACCATTTGAAAATACTACTTGCTTTAAAAAAACTAAAGTAATAAAAAATGAAAATAATGCAATGCTTCATCTTCAGTCCTTCACTGGGCCCTCACCCCTAAGCTGATTTTGCTGAAATGGCTTCTCAACAGCATTAGCAGCTTCAGGAGTGTTCTCTCCTGCCTGGTGACATCAGGAAAACCTTCATCACCACTCCCCAATACACACACACACACACACACACACACACACACACACATCCCATACTCTGCATTCCAACCATTCCAGCTCCTTCTGGTTCCTTCTGTCTGAAACACCTATAGGGCAGAAAAAGTAAAACCCTTTACCTCACCCATCACAGTTCTTGGATGACATCCCCACAACAAAAGACATATTCATGAGAGAAAAGCATAACAATTTTTTTTGAGACAGAGTCTCGCTCTGTCACTCAGGCTGCAGTGCGGTGGTGCGATCTTGGCTCACTGCAGCCTCCGCCTCCCCGGTTCAAGCAATTCTTCTGCCTCAGCTTCCTGAGTAGCTGGGGCTACAGGTGCGTGCCACTACACTCAGCTAATTTTTGTATTTTTTTTAGTAGAGACAGGATTTTGCCATGTTGGCTAGGCTGGCCTCAAGTGATCTGCCCACCTCAGCCTCCCAAAGTGCTGGGATTACTGGCGTGAGCCACTGCATCCAGCCAAATTTATTTTTTTAACCAAAATTTTACATAACATGGGAACCTTCAGAAATGGAGGCCCAAAGACCTAGGGAAAACTGTGTGTTTTTTGTTTGTTTGTTTGTTTTTTGAGACGGAGTCTCGCTCTGTCACCCAGGCTGGAGTGCAGTGGCGCAATCTCGGCTCACTGCAAGCTCCACCTCCCAGGTTCACACCATTCTCCTGCCTCAGCCTCTCCAAGTAGCTGGGACTACAGGCGCCCGCCACCACGCCCGGCTAATTTTTTGTATTTTTTAGTAGAGACGGGGTTTCACCATGGTCTCGATCTCCTGACCTCGTGATCCGCCCGCCTCAGCCTCCCAAAGTGCTGGGATTACAAGCGTGAGCCACCGCGCCCGGCCGAAAACTGTGTGTTTTTATGCTAAGTCTGATGAGAAGAGCAGATAGTGGTAGAGAAACATGATTGAACAAAAAGGGGTGTGATCTAAAGGTAGTAACCCTAAGGGGAGGTGCGCTTAGGAAGGCCTGTTTGTTCAGATTTTTTTCTGTGTCTCTATAAGACATTTGTTCCCCCAGGTATGGGACCAGAAACATGTCACATAGAACCATCAGGGTGGAAGGGAGAAGGCCAGACAGTAGCCTTTCTAGGTTTTATGGCTTGCTTTGGGAGAGCGAAATTCTTTTTTTTTTTTTTTTTTTTTTTTTTGAGACAGAGTCTCACTCTGTAGCCCAGGCTGGAGTGCAGTGGTGTGATTGCGGCTCACTGCAAGCTCCACCTCCTGGGTTCACGCCATTCTCCTGCCTCAGCCTCCCGAGTAGCTGGGACTACAGGCACCCGCCACCACGCCTGGCTAATTTTTTGTGTATTTTTAGTAGAAACAGGGTTTCACCGTGTTAGCCAGGATGGTCTCGATCTCCCGACCTCGTGATCCGCCCAACTCCGCCTCCCAAAGTGCTGGGATTACAGGCGTGAGCCACCACGCCCGGCGGGAGAGCGAAGTTCTAGTTTCTATGAGCCACCTTGGGGGTGAGAAGCCTCGTTCATGTTCTGAACCTGGGAGGCGGAGGCTGCAGTGAGCTGAGATCACACCACTGGACTCCAGCCTGGGCGACAGAGCGAGACTCCATCTCAGAAAAAAAAAATTGTTATGCTTTTCTCTCATTAATATGTCTTTTGTTATGGGGATGTCATCCAAGACCCTTGTGATGGGTGAGGTAAATGGTTTTACTTTTTCTGCTCTATAGGTGTTTCAGACAGAAGGAAGCAGAAGAAGCTTGTTCTCACCTTGGGGGTGAGAAATTCCAGTTTCTATGACCTTCTCGGGAGAGAAAGAGGAGAGATGGAAAGAAAGTTTCTGAGCCCCTCCCCATCTCTTTCTATCCAAAATACTTAGCATGCCAAGGCACCATGTTTTGGGGTATCATGTTCTGAGACCTGACACACCCTTTCCCCCAAGTTTTGTGTTCAGCACAGTCTGAATCGCTGCCAACAACCCTTCCAGCCCCCACACTGTTTGGTGCCTGCACGTTCCTACATTGTAGTTAAGTGTCTCCTACTAGATCACCAGATCCCTGAGGAAAGGATGGTCCCTTGTTCAGCACCATATCCTCAGACATTTTCTAACTCTTAATAGATATTTAAGAAATAAGTGAGCTGCTCTTGCCCCTCACTGAGCCTCAAAAGGTAATCCATGTAAATTTCCATTGAATGGCATCCAGGGGACAGCATCGTAGAATTCATATCCCAGCATCCCAGGTGTCACACTAAAGCTCAGCCCAAGAGTCAAGCCTCATCCAGCCCCGACCAGCTCTCCTGAATCTTGGCTCTTTTCTTTTTCACCAGTGGCTTAAGCTCAGCTCTGCTTCTGCTCTTCACATTAAAAAAAAAAAAAAAAAAAAAAGACGTTAAAAGTTATTAGCCAGTGGGAGGCTGTGTTTCTTTGGACCTTCAGGGGATTCACTTGATTGTTGCAGAGATGTCAACTTTATCTTCTTCCAGGGAGAGAGAAAACGGATGGAAGCCACATGGAGGCTTAACCACCAACACACATTCTTCTTATCGGGACATTGGCAACGTGAAAGGATACTTTCTTAGGTCACTCTTTGTTTCATTTATCCAGGATGAATTGCCAAATAAATTTTTTCATTTCCAAGAAAGGAAGCAAACTGTGGTGTAATATGCAATAAAGAGAGCCCTGCAGCCAACAAGATACGTTCGAACTTCTGGTTCTAGCCCTCACTCACTCGCTGGGTGACCGCTGGCAAGTTATTTAACTTCTCTGGGTCTCGGTTCTCTTAATCAGAAAATAGAGATAATAATAATCACACTACCAACTTTTGGGTGGCTGTGAATATTTAATGAGAAAAGACAGGTAAAGCGCCCCCCATGCAGGAATGGCAATGGGGCATCATTGATGCTGCTGTTCCTTACTGGGTCTGTGGCAGACATGCTAATCAATCACAGATATTTCTTCTGATAAGACTGGACTGGAGGACACTCCAGACAGAATGACTACTCATGGGTAGATTGAAGCTGGAGCTCAGATTGGAGCCCATTTGCCATCTCAAGCCTCCCGCATTTCCAGACACGCCATTTGCAAGGTTCAAGATACGGAATAGAGTGGTTGTCACATCCCGGGGCTCCTGTTTCCTGAAGCTCCTCCAGGACTTTGAACAGCAGTCCCTAGCCCATCGTACAGATTCCCATTAGCTCCCGGGGTCTGACAGCTGGACTGCTGGCCCCTCATACCTAGTCTTTCAAAAGAGCTTATGAGATTAATGCATTTGATTAATTTTTTTAACTGGGTGGATAACACATTGGCTGTTGGCATGCCAGCTCAGTCCCAGGGCTGCTGGGGGCTCATTGATGCTGGCAGCCAATTTCCATTTCAATCAAGTCAGAGAAGAGGGAGGCAGAGAAAGAGATCGAAAGAAACTAGGACTTGATTGAAAGCTATGGCATCTAGCGCCACCTACTGTTGCATCGCTGCATCGCTACTTTTGCTGACCATGGGGTCACAGTCATATTCGGCCCTTAAGGCATTGTGGGGGGAACATTTTCGTAATCTCACACAAGTTATATTTTTCATTCATAGCTCATAATTGATTCAATGTGTATAAACTACAGGTACTCCTGGTACAGTGAGAGCAATAGTGACATTTCCTTGGTTTGTTTTGGTTCACAAAGCCCTGTGTAGCAAGCGGGCCTCTTAGCATCCTCACAGCCCTTGCGTGAAGATTAGGCAGTGCCAGGTGGGAGCCCGGAGGTACAGAAGAGATGACTTTCCTGGGGTCACGCAGGTGTGGTGCATGGAGAGGGGATTCCTACTCCACATTCTTTTCTCCTGAATCCGTCCCTTGTCCACCTCTGCTCCCCCAGCCCACCTTGGGGCCTGGGTCATCAAGCCCCTCAAAGCGCAGTTCCCACTCCGTATGTGCCAGTGCATAATGGGGATTTTACTGAAGCGTTCACAGAAGAGAGGGAGAAGGTTACATTGCACCTCACACAGGAAAAAACAATAATACAGTCCTTTAGCAGCTTGTGGGTTCTTTTCTGGATGTCAGTTTCCCCCTCCCTCACCTCTTCTCCCAGACCCCCTCCTAACCCTGCACGGTCTATCACTCTGGTTTGCTTTTTTTTAGATGGTATCTCGCTCTGTCACCCAGGCTGGAGTGAAGTGGTGCGATCTTGGCTAACTGCAACCCCTGCCTCCTGGGTTCAAGCGATTCTTCTCCCTCAGCCTCCCAAGTAGCTGGGATTACAGGCACGCACCACCACACCCAGCTACGTTTTTTCTTTGTAGAAGAGACGAGATTTCACCGTGTTGGCCAAACCAGTCTCTAACTCCTGACCTCAAGAGATCTGCCCGCCTTGGCCTCCCAAAGTGCTGGAATTACAGGTGTGAGCCACCACGCCCGGCCACTCTTGTCTTTATTAGCTGGAGTCATTCATCCTCACTGTGTGTCTCCCTCAACCCTCTTCATACTCACCTTCCTTCTCAGCGAACCCTTCTTTAAAAACAGGGAGGATTTAAGGAACAAAATAGTGGAATAATGTCTTTCCTTTGAGTTCAAAGGATAGGAAGACTGAATTTTCAGGGAGGCTTAATGGCTGAGGACTCAAGTTTTTTGTCTTGTTTTGGTTTTTGTTTTTATTTCATTTTGTTTTGTTTTTAGAGACAGGGTTTTACTCTGTTGCCCAGTCTGGAGTGCAATGGTGCAATCACAGCTCACCACAACCTCAAACTCTCAGGCTTAAGTGATCCTCCTGCCTCAGCCTCCTGAGTAGCAAGGGCTACAGGTGCATGCCACCATGTCCAGCTAATTGTTTTGTTTTTCTGTAGAGAGGGAGGTCTCACTATGTTGCCCAGGCTGGTCTCAAACTCCTGGCCTCAACTGATCCTCCCATCTTGCCCTCCCAAAGTGCTGGGATTACAGGCATGAGCCACCACACCTGGCCTGAAACCTAGTTTTAAATGCAGGAAGACCAGGGTTCTCATTCCTGGTTCTGACCACTGACTAATTGTGTAACTTTGAACAACTTCGTCTATTCTTCCATTTCTCCTTCTCTAAAAGGGACAGTTATTTTTTAATAACCATCTCATTGGTTTGTTGGAAGAAGTAAATGAGATTGATAATGCAAAATGCTTAGCACAGTGCTGATGTGTAGCAATTCTTCAATAATTTGTCAATTTCAGTGACTTAGACTCACCTTTTTTTCCACTCACTGATTAAAGGGAGATTCCATTCACTTAAACTAAAATGCAAATAGTGTATCTCTCCAGAGTTGTGCAGTGTCCAACCTGCGCATCCTTATATGACAGCCTGCCAGGCTTAGAGAGAGCAAGGAATGCATCCCAGCAAAGAGTTAAAGGATAAACCACAGCTAACAAATTGAAAGTGAAGGGATAGCCCAAAAGCATTCCAGGAAAAGAGAGCAGCAGGTGCAAAGACCTGTGATCAGAATGAGCAGGACACTTAAGGGAGGCTCCTTGGCTAGACCATAGAGATCAGGACAGGGGAGCAATGCAAGATCACCCTGAAGGCAGGAGCTAGATCACACAAAGGGGTGTAGTTCCCAGCAAGGATACTGGACTTTAGTCTAAAAACAATAAGGAAAATTTTAGGCAATGGAGTCATGGGATTGGGTGTGCATTTTGGAAGGGTCAGCTATGTGGACAATGGACAAAGAAAACAAGAATGGAGGAGAGAGGTCATCAGAGGCTGTGTCTGTTGTCCAGGTGGCTTACAGCAGCGTGAGAATGACACTGGTGGGAAGACAACGGAGAGAAGAGATTGGAGAGCTCTCTAGGAAGCAAAGTCAATGACTTGGTAAATTAGCTCAGGGCTTAGTAAACTTTTTCTGGAAAGGGCCAGATAGTAAACGTTCTAGGCTGTGCAGGCTGTGCAGCCTCTGAAATAACTACTAAACTCGCTGTTATAACAGGAAAACATCCACAGACAATAATAAGCACATGGGTATGACTGTGCCCAATCAAACTGTAATATACAAAAGCCAGCCGCAGGCTATAGTTTGCTGATCCCTGGATTAGATAAGGGTAGGGGAGGGTATCAAGGATTGGAGGGTGCTGAGCTCTCCCACTTCCTATCTCTGTGACCTTGAATAATTGACTTAACCTCTCAGACACTGGGTTTCCTTTCCAGGAAAACAGGAATAAGGATTCCTCATAGGGTTGGCGTGAGGATTAAATAAGGCAGTGTTGGCCAGGCATGGTGGCTCACGCCTGTAATCCCAGCATTCTGGGAGGGCGAGGCAGGCAGATCACCTGAGGTCAGGAGTTTGAGACCAGTCTGACCAACATGGATAAACCCCATCTCTACTAAAAATACAAATTAGCCAGGCGAGGTGTTCCATGCCTGTAATCCCAGCTACTCAGGAGGCTGAGGCAGGAGAATTGCTTGAACCCAGGAGGCGGAGGTTATGGTGAGCCGAGATCATGCCATTGCACTCCAGCCTGGGCAACAACAGCGAGACTCTGTCTCAAAATAATAATAACAATAATAATAATAATAATAATAAGGCAGTGTCTGCTGTGGGACAAACAGCGAGGTCTCATTCACAAACACACTCCAGTGAGGAATATCCAGCTACGTTCAAAATGGCCATCGAGGGCAGAAAATGAAGTTCTTTATTACTGAGGCCCCTACACAAAGAACAAATAGAAGTTACACAGAAAAATCGGAATCTTTAGGAAGGGGAAAAAAATCCCTGCTGATTACAATTTTCCTCACACAGCTCAACAGATTTTTTTTTACTTCAAAACAGCTCTCTAGGTGGGAAGAGGGCTCCAGCCTGAAGCAGGACTGAAGAACAGATAAATTGCATGGCATTAAATAGAATGCTTATTTTGCTGTTTATCTTTTTCTTTCAGGTGCCCTGAGTTTTTTCAAAAATTTCCCCACAAATCAAGGTTTGGGCCAGGATTTAGAATGGAGTCTTTATAAAGAGATTCCCGGCTGGTCGACGTAGCTCATGCCTGTAATCCCAGCACTTTGGGAGGCCGAGATGGGCAGATCACCTGAGGTCAGGAGTTTGAGACCAGCCTGACCAACATGGTGGAACCCCATCTATACAAAAAATACAAAATTAGTCAGGCGTGGTGGCACGTGCCTGTAATCCTAGCTACTTGGGAGGCTGAGGCAGGAGAATTGCTTAAACCTGGAGGCAGAGGTTGCAGTGAGCCAATGTTGTGCCATTGCACTCCAGCCTGGGCAACAAGAGTGAAACTCTGTCTAAAAAAAAAAAAAAAAAAAAAAGGGAGATTCCCACCCCTCCCTTCATCAAAGTTTAACTCAGTAGTGTTCTCAACTGAGGGTGATTCTGCTTCCCAGAGGACACTTGGCAATGTCTGGAGACATTTTGATTGTTGTAACTTGCAGGAGAGATGCTACATTGTATGATGTACAAGAAAATCCCCATCAAGCTACAAATGACTTTCTTCACAGAATTGGAAAAAACTACTTTAAAGTTCATATGGAACCAAAAAAGAGCCCGCATCACCAAGTCAATCCTAAGCCAAAAGAACAAAGCTGGAGGCATCACACTACCTGACTTCAAACTACACTACAAGGCTACAGTAACCAAAACAGCATGGTACTGGTACCACAACAGAGACATAGATCAATGGAACAGAACAGAGCCCTCAGAAATAATTCCACATATCTACAACTATCTGATCTTTGACAAACCTGACAAAAACAAGCAATGGGGAAAGGATTCCCAATTTAATAAATGGTGCTGGGAAAACTGGCTAGCCATATGTAGAAAGTTGAAACTGGATCCCTCCCTTACACCTTATACGAAAATTAATTCAAGATGGATTAAAGACTTACATGTTAGACCTAAAACCATAAAAACCCTAGAAGAAAACCTAGGCAATACCATTCAGGACATAGGCATGGGCAAGGATTTCATGTCTAAAACACCAAAAGCAATGGCAACAAAAGCCAAAATTGACAAATGGGATCTAATTAAACTAAAGAGCTTCTGCACAGCAAAAGAAACGACCATCAGAGTGAACAGGCAACCTGCAGAATGGTAGAAAATTTTTGCAACCTACTCATCTGACTAAGGGCTAATATCCAGAATCTACAATGAACTCAAACAAATTTACAAGAAAAAAACAAACAACCCCATCAAAAAGTGGGCAAAGGACATGAACAGACACTTCTCAAAAGAAGACATTTATGCAGCCAAAAAACACACGAAAAAATGCTCATCATCACTGGCCATCAGAGAAACGCAAATCAAAACCACAATGAGATACCATCTCACACCAGTAAGAATGGCCATCATTAAAAAGTCAGGAAACAACAGGTGCTGGAGAGGATGTGGAGAAATATGAACACTTTTACACTGTTGGTGGGACTGTAAACTAGTTCAACCATTGTGGAAATCAGTGTGGCGATTCCTCAGGGATCTAGAACTAGAAATACCATTTGACCCAGCCATCCCATTACTGGGGATATACCCAAAGGACTATAAATCATGCTGCTATAAAGACACATGCACACGTATGTTTATTGCGGCACTATTCACAATAGCAAAGACTTCAAACCAACCCAAATGTCCAACAACGATAGACTGGATTAAGAAAATGTGGCACATATACACCATGGAATACTATGCAGCCGTAAAAAATGATGAGTTCATGTCCTTTGTAGGGACATGGATGAAACTGGAAAACACCATTCTCAGTAAACTATCGCAAGGACAAAAAACCAAACACCACATGTTCTCACTCATAGGTGGGAATTGAACAATGAGAACTCATGGACACAGGAAGGGGAACATCACACTCCGGGGACTGTTGTGGGTTGGGGGGAGGGGGGAGGGACAGCATTAGGAGATATACCTAATGCTAAACAACGAGTTAATGGGTGCAGCAAACCAACACGGCACATGGATGCATATGTAACAAACCTGCACATTGTGCACATGTACCCTAAAACCTAAAGTATAATAATAAAAATAAATAAATAAAATAAAATAAATTTACATGAACTAGTAATAAAAAAAAAAGAAAAAAAAAATCCCCCACAACAAATAGCGATTTGGTCCCAAACTTCAGTCACCCTGAGGAAGAGAGATCTTGTTAACCAGCCTGGGATGTTGCCTGGAGGAGGAAACAGTTTATCTTTACTTTTTGGAATACATCAGCAAGATTTTTCTTTCTACCCCTCTTTTTCCTTTTGCTCTTACTTTGTCTCTTTTATTGGCTTTTGGCTGACAGGCATACAATCCTCCTTCCTAGAGCACCCACTTTCCTTTTATGGAGTTACTTCTGCTCTATTAGATACAATCAGGCTCTGTCCTCCTAGTTATTTAACTAATACCTGGGCCTGAGCAGGTGCATAGTGGCCCCAGAGAGCCCAGTAAAGGAAGTGGTTAAGGTGTGACCTTAATTAAGTCCTCGAGAAGAGGGACTGACTTATCTAGCCAGGGCCTCAACACTTAGCCAAAACAAACAAATCAACCACAAAACTATGTGTCAGGTGGTGACTTGTATGCTTTGCTGGGCCACAATTTCTCCAGCCTCAGGGGCATGGGTCCTACCTTTGTTTCCCACCTTCATCCAAGCTCCCACCCTGAATGTCAGCAAGAAGCCCAGACCTTTCCTTTATTCCCAAAGCATGGCTTCCATAAGGCAGTCCTGCTTCACTGACATTTACGGAAGACCCAAGCAAATTAGTTGCAGCAAAGGAAAACCTGAAACTGGGGTTTCAGTCACTTCATATTTTTTCCCCAACTTGTAAAAGATTGTAGAAGATTTCAAACCTACAGAAAGTTTGCAAAAATAGTACAATAGGCAGTCAAATACCGTTAACTTAAATTCACAATGTTATCTTTTTGCCATGTTTTTAACATGTTGCCATGATATTTTTCATATGTATGTATGTGTGCATACATGTGTGTATATATGTATGTATGTACTACAAACATAATATGTGTGTATACTTACAATTTTTTAAGCTGAGCCCTTTGAAAGTCAGTTGCAGACACTTCACACCTAAACACTTCAGCATGTATTACCGAAGGACATTCTCCTTCATAGTCACAATACAGTTAACACAGAAATTTCACATTAACTCAATGCTATTATCTTTTTCTTTATTTTTTCTTTCCTTTTTTTTTCTTTTTTTGAGATGGGGTCTCACTCTGTTCCCCAGGCTGGAGTGCAGTGGCACAATCTCGGTTCACTGCAGCCTCTGCCTCCTGGGTTCAAATGATTCTCCTGCCTCAGCCTCCTGAGTAGCTGGGACTACAGGTGCACGCCACCACACCCAGCTAATTTTTGTATTTTTAGTAGACACGGGATTTCACCATGTTGGTCAGGCTAGTCTCCAACTCCTGACCTCAGGTGATCCACCCACCTCAACCTCCCAAAGTGCTGGGATTACAGGCATGAGCCCCAATGCTATTATCTAACATAAAGTTCATGTGCAGATGTCCCTAGTTATCCCAGTCATGCCCTTTATAGCCTTGTCTCCAGTCCAGCATTCAGTCAAGGGACCATGCATTGCATTTAGTTGTTGTGTCCCCTTGGTGTCCTAAAGAAACAGATCTTCTGCCTTCTTCCTCTTTTATGACATTGTTAGAAGACAAAGAGGTGTATCCCTTGGATTTCTCTCCAAGAAAAAACTTGCCAGCAGGCGGCACGGGTAGCTGAGAGTCTCCAGCTGTTGACACTGCCAGCATCCACAGCAGCTTTCATGCAGCGAAAATCAGAAGCTTCCCCAGAAATTCCCCATCAGTGGGCACTGGCTATTTCTGCCTTGTGCTTGGGCTCAATCAAGCGATCTTTGCTCTGGATCTCCCTGTTGCATTGGCTGGACTCTGTCAGATCTGCATCATGGTCTAGGGATCCCCTGCCAAATCCCACTTCCTCCCCCTTTTCTCTTTCATGGGCTTACCCACAATGAGCATTTTGTACTCCTTTCTCCATGTCTGCTTCCCAGAGGCCCCAGTGGACACAGACATTGACATCTTTTAAGAGTCCAGGTCACCTATTTCGTAAAATGACCTTCACTTTTTATTTTTCTGATTGCTGCTTTCTCATGATTAGATTCAGATTGGACCTCTGGGGCAGGACATGTATGTAGGTGACATAACCATGTAGGCGATGCTGTGCCCTTCCCAGTGCATCACTTCAGGTTCACCTGATAAGAGTTTGCCCTGTCATTGGTGATGCTAAACATAGCCGTGATGGTTAAAGTGGTGTCCGCCAGACCTCACCGTTATATGGGAACCTCGTTTCCTTTCTAACGAATCATTAACCTGTGGGGTTAAACCTTGAGACTGTGATGTATTCATCTTCTCATTCATTCAGCAATGACAGAAAGAATGCAGAGCCAGGCCCTGTACCAGGCACTGAGTATCAGAAGCTTCCTTCCCAGGAACCATTGTTCCTTCTCCTCTTCTTCCCAGAGGACTCCTGCTGCTTTGTCTCCCCTAAGTTCTCAGTAGAGGACTTGCTCGTCTCCCCAGATGACAGTCTCTTCTTCCACCACCTCTCCCTGACAATCCACAGACCCCAAACTTCTTTTTCTCCTGGGTCCATAAGAAGATCGGGGGGAAAGGAGGTTGAATCAAAATATCCTATAAAAGATGCAACCTGTCTTCAACAAGGAGAGCTGTTAAAGAATTCTTTTTTTTTCTTTTCTTTTTTTTTTTTTTTTGCGACAGAGTCTCGCTCTGTTGCCCCAGGCTGGAGCGCAGTGGCACGATCTCGGCTTATTGCAACCTCCACCTCCCAGGTTCATGCCATTCTCCTGCCTCAGCCTCCTGAGTAGCTGGGACTACAGGTGCCCACCACCACGCCCAGCTAATTTTTTGTATTTTTAGTAGAGATGGGGTTTCACCATGTTAGCCAGGATGGTCTCGATCTCCTGACCTCGTTATCTACCCACCTCGGCCTCCCAAAGTGCTGGGATTACAGGCGTGAACCACTGCACCCGGCCTGTTAAAGAATCCTATAGTATATTTCCTATTTCAGTTTGAAGGATCTGTGTGTGGATGAGGTCACTAATTCTGGGTATCTCTATGTAGGCAGGTACACATCTTACATTCTTATGACAAAAAAAACACCTCACTCTACCCAAAAGGAACTGCCCATCATCACCATAAAACCACCAAAACAGAGTATTATTCAGCTCAGCTACAAAAAAAAAAAAAAAAGAATGAGATCCAGTTATTTGCAACAACACGGATGGAACTGGAGATCATTATGTTAAGTGTGTTAAGTGAAACAAGGCAGACACAGAAAGACAAACATCACATGTTCTCACTTATTTGTGGGATCTAAAAATCAAAACAATTGAACTAATGGACATAGAGAGTAGAAGGATGGTTACCAGAGGCTGGGAAGGATAGTGGAGGATGAGGGGCAGAATGTGGGAATGGTTAATGGGTACAAAAAAATAGAAAGAATGAATAAGACCTGCTATTTGATAGCACAACAGGTTGACTATAGTCAATAATAACTTACTTTTTAAATAACTAAGAGTATAATTGGATTGTTTATAACTCAAAGGATAAATGCTTGAGGGGATAGATACCCCATTCTCCATGACATGCTTATTTCACATTGCATGCCTTTATCAAAACATCTCATGTAGTCCATAAATATATGCACTTACTATGTACCCACAAAAATAAAAAATAAAATATTAAAACCACCAAAAACTTAAACATCCATGTGCAAGCTAAGGTCTCTGGGTTCATGTGTGTACTCCTGCCATGATCCCGCCTACTCTGTTCTTTACAGCTTCTCCATAATGAGTCTGAAATTCGTTAATCAGCGTGCTTGCTTCTCAGTCTCCCTTCCCCCTCACCCCTCAACAGAGCATCCCAGCTGTTTCCCTGATGTCTATATCAGCCCGGGCACATTTAACAGGAATTCATTTCCATTTTGATCTTATTCTAGGAAGTAGATCATATTTTAAGGAATAACAAAGATGAGTTCAGAACATTCTTTCATAAAACACAGAGAACAACAGATATTTAGAAAATTGGCTTTCCGGCCGTGACCTTCAACAAATCATTCTGATTTTCTGCCGTATTAAATTCTTTATGATGAAATCTAACAAAATTCAGTGGAAGAGTTTTGGAGGTAGTATCTGTAAGTCAATAGCTAGCAAATGCTACCCCTCAGGTAGTTCCCACTATGCAAAATAGGGCAAGGTGGGATGGGGATGCAGAATGGAGTAGTGAATAAGAACACAGGCTTCAATGTCACTTGAACACGAGTTCAAATCCAGGCTTTGCCACTTAATAGCAAGTCAGTTTCACCTTTTTAAGCCTCCACTTGCTGTCCTATAGAATGGGAATAATAATATGGCAAGGACTCAATGGACTCATCTATTTCATATAAGAACGCACTTGGGACAGTGCAGAGCACATAGGAGATTGGCATTAGTTCCATTTCACAGATGGGGATTGGCATTAATTCCATTTCACAGACGGGGAAACTGAGATTGGGGAGTAAAGGTACCTCACTCAAGGTCACTGAACTCCTGAGTGACAGGGCCAGGACTCAAACCTAGTTCTTTCTGACAACAAACGTCTTTCCATCCATTCTTGCCACACTTCACTTCTCAGCTGTCAGGTTAAACCAAATCACTTCCGGATGTTACTATTTAAACAGCCCCAGCACATGAATATTAAATGTGAGTATACCTGCCAAGAAAACCATCCCTATCTAAGAGTCCACTGTGAGTCCGTGCGTGCTCCACCCCTCCCAGACCCCCACCTCTTCTTCCCTTAATTCCTCCAGCCCTGGAGATGGTAGAGGTTTCCTTTTGCTAATCTCTAGCTTGCGTCATCATTCCTTATGTGACTTTTGAGCTCTTCCAACACCTTTGTAACCGCTCCCCTGTATTAAATTCCCTTTGTTGAACTACCTGTCATGAGCTCTGATTTCCTGCCTAGACCCTGCCTGATCCAGTATGTTAAAATAAACTATTAGCTTACATCATTCCAGACTCTTAGATGACTCAATTTAAATTGGCATTAAACATTTCTACTTTGCCTGCCTTGAGAGAATTAGTCAAAATTGCTTTACGAACATGAAAAACGGTATTATTTTATTAAAATTAATCTATGCGAATTGTAGAAAAATTAGGAAAAAAGATAACCAAAACAAAAAATTATTGTTTAATTGCCTATAATTCAAATGCCCTGAGATAACATCTCTATTAACAATTTATTGTATTTACTTCCAGCTTGTTATATTAGTACATATATGCCTTGTCATATGTCAATACTTTAAAACCTAATTTGTATCAGATCACATACATTTCTGGAAATTTCTATAGATTTTATAAGCATAAATATTAGAGCTTCTCTATGATCTACTATCTTTACGTTTTGTAGCATGCATTTTCATCTGAAATTACATTCCATTACCACCTTTCCACATTAGTAAATAAACAGCCATAGCAGCACTAAGTGGTAGCACCAGACTCAAATGCATCACATACCACTGTCTGGAGAGACCATGATTTATGCCCACAATGCCTATGGTGGGACATTTAGGTACTTTTTGCTATTATTCACACTGCTGTGATAAATATCCTCGGGGATAAATCTCTTCACCCTGGCGACATAATTTCCTTGGCTGGGGCAAGAGGATATGTATTTCTAAAGCTTGTCACACATATGTCTAAATTGCCCTCTAGAAAGGTTGTAGAGAGAGTGATTTTTGAATGTTTTATAAACCTTTTAATCTACTATTTAACTTATTTAACTTATTAACTTATTAACTTTTAATTTAACTTGTTTTTTCATTTACTATCAAATGATGTTTGTAAATGTCCTGAGAACTAGTTATTTCTGCTGGCTTATTATAATTTTAATTAAACTATAATTATAAAGTTATAATCATAAACTTACCTTACCTTTATAATTATAAAATTACACTTTGACAAAAATGGTTTCCTGAGAATCCATTGAAATGCTGACATAGTTGTGAGGCTTAGGGAGGCGTGCATCTTATGCTGCTAAAGTCGGTGTCAAGTTGAGGACACAATTCAGTACCAATCCCAGTCAATACAAATCCACTCTTATACAATGATGTGAATTCCTGGTGCACAGGCAACTATCACTAGGTGACATTTAAAAAAAAATGCTTGAATGTTGGAATGCTTGAATTATCATAGTTGTTTCACAAAGAAGGTGAAATTTGAGATGTTTAGGAGAGTGGTAAAGACATGACCGTGGCATAAAACAGGGTTTCAATCATGTGTTTTCAAATTATCTGGCAGGAAAATTTCTGATGTGCTTATTTTTCCTTCATTTATAAACATGCTTAGTTCACAGCATCTTTTTGGAAAGTTACTTTCGGCCTGCAGGAAATATATAATGAGGTTCTCCAAAATAAGTGGGATTAGAGAGACAGGCAACCTCATTTTCAAATATTTGATCTCAACATGGCCAATCTCATTGCTTTCACTGTAAAATACAGCAGAATGGGGGTCATCTGATCTTGATACCTCAAAAGCAGTGTTGGGAAAGGAAGGAGAACTAGTTAAAAGAAGTCTCAGTCTCAGCTGTTTTGCCACTCCCAAGAGAGGGATGTATTTCAGATAGAATTTTGTGGCTGCAGGTAACAGAAAACCTAATTTAAGCTGTTATAAATAATAAAGGAAATGTTCATGAAGAGTCAAGATTCCAGTGAAGCTTGATCAGTTCAACAATGCACCGTGGGACGAGTTTTTCTCCGACTCTTCTCTGCCTTTCCTCCATATCATCTTTGCCCAAGGCTGGCTACCCTCATGGGCACGAAATGGCTGTGAGCAACTCCCAGGGGTTATCTGCTTCCCCATTTCTAGTCAGTAAGGAAAGAGAACATCTCTGCCTGTGCTACCCAGAAGCCCCTAGAAAATGCTTGCATCTCATTTGCCCAAACTGGACCACATGACCATCCGTAAACCAACCACTTTGACAGGGGATGGTTTGTGCTGTTTGGCTTCAGTCATTCAGGGCCTCCCCTGCTGCTGGTACCATGAGCATCTCCCAAGACGCAAGTGCCGAGCGAAGGAAAGGCAAAGCGCCTAACCAGGGAACTAACTGGTATCAACAGGGAGGGTGAACAGATGTTGGATGTGTGAGACAAACGAATGTTCATTATGCAAAAGCTTGGGAAAGTACTCCTGGAGTTCCTTGCATGCCTCGTCAGAGGGTGGTCTCTCCACCTGCTTCACCCATCCCTCAAGATGAACACTGATGGGTCTGCCATCAATTTCCAGCCAAGGAGTTGAGGCCCCCTGGTATACTGAAATGAGCAAGATAAAGTACCTGTAATTTACTACTAAGAATAGCCAAAGAGACAAAGTTTTTAAATGATTTCATTGGCCAGGCACAGTGGCTCACGCTTGTAATCCCAGCACTTTGGGAGGCCGAGGCGGGCGGATCACTAGGTCAGGAGATCGAGACCACAGTGAAACCCCGTCTCTACCAAAAATACAAAAAATTGGCCAGGTGTGGTGGTAGGCGCCTGTAGTCCCAGCTACTCAGAGAGGCTGAGTCAGGAGAATGGCGTGCAGGAGGCGGGAGGCGGAGCTTGCAGTGAGCCAAGATGCGCCACTGCACTCCAGCCTGGGTGACAGAGTGAGACTCCATCTCAAAAAAAAAAAAAAAAAAAGATTTCATTGTTTCCTATCCAATTGGCCTGATTCAAGGCCATCCATATGTTTTGTCTTGTTTTGCATCCTTTATACTTTGCTTTATTTTTCTTTTCTTTCTTTCTTTTTTTTTGTTTTTAGTTTGTTTGTTTGTTTGTTTGTTTGTTAGACAGGGTCTCGCTCTGTCACCCAGGCTGGACTGCAGTGGCACGATCTCAGGTCACAGCAGCCTTGACCTCTTGGGCTCAAGCGATCCTCCCACCTCAGCTTCCTGAGCAGCTGGGATTACAGGCGTGCACCACCATATGCTTGGCTAATTTTTTTGTATTTTTTGTAGAGACAAGGTTTTGTCATGTTGCCCAGTCTGGTCTCGAATTCCTGAGCTCAAGCCATCCTCCTGCCTCAGCCACCCAAAATCCTAGGATTACAGGCATGAGCCACCGCGCCTGGCCCCACTTTGTCAAGTGGGCAAGTAATAGCTGCAGTTACAAATACTCTGTGGAATTGCCATAGACTCTTCACCCTTCATCTGTGCTGCCTTACATGGGAACGTGTATTGGCCAACCCAGGAGAAAAATGGAATCAAGCAGGCCAGAAGCAGTTCCTTCTTCCACTTCATCTCCCACTCTAACTCCCACCCAACTCTTCCACAAGCATCATTCAACTTTAAAACAACTATGCTTCTCAACTTTCACTTTACACTTCAAAGCCCCAGAGCAGTAGGCACCATAGCCCAATTTCATTGATGGTGACTGCAGAGAAAACATTTTGCCTCCTCCCACACATTGATATTGGGATTTCTGTTAGTGAGCAGCCAACCTGTTCTCACCCTGCCTCCAAAAAACACTCTCAGTACAGTACTACCAACCAGCCTTTGTCAAATTTCACTTTGCCGTTTATTTTTTAAATCTTTTCTCTTTTCTTATGTAACTAATTAATATTTATTGCAAAGTTATAGGAAATGCACATCAGCTAAGAAAAAGAAATAAAACCTGCCATAATCTCACCCCTAGAGAAAATCACTGCATTTTGGAGCTATGTCATTTCATATCTTTGATATGTGTATATCCACATAGATCATTTTTCAAAAACCAAAATAGAATCATGCTATAAATATTACTTTGTAACATGTCTTTTGACTCAAAAAAATCAAACATCTTTATATATCGATAAACATACTTACATTATGTTGCCATTATACTTAATTGCTGCATTGTATTCCATTGTGTAGATGCACCATAATTATTTAACCTGTCTTCTATTGTGAGATGTAAAGTTGTTTTCCAATAGTTTGCTATTACAAGCAGCATGCTGGTGAACAGTTTTGTTGATGAGTCTCTATGTCCATGAAAGGATATTTCCTTAGGATTCTTGACAGCAGAGTTGTTGGATCTAAGGACATGCTCATTTCTAAAGCATCTGGTATGCATTGAGAATTGCCCTTCTGAAATGCCAGCACAAATTATTTACCAGCTTTATCTGAGAGCACCCATTTTCCCATAATTTCTAAGTATTTTTTTATTTAAAAAAAATCCTAAGGTGCAGGAAAATTTCAAGACAAGATAATCCAGGTAATATTCTGATTATTGTTTCTCCAAACTGTGGGTTGAGAAAAATGACTTTTATACTAAAATATAATTTGCCAAGTATGATGGCTTGAACCTGTAGTCCTAGCCTTACTTGGGAGACTGAAGCAAGAGGATCACTTGGGCCGAGGAGCTTGAGGCTGCAGTGAGCTGCACTCCAGCCTCAGTGACAGTGTGATCCTGTCTCTAAAAAAATAAAAAAATAATAAAAATATAATATAGTTAATTTATCCCTCTTCTTTATATTGAGCATGTATCAACTTCTGAGTAATGCGAGGTTTCCCCTAGGTATAGACAAGGCAAATTAATAGGGAGAAAGAAAAACCCAGGAACAATTATCTGGATAATTCATTCATAAACCTCCGCTATGGGGGCAGGAAGAGAGGCAGAGTACATTTGCATCTTTACATTGACAAGATTCAGCTCTCCAAATCAGCTGCTAAAACCACCAATAATAATTATCTTTAATGCCTAATTTTTTGCTCTAAAGTGTTATGCTAATAGTAGTAGCTTCCATTTATCTAATGCTTGCTATCGGTGAGGAATTTAGCAATTAATTTAATCCTCAAAACAGAGTAGGAGTTATTCCCCATTCTACTGAAGAAATTGAAGCCTAAATTCTTCAGAGAGGTTGAGTAATTTGTTCAAGGTCACACAGCTGGTCACCAGACAGAACCAGGGTCAGGGCTCAGGTCCACTTGTCTCCAAAGCCTTTACCATGTCCACTGTGTCACACAGCAGCCCCCTCTTTGATATCAAGGTAGACTCTGTGCTGCCCAGGACCCCTTAAACCTAGCCATACATCTCAGATAAACCCATGAGCCTCCTATCCCTATCTCCATTTGGAAGCATTGTATTAACACTCCTTTTATTTTCACCCCTTGTAGTCTCATCAGGTCCCAGACAAGCCAATGAAGAGCATCAAGTATATGGACAAGGAAATAATAAACCTCAAAATGGACCTTATACGAAGCCGGTGAGTGAGCCCAGCAGGGAATGATCCATAGACAACCCAACAGGCATGAGCAGGCTATGGGGTGCTGCCTACAAGACCTTGCCCAGTCCCAGCACCCCCCAATTCTGAACACTGAGCAGAAGACTTACAGGAGGGTAACCCTGGGAGGAGCAGAGGGTAGGATCGCTTTCTCGGCTGGACTTTCCAGAGAGTACCCATGCCATGCCAGCCTCCAGCCACCTGCCTAGAATTCCCTCTGCTTTTCTTCCTGGACCTGAATCCAACTCAAGAGAGTTCCCCCATGCTCCAGAAAACCTTCCCTTTTTTACTCCAGACACACATGATGATACCGTGGAATCAGAGTCGTTCTCAAATTCTGGTCCTGTTACCTGCTAGCTGGGATGCTGGAGGAGTTATTTAAACTCTCTGGGACTCTTTTTCCCTATCTGTAAAATGAGAATAATAGAAGGTTGTTGGAAGAACAGAGGGAAATAAAGCAGATAAAGTGTCCCTCATATGGCCTTGAATACAGGGCTGTTCCTATCTTTCCTCTCCTCACTCCCCATTCCTTCCCTCCCTGATGAGTGAGGCCCAGGACCATGTTTCGGCCATCTCTGTCTGGTGAGATGGAATTTTTTTCCCTTACCCCTTAACTGTTTCCTGAGACCTGGAACATCCCAAGGTAGGATCCTAAAATGAGACTTTTGGTAAAGCAACTCAAGACGGAGTAAGAGATGAAGACTCTTTCAGCACAAAATACATAAGACGTGTGCTGAGAGGGGTAATCTAGGCAGCGGGGAAGTTCTATTGATCTTAGACATCTCCCACTCTGAGCCAGATGCAGTGAGAGGCAAAGTGAGACATCTTCTCCCTTCACCTCCATCTTCTGAAAGCCACCCTTCTCCACCGCTACCAGAATCTCCACCCTGCCCCCTCCAGCAGCACAACTTCATGGAACTGATGACTGAGCCCAAGAGGACTCCTGGAAGGTGGAGGAAGGGAAAGGAGTTAAAGGGCATAGGGGAGAGGTGAAGAGAGGGCCCCACTGACTGCAGGGGGTGGCTGTGTCGGCTATCGGAGGGTCTCTAGACACTGTCTAGTGAAATATAATTTGAGCCTTGTGTGTAATTTTAAGCTTCTGAGTAGCCACACTAGAAAAAGTAAATAGAAACAGGTGGAAGTAATTCTAATAATATTTTTAACTCAGTACCTCCAAAATATTATCATTCAACATGTAATCAGTATTAAAAATAGATTGATGAGATGCTTTTCATTATGTTTTTTAATACATATGAAAAGTAATGAAGGGATGAAAAATAATGAATGATGAAAGATCTGGGATGTATTTCATACTTAGAACACATGTCAATTTGGACCAGTAACATTTCAAGTGCCCAGTAATTGTCATGGACTAAATTGTAGCCCTGACACACACACACACACACACACACACACACACACACACACTTTAATATGTTGAAATCCTAAGCCCCAATGTAATTTTTTTAGAGATACAACCGTTAAAGAAACAAGTAAGGCTAAAGGAAGTCAAAGGGTGGAACCTTAATCCAATGTGATTGGTGAAAGAGGAAGCGACATCAGGCATAAGCACACAGAGAAAAGGTCACATGAGGCCAGGCGCGGTGGCTCACGCCTGTAATCGCAGCACTTTGGGAGGCCGAGGCGGGCGGATCACGAGGTCAGGAGATCGAGACCATCCTGGCCAACATGGTGCAGCCCTGTCTCTACTAAAAATATTAAAAAATTAGCCGGGCATGGTGGCGGGCGCCTGTAGTCCCAGCTACTCGGGAGGCTGAGGCAGGAGAATGGCGTGAACCTGGGAGGCAGAGCTTGCTTTGAGCCGAGATCACGCCACTGCACTCCAGCCTGGGCAATAGAGCAAGACTCTGTCTCCAAAAAAAAAAAAAAGTCACATGAGGACATAGCAGGAATACAGCCACCTGCAAGCCTAGGAGAGAGACCTCAGGAGAAACCGACCCTGCTGGCACCTGCACCTTCAGCTTCCAGCCTCTAGAACTGTGAGAAAATAAATATCTGTTGTTTAAGCTGCTCGGGGTGTAGTATTCTGTTAGGGCGGCTCCAGCAGACTAATACGTAAGAGTCAATACAGAAGAGTCAATGCTGAGACGTTCTTGCAGAGAATGATCCAGCTCAAAGAGGCCAGCGGGGCTCAGTCTCATATCCCTTTGCAGAGCTGAGCTCAAAGGCAGCATTTGAACTTGGATCTCCAAATTAAGGGCTTAGAGCCACAAGGATCCTCTGTTAGTTTCAGACAATACTGGCCTCTCTGTAACTGCCCAGTGGATTCACCTTACCCGAATCTGTAACTGCCCAGTGGGTTCACCTTGCCTGCTGCCTAGACAGAGCCAATTTATCAAGACAGGGGAATTGCAATAGAGAAAGAGTAATTCACACAGAGCCGGCTGTGTGAGAGATTAAAGTTTTATTATTACTAAAATCAGTATCCCCGAGCATAAGGGAGTCAGAGTTTTTAAGGATAATTTGGAGGGTGGAGGAAGGCCAGTGAGTCAGGAGTGCTGATTGGCTGGGTTAGAGATGAAGTCATAGGGAACTGAAGCTATTCTCTTGTGCTGAGTCAGTTCTTGGGTGGGGACCACAAGATTAGATGAGCCAGTTTATCCATCTGCGTAGTGCCAGCTGATCCATCAAGTACAGGGTCTGAAAAATATCTCAAGCACTGATCCTAGGAGCAGTTTAGGGAGGGTCAGAATCTTGTAGTCTCCAGCTGAATGACTCCTAAACCATAATTTCTAATCTTCTGGCTAATTTTTTAGTCCTACAAAGGCAATCTAGTCCCCAGGCAAAAAGGAGGTTTGTTCTGAGAGAGGGCTGTTATCATCGTCGTTTTTTGTTTTTCTATGTGTTTTTTGTTTGTTTGTTTTAGTTTTGTTTTGTTTGGTTTTTTTGTGTTGAGACAGAGTCTCGCTCTGTCGCCCAGGCTGGAGTGCAGTGGCAGTCTCAGCTCACTGCAACCTCCGCCTCCCGGGTTCATGCCATTCTCCTGCCTCAGCCTGCTGAGTAGCTGGGACTGCAGGCGACCGCCACCATGCCTGGCTGATTTTTTTGTATTTTTTGCAGAGACGGGGTTTCATCGTGTTAGCCAGGATGATCTCGATCTCCTGACCTCATGATCTGCCCGCCTCAGCCTCCCAAAGTGCTGGGATTATAGGTGTAAGCCACCACGCCCGGCCCTTTGTTTTTAAACCATAAATTAAGTTCCTCCAAAGTTAGTTCAGCTTATGCCCAGGAATGAACAAGGACAGCTTGGAGGTTAGAAGCAAGATGGAGTTTGTTAAGTCAGATATCTTTCATTGTCTGTTACAATTTTGTAATGACAGTTTCATCTACAGTGTTTGAACCCAAGTTAGAGGGCTTTTGAGGCTGATGCCTTGGGAAACTTGGAGCCCCAGGGACTGGTGACACGTAGGATCAAGAAGCCAAGAGCCATCTGAGTAGGGACAGCAGCTGTGGCAGGCAGCTGAGAAATAAGATGGCATGGCGGGGGATGAGCCTCCCAAAAGGGAATTGCACTCTGTTCCACAGCTTTGCCCGGAGGATGTTCCAGGCTTCACAAGGAATGGTGCAGCAGGGACGTTGGATCAGAAGAGAGGTTCCAAATACAGAATTTCATGGGCACCAATCAGTCATAACAGACACTGGCCATACCCAACCATTATGACCATGTTAGTTCTCACTAGCTGAATATTATCAGCCTCCAGGTAGATGAGGCCAACCAAGAGCCCCAGATGCAAAGACATATCTGAATCTCTAGAGCCTGAGGAATGAGGGTCTCCACAAGAATCTGTACACTGTAGACAAATGGCTGTTGATGAAATAGACCCCAATAGATGCCTTGACCTAGACTTGACTCAGCTAAGGAGGGTGACAAAGTAGTGGTGTGCCAGCTTGTAACTAGAGCCCACTGCTAAATTTTCAGTGGAAAATTATTGAACCAATTATTAAACACAGCTATTGTTAAAGATTAATTATATAAATGTATATCTATAATTGCGAACTGATCGTTAAACACAGCTATTATTAGAAAATTAATTACATGAATTTATAATTAAATACAATTAAATAAGTTCTATTAAAGCACAAGTAATAAATACTTAGAACTCATCCCTTCCTAATTGTTTTATACAGTTTGCTAATATCTATGCTCTAGAGGCTATCAATGGTTGTAGTATCTATGTGGTGGAAATAGTATATAAGGAGTGCTACAACAAATCTTTTCCCAGCTCTGTGTTCACTGACGTCACCACTTTGGTAGCTCGAAAGCAACTGGTGGGAATATCTGCACCATGGTGACAATATTTGCACCGTGGAAATCAGCAAACACTAGAAATCAGGGCTCACGTCCCCCGACAGAGAGCCGGTTGTTAAACATTCACCAGCACACCACGGGGGACGTGCCCCAAGAACGACAAAGGTTCCACCTCCCACTAACCCGTAGAATAGAGGGGATTAATTATTAATAAAAGATGATACAGGCAACAGTTGTTCTGCCACTCTTCAGTTGGCCAGCTGAGTCTGTCACTCCCAACAGACGCATTAAACGTTAAAGTTGAGTTTAACGTTCTCCTCGGACATGCTTAGCCTGTCCCACTGCTGGACACAAAGGAGAATGGGGAAAAGGCCAGACAGAAGAGCCCCAAGCAAGCAAGAAGGAAACGACAATGAGATGTTCCATCTGGCCACCCTTCTGGATCCCACCAACATTAAGGAAGGAATCAGGATTCCCCTTCAGAAGGAAATACCGTGTTTTCCAAAGGAAGTCATCTCTCCAAGTGGCGCAAACTCCCTGACCCTATATCCCAGTATTAAACGAGGCGAATTGTTAACAAAGATGATGTTGACTTTTCCATCCATTGTTTCTTAACTTTGTTTCCCCTCTTGTTAGAGACTAGCCCACCTTGAGCCAAACTACTTCACTGTCTCCTGGATTTTTATGTAATATTTTAGCCCTCTTGTAATTCAATGGCACCATCCCTGGTTTCATGGCCAATTTAACCTGATGCTAAAAAGAATACGATTCTAACTGCTTTCCTCCTCGCCTGTTCCGTCAGATGTTCAGTGGCACTAAGCAGCACCCTACGCACAAACTTGCTGAATTTCTAGCGGAAGTTGACAATCAGGGTCTCTTTGCATGTGCCCAGTTCTTGGTTGACTCTTTGAAGTGAGATAACATACCTTCCTGCAAAGGTGCCAGCGCTTTTTATTGTGAATGTTTTCAGGAAAATAAACATCTCTGCAATGAAAACAACTGCAATGTTGAACATGAAGCCGTGATTAACCCTTGGCAAAGTTTAGTTAGGTCCAGGCAGTTGCAAATAAACAATGATGAATTATCCACTCTCCCCTACCCCCAGCAGAATCCAGGTGATGCACATGTTTATGAGGTCTGAGACTTTGCTTTCCAGCTGCGTTTGGTAGACAGCTGAAGCAAAGTAATTAGAAATAACAAAGGTGGAATTTGGGGCAGAGAAAGAAGCTATTCTTTTTTTTTTTTAATTGGGTTAGGCACTTCTTCTTGGTACTTCTTTAGCCCTCTGTACTCATTCATTTTTTTCGACAAATATTTATTGAGTATGAGGTATCACCAGGTGTACACCAGGCATTGCTGTATATATTGGAGATGAACAAAACAGACAAAACTCCTGTCTTTGATGAATAAGGGATGATGACTTGCATTATAATGAGGTAAAAACAACAATCAAATTAACAAGTAAATAAGCAGAATTTGAAGGTGGGGACCTAAAACCGGGTGATATATAAATAGTGGTGATGAAGAAGCTGCTGCTTTAGCTACAGCCATCAGAGAAGAGTTGTTTATAAAGGGAACCCTGGGTCCAATACCTGAATGGTGAGAAAGAACCATCCCAATAAAGACATAGCAGGGTGAAAGGTGGTGTATTTCAGAGAACAACAAAAGAATGGGTACCAATGTCAGAACAAGCTGGAAATGCTGTAAGAACTGAGGTGAGCTGGGTGGCCGGAGCAGAATGAGAGAGGATAAGAGAGACAAGAGATAAAATTGAAGAGCTGGGTAAGGGCTGGCCCACACACTGCCTTGTAGGCTGCGATGAAAAGTATGGGTTTTAGTCTAAGTGCCACAAGAACCATAGGAGCATTCTGAGCAAGAGACGGATATAATCTGATTTTTTAAAAGAGCATCCCATCCACTGCATAGAGGCTATGGTGAAAGATGACAATGGCTTCAGTAAGGGAAATGGCAGTGAAGTGGGAAGAAGTGGATGGATTCAGGATTCCTTTGGAGGTAGAGCCACAGGACTGGCTAATGGACTGGATGTGGGAGCCTAAGGAAAATGCTGCATTGTGCATTCACATTCTACAATGACCTGTTTCCATCTCTCACACTAGCATGTGAGCGATCTCACAGTAGGCACCATGTCATGTCCACTGTCATGGTCCCAAGAAAGTGTTTATTGATGGGATGAATTAATTATCTTGTCCATCTCTAGAATTTATCAGTTGAAATAAGGGGGGGAGGCTTATTAACTTAGTAGGGAAAGTGAATAAGTGAGGGGGCTTATAAATTAATTTGTGGGTTAATCAAGAGATAAGATAGCTAGCCCATTGCTTTAGGCCTTCCAGGTGAGCCTGATAACTTCTCCCTTTTCCATTGCCATTCAAACAGGAGTGTCCACTTTGACTTATTGATGACTGGTCTATGGCTGGAAGGAGGAGATAGTAATGTTGCCCTACAAAAGAATTAACCTGTCTTGCAAATCCCCAGGGTCTAGCTCAGTGCTTGGCATAGAGTGGGCACTAAGTAAATATTTTGAAGTTTATATTTACATAGCATCTTACAATCTTCCCCGAGGCAGGCAGGAAAAGTCTTGTTGATTAATTCCTCAAATGAGAAAACTAAGATTCAGAGAAGTTCAGAGATCTACTCAAAGTCATTGTATTGGTCAGCTATTGCTGCATAACAAACTACCCCCAAAACTCAGTAACTTAAAACAATGGGCATTTATTAGTGATTATGAGGCTATGGTTCCACTGGGAGGTTCTCCAGCCTCAGATGGGATCCCTTGTGCACCTGTAATCAGCTGAGGGTCAGGGAGATGGTTTTGCTGATCTTGGCTGGATTCTCTCATATGTTTGGAGGTCAGCTGGCTCTAGGCAGGTCTAGGATAGTCTTGGGCAGAACAACATGGTCTCTTGCTCTCAAGTAGGTCAGCTAGGACTTGTAGTCCTAAGAAAGAATGAAAGTATGTGAGACCTCTTGAGCTTTAAGTTAGGAACTGGCAAAACATCACTTCTGCCATATTCTTGTGGCCAAAGCAAGTCACAAATCCAGACCAAGTTAAAGGTGGAAAAATAGATTCTACTTCTCAGTGGGAACAGATGCAAAGTCACACTACAAATGATGGAGATTTGGGGCCATTTTTTCAGTCTACCACAATCATACAGCTAATTCTGCACTGGCCTTGGAGACATGAGCTAGCACCATTAGATAATCTGTACAAATCAGAGTCTCACTCTTGGGAATGTAAAGTGGAAAGCACATCATTTAAGCAGACAGCAGTGGGCACAGAGGTTGAAACACTAACAGAAAGGGAGGCCAGAGGGTCCACGGCGAGCTGTTTGGAGCCAGAGGTTCCAGGGAACAATGACTACAGGTGAGCAGATGTTTTAAATTAAGGAAAGATGGAGAAGAAGCCAACTAGGAAATTAGAGAACACAGCAAGCAAAGGGAAGCAAGCGAGTCCCCTTGAGTGATGCCAATACTTTTTTTTTTTTTTTTTTTGAGACAGAATTTCTCTCTTGTTGCCCAGGCTGGGGTGCAATGGCGTGATCTCGGCTCACTGCAACCTCGGGATTACAGGTGTGCACCACCTTGCCAGCTAATTTTTTGTATTTTTAGTAGAGACAGGGTTTCACTATGTAGGCCAGGCTGGTGTTGAACTCCTGACCTCAGGCGATCTGCCTGCCTCGGCCTCCAGAGTGCTGGGATTACAGGCGTGAGCCACTGTGCCCGGCTGAGTGATGCCAATACTTTTAACTGCATTACTCAGGTCCCTGAAGCTATCTTCTATAGAAAATCTCCAGTTCTTCTCTCTGTGAATTTCTGATCTTGGATTTCCATGAGATCTTTCATATCCCTTATGACTCCAATATGTACTCTTAAAATAATCACCTCTCCAGTAGGCTAGTTCGCCAACCAAGGAGCCCAACAAAAATGATTTCCTTGTTCATAAAGTGCAGAGAAATCAAGAGGACATGTGGCACTTTTATCATCCCACCAGCCCTATTTCTCAGGCTTCTTTTTGCATTAATAGTGTTTAATAGTGTTAATCATGGTCACTTTGAGATATGGTTTGTGTCTTGGCTGGCAGGTAGGGTGAGCTTCTCCTAACTTTTTTTTGAAATAAGAAGGGATAAAACTAATAACTGCGTCGAAACAATGCAAGTTCGATGACAGTTATGTGGCACATGTACCCCACTTTTCTCTCCTGTTCCCAGGGCAGACATCACTAATGGATCACAGCACTCTTTTATTCGAACCCAGATTTCCTAAAAACCTCAGCCTAGCATTCCAGGCAGCTACCACCATGGAGTAGAATGATTACATGGGATTTAATTTGTTTGTCATCTCTAAATTAGAAATCTCAAAAGGAAACTTTGATATCTATAATGGCATCTAATTAACTCAAATTGAGGCTTGGAGTATGAGGGACCAGCAGGAGGAACAGACCTCATCCAAATCCCTTTATGAATGAGGCTGCCTTTAAGTGAATTTAAGTAGTTGGAAAAATTATTGTTGATCTCAGGCATTTACTGACTGCTCTCGGTCGCTTCTGCATCTCATCGTTCAACACTCAGGATCCCCACATCCATAGCCAGTAGCCTAGAACTTCATTTAGAAATTCAACCCTGGTTCTTCCCACCGTTCCCTCTCCTAGACTTGAGACCTTGCCTCAAAGCCCCGGGATTGTTTAAGATCATGGATTTATACGTTGTTCAATATCTTGGAAGCAGGCATGGTTAAGGCTTCTGAAATGTATCTTGTGAATCATTCAAAGAAGACCTTAATCCTCCTGAGTCACATCTCCCTCACACCCTGCAGACAGCAAGTGGCCATTAACGAGTCACTAGTTTGTCCCATAAGGACAAACACTTGACCTCATGTTCTTAGCCCAGAACTGGTAAACACAACTGCACACAACACAGGTAGGTTGCTGCTATGGGTTGGAGGGACCTGTCTCAAGTTAATTGCGGTTTTATCATCTTGGATGTGACCCAGAGGCCCTACCCATTTTTCTCTGTTTCTAGTATCTTCATGTATCTTTGACACCTGTAGTTAACCATAGTTTTAGGGTGAGTTTTTTTCTCTGCTTTTCTTATGCTACTCTCTCCTAAGGATAAATATCTTTTTTATTCCTTTCTTTGTGTCAAAGTCTGCCTTGGAAGACCCCAGTAAAGGAGAATTTAACTAGAGGACCATGCTTTAAAATTTAACCATCAAAAACATTTTGAACTTCTGAACCTTTTGTTACACAGGGCTTTGCACAAAACTTTGTTTTCCAAAATTCTTTTCCAGATGACAAGAAATGTGCTCAGTTTTATAGCCAGGCTTGGCAGGCTCACAGAGCATAGTCAAAAGTCTTCTGGCATTGGAGTCAGCTGTGGGTTCAAATCCTAACTCTACCAGTTATTAGCTGGGTGGCTGTACACAAATGAATTCACTTCTCTAGACCTCAGTTACTTTATCTATGTTATGGGAGAGAGACATAACAAGATCTATTCCACACTACTGTTGGGACTTTTGAGAACAATATGGATAAGGAATATATGACTAGACCAATAAAAGGAAGTCACTGTCTTTTTTATGCCAGCTGTCTTGAAAGTATCTGAAAATATTCATGGGTGGCAACAAAGAACATGAGCTATGCAGACAGAGAGACCCAACCAGACTCCTGTCAGCTGGGTGACCTTGGGCTGGTCATTTCACCTCTCTGAGCCTTAGTTTCTCCTCTTGGGATAGGACTGTGCCTTCCTACAGGGATTTTTGTGTATGAATAAGGACAGAATGAGATGATGTACATAAAAACCCCTGTTCTGCTTCCCTTTCTTAGATCCTACAATGCCTGGAGAACAGAGATGAGGCCAAGGAATTCAGAGCCCAGTAGCCCCACCTATCTTTAATTAACTAGAGGACATCACTCCAGCATCTTCTGCTCTCTAGGCTTCCATGGTCCTGGACCATGAGAATACATGCTCCTCATCATTGAAGATGCAGGATGAGATCTTACTCTGTAGAGCACAAACAGTATATACATCCCTCTTCTGGGCAAAAAAAAAGAGTTAGCTCAGTCCCTGCATTGCCCTGGGAAACATTTAGCTACATGGGTCCTTAGGTGAATTTATTCTGTTGATCAAACTTGTGTGTGTGTGTGCACATGCATGCACACACATGTGAGAGAGAGAGAGTGTGTGTTATCCAAAGTAGACTCCACACTATATGTAACTCCCCTAGACCTGGAGGGGAGAAGGGGGTACCCATGTCAGAATTTGATTCATTTACATCCTTAATTCACCAGTGGGAGAGTCCAGATCAGCTACAGTCAGAAAGGAAATGTCAGGAGATAAAATGCTGACAGCGAATGGCAATTATCCCTCTTCTATCATTTTCAATATTGTTGCAACAATGCTGACCTCTGTTCTCCCAAGTCATGAACAGAGAGAGCCAACGACTTAAAGACACCAATTAGATTTTAGCTCCATAAGCAAACAGGTCATCTTGCTCAAAGTTTCCCAGTGTATACTGAGCAGAGCACCCGTCCTACAAAATGCACTGTGAAGAAAAGTGTTCTGTAGTCACAGATGCTTAAGAAATGCTGTGAACTGCACCCCCATCCCAGAGACTCTTAATGCACAGTGATATTTTCAAGCTCAGTAAAGTCCAATAGTAAAGAAGCCTACTTAAATATAGGTAGTCCAGCATTCCCTGGTCATGAAGGCATGACCTCCATTTCTGGCCATATAGCTGACTAGATACCTTGTATGATTCTCCCAATTAGGGAAAAATAACTACAGGGACATGGATGAAGCTGGAAGCCATCATTCTCAGCAAACTTACAAGGAACAGAAAGCCAAACGCCACATGTTCTCACTCATAAGTGGGAGTTGAACAATGAGAACACACGGACACAGGGAGGGGAACATCACACACCGGGGCCTGTCGGATGGTCAGGGGCCAGGGGATGGAGAGCATTAGGACAAATACCTGACGCATGCAGGACTTAAAACCTAGATGATGGGTTGATAGGTGCAGCAAACCACCATGGCACATGTATACCTATGTAACAAACCTGCACGTTCTGCACATGTATCCCAGAACTTAAAGTAAAATTAAAATAAAAAATAAAATCTGGATATAAAATCCATTGACATTTAGTATGTGTTGTAGGATGGGTTCCCAGGGAAACAGCATCTGAGATGGAAGTTTGTGTGCAGGGGTTTACCAGGAAGTAGTCTCAGGATCGACACCTGTGAGGGAGTGGGAATACAGAGTGGGGCAGAAGGAGAAGGTGAACTGTGATGGAGCCAAGGAGACCTTGGCCAATCCCAAGGGCAGCTCTGAAGCTGGACTGCCCTTTAGAGGTGTACCACACTGAGACACAGCGATGAAAAACCTGCCTAATTTCTCTGATCTCCAAAGTGGAGATTGCAAAGTACTCTCTCTCCCAAGGCTGTGATGAGGATTAAATAAACTAATACATGCAAAGCACTTGGAACAATGCCTGACACACGGTAAGCGCTTGGTAAATGGTGGCTGCGTGTATTACATCATTCATGTTCCCTGAATGGCTGCAACTATTTTACAATATGATCATGATCTCATGAATTTCTCCCTGACCCCAGCTGTGGGGCTACAGGCAGAGCTCAGCACCAGATCCGGTGTATTCACCAGATACCCCATATTCCAAAACTTGGAGGTCCATGTTTTAGGGACAGCTAGAGCAAACATGATACAGGGTGGGGCAAGTCAGGATGTTCATAAGCGGAGGCCGTGCAAATGCAGCCGTTCATCCAGGATTTCCATATTTAATTTTAAATCTCTTCCTGTTGGGATTGTTGAACAAGCCATTACACTAATGGATATAACCACAGGCTTGCACAGTAAAGCACCAGTTCACCACTTAGAGTGGACACTACACGCAATAAGCTCTATAATTTTTTTGAACTTTTAATTGAAATATAACATAATGCAGGAAAGCACACAAATCATTCAGAATCCAGCCCAATAAATTTTCATGAAGCAAACACACCCATGTAACCCACATCAGCGTCAGGAGAAGGAACATTACCAAGGCCTCCCAGGGAACCGCCTCATGTCCCCTTCCAGTCTCTAACACGCCAAAGAAAATCACTCTCCTGACTTCTAACGTTTAGATTTGTTCCTCTTGTCTTGATCTTTAAATCAATGGAATTATTCAGTTAGCACTCTTATTGTACCTGGCTTCTTTCACTCAATATTGTCTTTCTGAGATTTATCCATATTGTCTCTATTACTTGGAGTCTGTTCTCTCTCAGTGTCTGCGTAGTATTTATTGCATGAGGATAGCACAACTTATCCACTCTAGTATTGATGGACATTTGGGTCCTTTCCACTTTAAAGCCATTATGAATAAAGCTGCTGTGAACACTCTTATACTTTTTTTTTGCTGAACATATATACATCCTTCTTTTCAGAAGATACCTAAAAGTGAAATAATTGGCTCATAGAGTTTGCATATGCTCAGCTTTAGAAGATACTTCCAGTTTCCCAAGCCCAGTTTTTTTTAAAAGTTTAAAATGTACAAATAATACAATCTAGAAAAGCTAGAAAACATCTATTACTATGTATGAATAAGTAACGAAACTATCCATAATTACCCCATGCAGGAATAGCCCCTATTTTGGCATCTCAACTTTCAACAATTTTCTATGCATTCATGGATCCACATGTATTTTTTACAGAAAAAAAAATCATTCCATATAGACTACTTGATTTTTTATTTAGCAAAAGATTATGAGCATCTTTCACAACCTCAATAAATGTATAGTTATGTGTGACTTCATTTCTTTCAATTTTTTAGTATAAAAATGTTCAAATATCTATGAAGGCAGACAGAATAATATAACAAATGGGCCAGGTGTGGTGGCTCATGCCTATAATCCCAGCACCTTGGGAGGCAGATGGGGGTGGATTGCTTGAGCTCAGAAGTTCGAGACCAGCCTGGGCAACATGGCGAAACCACATCTCTATGAAAAAGAATAATATAACAAACTGCTATGCACCCATTGCTCAGATCAATAATCATATCATAGCCAATCTGATTTCATTTATGCATTATCCTCTCTCCCATTATTTTGAAGCATTATATCATTTTATCTGTAAATATTTTAAACAACTATTTAGAGAAGATAAGGACTGTTTAAAACTATAACCACAATAACATTATTATATCTAAAAAAATTCTTTACTATCCAATATCCACACAAACATAATAACTATCTTTGCATGGATGCATTCTATTTCATTGTAAGAATGTAGCATTATTTATCTAACCAGTTTAAATTTTAAAGCATGCAGCTTTAAGACGCTCAATACTTAACTGAAGTTGTCTAAATTTACAGTGCTTCCGTTGCTGACAACTTCATAAATGCCTGAAACAAAATAAACTTTTCTCATAAGAAATGAAAGAAAAGCCAGAAATACGGTGTAAAGAGGTTGAAAGTACTTCAGACATGACTTTTCGCTCGTCTGACTTTAGCGTAGTCATCAGCAGCAAATAAGCAGTTTATGGAAAGCAAAATGAAAAGAGACAGTGTTCATGAAAGTAACTCTCCCCCTAAATTTACTGGCAATGCCCAGCTGAGCCACACACACAGTGCCAATGTGCATCAGGAATATCACTTTCTACCTGTAGGATTCTTTACGTAAAGTCTTTGTCCTACTCAGTAACATCCCAGGCTCAGCCTTTTCTTTAATACCAGCACCTTCATTAATGATTGTTCTGATGGTTTTTACTCCATTGAGCTAATTGCCGATATCTCCAATCTATTTGCCTTTTTCAATGCGGGTGGAAACTTCTATTTTTCCTGAAAAGACTGTAGCCTTTGAATACTTCTTTGCCTGGGTCTTCTCTGTCATATTAACTGGTATTTTGCAGTCACGATTTTGCTTAAAAGTAAAATAAAACAAAGTTATATTAAAAAGCCAGAAATCTCACAAGCTCACCAAGCTAACCTCAGAACACCTGTATAGTTCTCAGGAGTAACAACTGGGATGCTAGACGGGAAATGGCCTTGCAGCCCACTGTGGGGAAAGGGACGCATCTGTCACTTTTCCATCCCACAACCTACAAGAGTTCAAAGTCATGATAATAACAATAATAAAATAGCAGGCAGTTTAAACCCGTTGTTCCCAAATTATTGCTTACAAATATATTTCAACAGGTATTAATTTCCTCATGGTTCTATTCCAAAGTGCATGAAAACAAAAACTGTCTTTAAAACCAGCTTCTCAACCACCTACCTGATCTAATGTATTCACGGGCAATAGAACAAATCATGGCTTTTGGAGCCAGCATGAATCCTGACTGTACCAACTACTAGCTTTTTGAATATGGATGAGTTACCTAATCTCTCTGAGTCTCACTGCCTTCATCTATGAAATGGGGATAATAATAAAGGCTGCCTCACAGTGTTGTGAATTAAATGAGTTAAGATGCACATACCTGGCACATAGATGACATAAGTGTTACACACAGGCACACATACACACACACATACACCAAGAACAGACAATATCTCTGAAGGCTGGTGTTTACACCTCAATTCCAGCTGCTTAACTATGCCATCAGGACTCTGTCCACTCTGCAGGTGAGATTTTCTTATTATCTGTGCAGGGACCCAAAGTTGTCTCATTCCTGTCTGATGGGAAAATCAGATGCCAGAAAGCATACAGCTAGGAAACTTAAGGTTCTATAGTTTGTTCTTTGCCTTGAAAGGCAAACAGCTAGATACTTTTCAGACATCGTTTTCAGGATAACGTTAGTTAACACAATGAAAGAGTTTAGAATAGAGTTGTCACAGTACGTGTTGGCTCTTGTCATTATCAGAGTTCCTCTTATTACTATTTATTGGAAGTAGAGCCAATGGCTTGAATCAATGGGAAGAGAAAAGGCTAGATAAGGGTTAATTCCTTTCCTTTCTCATAGTCTCGTCACTGGGAGAAAAGTGAGTAAGATCATCATAAGGGCCATTTCTTCTGTAACATGAACTGAGCTACAAATTCAAGTCTCGCTTCTTTTATTTTTCCAGTTAGCCATAGGCCATTGCGTGAATTATTCATGGGAAGTCTAGAGTCTCCCTCTAGGAGCCTCATCTTGCCCTTGAATTGTCTAATGAGCTGAATTTTTTTGTCCCACAGAAAGTTGGCGCTGTGTCCTCCGCTGCCATTGCTTCTCACGACCACAAGGTGGCGCTGTAAAAAAAAAAAAAAACAGGTCCTCCAAGGTCTTAGAGACCACGCTGGCCACTCTGACATCTCGCTGATCCACACCATCATGGCTCTCAGAACCCAGAGCGTTTGATTAAATACCTTCCCCCAGACAACCAGGCTACCTGGACAAGGGAGGCTACCTTTAGGAGCCCCGGGATACCTTATCCCTGCTCGATCTAAGGGAAGTTGCTCTAATGTCTAACCAAAGAGATTTTCTGGCCCTTTCTTGCAGAAAAACTTACAGGAAGAGCAAAATGGCTCTTTTTTTTCTATTAGGTGCCCAGATATAGTACATAAAGCATTTTAATAGATGAACAGTGATGTGGAAGGCAATGTTTCCCCAAAGTGAAAATACCCTCAACCTCACCACAGCTGCACTATACCATACAACTGGAATAGAAACAGCCCTTAAAAATATACCTGAACTTTATCTTCCCCAAATTTCCCATGAAAATGAGAACAAAGTCAATAAGAATGCCCTGAGGCCAGGCACGGTGGCTCACGCCTCTAATCCCAGCACTTTGGGAGGCCGAGGCGGGTGGATCACTTGAGTCCAGGAGTTTGAGACCAGCCTGGTCAACATGGTGAAACTCCGTCTCTACTAAAAATACAAAAATTAGCCAGGTATGGTGGCACATGCCTGTAGTCCCAGCTACTCAGGAGGCTGAGGTGGGAGAATCGCTTGAACCCGGGAGGCAGAGGTTGCAGTGAGCCGAGATCACACCACTGCACTCCAGCCTGAGTGACAGAGCGAGACTCCATCTCAAAAAAAAAGAATGCTCTGAGAAGCATTTTTCTGCCCTGAGCTAAAAAAAAAAATGCAGGACAACCAAATTAAACAGCCTGCAAAGTGTTGAGAACAATTCTTCAACAAGTTCCCTTAGGTTGCATCTGAGGCAGACAGAGTTTGGGGGTCAGGAAATTCTGATGTCATCGTGCCTTCTGTGTCCCATTTTTAAAAAGTGAATGGCCTGACCCTTCAGCACCTATGAGTATGTGTTAAGCTTTAGAAATTATTCAGGGTTGGATTAGCTTCAAAAGAGTGTTTCCTGGAATACTACTCAGCCATAAAAAGGAATGAATTAGTGGCATTTGCAGCAACCTGGATGAGATTTGGGACTATTCTTCTAAGCGGAGTAACTTGGAAATGGAAAACCAAATATCGTATGTTCTCAAGATAAGCTGTGAGGACGCAAAAGCATAAGAATGATACAATGCACTTTGGGGACTTGGGGGGATGGGGAGAGAGGGGTGAGGAACAAAAGACTACAAATATGGTGCAGTGTATACTGCTCAGGTGATGGATGCACCAAAATCTCACAAATCACCACTAAAGAACTTACTCATGTAACCAAATACCACCTGTACCCTAATAACTTATGGAAAAATTTGAAAATAATAAACAAATAGTGTTTCCTGGCAGAATATGGGTGCAAAGTTAAAGAAACCAAATAGAGCACTGTTTTGCAAGACAGTCTCAAAAAAATAAAAGCCTATGTAGGAGTCCATTAAATAAAGCCATATCTAAACAACTAGTTAAAACAGGAATCTGAATCTCCATCTTTGCTCTGAGACAGCTCAAAATGCACATTAACTGAAAAGCAATTCCTAAATCTCATGAACTTTTCCTGAAGGTCTACTATTACACAAGCACAAGGATTGGGTGGAGATGGGAGTAGTATATGTTCAGGGCAAGACTGCCCTTTTGCACAATTCCAGGGGGCGTCATTCACAATATAAACTCAAGGGTGAATGTCGCCACAATTTGTAGAGTACAATGTCAGTGGTGCCTCTGGGGCCGTACAACTGAACAGCCCTTTATTGGTAGTTATACAAAGATAAAAATAAAAGCTTAAAGAGCTGGGTTGGGGGGGTCACAGAAGGATGTGGGAGGAAGGATACAGGAAGAAAAAAAGGGTGAGGGAGAGGGAAGGTGGGAGACAGAGAGAATGAATCACAGGCCAAATTATGAGTCAGAGTGTCTATGATGGTTCACTAGATACAGCTTTAAAAGCTGTGTGTGCCTGTGTGGATGTGTGTGTTTGGGCTCATTTACCTTTTACCTGCATGGCCCCTGTAAGTTTTTTTTTTTTTAATTTGTACCCTTTGGATATTTTTGGTCTAGAAAAGATAATAGGTAATAATCAGATTTTTAAAAAGTCACAGGGAGTTGGGGGAGATATCACAGACAGAGAAAGCAATCTGCACATGATCACAGGCAAGGACCTGGAAGGCTGGGTGCCTTCTACTAAGCTCCTGCTGTGAGTCAGGCACTGGGCTAGGATTGATGTAAGGTCATCTCAAATGTGAGAAGAAGATGAGAGACGATAGCTCAATCCTGGGGATCAGGCAGTTAAGGGAATAGCTTTCATACTGACACAGCTCAGCAAACTCTGGAAGAAGGGGAGAGAGCTGGCCCATGGTCCTGGAAGGAGGTTTTACATCTGCTGGGATCCCTCTGAATATATCGCAGCGAGGACGAGTTTCAGGTAACCACCCCATGTCCAGGAGGCAATCAAAAGCCCTCTTTGCACGGTGACAGGCAAGACTCAAGTTGTAAACTCAAAAGGGAAGCTTTGACAACACCTCCTCACAACTGCATTGTGCCTCAGACCCCTCCCACTTCCCGTTGTACTGATGCTTAGTGAAGGAGCCACTGCGAATTCCTAAGGAGTTGTGGGTCTCCAGCGAGCAGTCCCTGCCATCAATCAGGCAGAAGAACACTGATCGAACCATCACAGGCTGGTGGTCTTGTGCCTTATTCCATTGTCTGTTGTTTGTCCTGAAATTACAAACCAGGGGGTGATTTGGAAATTGTTGGTGTGCCCTGGAAAAAGCCTCTCTCCCTGCTGATGCATTTTTCTATATCCACAATGGCAGGTCCATAAAAGCAATCCCTCCCATTCCATTTAGTCATTAAGCACAATAGGTAATAACAGGGATGGCAGGGTGGAGTTTGCATTCTCGAAAAAAACATATTGAACCGGTTTATCTCAGAACTGAAAACTGACTGCTGAACCACCGCTATGCACAATACTTTGCTTCTGTTTTCTCAGGTAGGGTAGCTGCCTGGGTGCTGACAGGTGGCAGGAAGGCACAGTGGCTAAGAAACTGGCTCCTGAGAATTGCTTGAACCCGGGAGGCGGAGGTTGCAGTGAGCCGAGATCACGCCATTGCACTCCAGCCTGGGCAACAAGAGTGAAACTCCATCTCAAAAAAAAAGAAAAAAGAAAGAAAGAAAAGAAAGTGGCCACTGAGTCTAATAGAGGCAAACAGGAAAACTCATCGAGACAGAGAGTATAAGAATTGTTGCCAGGGGTGGGGTGGGGGAGGGATGGAGTGGAATGGGGACATGTTTGTCAAGGGTACACATTTTTACTTATGCAAGATGAATAAGTTCTGGGGCTGTAATATACAGCGTGGTGCCTATAGTAACAATACTCTACTGTACACTTGACATTTGCTTAGCAGGTAGATCCTATGTGCTCTTATCACCAAAAAAAGGTAACAATGAGAGGTGATGGATATATTAATTATCTTGATTGTGGTGATAATTTCACAATGTATACATATATGAAATCATCAAGTAGCATATCTTAAATATAAACAAATTTATTTTAAAGAGGCGATGACTCCAGGATTCAGACAGACCAGAATCCAAATCCTGGCATTGCCACCTTCTCATAGTGTGACTTTGGGCAAGTGGCTTCGATCCGTGAGCCTCAGTTTCTCCATCTTTGAAATGATAGTACCTAGCTGTAGGGCTCTTGTAGGAATTAAATGATGTAACCCATGTGAGGCTTCAGGGACTTGCCTGACACACAGAGAGTGATCTAGAAAGAGTAACTATCAAAAGCATGATTTTCCAAGCCTGAGCCTTCCCCAGGGCTTTTGCCCTCGAAGATATTTAGCTTCTTCTACACCCCTCCAAGACGTAATTTGCTTCTAAATATGATGGGGTAAATAGACAAGAATGGGGGTGGGGAGAGGAGGGGGACAGGAAGAGGCGCATTAGGTTCCTTAACAAGGCAGACTGAGATTTGGCAATATTCTCTTTCCAGTGAGGTTCAGAACTCCTAATAGCAGTTGCCTAGAAACCAGAGCTGTGGTGGGCTTCTGCTGCCTTCCAGAAATCACCCTAATTGGGATGCATATAGAACTGTTTGTTGACACTTGGCAGGTTTTTATCCCTCTTCTTCCAGAAGAAATGCAGTCCTCTTACACAGCGTTACACAAACGCTGACTCACATTAATTAAACAGAAGCCCTGAGCCAAGGCACCTTTTAACCACATAGAAGTCAGGTGGTGAGGATTGCAGCCTGGTCAGCATCCTCTAATCCACTGGCCATTTTAGGTTGCTGTCACTGTGTTCCCAAGGTATAGGGTGACTTTTTTGGAGCAGGCAGGATGCTGTGTGGCCTGAGGGTCTATGTGTATGTGTATGTCTATGTGAACAGGTCACAAAAGCTTGCCAAGTCCATGAGATTCTACCGTCAATCAAAGTACAACATGCGCACACTTGTGTAACTTGATATTAAACGCCAGATCTGCCTTCCCTTTGGGGGGTTTAAACACCACTCCTAGTCATGTGGCATAAGGTAGGTCAGGGACTGCATTACAAATGAGAGAAATAACTTCCCTGAGAGGCATGTAGGGAGCTTGTTTCATTTGATCACTTCTTCCAGAACACAGCTATATTCTAGTTCCCAGTTGGAAAAAATATATATATATTTCAAAGGCATCCATTTATCTCTATCCTGTTTGGATCATTCAGCTTCTGCACATACAGTTCTATAACCTGCTCCATCCAAAGAAAATGTGAATATACCACATCAGTGTAAGAAGGTGCCATTATTACATGCCAAAAAACAGGCGTGTATTTCATTAGCATTAAATTCAAGAATTTCAAATGGTTTAGTTATTCAGGCAATAGATATTCTTTAAGTAGTCTCTATGTGCTAGTCACTGTGCCAGGGTCTGAGGACACAGGAAAGACTGAGAAATTGCCCTGCATTTAAGGAGGTCAGTCTAGTGGTGGGTGCGGGAGGGGAGAGTGCATGGCCAGACAGGTCAATCAGCAGGTTCATGGGAGAGACCAGGGGTGTCTAACCTAGTCCGGGAAAAGCAGAAGTAACTTCTGGTGGCAGGGGCGGGCGAGTAAGCCTCATACCTAATCAAGTTCTAAAGGATGAATTGGGAAGAACTAAAAATAGATCTACCATTCAATCCAGCAATCCCACTACTGGGTATACACCCAAAGAAAAATAAATCATTATTTTAAAAAGATACCTGCACTCATATGTTTATTGCAGCACTATTCCCAATAGCAAAGTCAAGGAATCAACCTAGTGTCCATCAACAGATGATTGGGCCAAGAAAATGTGGTATACTACTTAGCCATAAAAAAGAGTGGAATCATGTCTTTTGCAGCAACATGAATGGAACTGGAGGCCATCATCTTAAGTGAAATAACTCAGAAACAGAAAGTGAATTATTGCATGTTCTTATTTATATTAAGCTAAATAATGTGCACACATGTACATAGACAGCAGAATAATGGGCATTGGAGACCAGGAAGGGTGGGAGGGAGGGAGGAGGGCTAGGGATGAGCAATTACTGGGTACAATGTGCACTATTCAGTGATGGCTACATTAAAAGCCCAGACTTCATGGATATATATGCAATACACCCATGTAACCAAATGACACTTCTACCCCCTAAATCCATTAAAATTAAAAAAAAAAATTAAAAATAAAGGATGAGTAGAAGTTTGCCAGGTGGAGAAGAGCAGAGCATTCTAGGCAGGACAAGCAAAGGCACTGAGATGAAGAAGAGCATGGCTGTGCAGCAGACTATCTGGTACTGCTAGAGCATCAAGAGGTTAAAGAGATGAGAGGCCAGGCGCGGTGGCTCACGCCTGTAATCCCAGCACTTTGGGAGGCCGAGGCGGGCGGATCACAAGGTCAAGAGATGGAGACCATCTTGGACAACATGGTGAAACCCCGTCTCTACTAAAAATACAAAAATTAGCTAGGCTTGGTGGTGTGTGCCTGTAGTCCCAGCTACTCGGGAGGCTGAAGCAGGAGAATCACTTGAACCTGGGAGGCAGAGGTTGCAGTGAGCTGAGATTACGCTACTGCACTCCAGCCTGGCAACAGAGCAAGACTCCATCTCAAAAAAAAAAAAAGAGAGAGAGAGAGAGAGAAGACAAATCCAGCTCTCACAGAGCCCTGCAGGCTGGACTGCAGAGTCTGGAAAGGGTGTGTACTATATAGGGAAGCATCATTGGGAGAAAGAGGTCTGAGGCAGGGGGACCAATTAAGAGAGAATGGCCCTTATGCAGGGGAGAGATGATGACAGCTTGATTTTCGAGCAAGGCAACCTGAATTGAAAACTTTTGTTACTCAGCCCCACTGGGGGCAGACTCCTGAAACAAAGCAAGGTCCAGCCAACATAAAGGGAAGGGAACCATTGAAGGACTTAAAACAGGGATGCATTTTTTCACCAGATGTACATCTGCACCTTTAGGGAGATAATTGGTGCAAGGTGGAAGAGCAAAAAACATTTTGGTCATTACACTGCCAAGAGTTTTGAATTCCAAAGCCCCAGCTAAGTATATCATGCTGTTCAGTTCCTTGAGTGGTGTGTAGGGTGATAGGGGGTTTAGAACAAAGTGCCTTGCACTGCGAATCCAGAGACCCCCACCCAGCCCCACCCCAACCCCTGCACCATTATTGTCCTAGGTCTGCCTGTAATTTGTCATGTGATATGTCACCTCTCTGGGCCTCAGTTTCCCCATCTGCAAAATGGGGGCTTGGGGCTTTCCCCAAGGGTCTTTTCACTCCAAAATGCTCAGTCTAGCTTCTGACTCAGGTCAGAACAATAATCCCTAATGCCAAGCCATGGACACCAGAAGTGGAAGTCTCTGGCCTTCAGATACTATCTAGAATGTAGATTCTTTGGCGGCAAAGTCCAAATCCTCTCAATTTTTGTATCCTCAGCATGGCACAGCACCTTATACACAGTCAGTGTCCAGTAAAGATATCAGGAAGGAAGGAATTAAATGAATTGCATTCAAAATTAGGCAGAACACATGGAAATGGGATTGGCAAGCAGTGAAGAGATTTAGATTAGATAAATACTTACTGAGAGTACATTTGTGAATCATGAGAAATGTTGCCTGAAGATGTTGGTCCCTAAGTTTAGAGATGGATAAGAATAGAACCGGCCCTCACCAAGAGATCAAATTACCAACATCATCTTTTCTTCTTCACTGAATCAACTAGCCATTTGATCAAAAATAACATTAGGTCCCCACGATGTGCCAAAGGGATGAGGAGAGGGATGGAAGAATGAGTATAATATGGTGTCTGCCTCCAAGGAATTTAATTTCTAGAGATTCGTTTAGCCAAAACTCTGAAGCTGCTTTGCATAGAGATATAGCTTTTTTGCATCTTAACTTCACTCATCACCTACTCATCTATGGGCATATCCTACATTGATAAGAGGGCTTGCTTTTCTAATTGTGTCCGTGACAATTAGTAATAATGTGATTAGGTGAAAAGAACCAGTCCTCCCTCTTTATAAAGCAGTTTTTAATATCCAATTTAGAATCATAATTTCTCTTTGCACGACATGTTTTAAGACCTTCCAAAGTGCTTTTGCATCTATTTTCTGATTTTTTGTCTTTCACAACTACTCAGTTAAGACAATATTGTCTTGAAGAATGGTTGAGCGAGACAGGCTTAGGCCCAAGAACCAGTCCAGACTCCGCTCCACCCAGACTGGGTATCTTTGCATTGATCAAGTCACTGAACCTCTTGGCATTTCAGTTTCCACACAATAAAATGAGGCTAGCAACACTATTGAGGGTTGCCTTGAAGGATTGTTTTCAGAAGTTAAAGAAATCAGTAGCTGCAAAAGCTTTCTCACAGTTACTGGCACACGGTAATGAGTCATATTCTAGTTGTGATGATGGTGGTGGAAATGGCGATAGTGGTGGTGATGGTGGAGATGGTAGTGGTAATAGTTATTCATTCCTAGATAACAGAACAGAGTGGTTCATGAATCTGTCTAAATCCCACAGCAATTTTTTGGTAGAGTTAGAGTTAGAATTTGGCTTGTTTTTTTGTTTTGTTTTGTTTTGTTTTTTGCAATGGACCCTCACTCTGTCACCCAGGCTGGAGTCCAGTGACATGATCTCGGCTCACTGCAACCTCCACCTCCCTGGTTCAAGCAATTCCCTTGCCTCAACCTCCAGAGTAGCTGGGATTACAGGCATGCACCACCATGCCCAGCTAATTTTATTTTGTATTTTTAGTAGAGACGGGGTTTCACCATGTTGGCCAGACTGGTCTCGAACTCCTGACCTCAGGCAATCTGCCCACCTCAGCCTCCCAAAGCTTTGGGATTACAGGCGTGAGCCACCACACCCAGCCAGAACTTGGCTTTTTAACTGACATTAATGTATATCCCACTTTGGCCTAAACCCTTAGATTTTATTGTAATTTACTGTTATCAGCAATGTCTTCCTGTGAAACATCCTGTGTGTTCACAGGCTGTGATATGGGATCTTCAGATTCTTCTTTCCATTTCTTTGTCCTCCCCTCTCCCCTCCTCCTCCTTTTCTTCCATCGTCATTTTCTTTAATGAAGATCTGAGATAGAGATTAAATCAAAGAAGAATTAAGAAAAGAAAACCATTTAAAATAATTAGAAGGTTTCTGCATCTCATTTCTTATCCAGCAAAGCAGAGGTTAATTCCTGGGCCCCTTAGCTTAATATATTTCATTACTTAACATGATAACCAAGCACTTGTCCTACCACCACTAGGCACAGTGGACTCACAGACCTTTCTGAATTACTTCATAATGCAATTTACTAAATCCCCAAATAATTGTAATCTAATTAGACTGTTCTTCCCATCACCCTCAGAGAAGAGAACCTCCTAGGCTCACCACTTGAACTAAGTGCCACTTCCCAGAAGCCTGTGGGGCTTACAGCCAAACCACCATCCTGGTCGTGTGCAAAGCAAGAAAGTTGTACCAGAAGGCATTCATGGTGATGACTACAATGAAGAAGAAGAAAGAAGAATGAGAAAGAGGAGGGGGAAAGAGGATAGGAGGAGGAGGAGGAGAAGGGAAAGGGGAAGAAGGAGAAGGAGAAGTCGATGATGATAATTTGATGATTGTTATGATGATGATGATGATGATGATGATGAAAAATGAGAAGAAAAAAATGATGATGTTACCATGTATTGAACGGCTCCAGTGTACTAGGCACCATACTAATTGCCTCTCATATATGATTTTCAACAATGTCCCAGGATGGGTATTAATGTATCCAAATTTTAAAGGTGAGGAAAGGGCATCTCAAAGAGGTAAGATGACTCACAGACATTGAGTGATAAGGAAATCATGGCCAGTTAAACCTAGAACAGACCATTTCCAAAACCAGTGTATTTTTCTCATGTAATACTTTGGAATTAGCCTGCCTGTGTTTAAATTTCAGTGCCATCTCTTACTAACCCTATGGTCAGACTATTTGACTTCTTTGAGCCTTAGTTTCCTCATCAGCAAAATGGGGATAATAGTACTTACTTCATAGGATGTTGTGAGAGTTTGATGAAATAATGCATATAAAGTGCTTAGCTCAGTGCCTCACTCAAGCCATCACTATAGAGAGAAACCTCCTGTTTCTCTCTAACTGCAACCACCCCCTCCTGTCCCAGCCCTCATTTCTTACAGGCTCAGACTCACCTGTTGCCTATTTACCAGCTGCCCTGGACACCCTCAGTGGAGACTCTCCCAGGCCAAATTCTCTTGACGGAGTTTCATGTTTCTAAGTTTCCTTGTTACTATCCAATTATCTAAACCAGCCTCTCCCAATATCTTTTTCTGGTCCACGGCCATTGATTTAGCCAAGGACAATAGCATTTTAAATGTGTGAATTGTGATAGTTTGGTCAAGAAAAAAGAAAGAGGCAGAGAAAGAGATACTGTCTCTTGGAACTGTATTCTGCTGCATGGTAGCAGAGCCCTGAAATCACTATGGCTTAAACAAAATAAAGAATTACCTCCCTCACATAAAAAGGGTTTACATTTGGACAAAGGTGATCTAGTACTGGTATGGCAGCTTCCTGGTCATCTAGTACCTGGGTTCCTTCTAGATTTTATCCACCGTCCTCCGTATTTGCTTCCATCTGCCAGAATTCCTCATGCTCAGAAAATGGATGCTGGAGCAGCAACCATTATAGCCAAGCTTCAGGCAACAGGAAGGAACTGAAAAGGGGGCTAACGGGCATATGTTACCCAGCTTGCCAATTTCCTTTAAAGAATTTTCCCAGAAGCCTCTTTAAATGACTTCCACTTGTACCTCATTGGCCTAGCCTATGTGGAAAGGCAGCTGGGAAATACAGTTTTTGTTTGTGGTGGTAGTTGTTTGATTTTGCTTTGCTTTGCTGGTTGTTAATCTAGGCATATTGATGCCCAAGATAATGTGGTCTATTACTAAAGAAGCTAGGCAAGTTGATACTTGGTAGGCAACTGGCATTTTCTGTCATTGGGAGCAATAGAGAGAAGTAGGGAAGGAAAACCAAGCACTGACAGCCTTCTACATGCCAGATTCTGTCTTCAAGGAGCCCACAGACAGTAGGAAAGGCAGACAAGTCAATCAGCAATCACCATGTAGTGTGCTGAGTGCAATAATAGGAAGTACATAGATACAAGGAGCTGTGGGTGCACTTGACCTAGCCTGGAACTGAGAGGAGAGAAGGGAAGAGGTATTGAATGACCAATAGTTGATAGTTTTACCCAAACCTTGAAGGACAAATAGAAATCAAGCCAAGTGAAGACAATGGAGAAGATGCTGCAGAGAGAAAGAAAAGCATATGCAGGCAGGGCACAGTGGTTCATGCTTATAATCCTAAATTTTTGGGAGGCCAAGGAAGGAGGATCACTTGAGCTCAGGAGTTTGAGGCTGCAGTGAGCTATGATGGCACCACTGCACTCCAGTATGGACAACACAGCAAGACCCTGTCTCTGAAAAAGAAAGAAAGAAGGAAAGAAAAGAAAGAGTGAAAGAAAGAAAAAGAAGAAAAACAGAAGAAGAACAAGAACAAGAACAAGAAGAGGAGGAGGAAGGAGAAGAAGAAGAAGGAAGGGAGGAAGGAGAGGAAGAAGGAGGGAGGAAGGAAGGAAGGAAGGAAGGAAGGAAGGAAGGAAGGAAGGAAGAAAGGAAGGAAGGAAGGAAAGAAGGAAGGAGAAGGGAGGGAGGGAAGGAAGGAGAAGAAAGGAAAGAAAGAGAGAAGGAGGGAGGAAGGAAGGAGGAAAGAAAGAGAGAAAAAGAAAGAAAGAGAGAGAGAAAGGAAGGAAGGAGGGAGGGGAAGGGGGAGGGAGGGAGAGAGAGAAAGAAAAAGAAAGAAAAGAGAGAGAAAGAAAAAGAAAGAAAGAAAGAGAGAAAGAAAAAGAAAGAAAGAAAAGAAAGAAAGAAAGGAAAGAAAGAAAGAAAGAAAGGAAAGAAAGAAAGGAAAGAAAGAAAGAAAGAAAGAAAGAAAGAAAGAAAGAAAGAAAGAAAGAAAGAAAGAAAGAAAGAAAAGCATGTGCAATTTCAAGGGGTTAGAGAGATGCAAAGGAATGGCAGGGTGAATGGTTAGAAATAAATTCCAGATCTTAGAGGACATTGCTAGGAGGAGAAGGAAGGACTCAGGACTTCACCCTGAGAACAGTAGGAAGCCATTAGAGGATTTTGAGCATTAAGACAGGAATGATGAGATTTGCCTTTTCAAAAAAGCCCTGGGGCAGCCAGGTGGCCAATAGGAAGGAAAAGACCTGGTGGGAAACTACCTAAAGTAAATGATGGTTTCTGGCTAGGTTAAGGAAGAGAGTCAACTAATATTCAGAAAATAGAGTTGACATCACTTCATGATCAATTAACTGGATATGAAAGGGGTCAAAAGACACAAGTGTTACAGGACCCCAACATTTATTGGGGGTTTCTGTACTATAGTCCCTTCATGGTCACTAGAAAGATGTTACATGAAAGGGGTCCCGATCCAGACCCCAAGAGAGGGTTCTTGGATCTTGCACAAGAAAGAATTCAGGGCAAGTCCATAGTGTAAAGTGAAAGCAAGTTTATTAATAAAGTAAAGGAATAAAAGTAAAGCCCCAAGGGCTAATGGTTGCCCATTTTTACGGTTATTTCCTGATGATATGCTAAACAAGGGGTGGATTATTGATGCCTTCCCTTTTTAGACCATGTAGCGTAACTTCTTGACATTGCCATGGCACTGGTAAACTGTCATGGCACTGATGGGAGTGAAGCAGTGAGGACAACCAGAGGTCACTCTTGTTGCCATCTTGGTTTTGGTGAGATTTAGCTGGCTTCTTTACTGCAACCTGTTTTATCAGCAAGGTCTTTATGACCTGCATTTTGTGCCTATCTCCTATCTCATCCAGTGACTTAGAATGCTTTAACCGTCTGGGAATGCAGCCCAGGAGGCCTCAGCATCATTTTACCTAGCCGCATTCAAGATGGAGTTGCTCTGGTTTATACACCTCTGACACAATCTTTCTGTTCTACATTTGGAACGAATTCGTTTTTGCCACCCTAGAGTGGTTTCTAAACAGCACACTTACCCTTAACCAAAGAAACACTCTAGGTTCTTCCAACTCAAACAGAAGTCTGCTAGGTGCATGTGCACACTTTGCTCAGACCCAAGAATTTTGCAAAAGTGCGAGAGAGAATAAAACTGAAGCAACTAAAGGAACTTCTCCTCCATTGAGAGTCAAATTTTCTGGGCCATTATAAAAGTCCCAGTAGCATCTTTCTTCCATCCAATTTATGATCAAAAAGAACCCATTAACGGGTCTTCCTCTTTGGGCTGAGTCATTCAGAAAGGAGAGAAATCCATCTGAAACTTGATCGAGAGGTGAAATCCTGACTCAGCAAATTTCCCATTGTTGGGCATTACAATTAGCAAATGACCCAGGGATGGCAAGGAGATGTTTGGATGTGATTTAATAAGAATGTGGTTGCAATAAACACTCAGAATATGTTTGCAATCAATTTGCTGTATACACAATATGCTACCAGAGCAATCTTTTGTGTATGTAGTTGACCTTTATCTCTGGCAATCTTGTCCTATAAAGAAGAGTGAAATCCTCCATTGCAAATCATTAGCACTCAGGAAATAGCTTTAATTTGCATGCTGACAAAGATATTAACTTGGTGGTGGGCGGGGGGAGAATAATACAACACGTCCTTTTGTCTGAAAGGCAGTTCAAAATCTGTGTTGTGACTACAGTTGACTGAAGTTCAATTACTGTAATAAATGTATTCCAAATTTCATCTCAATTGCATTTGCATTTTAATGAATGATTCTCACCTTCTTGTCAATTTGGCAGCCAGGCTAGATTTATTAAGTTATTGTATAAACAGGGCATTCTAATGCAAGAATTTAAATGCAAAATATTTGCTTGGTGCTTTTGAACTGGGGCTGCGTTATTAATTTGCCTCTATGGGTTGCCTGAAAATTCAAGAACTTAAGGAGGTGTTTCAGATCCCTTCGTTCCATCATTTTTGCCCTCTCTTCCTCTGAAATCAATATGTCTGCGTGGGCTGACAAAGCAAGGCCTGAGCCAGCCAGATGAAGTGGGCTCCCCAAGCCTCCAGCCTCAACCAACTGGGAATAAACTGACTTAATTGCTATTATTTGAAAACAGTAAAATTTGTTAAATGAAAATTTCCCATGTAGGCAATTCCCTTCGGCAAGAGCAGGACATCCCTGAAATCGGATTGCCAAGAGTGTTTGTTCATCTTAATGTCATTCTGCCTTTCCCGTCAAAGCACTCCTGGCTTTATAGCCCCATATTTCTTGTAGGCAGAGACGGAAAATGTAAGTGAAAACCAGCTGGATGTAGAGCCATAATACCATTAAAAGTTTTTTTTTTTTTTAAGTACATCTGAGCTGTTAGTTTTTAACACAGTGATTTGTGGTAGTTAATCCTATGCCCCCCATAATAGAAAGGTTGAACATGAGTTTCCCTCACTGCCTCCCAAATCTTCAATACTCTGCAGCTTCTTGTGAGGTTCCTGAGAAGAGGGCTGGGAAGGTCTGTTTTAGATGATGTTCAATCCTAGTTTTCTTTAGGGCCCTTGGGAGGGAGGTCAATTCAGGTCATGGGAAATGTATTCAGGCAGAGTGCCCTCAAGATAAGAATGTCCAATAGAGAGATTCTTTTTTTTTTTTTTTTTTTTTTTGAGACGGAGTCTCACTCTGTCGCCCAGACTGGAGTGCAATGGCATGATCTCGGCTCACAGTAACCTCCGCCTCCCGGGTTCAAGAGATTCTCTTGCCTCAGCCCCCCGAGTAGCTGGAATTAAAGGCGCCCACTGCCATGCCCGGCTAATTTTTTGTATTTTTAGTAGAGACAGAGTTTCACCATGTTGGTCAGGCTGGTCTCGAATTCCTGACCTCAGGCAATCCACCCCCCTTGGCCTCCCAAAGTCTTGGGATTACAGGCGTGAACCACCATGCCCGGCCGAGAGATTCTTAGAGAACTTCTAAGATTGATTGATTGCTAGCATGTGGCAGAGTTTTAGTTCAGACTTGCAGGAAGCGGGCTAGCCTTCTGGTAAAGCCAACTGGAAGATTTTTTTTCTGGAAAGAGTTCCTTTCAATAGGGGGGAAAAGGTATCCAGACAAGTGCATCTCAAACTTCAATGTGTACATGAATTACCCGAGGATCTTGTTAAAATGCAGATTCAGATTCAAGAGGTCTCGGGTGGGGCCCAAGATTCTGCAATTCTAACCCAAACCGCCTTTCCAAAAATTATGACAGTGAGAAAAATCTGACATAGGAAAATTATGACAATAAAAGAAATCTGACCTGATTCCATCTTGCCTCTAACCTCCAAGATGCCCTTGTTCATTCCTGGGGATAGATCTAAGCAACCATAGCAGGAATTTAGTTTAACTTTAATACAAAGATGATTTGGAAAACTAGCAAATTAGCCACAAGATTAGAAATTATGGCTCCAGAGTCATGCAGCCAGAGAGCACAATATTCCTAACCGCCGCCATTGCTTCTATAGATAACAACTCTATTGTAAAACCTAAGACAGGTGTTCAAGGCATTTTACAGACCCTGCATTCTGATGGCCCTGCTTGCGTTACCCAGACCAGTAAACTGGTTCATCTGGTCTTGTGCCCCCCAACCAGGAACTGACTCAGTGCAAGAAGATAAGCTTCAACTCCCTATGGTTTCATCTTGGACCCCACCAATTAGCATTCCCCATTCTTTAGCCCCTGCCCACCAAGCTATCGTTAAGAAATCCTTGACTCTGAATTTTCAGGGAGGTTGATTTGAGTAATAATAAATTACTGTGCTGTCCTTCCACTTAGCTGACTACATTTATACAACCTTTTCTCTATTGCAATAATGCTATCTCAGCAAAGTGGCTTTATCTATGCAGCGGGTAAGATGAATCCATGGGGCAATTACATAACAAGCTCTCACATGATGCTGATGCTGCTGGACCACACTTTGATTAGTAAGGAACTAGATAGCATCACCTGAAGTAGGAGTGGTTAGTTAAAAGTTAATAGCCTTGTTGTTAATAACCAGCACCATGGGTAAATCCAATGCTCCAGAAAAGACTCTTGATCTCACAGAGAATATCAGAAAATTGCTCAGATATTTTATCACATTTGCTAGATACTTCTCAGAAGGAGCTGTTAATTACATCATGCTCCAGGTCCTACTCCAGGCCATCTTTCTTAGGTCTGAGGCAACTTCTTTCTTAATACTATATCATGTCTAAGAAGCACATTTTCTGCACATTTTATCATCTCTGAACTTGGAATGCAATGTACAATCATGTCTTAATTTAATCGACATGTGTTTTTGTGTTTTCTTCTTTGCGGTTCATAAAATAATGGTGCATTTTACGATGGATGATGCACCAGTCAGCTATTTTCATCATGATGCTGTGTAACAAGCTGCCCCCAAACTCAATGACTTTTGACACATATTTCTTTCTTGCTCCAGCCTTGGCTGAGCTAGGCTAGAATTGCTGGGTTCAGAAAGGTCTGTTCCATGACTTTCTCACTCTTCTGGGTCCATCGTGGATTTTGTTCACATGGACCCAGCTGAGAAAGCTCATTTTATGTGTTCGTTCAATTCATATCTGCTAATATCCCATCGACCAAAGGAGACACATGTCCAAGTCCAAATTCTGGACACTGAGAAAATACATCCCAACCCTGAATGTAGGGGATGGGAGAGGAAGACAGTATTTGCCCAATAATGACCTAATCTGCCACAGATGGTGCTTTGGATTGGGTAAAAACATGGTCTAAAGGGGGAAAAGGTAAGCCACTTGTTTCTATTCTACAGACCTAGAGATGAAATCTGCAAAACAAAAAGCCCAGAGGTACATAAACTCAAAGCCTTAAAGCTTTCTACTGAACATACCTGTGGTTGGAGCATGCAATTAGAGAGAGAGAAATTCTGGAATCAACCCTACTGGCTTCTAATCTCTGCTTGGCCGTATTCCAGCTGTTATGACCATCAATTACCTAAACTTTTCTCTGTTTTCTCATCTGTAAATCACTCCAACCTCTCCAGACTGTTAAGCAAGTTGTCGATAATAACAACAGCTTCCCATTACGGAGCCCTATGTACTAGGCACTACAGTAAACTCATTATCTTTACTGTCTCATTTAATCCTCCCAATAGCCCTTTGAGGGAGGAACTAATATTTTCCCCATTTGAAGATGAAGGGGTTGTGATTCAGAGAGGTTTAAAACCACCCTAAGTGAGTGAAAAAGTAGAGTCCATCCAGAGGCAGTCCCCTCTAACACCTTCCCGTCGCCCACACTGCTCCTCAAGTCCAAAGGTGCTTAGAAATGGAACCTGGGCTTCCTTCCCTCTGTCCCTTTGGTCTGTCTCGGGCGAGCCCTGCTGAGAATACTCCTATTGCTGCAGTAAGCATCCTTCTCTCATCAGCTCACACAGACTCCCATAGAGAGAACATATGTCCCTTAATAATAACAACCCACCCTCTCCCATGCACTGGTTGAGAAGAAATTGTATTGGATAGAGAAAACTTTCCATTTTATAATCCGCTTTTTCCTCCGCTTGCTTGATGCAGTTAATTATTTTACTCCCCATCGTTCCTCTTGTGATGTTAGTCAGGGGAGTTTTACATCGCACAAAGCAGTGAGCAGGAGGCCCCGGGTGAGTGGATTTAAAGGCGAAAACTGCTCTTCCCTGCAAATAGCTCCCTTCACACAAATAGCCTGGTAATCAGCAATAATGATGAAGAAAATGTAGGGAACACACAGGGAATTAAATGAGAATTTGCTAAAATATTAAGCGTCTTTAAATGGGCCTCCGCGGTATCAAGGGAGCACTTCCCAAACTCGTTGAGTGAACATCCTGCAGCCTGAAGTTCCCAGAATAGACTGGTGTGTCTGACATGAAGGCCCAGACCCTCCCCTTAACCACATTCATCTGTCACTCGGGCCTTTCCAGAAGATCTGGCAGCTGGACATCTGACTGCCTTGCCTGAAGAGGGGCTGAAATTCCACCAGAAAATACGCTTGCTAGATTTCTCAGATTGTCCAACAGTGACTGCCCTGTCTCTTTCTGTGGAGTTAATTGATGAGACAAGCATTGATCACTCTATTTGTATCTAGGGGTTTGCGACAGACTTGGCTTTTTACAGTATGCTCCCTGTACAGCTCCTTGAAAGAAGTCTCTTCCTAGTCGCAGCACCAGGAACAGCCCAGCATCTCCTAAACAGCTTTTTAAAAATCTTCAGCCATTAGGAATCACATTAGGATTGTGTTTCCCTCTTTGCCTCAGCCACTAGGATGCTCAGGGCCAAATTTATGTACCAGATTACGTGGCATGGGTTTTGTTACGTGTCTTACCTGATTTCGTTTTCTTGGTTTTTTTTTCTGCCTTCTGCCTGTCTCACTTAAAAAAAATTTTTTTTGTTTCTAACTCTTTTTAGAATAAGAGCATGAATAAGTTGAAAAAAATTTCTTACCAACTTGTTAATTACTACAAAAAAGTAAATGACTGAAATGCAGAGGTAAAGACTGAGAATTTTTTTAGAGACAGGATTTCACTGTCACCCAGGCTGGAATGCAATGGCACAGTCATAGCTTACTGCATCCTCAAACTCCTGGGCTTAAGTGATCCTCCTGCCTCAGCCTTTCAAGTAGCTAGGACCATTGGCATATGCTACCATGCCCAACTAACTTTATTTATTTATTTATTTATTTTTGAGACAGAGTCTTGCTGTGTTGCCCAGGCTGTAGTGCAGTGATGCAATCTCAGCTCTCTGCAACCTCTGCCTCCCAGGTTCAAGTGATTCTCATGCCTCAGCCTCCTGAGTAGCTGGTACTACAGGCACTTGCCACCACGCTCAGCTAATATTTGTATTTTTAATAGAGACAGGGTTTCGCCATGCTGGCCAGGCTGGTCTTGAACTCCTGACCTCAAGTGATCCACCCACCTCGGCCTCCCAAAGTGCTGGGATTACAGGCGTGAACCGCCACGACTAGCCTCGGTGCCTGTTCTGTTCTCTGCCTCTACAGACCACAGTCTGTCTCGGGACCCAACAAGTCACTCTGACAGCCTTCCAATCCATGAGAGAATCTGGACAACAGCAAACCCCTGGCACCTACCAGTCAGTGATAAACCACCCAAGTTAGTCCTGGACCCAGTGGCTCATGGAAACTTCAAGATCAAGGCCCATGCTGGTGGGACTTCCGAATGGACAGGGTGACCAGCCACATCCAGAAACATCCTGACCATCTACCAACCAGCGCAGTGCACAGCTGAGCTCTACAGTGAACTCACCGCTTGGGTTCGGACCTCAGCTCTGCTTCTTTCCAGCTCTGTGACCTTGTCTTTCCTGACCACAGTTTCCTTATCTTCAAATGGAAGTGATAATAATAGCACCTATAACATAGAGTCATTGTGAGCACAAATACGTTATGTGCCCAAGAATGGAGAGATTAGGAGAGTGAGGCACAAAACTGCTGGTAAGAAGCACTAAGGTCTACCGCAGACGCGAAATCCCAACAGTGCCTAGTTCACCTTCAAAAGGGCTCTTATGTGAATGCTTTGCAGCATCTCAAGTGTACACTGGAAACACTTGCGAAGTCTCATTGAAGTCCAGTGGCAGAGAGGGAAATCTACAACTCTGTTCCTAAGGCCCAGCACATGAAGATGTTAGACTGAGTTATTAGAAATGAGCTTCTTGGCCGGGCACGGTGGTTCACATCTGTAATCCCAGCACTTTGGGAGGCCGAGGCATGCAGATCACGAGGTCAGGAGATCGAGGCCATCCTAGCTAACATGATGAAACCCCATCTCTACTAAAAATACAAAAAATTAGCCGGGTGTGGTGGCGGGCGCCTGTAGTCCCAGATACTCGGGAGGCTGAGGCAGGAGAATGGCGTGAACCTGGGAGGCGGAGCTTGCAGTGAGCAGAGATTGCGCCACTGCACTCCAGCCTGGGTGACAGAGCAAGACTCCATCTCAAAAAAAAAAAAAAGAAAGAAAGAAAGAAATGAGCTTCTTAATTCGAATGGTAAAGTCTATGGCCTCCTGGAGTAGGACCCTGGAGTAAAGGAGTCGAGAGGCAGGTGCCCAGACCATCGTTGTTACCTGATTCTGCCTACCTTTCCAGCTTAGGACACAGCCCACCCTTCCTTCTTTCCTCTCTTCCTTTCTTTTTTCCTCCCTCCCTTCCTTACTTCCTCTTTCCTTCCTTCTTCCTTTTTTCTTCCCTCCCTCCCTTTTTCCCTTCCTTCCTCCTTCCTTCCCTCCCCTTTCTTCTTCCTCCCTCCCTCCTTTCCATCTTGCCTTCCTTCCTTTTCCAGAGAAGAACCTTTCTGTCAAACAAAAGTCTTAAGTAGAACACTGTAAACTAAAAATAAAATCCTAAGCCCCCTCCAACCAGCTGAGTAGACCCCCTCCTGGCCAAGGGAACCCCAGAAAAACCTTAAAAACTGACTTCTTGGCCATGACAAGATGGGAGGTCAGACACACTTCATTATATTCCGTCCCTTTTGGAATTTAGCCACAACAGCTGCCCAGCATTAATGTTAAAATAGAGATCAGAAGACTGATGAAACTGACTGTTTGTGACAATAAGATACCAGATTATAAACAGGACCTAAAGCTACACTGGACAAGGATTAAGTCATGCAGAACTACAGGTCACTCCAAACCAATGTATTATGTCTTGCTCTTGCAACCCAACTCTGGCAAAATATTACATGATGATGTGCAGAAACTGCAACCTACTGGATCCTGAAATGTGTGTGCTATGGATTCAATTGTGTCCTCCCCAAATTCATACATTGAAGTCCAACCCCCAGGAATTTCAACTTTCCTTTCTGCTGACTCCAAGTGTTTGAATAAAGTTCTTGCTCCTTTAACCAATTACGAATTAAATAAATCTCTGGGCCAGGCACGGTGGCTTATGCCTGTAATCCCAACACTTTGGGAGGCCAAGGCGGGTGGATCATGAGGTCAGGAGATTGAGACCATCCTGGCTAACATGGTGAAACCCCGTCTCTACTAAAAATACAAAAAAAAATTAGCCGGGTGTGGTGGCGGGCGCCTGTAGTCCCAGCTAGTCTGCAGGCTGAGGCAGGAGAATGGCGTGGAACCTGGGAGGCGGAGGTTGCAGTGAGCCTAGATCACGCCACTGCACTCCAGCCTGGGCGACAGAGTGAGACTCCATCTCAAAAAAATAAAAATAAAAAAATAAATCTCTGAACCCACCTATGACCTATAAGCCTCACCTTCAAGATATCCCACCTTTTTTTGGGCCAAACCAATGTAAAACCTCTATTGATTTATGACTTTGACTGTAACTTCTACTTCTTTAAAATGTATAAAACAGACTGGACGATGTGGCTCACATCTGTAATCCCAGCACTCTGGGAGGCTGAGGCAGGTGTATCACCTGAGGTCAAGAGTTCAAGACCAGCCTGGCTAACATGGTGAAACCCCGTCTCTACCAAAAATATAAAAACTAGCCAGCCGTGGTGGTGGGCGCCTGTAATCCCAGCTACTTGGGAGGCTGAGGCAGGAGAATTGCTTGAACCCAGGAGATGGAGGTTGCAGTGAGCTGACACGGTGCCACTGCACTCCAGCCTCGGTGACAGAGTGAGACTTCATCTCAAAAAAAAAATGTATAAAACAGAGCTGCATTCTGACTGCCTCTGTGCCACTTACTCAAGGCTCCTTGGGCTTGTGTTTTCTCCAGGCCATGGCCACTCATATTGGCATAAACCTCTTTGGAATATTTTACAGAGTTTGGTTTTATTTCCATCAACAACACCAATTTCTAAAACATGCAAAGCCAACATTTTGGTAGCACACATCGTATTATATGATGTCGTATAACATTTTATTCAATGGAAACTAAACTTTTCTTAATTTAAAATTGTACTTGCTCAGAGCCGTTGCACATGCTGTTCCCGCTACTGGAATGCTCTTCCCCCTGCAAGTATGTGCATGGTTTACTCCCTTACCTCCTTCACGTCTTTCTGCAAACATCACCTTCTGAGTGAGGGTTTCACTGATCATCTTTTTCTACATGCACTGACACTCCTCATCCCTGGCAGTCACTCTTCCCACTTGCCTGCTCTGTTCCTCCATAGCAGTTGGCATTTTGGGTACCATTTACTTCTTAGTTTTGAATCTGTCTCTACCCTCTGGAATACGAGCTTCACGAGGGCCAGAACTCTGCAGCTATTTTGTTTACTGCTGCATCCTCAACACATAGTGCTTGGCACGTAATAAGAATTCACCAAATATTTGTTGAATGTTTTCATTGAATGGTTGATAATGGCGCAGTTATTTAGGCAAACACACAAATTGGAAATTGGGATTAATCCATGTAATAAAGAATCTGACTCTATTCTTGATATTTGACTACTGATGGATTTCAAGCTCCAACACTCTATCTTCACCCCCCACACCATTCCCTTCTGCCCTATATCTGGGCAAGTTGATAAGAAAGCCCAGTTGCACCCTCCTTTGATGCTGGTGGGAAGTTCAAATCATCCCCAAATGTAGAACCACTACCTCACCCCCTAACCACCATAAAACCCCAAGCCACTGGCCCCTTCCTGCTCTCTCCGGCAGTTTCAAGACCTGCTTGGGAGAATTCCCCGCTCCCCCCAGAAAATCTAGTTATGTGAGTAATAACCCATTTCATATTCTCTTGGTGTGTGCATTGTGTTGAGGTAGGAGGTGGGACTCAATACCAGAGGTGGGCCTTGGACACCGGACCAAAGTGAGGACTAGCTAAAACAGGGACAGGGCAGAAGCACCTTTCCATAAGATATGTCCATCAGTTTACCATTGCCATGGCAACACTCTGGGAGTTACTGCCCCTTTCTATGGCAATGACACAATGACCCAAAAGTTACCACCTTTTCCCCAGAAATTTCCACATAAACTACCCCTTATCCTACATGTAATTAAAAGTGGATATAAATATGACTACAAAACTGCCCTGAGCTGCCGCTCTCAGCACATTGCCTGTGGGGTGGCCCTGCTCTGCAGGTGCAGTCATAGAGCAGTAACAACGCCTCTTCAATAAAGCTGTTTTCTTCTACCACCAGCTCACCCTTGACTCTTTCCTGGGTGAAGCCAAGCACCCTCCCAGGCTAAGCCCCAATTTTGGGCATGCCTGCCCTGCATCAGTATCAGACTTGACTTCTGAATCAAATTTTCAGTGAAGGGTCTGTTACAGATTGAATATTTGTGTCCCCCCACCACATTCATATGCTGAAATCCTTATCCACCTCCCAATATGATATTAGGAGTTGAGGCCTTTGGGAGGTGATTAGCCTCCACCTTCGTGAATGTGATTACTGCCCCTATAAAAGAGACTCTGGAGAGCTCTCTGGCTCTCTTCCCTCCATGTGAGGCTTCAGTGAGAAAATGGCAATCTCCAACCTGGAAGAGGGACCTCACCAGAACCCAATCATGCTGGCACCCTGATCTTGGGCTTCCAGCCTCCAGAACTGTGAGAAATAAATTTCTGTTGTTTAAGCTACCCAATCTATGGTATTTCTGTAACAGCAGCCAAAGCAGACTGAAACAGAGTCCATCCCATCTCTGTAAAGTGGCACGACAATGAAAAGCCGTTGCTGTCACATCAGTCTCACCTCCCAGGTTATCTCTGCATTTGCTTTGTTTGTGCTACACAGAGAAAAATCCTCATGTGTGAAGTTAAGAGGTTGTAAATGCTAACGGTTTTCTTTTTATCAAGTTCCCTTGCAGCTTCAGGACTCTCGCTGATTCAGAAGCTCGAAAGCAAAATGGAAGCATATTTTTGTTTCAAACATGAATTCCACCTCATATTAACTTGCTCACATTCCTGAACTTAAAAATAAAGCCAGGCAGCCGGGCGTGGTGGCTCATGCCCGTAATCCCAGCACTTTGGGAGGCCAAGGTGGGTGGATCACAAGATCAGGAGTTCGAGACCAGCCTGGCCAATATAGTGAAACCTCGTCTCTACTAAAAATAAAAATAAATAAATAAATAATTAAATTAGCTGGGCGTGGTGGCACATGCCTGTAATCCTAGCTACTCGGGAGACTGAGGCAGGAGAATTGCTTGAACCCAGGAGGTGGAGGTTGCAGTGAGCCGAGATCACACCACTACACTCCAGCCTGGGCTATAGAGCAAGACGCTGTCTCAAAAAATAAAAATTAAAAAAAAAAAAAGCCAGGCAAAAGCACCTATAACTGACAATATGGCATTGCTAAGTGATAACAGGTTACCCACCCATTTGCTTTTGCACAATTTTATACATGAGGAAATTAAGAGATTATTTTGCAATGACAAGAACATGAGCTGAGCAGATATGACTGATCCTTGCCTGCAACTGACTGTCTGGGATGGATATATGACATGTGGCACAAACATTCAAAAAATTTTACATGAGCTGAGAAGCAGGATTTAAATTTAGAAAACATTCAGTGGTAATCTTCCAGGAGCACATTCATAAAGAGCAAAAATACTGCATTTTATTGAGTCTAAACCACCATCAAATCTAAGATATGCCACTAAAAAAAAAATTAAACAATGAAAAGAATTTTTTATTTAAAAAATTTAACCTAACAAAATAAAAACACTGCCAATTAACATAAGATGGGTCTTTCTTATCACTTAGAATTTTCAGTTTGTAAAAATATTTTAGGCCAGGTGCAGTGGCCCATGCTTGTAATCCCAGCATTTTGGGAGGCTGAGGCAAGAGATCACTTGAGGCCAGGAGTGTGAGGCCAGCTTGGGCAACATAGTGAGACCCCCATCTCTACAAAAATTAAAATTTTTTAAAAAATTAAAAAATATATATATTATTTCCTAATTTTTAAGAAAAGCTTTTTTTACCTACTTAAATAATTTTTTAATATTCCATTTATATTTGTATATTCTGTTCAAACCAAAAGGAAAACACATGTAAAATACATTGGTTAAGGTATTCCTCAAACTTCTTCACATTCAAAGCCCAACTCTTCAGAATCACTCTTCCACTCAGAGTCAACAATGTGCTATGGAACATTTCTCAAGAGGATGCTCCTCTGTTATCTCCAAGATTTCTTCCCAGCTGTGGACCCAAGTCTGACCGTTTTAATAATGGCACTTTCTTGCTTTTTCAAAAAAATTTTTGAGATGGAGTCTCACTCTGTCACTCAGGCTGGAGTGCAGTGGCGTGATCGCAGCTAACTGCAACCTCCGCCTCCCTGCAAACTCTGCCTCCCGGGTTCCAGTGATTCTCCCTCAGCCTCCCAAGTAGCTGGGATTATAGGCACCCGCCACCACCCTGGCTAATTTTTGTATTTCCAGTAGAGACGGGGTTTCATCATGTGGGCCAGGTTGGTCTCAAACTCCTGACCTCAAGTGATCCACCCGCCCCGGCCCCTCAAAGTGCTGAGATTATAGGCATGAGCCACGGCACCAAGCCTACTTTCTTGATTTTATAAGCATATGTCAAAGAAAAAGACTTTTCAGACTTCAAACTCCTGGTCCAGTGATTTATTGCCCAGCGGGGGCAATTGTGCAGTCAGGCTACCAGGAGTAACAACCAAATTTAAACCTATAGAGGCCACGACAACTGCAAGGCGACTGCCACGTGGCTGGTGGTGATTGTGAATGGCCAATGATTGTAAGACACGGTTTCACGTCAAGGACGTTGAGATGTGAAAAAATGGGCCTTTCAGAATTGGTGAATGCAGGCCAATGCAATAGAAATGTACAAAATGAATTGATCTGGTATATAACAGGATGTTTTGTGTTGTAGGTGTTGTTAATAGCTTTAAAAGCTGTTAATGAAAACTCAGACATTTGCAGATTCCTGAAGCATTTTTATGTAGAGTCCAAGCAATTCCCAAATCCAGGCTCACTTAAGAACCCAAGGCCCTGCACCATGTCTCCTGCCTGCGCTGTCAGCTTTAGCTCTAGCCACTCTTCTGTGCTCCAGTGTTTTAAAGATGGCTACAGTTCCCTAAAGAGGCCATCATCAGACTCACCTTTTTGCATTTACACCTGATATTCCATCTACTGGTATGCCATGTCCCACTTTGTTCTACTGGTGAATTCCTACTTAGCCTAAATACTGCCTCCTCCAGAAAGCCTTCCAAGATTTCTCTAGGTTCCTATAGCCCTTTGGTACATTAGGTTGAGAGTATCTGTTTGTGGGTGTTCTTCCTCCATTATACTGTGAACTCCTTGGGGGGCAAATGTTTTGTCTTATTGCTTTGTGCAGCCCCAGTCCCCTGAACTGGTCCCTGGAATAGCAGGTTCTCAGCCAAGGTCAGCCAGAGTAATGAATGAATGAAATGTTATCATTTAGCTGCCACCCGTGTGATGTGATTTGAAAAATGCTGGAAAATCCCCAACTCCCACCTCCCAGCATATTCCCAATGGACATTTGTAAGAGTCCCCCGATGAAATGAAATGCCCTTAATAACACCTTAACTCATCCTAGCCAAGAAGCAGAGGTCAACTAATCATATGAGTCTGGCCATGACAGCTGGCTGGAAATATTCCCATGCAAAACTGAGCACAAGAGAGACACCGGAGGAGAGGAAGAGGCCACCTTCAAAGAGGGAAAGAAAATACTACTTTCTCCAGGAAGAGGTCTCCAGCCTCCCCCTAGTCTCAGTTAGGTGCCCCCTTCCCCAAAGCCCAGAGTCCTGCCTCTCCCATTACCCTGTGCTATTATTGACTTCATGTATCTCTCTCTCTCTCTCTCTCTCCCCTACTGAACCATGAACCCTGAGGGACCCAATGTCTTGTTCATCACTGTATCCCCAACAGTCAGTACGATACCCAACACACATTCGTTGCTTACTAGGAATTTGGAGAACAAATAAAATTGATGGTTGCTTATTAGGAATTTGGAGAACAAATAAAACTGAATTTGAGAAACAACATTTACATCTAGGAACAAAGTGGGCAGACAGGCAGAAAGAAACATGTAGACACCTCTGCATCACTCCTTCTCCACCACAGGGCTGCTAACTCCAACCCTAAGGTGAAGACTGGCAAAGCTCAGGGAGGTATGGGCTGAGAATCCCTTCACATCAAGCCAGCATCAAGACATCTGATTATGAAATAGTGGTTGAGTTGGCATGAAAAGAATAATGAAGTCCCAACATATGTTACTTGACACAGCAAGAACCCACACATTAGTACTTGAACTTCTGTAGCAGTCATGCTCACAGATGTGAGCATTTAGGCAAATCAAAGAGAGGGCAGCCTTAGCCAGGAGCCTAGGCCCTTTAGTGCCTGCTATGCCGTTGATTTTCATGGAAGAGCCCATCTTCTGTGCCAGGCACTTCACTGCTGACCCCTTCCCATGCATGATGGTATCCAATCCTGTGAGCTGTGAATTGTTATGTTCACTCCATAGCACCTAGCAGAGTGCCTGGTGCTGTAAGTGGGCACTCCATAAATATTTGTTGAGTGATGGGATGATGAAGGAAATGAGGCTCAGAGAGATTCAAGGACTTGGCCAAGGTCTTCAGTACAAGGTGGATCCAGAATTCAAACTCAGGTCTGGCTGAGTCTGGAAATCTGCAGGTGGGAAAGCTCCTGCCCTGCAGACATGAGTGCACGCGCAGAGATTATTGGTCCCAAGACAATAAGGGTCAACTCATCTTTTTCTTGATTTGTGTCTCCCTCTCCTCCCTCCCTCCCTCTCTCCCTCTTTCCCTCCCTCTCCCTCGCTCTATTTCTACCTGTTTCTTTCTCTTTATCCCTCTTTATCTCTCTTTTCCCTTTCCTCTCTCTCTTTTTCTTTCTCTCCTTTTTTCTTTCTTTTTCTTTCTCTCCTTCTCTTTCCTTCTCTCTCTCTCTCTCTCACCCTGCTCCCACCTTCCTCCCTCTCTCCTTCCCTGCATGTCTCCAGCTTTTTGATCCAGTCTGTGAAGATAGGCCGTGGATATTTTGCTATTCTGAGGGAAGAGACTGCAAAGAAAAAGAAGCAACAACAACTTCAGAAACTGAAAGAGGAGGAAAGAAATAAATTCCAGCCAGCTGAAAAGATCTCAGAAATCCACTATGGGGACACCTTATTGAGGTAAGTGGGTGCAGTAGCTGTGGCACTGAAGGTTTTGGGAATGACCACTGAGAGTGAACCCTGCCTGGTTAGGTCAAGCGAGGGCAGCTATCTCAGAGCAGGTGCCCATCTAACACCTTCTTTAGTGTGGTCCAACCAACCTTGATAGCCTCGCTTTCTGGTATTCACTGGAATATCTTCCACTTATAACTAACCACCCAGCTTAAATGCTGCCCTCTCCCAATACTTCCTGGATTTCAGTCCAACCACCTCCTGCACCCATTTGCACTCCAGGTCCCCATAATACGTGTTTATATGCTAGTTTGTTTTATTCCACATCAGTATCTGTTCCATACCTTCAGCTGCAGCCCCAGGGCCTGGTTCATTGTCCACAGAAAGCAGGTGCACAAAAAATGCCTTTTTTTTTTTTGAGATAGAGTCTAGCTCTGTTGCCCAGGCTGGAGTGCAGTGGCATGATCTCGGCTCACTGCAACCTCTGCCTCCCAGGTTCAAGCGATTCTCCTGCCTCAGCTTCCCAAGTAGCTGGGATTACAGGTGCCCACCACCATGCCTGGCTAATTTTTTTGTATTTTTAGTAGAGATGGGGTTTCACTGTGTTGGCCAGGCTGGTCTCGAACTCCTGACCTTGTGATCTGCCCGCCTCAGCCTCCCAAAGTGCTGGGATTACAAGCGTGAACCACCGCACCTGGCCTCCTTTTTTTGTAAAGGACTTTCCCCTGGTTGGAAAAGGACTATCAACAGACTGGTCCATTATGAAATGCCCATGCATATAATAATAGCAATAACCACAATAAAAATAAATAGAACCATGATGATGATGTTTACTGTGTGCTTTATGCACACCTATTCGGCTAAATTTCAAAACATTCCTGAGATAGGCGCTATCATTGGCCCCATTTTAGAGATGGAGAAATGAGGCTTACAAGTTAACTAGTCTCCCCCAAGTTCTGTAGTTAGAAAGCAGCTCTGAGTCCCAAACTCAATGGCACCAAAATCCATCGACTGCATCATTTGGCGTGGACAAAATCCTGGGATACTTTGAGCTTGTGCAGACTGAATGAGGCACAAACCAAAGATGAAAAGGAAGTGCCAAGGCAGCCAGGGAGGAAATGCAGGGTAGAAAAATGGCCTGCAGCTGTAGCCACCCTCCCGTGAGAGCAGCTATTGCAACCCTAGCTACACATTAGAATCATCTGGCAAGTTTTTCAAAACACCACTGTCCAGGCCAGTTACATTAGGCTCTCCAATGTACATTAGCTGTTCATAGATTAAATTATTTTTTATTTCAATAGTTTTTGGGGAACAGGTGGTGTTTGGTTACATGAATAAGTTCTCCAGTGGTGATTTCTGAGATTATGATGCACCCATCACCCGAGCAGTGTGCACTGTACCCAGTGTGTAGTCTTTTATCCCTCACCCTCCTCCCACCCTTCCCCCAGGAGTCCCCAGAGTTCATTATACCATTCTTGTGTCTTTGCATCCTCATAGCTCAGCTCCCACTTATAAATGAGAATACGTGATGTTTGGTTTTCCATTCCTGAGTTACTTCACTTAGAATAATGGTCTCCAACTCCATCCAGATTGCTGAAAATGCCATTATTTTGTTTCTTTTTATGGCTGAGTAGTATTCCATGGTGTATATGTATGTATGTATATATATATATATATATATATACCACATTTTCTTTATCCACTCATTGATTGATGGGCATTTGGACTGGTTCTATATTTTTGCAATTGTGAATTGTGCTGCTATAAACATGCATGTGCAAGTGTCTTTTTCAGACAATGACTTCTTTTCCTCTGAGTAGATACTGAGTAGTAGGATTGCAGGATCAAATGATAGTTCTACTTTTAGTTCTTTAAGGAAACTCCATACTGTTTTCTACAGTGGTTGTACTAGTTGACGTTCCTGAAAAAAAGTGCTCAACATCGCTAATTATCAGGGAAATGCAAATCAAAACCACAACGCAATACCACCTTACTCCTGCAAAGAACGGCCATAATATAAAAAGGAATAGATGTTGGCTTGGATATTCATAGAATTTTTTTAAATTCTCCTAAGTGAGTCCAGTGTGAAGCCACGGTTGAGAGCCGTTATGCTAAGGCTGCCTTCAGGAATCCAAACTGCCAGGTCATTTGCTGAAAATGAAATTGGAAGCCACGACAGATACCCACTTGCCTCTGTACCATTTCCCAAATTCTGTTCTTCAGAATGTTAATTTGGAGAATGTGAATATGTGCTTCTTATAAACAAGGGTCCTGTCAATGGAATCATATAATATGTAACTCTTCTGTGTCTGGCTTCTTTCACTTATAGTGCATTTGAGGTTCATCCTAGACAGAGAACAGATTGGTGGTTGCCAGAGGCTGGGGGCAGGGGGAATGGGAAGTGACCACATGGGTCTGGAGTCCCTTTTTGGGAGCGATGAAAATGTTTTGTAACAAGAGGTGATGGTTGTACAACATGGCGCAATGTACTAAATACCACTACATTCTACTCTTTAAAACAGTTAATTTTATGTTCTGTGACTTTCACCTTAATAAACTTTTTCTTCAGGCCAGGCGTGGTGGCTCACACCTGTAATCCCAGCACTTAGGGAGGCTGAGGCAGGAAGATCACTTGAGCCCAGGAGTTCAAGACCAGCCTGGGCAACATAGAGAGACTCCATCTCTCTTTAAGGAAAAAAAAGAAAAAGATATATAATTTTTTTAAGTAGAACAAGGGTTCTTGTCTGTGAGGCCTGGGGTATCGAGTCAGAGGAGAACAGGACCTCTTTAAAGCCAAGGGTTCCAGGTGATGGATGAGAACCCAGACTGTAAGACCTCATGGAGCTGGTATATTTCCAGTCACCTCCCCCAGAATCATGGCTATTGGGATCCCAGAATATTGTGGAAAGGGTCTCCTCTTTGATTCCTCATTGGTGTAGACCCTGGGATCAGCACAAATTGTGCCTTCCTGACCAAACTCAATGGCACCCATAGATTCTGATACTCCTAGTGACAGACTGGCAGCCTTTCCCTGGAATAAAGAAAAGGCGTGAACTCATGGCTCTTTTTTCAGGAGCTATGCTCAGATTGACAGGCAAACCCAACAAGCACTGGGGAAAGAGGGTGTCTATGAAAGACACTCCTGTGCCTGTTTAAATGGCTCAGGTGTAATGTTCCACTTGTTTGGATGGAGTTTTTTATCCATGGTCACAGAACACAATTCTCCCCTCTCCAATCCATGTTTCAGTGTGTGAGACATGATTTATTTAAAGTTTAATAAGTTTAAATATGTATGAGATCGCTCCTCTTGTAGACTTTGGTCTGGTTATGTCTTATCTGGTAGGTTCTATGAGCTGTACAAGGTTGGTTATTAAAATAAAACTGGAAGTCATTACGGCAATGTAGCCATCAAATGCATGCGTGGGAGGGTGTTATAAAACAGCATTAGGGATTGTCTACACCCAGACAGGGTAGTGGTGGGGAAGTATACAAGCCTTGGAACCAGTTAGGACTTCCCCCATACAACTGTTTAACTTTGAACAAATCCCTGTACCTCTCTGAGTCTCCTTTTCTTCACGTACATAAATAAATGGTACCAAACTCCCAAGCTTATTATGAGGATTAAATGAAATGATACTTAGCCTAGAGTCTACGTGTAAGACATGCTCAGTAATTGTTCCTATTATGATGGAATAAAGCGAGTTTGAGCTCTCTGAGCCTCAGTTACCTAAAATCCTTAAATGTATGGCTAAAAATCTTAATTTCCATGAAAGCTGAAAAGCATCTCACATCTAACAGCAATGCTTCTATAGATAAAATTCCAATCACAAAAGTATAAAAAATATGTTTCCTTTATAAATACTTTTTAAACAAAGTATTTGATCTTGTGCATCATGAAAGTGAAAGGAATTATTTTCTCCTCTCTGGATCTAAGACCATAGAATACATTCTTTTAGACAAAAATTTTAAGTCTGACAAACTATGCAGGGAAAAAAAAATCAAGCACATCCCCAAAGATTTCTGCCTGCAAGCAGTCTTTCCCACTGTGCTCAGTGACCTCATTTTTCAGCTGCAGATTCAGCTGAAAAGGTGGAAAAAAAAGCGACGGATAAAATTTGTTTTATTATTGTGGTTGAGAGAAGACATAAAACCAGAGATTAGGGATGTAAAAGCTGGGTTAATTTCCACATATCCTAAACCACTGGAAGCATGGTTGAGCCAGTAAGAAAAGGTCACAGCAAGGTATTTGCTTGTGGTTTTCTCAGCTCTAGGGTTGAATAAAGAGTCAGTGGAAGTGAACATTGGAGGACCTAGATTCTGATCCTAATTTTTGTTAACTCTGTGATTCCAGAATTATCCTCAAATTCCCAGGAGGAAGGTAAACCCCTAACTTGTGTCCCAGCATCATCTCCACTGGCCCCCTCCATCACATTCCCCACACTAAGCCTCAAGCTAAGTGATCTTTTCAAAATATAAATTGCGCACAGCCTAACACCCTCCATGGTTGCCATTCCTCACAGGGTAAACACAAAAGTCTGAGCAGGGGTTCCAAGGCCCTGGATGGTCTAGCCTGTGGGTTGCCTCTCCAGCCCCAGCTCATAGCCTCCTTTTACTCCCTCTACCCCAGCCACACTCTCCTACTCTCTTACTCATGACATGGCCTCCTCTACAGAGTCTTTACACATGCTGTTCTCTCTGGCTAGAAGGTCTTTCCCTCCTCCATTTACCCAGCTAATTTCCATTCAACCTTCAGATTTCAGCTCAATATTTACTTCTGCTACAGTTACTATTGCCATGAACACCCACTCTAAAATTTAACTCAAGATAATCAGAACTTCTTTCTCTCATATATCTGCAATTTGAGTAAGGCTCAGAGGGGCAGCTCAAAGGACCCATTTCCAAGACAGCTCACTCACATGGGTGGCAAGTTGTATTTGGCTGTCAGTTCGTGAGCTTGGTTCCTTTCCCTGTGGGCCTCCTCACAGGCTGCTAGCTTCCCCACAGCATGGCAGCTGAATGCTGAGTGAGCATCCCAGGACACAGGAAGGAGAGGTTGCCAGTTCCTGATGCCCAGAATCACATGACTTCTGACATATTCTATTAGGTCAGCTGGTCACAGAGCCAAATGAACATAGACCTACCTCTCGACTGGAGAAGTTTCAAAGAATTTGGGGGACATGTTTTGAAATTTCCACAACTTCCTCAAGGAAGTACAGTATTCCCTGGCTTCCGTTTCAGTCAAATTTACTATTCTAGGCTATTAAAGCACTTTCTCTTGGAACACTTATCACAACTGTGTGTTTGGTTGTATCCATCTCCCCCACTAGACTCAGCTTTGGAAGAGGAGCAGCTGCATCTGTTTCATACATTGCTGTATTGGCAGCCCCCAGCTCAGAGAAGAGGTTCAATAATTATTGGTAGAAATGAATGAATCAGGGAAACTGTCAATGATCCAATCAATGAAAGTACTTACACCATGGCTCAGAGAAACTAAAAGGCCTTCAGGTAACAGGCAGATGGCATGAATTAGAAAGAAAGGCAGAGAGTGAGAACAGGGATGCTTGTGTTTGGGGTAACTGAAGAAGCACACACCTCATTCAAAGCAGTCTATGACCCATCATTCTTGTGTAGAAACACAGGCCCCGAATGGCTAGAGCTTTCAATTTTTTGAAGGCCAAAGTTTTTTCATTTTTATGTGACATCTCCCAATTTTAAAATACAGACAATTGATTCAATTACGCACACACACACACACACACACACACACACACAGAGAGAGAGAGAGAGAGAGAGAGAGAATTAATTAAAATATGTCTGTGGGCTTAATTTGGCCATGGACAAAAAAATATATACCCTACAACCAGGTGTGATGTCTCACGCCTATAATCCCAGCACTTTGGGAAGCCAAGGCAGGTGGATCACTTGAGGACAGGAGTTCAAGACCAGCTGGCCAACATAGCAAAACCCCATCTCTACTTAAAATACAAAAAAGTAGCCAGGCATGGTGGCACATGCCTGTAATCCCAGCTACTCGGGAGGCTGAGGCAGGAGAATTGCTTGAACCTAGGAGGCAGAGGCTGCAGTGAGCCAAGATCACACCACTACACTCCAGCCTGGGTGACAGTGAGATTCTGTCTCAAACAAACAAACAATATATATCATATGACTCAAGCATGACAACAACCACCGCCCCCCCAAAAAAATCCTATTTTCTATAATGGAAATTATTTGCTCTGCTGTAACGGTGAAAGAAAAAACACCTAAATATGGTATTAAATTGCTGTTTCCAGAACACAGCTGAAGGTATACCTTGTCTGGCCCTTGAAGCAAACATTTCCAACCCTAGTATAATATACTAGTATACCGCATGATTTATCTTGTTTATTCTCTTGGCTCTTCTAGCAGATTATATACTCCATGAGGCAGGGACTTTTTTGTTTGTTTATCTGAGACGGAGTCTCACTCTGTCACCCAGGCTGGAGTGCAATGGCACGATCTCAGCTCACTGCAACCTCCGCCTCCTGGGTTCAAGAGATTCTCCTGCCTTAGCCTCCCGAGTAGCTGGGACTACAGGCACGTGCCACCATGCCCAGCTGTCTTTGTATTTTTAGTAGACAGGGTTTCACTGTCTCAAGGTCAAGGATGGTCTTGATCTACTGACCTTGTGATCCACCCACCTCAGCCTCCCAAAGTGCTGGGATTACAGGCATAAGCCACCGCACCTGACCGAGGGCAGGGACTTTTGTATGCTCTATTAAGGAACTGCATCTGAAACCCTCATCCCTCCAGCAGAAATTATTTGCCTGATACATAGTAAGTGCCCAGTCATATCTGCCAAATAGACCGTGGCAAGAGAAGAAGGTGTTCAAAGCTACTGCTCATTGTTCACATTGTTTCTCTGTCTGCTTGTCCTTCAGCACATATGATGATGAGAAGTTGAAGATGCTGGGAGCTAGAGTCACGCGTCGCCCATTCACTCCCATCCACAGCTGCATCATTTCTCCCTCGCTACCCAAGGCTCACGTGTAAGTAGTCTCACCTCCGGCTCATTTGCTTTGCTAGCTTATAAATTGAAGCTGAACTGAAATGACTCAACGAGCTGTCATGTCAGGAGCTGTTCCTTTGTCCTCTTGAAAGGGACATGGAGCCTGGAGCTGGCAAAGCTTTTTGGCATATAAAAATAACAGAAAGTAGACACAGTGGTTTACAGCTAAGTGGCAAATCAGCTGGGACTGAGTCATTTCATTTCTTACCAAGCCAGACGCTCTAATGTCAAATAGTTTGCAAAGCCTGATAAAATCTGTCTACAGCCCTCGTCGAGTGTGTGCGAGAACATCTCAGCCTGTGCTCAGGGGGCACGTTTTCCCCAAGACTCAAGGAGCTGTTTCCCAGAGAAGCCCCTCCAGTTTTCTGACCTGAGGCATGAACTCATCATTGCGTGGTGCAATAGGAACTAATCAACCTTCCAAAGAACACTCTTGCTTTCTAAAGTCCTGACATCTTGTTCCCCTTGTGTCTATTCCAAATCTCAAGCCCAACTTTTTCTTTTTCACCAGTTAGCACTTTTCAGCTGGAAGATTTCAGGCACAGAGATACAAGCTTTGACTTTAGGACAGGGTTTTTCAGCCTTGACACCGCTGACATTTTGAGAGAAATAATTAATTCTTTGTTGTGAAAGGCTGTCCTGTGTATTGTAGGATGTTTAGCCGCATCCATGGCCTCTACCCACTAGATACCAGTGTTGACAACCAAAAATGTCTCCAGACATTACAAAATGTCCCCTGGAAGCAAAAGTGCATGAGCCCCGACCCCACATCATACATACACACACACACACACACACACACTCCACATTGAGAACCACTGCTTTAGGGCAATGGATTCATTTAGAGCTGTGATACAATGATTCCAGACTTCTCTGTCTGCTCATTTGTCAAATATTTATTAGGCTCCTACAGTGTTCGCAGTGATAATGGCCACTCCTTATCACTCTGTAGCATTATCTCACTCAGTCCTCTCAGCCTCCCTGTTGTGTAGGTGTATCATTATCCCCTCTCTGCAGATGGGAAAGCAGAAGCTCAGAGACATATACTCACCTATTCAGGGTCACAGAGGTCAGTGTGTTGCTGAGTCAGGTCGGTCTGACTGCAAAGCCCAAGCTTTCATCACCACACACTACATAGAACATATATCCCAAAGCCTTGTCTTTAAGAGCTCATAATATATTTGGCAAGCCAAGTTTCCTATACATGAAGAGTAAAAGAATGCAAGAGTGAAATCATAGGATAAGATGGCAAACAAAAGAAAATCACTAATAAGAGTATGTAATTCATGAATGAAAGATGCAAAAACCATCACCAACACCATCATCATCATCACCATCATCCTCACCACCATCATCATCATCACCATCATCCTCACCACTATCATCCTCACCACCATCATCCTCACCACCATCATCATCATCACCATCATCCTCACCGCCATCATCCTCACCAGCATCATCATCACCATCATCATCACCACCATCATCATCATCAGCATCATCCTCACCACCATCATCATCACCATCATCCTCACCACCATCATCATCACCATTATCATCATCACCATCATCCTCACCACCATCATCCTCACCACCATCATCCTCACCAATCCTCACCACCATCATCCTCACCACCATCATCCTCACCACCATCATTATCATCACCATCATCATCATCACATTGTGTTGGACACATCCTTATCCCTCCCTAATATTTCAGTCATTAATGAGCCCTATCCCACTCCATCCCATCCCACTGTCACCCTACCTCTCTTTGATTGGTATTATGATTATAATATTCCAGCCAGCAGCCTAAGCTTGATGTTCTTAAAGCATCTCCTTGCAAAAATAGGCCTTGCAATTTCTCATGATGTCTTTTGAATACACTTGCACTTCTGCCCATCTCTCCTATGGACAAGACTTCTGAAACCAATTCGTATAGAACCAGTGAGCTTTCACTTGCATCTGAATCATCTGGGGGTGGGGGAGAGCAGGGAGGAAATGTTTCCGAGAATGCATATCCCTGAGCCCCAACCACAATTTATTTGGCCTGAGCCATTGAGGCTTACTTAAATCAGCTATGAAGTGATGGAGAGAGTTTCTTACCCATCTTCTGTCAATGTCAGATGGGAAAACTAAAGCCCAGAAAGGGGGAAGAAACTGCCAAAAGTCTCACAACAGGAATCTTTTTTTTCTAAATTTTTTATTTCCATAGATTATTGGGGAACAGGTGGTGTTTGGTTACATAAGTTCTTTAGTGGTGATTTGTGAGATTTTGGTGCACCCATCACCTGGGCCATATACACTGCACCCAATTTGTAGTCTTTTATCCCTCACCTCCTTCCCACCCCTTCCCCTTGAGTCCCCAAAGTCCACTGTGTCATTCTTATGCCTTTGCATCATCATACCTTAGCTCTACTTATGAGTAAGAACATACTATGTTTGGTTTTCCATTCCTGAGTTACTTCACTTAGAATAATAGTCTTCAACCTCATCCAAATTGCTGCAAATATCATAAATTTACTCCTTTTTATGGATGAGTAGTAGTCCATCATACATATATATATGCCACAGCTTCTTTATTCACTCATTGATTGATGGCCATTTGGGTTGGTTCCACATTTTTGCAATTGCAAATTCACAACAGGAATCTTGATCTCCTCACAGCTAAGTCAGATCTTTACACCAGGTTTGTTACATAGGCTATTACTACTATTATTATTATTATTATTATTATTATCACAGTGGATGTGGTTTATATTTGTATTGGACAGGGGTCAGCAAACTTTTCCTTAAAGGGCCAGACAGTAAAAATTTTAGGCTTTGCTGACCAGGTGCTCTCCCTTGCAACCACTTAACTTAGCTGTTGCAGCATGAAAACTACAACAATGGATGTGGCTATGTTCCAATAAAGTTTTATTTACAAAACCAAAGTGGCAGACCCACAGGCTGTAGTTTGCTGTAGTCCCTGTCCAGCACTGAAGGCTGCCTTTTCTTATCCTCAGCTGTTCAAAGGCTCTGGCTGCATTTGATGACTTTATTAGTAAGCTATGGCTGTATTACAGATCACCTCAACATGGAGTGGCTTAAAACAACGATTTAGTATTGCTCCTAAGTCTACATGTCAGCGGGGTGGTTCTGCTGGTCAGGTTGGCTTGGCTGATCTTGGCTGAGTGTGCTTATGTGTGTACACCCAGCTGATGGGTGAGCTGGAGGTTGGCTGATCTCGAATGGCCTCATTCACAAGTCTGTTGGTTGGTTGGTTGGTTGGTGGCCAGGGTGACATGGGTGAGATGCTGAATGTCTCTCAATACCCAGCAAGCAAACTCAGACTTATTCACATGGCAAGCAGAAAGGGTTCCAAGAACAAGATCCGAAGTACCCAAAGCCCCTTGAGGGCAATGACGGTGATGATGATGGTGCTGGTGATGATTATTGCATTTTCCATCTGTGAGCTAGGCTCAGAATGAACACAGTTACCCTCTCACCACATTCCACTGGCCAAAGCAAGTCACCAGGCCAGCCTGGATACAAGGAGTATGGGGAAAGACTTCCCTTCTTGATGGGGGGAAGCAGCAAAGTCACATCCCAAAGTGTGCAAAGCAGAGAGGGATGGCATTGTTGTAATCAGTCTACCAAAAGGCACCAGGGCTGGCCCTGCCTGGTAATTCCTGAATTTTCAGTTGTCACATCAGCCAATGTGGATCAGAGCCTGGTCAGTCCCTTCAATCCCTGTGTGATCGATCCCAAAAGTGGCTGATAATTCCAAATCGACTGTGTAGGGATCAATTCAATCATGTAACAAGAGACTGATCTTTATCTTTAAAAAGGGAAGGGAGTGGTCTCTAGGAATAAGAAGGAGCCCCTCGTTTTCCCTCTTAGATGACTGGGCTGTGCCCCACAGCTTTTAATGAGTGATTGGGCAGCAAGTGCAATGCCTGCAACCTGTGTCCAGATTTGCCCTTGGCAATCAGCACGGGGTGCTTGGAACGGCTTTGAATGCATTTTCCCATTTCTCTTGTAAAAGAAAAAAAATGCTTTCTTCTCAGAGATGTTTATGCCCACTGGGATTCTGGTTGGTACAGCAGTTTTAATAGAGTGAGCTATTCAGGTGCGCTGACCGCTGGCACTCGCCCGGAGTTCTGAGCTCAGGGACTTCAGAAGCAGGCTTTGTGTATCCCTGTTCAGCATTTTCACCTCTTATTCCCTGCATTTAAAAAAATAAATGTTCCCTCTTTTAATTTGATAAAATCCAAGATACTATGCTCTGACCTGACACATGATCATTACGAGAAAAGACCGATTTCTACCAAGCATGTTTCTGGGGACTTTTTTTTTTTTTAAGTTTGTTTCACTGCAGATTAGATGAGGAATCATCAGGTTTAGGGCACTTTTTATAAACAGAGAAAAAGGACCAGATCTATCAGATGAAACCCTATTCTGATGAAAAGGGAGTCTCTACCCTATAACAAGAGACAACATCCACATTGCCATTAAGAGCATGAATTCGGAAGTCAGACTGCCTGGGCTCACATTCCAACTCTGCCATTTGCTGTCTTTTGTGACCTTGGACAAGTCACATGGCCCTTTATGCCTCAGTTTCCTCATCTGCAAAATGGGGATAATAATAGTACCTTCTTCACAGGATTTTATAAGAGTAAATTAGTTAATGGATATTGGGCACTTAGAAGAGTGTCTGGCATAGAGTAAGGACTCTTATGGGAAGTATTTACCATTACTATTACTTTGTTGTTCTGTTGTTGTTGTTTTTGTTACTACTCTTTATTATTTCGATGGTTTTGTATATAAGAATTGTGCTCAAGTACACGTGCAGTGGCTCATGTCTGTAATCCCAGCACTTTGGGAAACTGAGGCAGGTGGATCGCTTGAGCCCAGGAGTTTGAGACCAGCCTGGGCAACATGGCAAAACCCCATCTCTACAAAATACAAAAACTATCTGGGCAGGTGTCACATGCCTGTAGTCCCAGCTACTCAGGAGACTGAAGTAGGAGGATCGCTTGTGCCCAGGAGGCAGAGGCCGCAGTGAGTCAAGATCATGCCACTGCACTCCATCCTGGGCAACAGAGTGAGACCCTGTCTCAAAAAAAAAAAAAAAAAAAAGAATTGTGCTCAAGTTATCAGTTCAGAAAAATATCAGATCTGAACCAATTCATTCCCACTATTTTCCATCAGTAACTGGAAATCTATTGAGCCGACCCTGTGCAGAGCACAGAGCATCCTGTGGTGGACAAGACTCTGTAGGTTGTAGGCTCAAGGGCTGGAAAGTCAAGTAAACAGGTAGTTACAGTAGAGCAGGAACCCAAAGGTGAGGACAGGGAGGACACACTGTAGGGATGGGGATGCTTTAGAACCTCCTTAGAGTGAGCCCAGCCCAGACCTAGAGCAATTAAGGCTTCCGGATGGAGATAAGAGCTGAAGCCCAATCACTGACAGTCAAGAAGGAAGAGGAACAGGAATATGTATCAGGAGCAGGGAGCGGTGCTAAGCACGTCACCTCACCCTCACTCTCACCTTTTAAGAGAGGTACTGCAATTACCACCATTTTACAGATAAGAAAACTGAGGCTCAAAGAAGTTAAGTAATTTGGCCAAGGCCACAGGGCCAGTAGATGGCAAAGCTAGAAGTTTAACATGGATGGTGCAAAGAGCGAGCATGGTGAGCTTGAGTGACTGAGTGGATTTTTCCCAGGCTGTAGGTGGTAGCACAAGGAACAGACAGGACAACTCCAGGCTGGAGAGGCAGACGGGGCCTCATGTGTGTCAGTGCATTAGTTTGCTGGGGCTGCCACAGTAAACTACTAGACTGGGTGGCTTAAAGAACAGAAATGTATTTTCTCACAGTTCTGGAGGCTGAAAGCCCAGAATCAAGGTGCTGTCAGGGTTGGTCTCTCCCAACCCTCTCGAGGTTAGAGGATCGCTCTCTCCCTGTCTTCTCTGTGTCCTCACATGGTCTTTTTCTCAGTGCTCGCAGCCCTGGCATCTCTTTAGGCGTCCAAATTTCCTCCTCTTATAAGGACACCAGTCAGATTAGATTAGGGACCACCATAATGGCTTCATTTTTAAGTGAATCCACTCTTTAAAGGTCCCATCTCTGAACACAGTCACACCCTGAGGTACAGGGGTTAGAACTTCAACAAATGAATGTGGTATGTCCACAATTCAGCCAATTACAAATTATTTAGGAAGTTTGCAGATTTTAAGCAAGAGAGGGAGAGGGTCAGGTTTGCATCTGTTGTTGTCATCTGCAGAAATGAATCTGATGCTCACATGCCCCACATCCCCTCCACCACCTTGTGACCAAGCAGACCCCATCTCACCAATTCACTTCCTTTGTTCATTTCCCTCCCCACCCCACATATCCCAAAGCCCAGGCCTGCAGGGGCTCCAAGTTGCAAAACAGAAGAACCCACAGGCCTCTCCCCCAGCCTCTCGCAACCTCCTGGGTTATGGGGAGGGTATAGTGAGGTGCTCATGGCCCAGTGCCAAGCATGTGGCACAGCTAGCTGCTGCTATTGCTAAATGCTGGACATGGTCTATGTGCCCAGACCTACCAAAATGCTGTCACCTGTAGGGCCCAAGAAGGTGTTATGGGAGAAGAAAGAGACAATAATTGAAAAGGGGTCAGGTGCAATAGCTCATACCTATAATCCTAGAGCTTTGGGAGGCCAAGGCAGGAGGATCGCTGGAGGCCAGGAGTTTGACACTAGCCTGGGCAACATAGGAAGACCCCATCTCTACAAAAGAAAAATTAAAACTTAGCTGGGCATGGTGATGCGTGTCTGTAGTCCCAGCTACTCTGGAAACTGAGGCAGGAGGATCACTTGAGCCCAGGAGTTGGAGGCTGCAGCCTGGTGACAGAATGAGAGCCTGTCTCTTAAAAAAAGTTTTATTTAATAAAAAAATTGAAAAGGCTGTGGTCTTACAAGTCCTTTAAATTAGAAGTAAAGGAATAGTAGGCGCTTAGTGAATAATTTGTAGAAGGAAAAGACTCCAGGGAAGAAAGGAAAGAGAGTTTCTCACCGTAGTTTTCCAAAGACCTGGTGGATACAGCCACCCTTGTACAGAGAAGTGAGGGGATGGGGTAGGGCAGGGCTGTTCCCCTTCAAGCTAAGCAAATGCATGCCTCTCAGGGGATTAGCCGGGATAACCCTGGGCCAGCTCCACACTTGAGCCCAGGGACTGGGTATCACCTTCTGAAGTGGTGCCTTCCTGGAAACAGAGAGTACAGATACCTTCCTGCCCCTGAAAACACCAGGCCTAGGAACCCTGGGGAGTGTTGATGAGGGCAGGATGCAGTTTCAGAGAAGAGCAATTACACAGGTTCTTAATGGAGGCATCTGGCCCATTAGTGTAAGAGGAGAAATCTTGCGGGGAGGGGGGTGGCTGGCCAGGACTCCACCTTGTTTCCAGGAAAAAGGCAGGCAGCAGGTTAACTCTCTCCTGACCTCGCTCTTGGGTTGACCACTGCATCGGCTTCATCAGCACCTCCTCAGAGCCCAGGCCCGTGAGAGCACAGACATGGAGTTAAATTGACACTGGTTCAAATTCTCACTAATCCTAGCAGTGTGACCTCAAGTCACTCATTGCCCCTCTCTGAGCCTCCCATCCCCCATTGTAAAGAGGAGGTGGGAGTGGTATATTACCTAAAGGGTTGTTCTGAGCTTTCTTTTTTTTTTTTCCAAGATGAAGTCTTGCTCTGTTGCCCAGGCTGGAGTGCAGCGGCATGATCTCGGCTCACGGCCACCCCCGCCTCCCAGGCTCAAGCAATTCTCCTGCCTTAGCCTCCCGAGTAGCTGGGATTACAGGGGCCTGCCACCACTCACAGCTAATTTTTGTATTTTAAATAGAGACGGGGGTTTCACCATGTTGGCCAGGCTGGTCTTGAACTCCTGACCTAGTAATCCGCCTGCCTCAGCTTCCCAAAGTGCTGGGATTACAAGAGTGAGCCACCGTGCCTGGCCTCGTTGTGAGCTTTAAATGAGATACTGAGAACCATCTCAGTCACCAACAAGCTCTGTGACCTTAAGCAAAGTGATTGCACCTCTCTGAGCTTCAGTTTCCCCTTCTCTAAAATATGCATAATAATTCATACTCCAGCAGGTTGTTGGAAGAATAAAATGATGTGTATAAAGTGCCCCCGTCAATACCTGCCTCCTTGTAGGTGTTTAATACAAAGTGTCCAAAAATTCAGAAAATGTAGGTGAGACATATGTGGTTGTTGTTGTTTAAGACAGTCTCACTCTGTCACCCAGACTGGCATGCAGTGGCGTGACCTTGGCTCACTACAGCCTTGACCTCCCTGGCTCAAGCGATCCTCTTATCCCAGCCTCCTGAGCAGCAGGGATCACAGGTGCATGCCACCACACCCAGCTCATTTTTGTATTTTTTGTAGGCTGGTCTCAAACTCCTGAGCTCAAGCAACCCACCCGCCTCAGGCTCTCAAAGTGTTGGGATTACACGCATGTGCCATCATTCCCCACCTGAGACATATTTTTAAACAGTGTTTTAGTGAACATTTTCAAGTAATATGCTCTTTGTGTTTTTCTTCAAAACCCAGCTACATTTTCAGGCAAAGGACTCATAAATGTAAAGCAATGCATCCAATTTTTAATCTGGGGGGGGAAGAACAATTAATACACTAGTTTCCCTGTATTTCCAGACTTTTTACACACTCTTAGTTTATTTATTGTACTTTTATCAGATTAACAATTGGATATACACAGGATGCTGGTTTCCTTGAAGCCTCTCATTTGCCTGAGTCAAGACTTCCAGCTGGGGGACCCCTCCTTGTTTCTCTCCCTCCTATATACACAAATTCTCAGCAACTGGCAGTGGATAATCTCATTTCAAATGGGCTCTACCACCTACTGGCCTGGTGACCTGGCACAATTTCCTTAAGTCCTGTGAGCCTCTGATTCCTCATCGGTAAAATGGGCTAAAGAATATCTCATGGGCCCATTGCAAAGGCCAAATGAGATGATATATGCAAAATACACATGCCTGAAGCATGGTGCCCATTCCCTCACTGGGAGCAAGTACCACTACTATTTCTGTGGCTATTTTTGCAAAGAAACTTGTTCTAAAAGGATCCCACTGTGTTCCCTCTCTCTGTCTTTGCAGCGAGCCCCTCTTCCGCCAGCTCTGTGCTCTCCACTGGCTTCTGGAGGCCCTGACTATCGACCACACCCACCACACCATGAAGCCTGTGATCACCTGCTGGAACCCAAAGTACACCTCAGCCCTTCAACTTGTCTTAGACTAGCAGTAGGCTGGGCAGTGGGGAAGAGATTCCTGTATGTTCTTCTACTCCCTCTGCTGTTTTTGGTGGGTGGGCTGTTTTAGGAGCTCTTCTACGTGCTTTGTGGGATCTGAACAGGGGAGAACTAGAGACAGCTTATGCAGATTCCTGGGAGCCGGTTGTGTGCATCTCCTTCCCACATCTCTTCCCAACTCCACATTCACTGACATCACATACGTAGCTTGAAATCAGCCAGCCACATGGGAGTATTTACACCACAGAAATTGGCAAGCTATGGAAGCACATCACTGGATCCACAGCTCGACTGCTCTCCAACTCTCTTCTTGGACTGTGTCTCCCTAACACTATTCTTTATTCTTCTTCCTTTTCCTCCTCCTTTCCCTCCCTTTTAATCTTTCTTTTCTTTTTGTTTTTGTTTTTATCCTTTCTTTCAAGGTTGTGTTTTGTTTTGCTTTGGTCTTTTTGTTACTTAATATACATCGGTGGCTACTTCTCCACTTGGACCCAAGGGAATATTTGGTATTCGGTTCCCTGGAGCAGCTGGGTTTGTACAGGCAGAAGCTCCAGAACATGTTATCTAGGTCAAGAGAAGCGTTAGGTGTCCCCACCAGAGGAGAGAGCTCACGCAAAAGCTTGGAGGCCACTGTTGCAGGAACAGCATTGTACACACAGGGCAGAACAAAGAACAGACAGGCATGTAAAGGCATTGGTTCTTTAAGAAGAGTCAGGTTGTTTGCAGGAAGAGGACAAACACAAGTAAAGAACCCTGACTTGAAGAATCAGATTTTCACTGGGAAAATCACAGGCTGAGTTAAATAAAATAGTTCCCCACCCCCGGTGCTAACCCATGCCCTCTCATAGTCCTGCCTCCCAGGTGGATCCAGTCTTCCTCTTCCCAAAACCTGAGTCTTTTTTTTTTTAGACAGAGTCTCGCTCTGTCACCAGGCCAGAGTACAGTGACGCAATCTCAGCTCACTGCAACCTCGGTCTCCCGGGTTCAAGCGATTCTCCTTTCTCAGCCTCCTGCGTAGCTGGGACTACAGGCGCGCGCCACCATGCCCAGCTAATTTTTGTATTTTTAGTAGAGACTGGCTTTCACCATGTTGGCCAGGATAGTCTCAATCTCTTGACCTCGTGATCCGCCTGCCTCGGCCTCCCATAATATTGGGATTAAAGGCGTGAGCCACCACGCCCGGCCAAACGTTAAGTCTTAATTAACTCCTTCCTCTTGAAGACATTTATTACCCATCCCCTAGATTTCCTCCACCCCCAAGTCATCTCTTACACCAGGACCCAGAGAAACTAACCTCAAATGCAACAAGCAATATAAATCATGCATCCATTGATAGATCAGTAACTCCAATCAATTCAGTGTTTTTGGTTAGGATAATTTTAAAACTATAGTCTCTTTTGATGCAAGTGGTTGACAGACTTTATTTTTTTAAGCAGCAGACACTCACTTTTAAAAAATAGAAGCCTCTATAATGTAAAACAGACTTTTCTAAATGGAACTTCTTCATGAAGCAAGAGGTTTGGGAGCCTGGGAGACCTGGGACCCCTCCAACTTACTTCTATCCCCACCACGGCACCCTAGTTATTTCCAAAATGTCTTTGTGGCTTCCAGAATTTCTTTGAAAACCAGAGCCTTAAAACATTTTTCATGCCTTCTTTTTTTTTTTTTAAAGAGATGAGGGCTTGCTCTGTTGCCCAGGCTGGAGTACAGTGGCACAATCATGGCTTACCACAGTCTTGAACTCCTGGGCTCAAGCAATCCTCCTACCTCAGCCTCCCGGATAGCAAGTACTACAGGTGAATGCCACCACACCTGCCATCATACCTGGCTAATTGTTTTTTAAGTTTTTGAGAGATGGTGTCTTGCTATGTTGCCCAGGCTGGTGTCTAGTTCATGGCCTCAAGCAATCCTCCTGCCTCAGCATCCCAAGTAGCTGGGATTATAGGCTATTTATTTTTCTCTAAAATAAAACTGCTCAAGTAATAAGTGAATACAATTTATGCTTATGGAACTCTTTCAAAAAATATATAAGCATATAAAGTATGAAAGCCTTTATTCCTTCCCTGAAATCCCCTTCTTAAAGAAAACTCCTTTTAAAAGTCTACGATATGTCCTTCCAAATCTTTCTAATGCCTTCCTTTTATAAACATACACAGTCACATTTTTTAACAGAAATAGGATCATATCTGCATATTGTTCTCTACATGATTTTCCTCTTTACAATAACTAATGGGCATCCTTCCATGATGGTATACACAGGTTTACACATTCTTTCAACGGCAGCAGAATATTTTATCATATGGATGGAGTATACACCATTTCTTTATTAACAGACACTGAGGTCATTTCCAAATTTTTGACATTTCAAGTAGTACTGCGTGGAAGATCCTTACACATCTCTGTTTGTTTGTTTGTCTGTTTGTTTGTTTTTGTTTTTGTTTTTGTTTTTGTTTTTGAGATGGAGTCTTGCTCTGTCGCCCAGGCTGGAGTACAGTGGTGCGATCTCGACTCACTGCAACCTCCGCCTCCTGGGTTCACACCATTCTCCTGCCTCAGCCTCCTGAGCAGCTGGGACTACAGGTGCCTGCCACCACGCCCGGCTAATTTTTTGTATTTTTAGTGGAGATGAGGTTTCACCACGTTAGCCAGGATGGTCTCGATCTCCTGACCTCGTGATCTGCCCACCTTGGCCTCCCAAAGTGCTGGGATTACAGGCATGAGCCACTGTGCCCGGCCCCTTACACATATCTTTTATGCCCAGTTACAAGTGTTTCTGTTAGCTGGATTCCGGGAAGGAGAATTGCTAGGTAAAAGCAATATCTTTTTTTTTTTTACTTTCTTGATTGCTTACATTCTAAGAAAAAGGCCTCTGAGCCAGAGGGCTCCTGACAGCATTTCATCTCCCTAAACAAACCACCAACAGCAACATTTTCCTCCTACATGCGGGCACCCATTCTCCAAAACTGAGAAAAGAACATCATGTAGAATTTGGATTGAGAAGAGAAAAAGGGCCATGTTTCTTTCCTTTGGTTGGTTTTAGAAATATGCTCAGAACGTGACCAAAAATTGTTAACTGCGGTAAAAACACATAGTGGTCACACTGAGAGTAGCAGATGTTCTACCACGACTTGTAGTGGCAGAATTCTATCAGCGCTCTGAGGATGCTCAGCTCTGTAAAATCAGAACCTGAACCAGACCTAGCCGCCTGAGGTGAAAAATGCAATCCAGGAAGATTCACATAGGAAGTCACAGTATTTGTTGGGGTTTGTTATTTCTAGTTGACCATTTCTTCCTGGTGGGCATTTTAGTTTATGGTCAATGACAATGCTGGTAAATGTTTTAACAACCAGTTCTCTAGGAAGTGAACCAAGATTTGTGACAATGCCAATTTCCATGGTGTAAATACTCCCACTGTGGCTGATTTCAATCTTACCAACATGATGTCACTGAACTTGGAGTTGGGAAGATATGTACAGAATCCATTCTTGTGAGCCAGTATGAGCCAGCTCCAGCACACCACTGTTCGGGATTCATTTTTTAAAATTATGAATCTGGGGGGCAGTTTAAGTTCCCTATAAAGTATAAGAAAACACCTTTTTAGTTATAAGAAAGCAGAAAGAGCTCTTCTCTTCAATGCTTAATCCCTATTTATGACGTGTCACCCTTATGCAGCAGTGTGAATTTCCTCAAATCTTCAAGTGCATTTTTTTTAAACCCAGAGGGATTAGAGTGATTAAGAGCAAAGGGTTTAGCATCAGATGAACCCAGATGAGTCAAAGCTCTGCCACTTAATAGCTGTGTGACCTTGGGCAAGTCATTTGACATCTCTGGCCCTCTGTTTCTTCATCTGTTAAATGTGTTCCTGCCTCAGAAGTGATTGTAAGAATTAAGCAAAATCAAGTCCATAGAGCATTTAGCCTAATATCTGGGAATACAATGAATGTCCATTAAATAAGAGCTATAAAAGGTAAAAATCCCTATTTTAAAGAGAAGTTAGGTGTATGATTATCAGTACCATTGAGACTGAAGGCTAGGAAAGAAAGGAACTTCTGAGCAGAATTTTACCAACAGGTGAGGTCTATGTTCACTGGGTGAACAGACAAGTATGCAAACAGGGAAAAAAGGGTACACAATGTCGCCCAAAACCTAGTTGCAAAGATAAACAACCCAGGTAATGAGCCCAAGAAGGTAATACCAAATCTCCAGTTCTCCTGACTGTGCTTTTCTGAGTCTCCATCATCAAGCAACCAGTATCTCCTGTTCCTAAAGCATTTTGACACTTAAACCCTGAGCCCTGACACCCACCATGCATTTTCCAAAAGAAGATATCCATCCTTGGGGACCTGTAGATCCCAGAGGCTCCATTTCGATTAGGCATAATGACAGCTCTAGACCCAATTCCTCCCCCTTACGGATTTTATAGCAAGAAAGTCGGGGTGGTTCGATACCTCAATGAGGGCTTTCTACAGGCAGCAAAATTTCACTAACTGGCAGTTACTGTGCTGCAAGCAGAAGAACAATCTTTGTTAGTGGCAGGATGATCTCATAGTTGGATGGATTGGTGGATGTTTGGGTGAATAGACAGATGACAGATTTTAGGATGTCATTATGAGTTGCATCTGAGTCTCTGCTTTGTGGAGAAAAAAAAAAAACTCCTCAACTTCCCAATTTCATCATGTGGCAATTTAAACACATTATCATTATCATTTCTCAGCATCCTTGTTAATTCCACTGCTAACAAGAGAGTTTATTTCAATTGACAAGATGATCGGGTCCACAATAGAAATTGAAACCAACCCTTCAATAATGAATGTGCCAATTACGTTTCTCCAAGAGATATAAGCCTCTTTTTAGGCAAAGTAGGATCTGATTTTTTTCATGAATGCCCGTAAGTATTTATTCAAACCCTTAGGGCCAACTGCATTTCAGAATTCTGAGGGTTTTTTTGTTTTGTTTTGTTTTGTTTTTTCGCATTTTAAAAAAGAAATATGATACATGTGCCATACAGAACATCACACTCCCAGAGGGGCCTGTCACCAAACACAATATTTCTGCAGAAAACAAATAAGTGAATATTTATCTTAAGTGCATAACAAAGGTCAAAAAAAGGCCACCAACAGCCTCCCATCAGTTTTTGTCATGCTTTGCTACCAAATAAGCTATTTAAATTGTTTTGGTTTAAAGACTCTTTGGATTTTGGAATTGGTTAAGTGGTTGTGAACCTGTATTGATTTTATTCTTATTAGAGACCAAATTTCCAAGAAGCAACCAGAAGACCTACCTAGAAATGAGTAGACTTTTACAGAGTCACAGAGCCTCCCCTACCCCAGTGGCCATCTTCCCTAGTTACAGTGGGGAAGAAACAGCCCAGACCTCTGGCCAAAGAAGGGAGTGAAGAGTTACCTACTAACCTTCCAGCAGGTACAGCACACACCTCAAAGGAGTTGTTCCAACAGGCTCGAGTCCCCAGAGTCCTGTGCTCTCCCCGGTGCCACAGAGGCAGTACAGTTGTCTACGTTTTATTGCTTCAGGCTGTCCAGAGAGACACCACTGGGCCCACTATTTAGTGGGAAGACCAAGTGGGTGTAATCCCTACACTTACAATCCTGATTCTTATAATCCTGACTCTTGTAATCCTTACTCTTAAGAGACACCAGACATTCAAGGGCTGGGCTGTCCAGGCACAAAAAAAATCCACCCTTCCTTTAGAAATACACATATGAGTAAAAGGCAACCAACCACACTTCGAGGTTTCAAATATGACACAAACATCGGCCAGGTGTGGTGGCTCACGCCTGTAATCCCAGCACTTTGGGAGGCCGAGGTGGGTGGATCACCTGAGGTCAGGAGTTCGAGACCAGCCTGACCCACACGGAGAAACCCCATCTCTACTAAAAATACAAAATTAGCCAGGCTTGGTGGTGCATGCCTATAATTCCAGCTACTCGGGTAGGCTGAAGCAAGAGAATCGCTTGAACCTGGGAAGTGGAGGTTGCAGTGAGCCGAGATCACACCATTGCACTCCAGCCTGGGCAACAAGAGCAAAACATCAAAATCCATCTACTGTTTTATGATGAAAATGGCTGGCACTTGAGTGCTTTCTATGTCAAGCACTGCTCTGGGTGTATTACCTCATTTAAGCCTCATTCCAACTTACCAATAAGGAAACTGAGGCACAGAAAATTAATTTGCTCAAAGTTGCATAGCTAGCAAAAGGTAAGGCAGGATTTGAACCCAGGTAACCTTGCTGCAAAGTATGGGTGCTTCACCCCCAAATGGTTGTTTCTCTGTAGGTAAGTCCCAAAGTCTTTAATCAATTTAGAGAATAATCTGATGCTCCGCCTCTAAGAAAAGAAGATCTTATTACAATGTAGTACTTTCTGGGAGGCCCCAGGATACAAAAGGGACTCGACTTACCAAGATGTTATCACATATAAACTGCAATTTTCTTTTATAAATAATTTCAAGTGCCATTTTGCACATACTGTTTTGAAACGAAATTTTTGCTGTTTGCCTTAGTATATAAGGAGCATCTCTCCAGATCTGAACCTCTGCTGTGGAGTTGATCAGCATATGAATGTACTGAAACATATTTAACCAATATTCCAAGACCTTTAAGTCTTTTCCAAGTTTTTGCTTCCATGAAATACTGTCGCAATCGTTCTGAGCAACACTCATAATAGCATTTTTAAAATTTAAATTGTTTATATTTAAATTAATTTCCCCTTGTCTTGTGGTACTCCTCCCCCCACAACCAAGAAAATCTCATTTTCCTCAAACCCGCCTTTTCCAGGCACTAGTGGGAATACTGCCGTGAAGAAAACAGACAACACCCGGCTCTCAGGAGCTTCCGTTCTACAGGGGGTGAGGGAAGCAACAGATGATAAACATTGCAGTAATCAAGATACTCTGAGATAGCAATGTGTCATGAAGAAATTGATGGGTGATGTGCTAGTGATGGGCAGGGGAGTTTTAAATTGGATCATCAAGGAAAGACTCACTCAGATGGTGACATGTGAGTGAAGTCTCTGATTTCCCCTGCTCTCCTCTTTGCACTGATTTAATCACATGGCTCCTCCACTGTGGTACTCCAGTGGACATCTCTGTGGAGTGGGAGAATGTGGCAGGAGGATCAGATCATCACTCAGGCGGTAGGATGGAACCACCTGGTCCAGGAAGTCCCCAGAGCTTTGACCTCTGTCCCCTCCCTGGTGCAGAATCAGCAGCTCTTCCCTTCCGTCATGGACACATGAGCACGTCCTAACCTAGCCTACAGCTTTCCACCCTGGGAAGCAGATGTTTTACCCCAGATGGGAGTTCAGAAAGAGAGCACGAAGTATTTGAGAAAATTACTCTGAATTGCCACTCTGGATAGACATCTTCAAGTGACTGCCTGGAACAAAATGTGCTTGGCGGATACCGTTAAAAGAGATTTGACAGTGTTCAGCACCCTAGTCCCTTGATTTCTGGCAAATAGGATCCCCTAGGAAGCTTCAGCAGGGGGAAATTACGGTCTGAAAGTTATAGCTACATCTCCCCCAAGGATCTACCCTAGTACCCTGTTGTCTACCATTAGCTCCTCCTCTAAGCCACAGTAAATCTCTGTTGAAAAGAGAAGGTTATTGTTGTTAATAGCTGAACTGTATTCAGCTCTCCGTACACAGCACCCATGAAGCCCTTCACAAGCCCCATTTCTTTTCATCTTTACAGCAATCCTTTGTCATAGCTGCTATTATTCCCCCATTTTACAGATGAGGACAGTGAGGCTCAGAGAGACTAAATTACTTATACCAAGTCACACATGTAGGAAGCAGTCAGGAAGACAGGAGACTTGAACAGCTGGTCCAACCTATTGTTAAATTCACTCTTAACCACTAAGATAACACTTTTCTGGTCCTGATACTCGGAGACTTGCCCGAGGTCACACAGACAGTAAATCACAAGGATATTAAATGGGTGAGCTAAGTAAGTTAGGCTGCCATAATGAACAACCCCCAAATCTCAGCAGTTTAAGGTAAAAGAAGCTTGTTCCTTGGCTCACCTTTCAAGTCCAACAGGGAGGCTCTACTCTCTGTAGTTACTCAGGGACTCATGCTGATAGAAGCTTCCACCATCAACGAGGCAGAAAAAGGAATCTGATGACTTCAGGACTAGCTATTAAATCATCTACCCAAAGTCCCACATGTCACTTTCACTCATGTATTTTTGAACAAAGCAAGTCACAGTGCTACACCTGCCTTCAGAGAGCAGAGAAGGCCTGGAACTGTTTGGTGGATGGCACTAATGCTTACCCCACCAGGCCAGGGGGAAGGACCACCAACCCGCTTTGCCCTCCTCCACAAGGTATGCAACGGATGATGCAGCTTAGGTGGTTTTATTTTTTTCTTCCTTCCCCTATTGATCTTCCTTTTTGGGTTATTCGCTACTGAAAATGAAACATCAGAAAGACCGATTCTGTCTAACCAGGCCTTTTCTTTATCAATGGGTTTGCAAGAGCAAGGGCTCCGAGCTTTTTAAGGTCTGTGGGAATCTTGCTGCATTTTGAACTCATTTAGCCTGCTGCTTGAAGCCGCAACAGATTTCAGGTCATCTTGGAAGTCAGCATTAGCGGAAAACTTCCATCTTCCCGATTGGACCTGAATATTTAAGATTTTGAAAGCTTTGCTGGCACCAGATTTAATTTTAAAAGGGGAAAGGGGGTTGCTTTTGAACTTCAAGAAGAAGGCTGGAGGCTCAGCAGGGGCTGCGTTAGCAAAGGGAAATGCGAAAAGCCCTGTGGTCTTGAAAGAAACGCTCCAAAGTGAAGAAAAAAAAAAACAAAAACACTAAAGCTTCCAGTGGGTGAACCTTAAATCAGACTTCAAAAGCACTGCTAGTTTAAATATTGTTTATAGGACTGAAGAATTGCTCCTTCCTCTGGCTGGATTTTAAATATCCCCTAATTTGATTACTCCGGGGAAAGGCAGGCAGAACCAACTTCAATGAGCTTCACTGTTAATTATTCAGAGGGCTTTTTATTGTGTAATCAAACATAAAGTCTTACGAAAAGCTTAGAGGCACATTCTCACCCCCTCTCCTCAGCCCGACTTCCACTTTGGGTCTGTGTGCGTTTCTGATGTGGTGGCTGCTCACTGGTAGATCTTCAGCAAAGTCCCACTGGTGAAGAGAGGACACCCCCAACTCCTTATCTGGACTGGGAAAAGCCTTTGATTCTGCTACTCAGCTCTCCATGCCATGAGAAGTCAGCCTTAAGTTAGGTTTATCTTGATCACCTTTTGCCTTCTATATCTGAGCAGCTCCCTTCTACCCACAACCACCAGCACTCAGCAGCTCCTAACAAGCTTAGACCCCTGTCATTGTCTCCCTAAACCAAAGCAGTTCTGTTCGTCCTCTTTTTTTTATCTTTTTCTTTTCTTTTTTTTTTTTTTTTTTTTTTGAGACGGAGTTTCACTCTTGTCCCCCAGGCTGGAGTGCAATGGTGTGACCTCAGCTCACTGCAACCTCCGCCTCCCAGGTTCAAGCGATTCTGCTGCCTCAGCCTCCAGAGCAGCTGGGATTACAGGCATGCGCCACCACACCTGGCTAATTTTTTTGGTATTTTTAGTAGAGACAGGGTTTCACCATGTTGGCCAGGCTGGTCTCGAACTCCTCACCTCAGTTGATCCGCCTGCCTCGGCCTCCCAAAGTGCTGGGATTACAGGCATGAGCCCGGCTCGTCTTCTCATTTCAAGTTCCTGCTCTCTGCTAGGTGAGAGCTAGACAAATAATTAAAAGGATCCTTGTGATATAAAATTCCTTCTGCAAAGAAAAAGGGGATAAAGAAAGAGATAGGTGGATGGATGAATGGATGAAAAGATATATATGGACAGAGAGATTGATAGACCAATCAGTCGATCAATAGATACGTAAAGGTAGTTGAGAGTCCCTGCTTTCTTATCAGTAGAGACCCACTGCCCCATAGCCATAAGCCCAAAATCCACAAGCTCTGAAAACTCGATTTTTTCATAACTCATTTGGCAGCAAAATCTGACACGAAGCAATCAAAGTTGGCCGCAAAATTTGACTTGAAGCTACTTCTGGTCTTTATTTCTCCCACCTAGTGTAAATATCCATGTGTTTCATTGCAGAAATATTCATGTATTTGGTTACATGATGCTGTCCCCTTAGCCCCCTCAGAGGGATTATGTTAACATATAGTATATGCAGCATGTTTCCTTTCCAAAATGCCAAAATTATTAATTTGGCAACACATCTGGTCCCACAGATTTCATACAAGGGATTATGGGTGTGTCACCAACAAAACCTACTGGGCTTCAGTCTCCTATCCAGAAAATTCCCAACCCATCAGAGGAGGACCCAGGTTTTGTGGAGCCTGAAGCTTATTTAACTGGGGAGAGGGCACTTTAAAAAAAAAAATACAAAATTAGGTACAGGATCCTGGAAGAGGGACCCACACAAGTGAGGAGCCCTGAAGCTTTAGCTTCATTCGTTTCACTGTAAGTAAGTGACTTAAACTCCCTTAGTTTGTTTTCTCATCTGAAAATGGGATGACAATGACTACATCACAAGGTTATAGTGATTGAGATGATACAGCGAGAAGGCACAGAAAGGTGTTGCACATAGCGTCGTAGAGAACTTTTGCCCAGTCAACCTCCAATCAGTCATTTTCACTGTGCAATCCACCCCCATCAGCCCCACCCTCAATCCCACCCAGTAATATTCTCTGTGGGTCTCTCAGAAATGTCCCTGATGGTGGACTCCTTGGGCAACAGAAAAAGCAAAGATTCAGAAATGAATGTGCTTTTCAATTCACCCCCCAGGAGTAATCGCAGACCTGCCCAGGATTCTAGGACAGGACCGAGTCTAAAATACAAATAGATACAAAAAACACGCAAATATATACCACCTCCCTCCTCCACCCAGTAAGAAAAGTCTCTCCAAACCTCGATTTCACTCAAAAGAGCCAGCTATGGAGAACTATCCCTCCCATTTCTTCACAAGTACAGGAGTGGGGGCGGAAATCCTAACAGAGCCCAGCCACCATTCCTCCTCTATTTATTGCATTTCTTAAAAGAACTTGTGATAAACCGAGGCTCTGGAAACGGAAAACTCATTAAGCTGTTTCTCACTCAGGGACCCGGGTGGAAGCAAGAGCACCGTTAAGAAAATCAATAAGGACAAGTCCATGGGACAGAAATGGGAGCATTTTGTCACAGCGCCAAAGGTAACCAACCACACGCGACTCAACCCTTTAGCTCCTAGGTCCCAGCTTGTGTTGAGGAGTATTTTTGCCAGTCTTTTCTCTGATGGGAATTTTTTTTTTCCTAGTTGGTTCTCGGAGTGAAGGGAAGTCAGAGCCACGTGCTGTTGGATGGTTTTTGTAAATTTTAATTAAAACGGTTATCTAGGGATTATAGGAGAAATGACATTTGGCTGGACGCTACATAATGGAGACAGGAGGGGGTGTTAAGCAGCTGCTTAACAAGATGTCACCAGAAGGAAATGGACTCACCTCACTGTACCTTCTAAATCAATAACAGTCATTTCTTTCTCCTTCTCCCTCCCTCCCTCACTTCCTCCCTCCCCCTTCTCTCCCTCTCCTCTTTAACCCAGTCAGAAAATAAAAGCCAGGCACACTAGCTCATGCTTGTAATCCCAAAGGATTGGGAGGCCAAGGCAGGAGGATCGCTTGAGCCCAGGAGTTTGAGCCAGCCTGGGCAACATAGCAAGACCCCGTCTTGACAAAAAAAATTAAAAATTAGCTGGGCATAGTGGTGTGCACCTGTAGTCCCAGGTATTAGGGAGGCTGAAGTGAGAGGATCATTTAAGCCCGGGAATTGGAGGCTGCAGTGAGCTATGATCCCACCACTGCACTCCAGCCTCCCACCTGGGCAACAGAGTGAGATCCTGTCTCTAAGAAAAAGAAAAGACAAAGTGAGTGATTCAACGGACAAGATTTTCTACAAACTAGAACATGCAGTTATTAAGAGGACACCAAGATACAGATTCTTTTCACCCAAGGGTATTCCTAACCCAGGACCTCCCCAACTCATCTACTCAATAAACAAGCCTAATAATAATAATAATAACAATAATGGCAAAAGGTAATATTGAGATAGGTAAAGGTAATAGAGCACACAACTAGAGCATTTGCTGAACCTGTCCCCTAACCCATGAAACGGATATAATGCCCTTTCTTGCCTACCTCACTTTAGTGAAGAATCCCAGGAAGTAAATATAAGGCAAACACACTTTGAAAATGTGAGAATGCTTAGCATTACTGTGGTTATGTAAATTGTAGAGGCCACTGTTCAGCATAATTGTAAATGGGCTAGGTTCTGTGCTAAGGAAGCTTCTGTAGGAATATTATCCAGTTATGCCCTCTTAATAACCCTATGGGGCACTATTCTTACCCCCAGGTGAGAGAGGAGGAATTTGGGGGCTCAGAGAGGTTACGTGACTTACGTAAGGTTACCCAGCTGGGTAATGGCAGAGCCAGAAGTTAATTCTGGGTCTGTTTATTAAACATAATTTATTAAACATATAAACATCAATATGTTTATTAAACATATAAACATCCAATGCCTGGTCTTCCTGACCCCATGATTATAGTTGCCTCTCATGAAGAATTTTACCATTTTCTTACTCTTTCATCAGAGTGCTCCCAGATTTAAGAAGAGCCTTGGATTTTATGGCAGAAAGTTGCTATGGAGATACAGTGTGCATCCATCTTCAGAAATGCACAGAAAAAGCAGCGGGAGCTACAAACCTTTTAAAAAAATCCTTCAGGGATATTCACCACTAAAATTGGAGGAGGGGAGGGGGAGAATGAACAGCTCTGCTTGAACTCTTGCAAAACTGAATTCAAGTTTGTGGGTCAAATCCTGGGCTGCAGCACGTTCCACTCTGGGCATGGGGGAGAACTCAATTAGGCTGCAGAAGACCTGGCTCAGCCATGGTGACTCAGTTCACTGTGTGACCTCAGACAAGTCCTTTCCCCTGTCCTGGGCCTCAGTCTGTCTACCTATAAAATAAGGACTTTGAAGGAGGGAATCTAACCAGCTCCCACAATACTCTTCTTTTCCCCTGATACTCTTCTGTATGTCTAGACAGTGTTCACAGGGGCCAGGCAAATTGTGGTATTAATAAAAGAAAAGATGAGGCTGAGTGTGATACAGTAGGGAGTGGTGGGGTCTGTGGCAAACTGGAGCACTCCTGCACAGCTAAAGGGAAGAATCTCTGTGCAGCTTTAGCTCATTTTGCCTTGTGAGAATGGGAGCCCAGAGCTTATCATTTTCAAAAGAAACAAAAAACTTACATTTTTATATAAAAGTCTCCCAATCTGTAAAATCCTGGGTAGCTAAACATGTCTCCCCACGGGCCACCAGTCTGCAACCCCTACTTCATAGAAAGTGTAAGGAACCTTTCAGCAAATTCTCTTCCTCCATTGCCAAAAATCAATCCCTACTGAGATGGAACATAGCAACTGGTTAACACCACTGCTGAGTGAAATATAAAAAATAGGGAAGCAGCATTTAGGGATTTAAGTCCATTCAGAGAGGTTCAGTTCAATAAAAGGCAAGCCAGCGCCTGTCACATCTTCCCCCTACATTTTATTTTTCTGCCAGTTTCAATTAATCACAAGTGTCAGCCCTTCACTTTGGATTTCCTGGCTAGGATGGTTAATTAAATTTTAATTAATGGCAACTTTGGGAGCATGAGATGAAATCCTAGCTCAAGGAAGATACCCCTGGATATGGAAGGCTCTTCTGAGATTGTCCCAGGCTATCCCCTAGGTTTTATAAATGAGGAAACTGAGGCAGGGCAGAGTGATGTATTCAAGGCCTCCCTGAGGTCCCCTGACTCTGACTCCAGTGCTCACTGCAAGATTCCAAGCTGCCTCATGCCACCATCTGTCCACCCCTCAAAAATTACATTGATCTTACTAGGCACAGTGGCTTACACCCATAGTCCCAGCACTTTGGGAGACCAAGGCGGGCAGATTGCTTGAGCTCAGGAGTTCAAGACCAGCCTGGGCAACATGGTGAAACCCCATCTCTACCAAAAATAACAACAACAACAACAACAAATTGGCCAGGCATGATGGTGGGCACCTGTAGTACCAGCTACTTGGGAGGCTGAGGCAGGAGAATAGCTCAAACCTGGGAGGCAGAGGTTGCAGTGATCCCAGATTGCACCACTGCACTCCAGCCTGGGCAAGAGAGTGAGACCCTGTCAAATAAAAATAAAAATAAAAAAATTACGTTGATCTGAAAAGCCTGGTTTCTAGAGTCAGGAATTCATATTGTTCTAGATAAAATGGAAAGAGGCAACTTCTACATGTTTCATCCCTGAGCTCTGATATCATCTTTCCCCAGAATGACAAAGAGTAGAGGGGACTTCTGTCAGTTTTGCAAGCTCTTGACCAGTTGCAGTGTCAGGACAACAGGATCATTGTACCAAGCTCCTAATTTATCAAAGGAGAGGACATGCCTGCTTTGGGTGCTTGGCTTTTCTTGATCAGTAATTTTGTAACTTGCATGGCCTCTTGAAGATCTGGTTAAATCCAGTTCAAATTCCATTTCTCCAGTCTATCATATTCTGAAGCATTCTGTCATTTGTATAGAATTTCACTGAAGATTTGAGAGAGATGAGGCAGGCACAGGGAGAGATCATATGTTAAGGCCCACAGCTTCTCCCTCCTCTTCCCCAACCTTCTCCCTCTCCTGTGCAACCAAGAAATCCCTCCCCTCTTCTAGTGCAAGAAGGCTCCACCCATATTCAGTGCCCTACAAGGTAGCCATTCAAAATATTGCTTCTGATCACATACAGTGGACTCCCTGAAATGAATTCTGCTGAATACAATTCTCTCCACCCTGCGCAATGTATATTAAATGTTGGTGTGGTCTTCAATGCTGTCTCTTCTCCCTGTCACCTTTCCCAGGGTATCAAACGCTATGAGTTTCATCTAAAGAAAACACCAGTCTGCCCATCAAGAGCTTTCATTGTAAATGTGCTCAGATAAAATTATTTCTATTAAGTGAATATAAACTATAGTTCACTCTGTGTTGAGCTCTTTCTCTAGGGCATCTGAGGGCCTATTCTTCCCCCGTATAAACCTGGCATTTTAAATGTCATAAAGAATCATCAGCACGGGATAAAGGGCATTTTCGATGCCACTGAAAAAAAGCTTCTGAAGTATTTTGAAGCCAGGCATGGTAATGAGCTTTGGCATTAACCTGACTTAGATCTGAATTCTGGTTCTTCTATTTTCTTGCTGTGACCTTGAGGAGGTTAGGAAGCCTCGCTGAAACTTGGATCAAGAGTTATACGAGGACATAACCCCAAACAGTGCATTCTGAAGTGACAGCAATCTCACAGGAAGGTACACACAGACACGCACACAGACAGTATGTGTGTACTCTTTCTTACTCCTTTCCTTCTAAAAGTCCACAGGAATTTCCCTACCTACCTCTCAGTTCCTTCCAGAACTTATCATCCAATTCTTCTAGCCCACTACAACCATGGCTCCTTCCCCAAGAATGCCACTGCACCAGACAAATCTGCTTCCTCCCACTCACATCCTAAATGTCAGGCCTAGAATTTCCCTATTCTGTGTTCTTTAGAAAACGTCCATGATTACAAATTATTCTTTGAGGCCCAGGTGTCAACTGGGGGACTAGGAAGTGTATACATGGAATTTGGAGCCAAAACCAAGATGTGGTTAAAAAATTAGACCCATCCTCATATACAGTTTGAAGATCAACTCTAATAGTTATTACAAAAGAAAAGTCAAAACCTGTTCTGGACCTTGACATCATCATGGAAAACATATTTGGCTTCCTCTGGTGACTTCTTGGGCAACCATGAGCTCATTCAATAGGATACACTCCGCCACATTTGCTTCAAATAATACACATTTTAACATTATCTCGATTTGTGACAAAAGGTCACTCCAGATCCAGAATATATCTCATGGTGTTTGGAAAGAGCCAGAAGGAATTCACAGTCAGACCCAGGCTTTGCTTTTTTCTGCTGTCCCTCCCCACCTCCCTCCTTCCCTCCTTTCTTTCTTTCTTCCATCTTTTTCCCCCTCCTTCCTGAAACCTCTCTTTCTTCTCTTTCCTTTAGACCAAGAAATTCAAAATTCCCACAATGCGAGTCACCAACCGCAAACCAAGCCGGCGAGGCTCCACGCTCAGTTTGAGTCGGGCCAGTGGGGGGTCCTCTCCCCAGAGCAGCATGATCTCTGTGAACCCTGGCTCAGATGAGCCCCCGAGTGTGAACACCCAGGTGACCAGCAGCAAGGACATTGAGGACAATGAGTCATCTTCAACCAAGCCAGATGAAGAACCTCTGTATATGAGTAAGTCCTACCTGAGATCTGACTCATCTACCCTGACCCTTTGCCTTTAAGCCAGACATCAAGAAACCCTCCTGCCTCAAGTCCACCTCCACTTATTTAAAGGTGACATGGGATCCAGCATCCTTGTTCAATTTCCTTGGACCTCTTTGTTTTCCCCAGTGGAGATCAGAAATATACTCTATAACTTGGGTTGCCCTGAGCCATTTCTCCTACAGAGAGAGCCTGTGGTCACCAACTGCCCTTTTCTAATTTTAAAAATATTTTTATTTAGGCCAGGCACTGTGGCTCATGCCTGTAATCCCAGCACTTTGGGAAGCTGAGGCAGGCAGATCATTTGAGGTCAGGAGTTTGAGACCAGCCTGGCCAACATGATGAAACCCTGTCTCTACTGCAAATACAAAAATCAGCTGGGCGTGATGGCACACACCTGTAATCCAAGCTACTTGGAAGGCTGAGGCAGGAGAATCACTTTAACCTGGGAGGCAGAGGTTGCAGTGAGCCGAGATCATGCCACTGCACTCCAGCCTGGGCCACAGAGGAAGACTCCATCTCAAAAAAAGCATTTTTTAAAATTTAGCCCAGTTTATACAGAACATTCTCATTTCAATGTGTAACCAATGTAAAAATTATTAATGAGATATTTTATATCCTCTTTTTTACTAAGTCTTTGAAATGCAGTGTCTACTTTCTTAAACAGCTTTATTATTGAGATATAATTTACATACCATAAAATTCACTTATTTTAAATGTGCAATTCAGTGATTTTTAGTAAACTTGGAGTTGTGTAACCATCACCACAATCTAATTTCAGAACATTTCCAACCACCCGAAAGAAAACCTTCTGCCCTTCTTATCCAGAGCCCCCAGGCAACCACAAACTTGCTTTCTGTCTCTACTGATTTGTCTTTTCTGAACATTTTATAGATGGAAGTTGTATCACTCTGTGATCTTCACCCTGAAAAAGTATTTTCAGTGGCTCAAAATATGAGGGAGACAAGTCCCTTAAGAAATATCCAATTAGGCCAGGCATGGTGGCTCATGTCTGTAATCCCAGAACTTAGGGAGATGGAGGTGGGCAGATTGCTTGAGTTCAGGCGTTTGAGATCAGCTTGGGCAACGTGGTAAAACCTCATCTCTCAAAAAAAAAAAAAAAAAATTAGCCATGCATGGTGGTGCGTGCCTGTGGTTCCAACTACTCAGGAGGCTGAGGTGGGAGGATTGCTTGAGCCTAGGAGGTAGGGGCTGACGTGAGCTGTGATTTGCTTCTTCACTCCAGCCTGGGCAATGGTGCAAGACCCTGTCTCAAAAAGAGAAAAGAAGAGAAGAAGGGAAGGGGGAAGGAGGAAGGGAAGGAAAATAGGAAAATTCATTGAAAGCTATGAGCCCTCACACAAGAAAAAAATTCAAACACACACATACACAAGTTTGCACAATATTTTGAGTGGGGTGCTGTGGACCTCTACTAGATAGAATCATGACTGGATTCCATAAGTCATATAAAACATTCATTTTCAGAACTTTCTGGCTTGAGCTTGTATAGTAAAAGGACATAGGAAAAGCAAGAGAAGGATCCAGAAGGATTCATACAGAAAGATGGAGAAGGTAGAAAGAAGAGAGGGTAAGAGAGGGACATGAAGGAGGAATGGCCCACCACAAAATTCTTGACTCTGATGCATGGGACATCTTCCTGCTTTCTCCTCATCTGCTGTGTCCCCTCAGCGGTGTCCAGAGACAGAACTGAGACAGCACTGGTGGCCAGTGTTCTCTCTCACACCATCTGGAATGCCTGTGGCAGCCGAGGCCGGGCTGAGTGACAAGGATTGTGTGTCGCATAGATTCAAGGAGGCGAAAAAGGAGGTCAAGGCAGACCAAGAATCTGTGTGGGGCCCTGACAGTCAAAGACGGAAGTGAGCAGAAGTGCAAAAGTCCACTGGGTGGTCAGGGTTCAGAGTAATGACTGCCAACAGGAAAAATCCCCACCGCCCCTGCCTGTCAACAGGGGGCTGGGAAAGGTCCCAAGCCCCGAAAAGCTGTTTTCTGAACAGAAGAAGTAGTATCTGAGACGGGAAGAAACTAAGATAGGCCATCAGCAGATATGTGATTCTTATATATTTCCTTTTTTTTTTTTTTTTTCTAGAGACAGGGGCTCACTCTGTTGCCCAGGCTGGAATGCAGTGGCACAATCATGGCTCACTGCAGCCTCAAACTCCTGTGCTCAAACAACCCTCCCACCTCAGCTTCCTGGCCACTTACGGATTTCTTGATTCTTCTTTCATTTAACACATAGTTTTTGAGCCCCTTCTGTGTGCCCAAAACTGAGTTACTTGAGTACCTGCCCTTCCCAAACTTACATTTTAGAAGAGACAAATGATAAGTAAGAAATCCCTCGGCTGGGTACAGTGGCTCATGCCTGTCATTCCAATATTTTGGGAGGCCAAAGCAGGAGGATGGCTTGAGTCCAGGAATTTGAGACCAGTCTGGGCAAAATAGTGAGACCCCATCTCTACATGGAAAATTTTAAAAATTAGCCAGGCATGGTGGCACATGCCTGTAGTCCTAGCTACTTGGGAGGCTGAGGTAGGGGGATCACTTGAGTCCAGGATTTCAAGATTGCAGTGAACTATGGTTGTGCCACTGCACTCCAGCCTGGGCAACAGAGTGAGACCATGTCTATAAAAATAAAGTAATAAAAAAGAAAGTCATGGCATGGCATGGTGGCTCACACCTGTAATCCCAGCACTTTGGGAGTCTGAGGTGGGTGTATCACAAGGTCAAGAGATCAAGACAATCCTGGCCAACATGGTGAAATCCCGTCTCTACTAAAAATACAAAAATTAGCTGGGAGTGGTGGCATGTGCCTGTAGTCCCAGCTACTCAGGAGGCTGAGGCAGGAGAATCGCTTGAACCCTGGAGGCAGAGGTTGTAGTGAGCTGAAATCACACCACTGCACTCCAGCCTGGCAACAAAGCAAGACTCCGTCTCAAAAAAAAAAAAAAAAAGGAAGTTGTAACTAGCAAGGCAGTTGCATATAGTATGAACTCGGAAGAGAACAAAACAGAGTGCTGGGATAGAGAGAGACTATTGGTGGGCATGGAGCTAAATTAGCAAGGGTGATCAAGGGAGCCTCTCTCAGGTCTGATGTTTGAACTGAGACCTGAAGACCTGAAGCTGGGGAGGGAGGCAGGGGCCAGAGCATGCAGGGCCTTTGTGGAGCAAGTAAGACTTCAGAATTATTCCAGGTGCCAGAGGAAGTATCTGGAAAGTTTTCAGTACAGGAGGGACTAGACCTGATTTACTTTTCCAAGGTGTTTTTGTGGTTATTGGTGTTATATCCATGTCTTCATTTTTTCTTCAACTCTGAAAGCTTTGCTCTTAAATAAGAAGAGTAGAGTGATAGCCCAGCTTCAAGGCCCCACCCCAGTCCCAGAGCTTGCCCATGGTTCTCCTGGGGCAAACAGAGCACTGGTGCTGGTGGCAGAAGGGAGTAGCAGAGGAAGGAGACTTTGCAATGAGGGGAGGGGTAAATGGAGCATCTCTCTAGGCACCTGCAACACCGCAGGCCTGTCCCCAGTGGCCACCTTCCTCTAACATCCAATCACTCACCTGCTCCGATCAGTGCTGTCTCCTAAAACTCCCTCAAACCGTACCCTCTTCACACCTATTGCTTTTGTCTTGAAGATAGAAAACTAGGGGCACATACGGAGATCCTGACGCTTATGTTTTCTTTAGCATACACAAAAATTTGTGTTTTTTTGAAAAGTAGCTGTGACTTTTAAAGATTAAGATGTTTTACCTAAAACATCTGACTTTTTACAAACAAAACACTCTTGGCCAGATATGGCAGCTCACACTTGTAATCCTGGCACTTTGAGAGGTCAAGGCAGGAGGACCACTTGAGGCCAGGAGTTCGAGATTAGCCTGGCTGACATAGCCAGACCCCATCTCTAAAAATAAAATAAATTACTCCTTGTGGTAACAGTGGGCCTGCAACCCTGAATGACAACAATCAACTGGAGCTTGGTCCCTTTAAGTGGGGTTTGTGTTCTCCAGTTTTCCACAGTCTTCATCACTCCCTATTGCCCCACTCATTGCTCTAGTTGGCTGAGTGTGTGACCATTTATTATCATATTTGCCCTATTGTTTTCTTTAGAATGATAATGATGATGATGATGATGATGATGACAGTGATGATAAAACTATAACTAACACTTAAAAGTATTTTTGTATCAGCTCCTTTGTATGTATATTAATTCATTTAATCCTCACAAGAACTTCTTCATGCCTATTCTGCTGATAAGAACATTGGGGCACAGAGAGGTTAAGTTATTTGCCCTAAGTCACAAAGCTAGTGAGTGATGAAGGCATAATTTGAACCCAGGAAATCTGGCCCTCAAGTCAAACTTGATTGCTCTGCTTTACCCAAGTCTTCAGGAAAAAATAAAAAATAAAGGACAGACCAAGAGAGCAAATTGTTTTTTTTTTACGTCAACTTGTGTCACTCATTTTTGGTACCTGGCCCCTGAGTTTTGGGCCTCTGGTCTAGAATCTCTTCACTTCTCACCTAGAAAACAACAGCCTCCTAACTAGTTTCCCTGCTTCTTGTCCTGCCTTTACCCACTTACTTTTCTCCATGTTGAGTCAGAAGGGACTTTCTAGATGAAAAATCTGATATAGCTCTCTCTAGCTCAACATTTTTCAATGACTCTGCCTTTTCTCTAATACATTACCTCTGATCTTGCCCCAGGCTGCCCAGGTCAGCTGTTACTAGTTCACACCTTAAGTGGGGCACTCCAACCTCATCAAAACACTTTCTTCTTTTTAAACAATGCACACTCTTGTATGACTTTCTCTACTTGAAATGCCTGTTCATCCTTGACCCTTCAGTCTGGTGGACTCCTGCTGAACCTTCAAGACCCAGTTCAAATGTTCCCTCCTCTGTGAAGCCTTCTCTGATTCACCCAGGTTTCCTCTTCTCTTGTCTCTTAGTAGTTGGTATTTGCTTTTATTGAATTATTAATTTTAACTTAAAATGCATCTCACTGTATCCAGTAGGACCTTCTTATGGCTCAGTACAGAGACCTAAAAAACAGTGGCTTAAAAAAAGATAAAAGCTTATTTTTTGTACAGATTAAAGAAGATCAGTCCAGGGCTGGTAAGGTGGCTTCCACAGATTATCAGGGATCCTACTTCCCCCTCTTTCTTCTGTGTCATCCTTAACATGACTTCAGAATCCACTATGGCTGCCAGAACTCCAGCCATCAGACTCACATTCTAGGATGGAACAAAAAGGAAGTAAGCAAAGTACGAAAGTGCCCATTCCCAGCTGAGTTTAAGCAATCCTCTCAGGAGCCCCATACCACACTTCTACTAAAATCTCATTGCCCAGAACTTAGCCACAGTTGCAGAGGTTGCAGAGTCACAGTTGCAGAGCTGCCCAGAACTTGCCCAGCTGCAAAGGATGTTGAAAAAATGAGCTATCAAATGCTTCCCCTTATATGCATAGAAGGAATCACAGTTCAATTACTAAGAAAGAAGGGGAAAAGGAATGTGAGCTCCCTGCAAGTGTGCAACAGTAACATCTTATTTACCTTCATCCTAGCACACAGTAGGAACACAAAAATGACTGAAAAAAAATGAATTTCCTCTGGGAGGAAAAGTTTGCTACTTTAGCCTCCCAAACCTTTCCCTCCATTTATATCTTAACCTCCATCCAATTTGTCACAGCCTTGACAAAAGTAGATTAATTTCCCAGCCTCTCTTGCTTTCTAAAACCTCCTGAAATTGATTCTGAATTCATGAGTCCTATTCTGAGAGACACACTATTTGGCCAAGGTCTAATTTCCAAGGCTTCTGCATAATGAAGTCTTTGTGGATGCAAATCACTGGAGACAGCAGGTTGCAGCCTCTCTGTGGAATGATCCCCTCCCCAAATCAATGGCAGGGAGATTCCCAAGAAACAAAAGCCCAGGCTATTCCTCCTGCTGGTCTTGAAGCTCTGAGTCTTGGAACTATTAGAGGAGAAACTCACTTAAATAAAAACTCAAAAATATGAGTCCTATGCCATCTCATGTGTCCCTTCAAACCAGCCCCATACAACAAGAAGACCTCCTCTATCCCCCTCCCCAAAAAGAAGAAATGGGTTTAGGCATTCAAGGGTAAGATTCTTAGACAGGCTGGGCATAGAAGATGGAGAAAGGAAGTCAGGATTTTTTCTCTGGGGATATAATTTGACATTTGGTGCCCTAGAAGGGCTGCTTGATGTGCCAGGTCACTGTGGTCATTTGCTGATATCCATATCCACCCACCCTTAGGCTGGTTTGCTTATGAGTTGGGGGTAGGAGTGGTGGAGCAGTCAGATGTTGCTGCTTGGTTCCAAAGAGAAGGGAAGAAACTAGGAGAACCAATCACAGCTCCCTTGCTAATAGGCTTCTGGACACACTCCAAGGATTCTAGGATCTGTGGCTCTAGGGAAGGTGGGCATGACAAGACAAAAATAAAGGTCAAGTTCAGGTTAAATGGAATCATGCCCACAAATTGAGAGCTGGAGTAGAAAATGGCTTAATGCTGACATTTATCACAGCCTAGATGGCTCCAAAGTCACTAAGGAAAGGCATTCTTTCCCTAGCATCCAGTAATTGTGTTAATATGCAAAGCTGGATGTACACAACACACAAATGGTCTTGGGAAGCACTGGGCTTCACGCCTCCTTTCCAGGTATGGCTTTTGACACCTGAGCTTGAGCCAGCTGCAGGTACCCACTAAGGAATGAGGTGTCTGCACTGGTATTGTCATTGTTCATCGATATCCAAATCTAACTCATAGTCCCAAATCCTTCCCTCTATTTCCTCCCTAGTTGTTCACTTTTATGTTTAGCAACTACTGACTGAGACCCCACGTGCTAAGCATGCTGCCAGGTGCTATCAATAAAAGGACAAATAAAATGTGGCCCCTGACATCAAGGAACTCACAGCCTGAGGAGAAGACCTGCAAGTGAACAGAAAATGGCTATCACATGAAATCAATGCTGTGATGGGGGTCAGAAGGACAGTGTGCTTCAGGAGTCCACAGGTGGGCACCCTACCAGGTGCAGTGGATGGAGATGGGAAGACAGCATTCTTCCAGAACCCCAGAGGAGGGAGGAAAATGTGATAGATCGATCAAAAGTGCATGAAACCAACATCGGCCACACTGCTCTCTGTTGTGAGATGGTGCAAGCCACCAATATTTCCCACAAAGACAGAAAATAAAAATCAAAAATTATTTTATCCAGTGGAGACAGCCATCTAGCATATTTGTTCATTTTGAGATGCAATCAGGTTGCACCACTAAGAATATGTGTTCAAGGCTCTCCCTTTGGTTGCTCAAGTTCCAGTAGTGGCTGTCATAGTTTTCTTCTTAGTTCCTGGAATTATTTAAAAACCATCTCAAAAGTCTCCTCTCTTTTATTTCTTGATATATCTCTGATCTCCAATGGCTCTCTGTCTATTTTCTCCTCTTCTCACTCCAAGTCCCTTCTTCCCTCTTCTCGTTCATAAATCTGGGGAGAAATTCTGTTGTAGTCATAGTCATCAAGGGAAAACCTCACACTGTGATGTTTCAGCACCATGGACAGCTACAAACATTAGGAAAAAGCAGCCAAAGCTCATGGTTTTGTATCAAAGCAGATTCCATGCTAGGGAGTGGAAATAATTGAGATATCCAGGGATTTGCAAATATGTAGCCACATAAGACAGGGCCATTCACTTCCACTCTCCCACTTTTCTTGAGGCACGTAGCTTACTCCATCTCTATTTCATTTTCCAACTTTTTGGAGTGTCAGTGTGTTCGTTTCCTACAGCTGCTGTAAAATTTCTGACAACAGAAACTTATTGTCTCATAGTTCTGGATACTAAACATCCAAACCAACATGTCCATAGGGCCATGCATCTTCCGAAATCCATAGGAGAGAATAGTTCCTTGACTTTTCTGGTGGGTGCTGGCAATCCTTGGCATTCCTTGGTTCATAAATGCATCACTTGAATCTAGAGCCCGTGTCATCACATAGCCACCTTTTCCCTATGTATCTCTCTTTCCTATTTATAAGGACACTAGTCATTGGCTAGAGGGTTCATCATACCCCAACATGACGTCACCTTGACGTGTCACATAACAATGTTTCGGTCAACAGTGGACCACATATACAACAGTGGTCCCATAAGATTCGAGTGAAGCTGAAAAATTCCTATTGCCTAATATATCTTAGCCATCATGATATCATAGCACACTATGTTACTCACAGGTCTGTAATGATGCTGGTGTCAATAAACCTACTGCATTTTATACTGCATATAAAAGTATAACACAATTATGTACAGTACACAGTACTGTACTTGATAATGATAAAATGACTATGGTACTGGTTTATGTAAGTACTACGCTTTATTTTCTATTGTAATTTTAGAGTGTATTCCTTCTACTTATAAAAAGAAAGTGAACTGTAAAACAGCCCTAGGTAGATCCTTCAGGAGATATGTCAGAAGAAGGCATTGTTATCATGGCAGATGACAGCTCCATGTGTGTTACTTGTTATTGCCTCTGAAGACCTTACAGGTGACAAGATGTAGAGGTGAAAGACAGCAATATTGATAATCCTGACCCTGTGTAGGCCTAGGCTAATGTGTGTGTTTGTGGCTGAGTTTCCTTTTCTTTTTTTTTTTTTTTTCCTGAGACGAAGTTTAGCTCGTGTTACCCAGGCTGGAGTGCAGTGGTGCAATCTCAGTTCACTGCAATCTCCACCTCCCAGGTTTAGGTGATTTTCCTGCCTCAGCCTCCCAAGCAGCTGGGATTACAGGCATCTGCCACCACATCTGGCTAATTTTTTTTTTTTTTTTTGGATTTTTAGTAGAGACAGGGTTTCACCATGTTGGCCAGGCTGCTCTTGAACTCCCATCATCAGGTCATCCACCCACCTCGGCCTCCCAAAGTGCTGGGATTACAGGCATGAGTCACAGCATCTGCCCTTAGTTTTTAACAAAAATATTTTAAAAGTAAAAAATTTAAAAAATAGAAAAATGCTTATAGAATAAGGATATTAAAAAAGAAAACGTTTTACAGATATACAATGTGTTTGTTTTATGCTAAGTGTTATTACAAAAGAGTCAAGAAATTTAAAAAATGTAAAGCTTATAAAGTAAAAAAGTACAGTAAGCTAAGTTTAATTTATTATTGAAGAAAGAAAAATATTTTTAGTAAATTTAGTGTAGCCTAAGTGTACAGTGTTTATAAAGTCAACAGTAATGTCCTAGGCCTTCGAATTCACTCACCACTCACCTAGAGCAATTTTCAGTCCCGGAAGCTCCATTTATGGTAAGTACCCTATATAGGTGTACTATTTTTTACCTCTTATAGCCTATTTTGGCTGTACCTTTTCTGTTATCCCTAGATACACAAATACTTAACATTGTGTTATAATTGCCTTCAGTATTCAGTACAGTAACATGCTGTACAAGTTTGTGGCCTGGGAACAATAAGTTGTATATACCGGGTGTATAGTAAGCTATGCCCAGGTGTATAGTAAGCTATGCCATCTAGGTTTGTGTGAGTGCACTCTATAATGTTCACACAATGACAAAATCACCTAATGATGCATTTCTCAAGATGGGTCACCATTGTTAAATGACACAACAGTCATTACATCTGCAGTGACCCTATTTCCAAATAAGGTCATCGACCGAGGTCCTGGTGATTAGGACTTCAGCATATCTTGGCAGTGAGGGTCACACAATTCAACCCATAACAGTCAGGTATGAATAATATTTCTATACTATACAAAAATCAACAATATTCTTTTTTTCTGAGACAGAGTCTCACTCTGTCTTCCAGGCTGGAGTGCAGTGGTGTGATCTTGGCTCACTGCAGCCTTGACTTCCCAGGCTCAGGTGATTCTCCCACCTCAGCCTCCTGAATAGCTGGGAAACAGGTGCACCCCATCATGCCTAGCTAATTTTTTTATATTTTTGTTTTAGTAGAAATGGTGGTTTCTCCATGTTGCCCAGGCTGGCCTCGAACTCCTGAACTCAAGCAATCTTCCCACCCCAGCCTCCTGAAGTGCTGAGATTATAGGTGTGAACCACTGCACCCGGCCAAAATCAATACTAAATATGAAAATAAAAGTTAGGCCAAGGCAAGGAGGAGTGGTGTGAGTGTGGGGAGCTGGAGAGCACTCACCTATCTAAAGGCATGTCCAGCATGCAGCAGGAATGGGGGCAGCATAGTCCCATCTCAGACTCCTTTCTAGGGAAGCTGAAGGTCTGGATTTTCATGTGAAATCTTCCAGTGTTAAAAGGTTGGCATCCACATGGAATCAAATAAAACCCTTTTGTAAGCTGAATTCAGCCTGTGGATTGCTGGTTTAAAAATTCAGGCCTATGGAGATCAGAGAGGGTTTCCTGAGCAAGATGATTTATTCTCGGCTTTGGAAACAGTTCTCTCTGGCTGCAGTAGAGTTTAAGGTGGGGAAGGGAAGGGAGATAAAACCGGGGATAAAAAGAGCAGCTGGATCTTGGAAGGCCTCACAGGCTGTGTTGAAAGAATTTATTTATGTTTTATTTTTTATTTTATTATTATTGTTATTATTTTCATTCAGAGTCTAACTGTATCACCCAGGCTGGAGTGCAGTGGCACGATCTCGGCTCACTGCAACCTCTGCCTCTCAGGTTCAAGCAATTTTCATGCCTCAGCCCACCGAGAAGCTGAGATTACAGATATCCACCACCACTCCCAGCTAATTTTTGTATTTTTTGTAGAGATAGGGTTTCACCATGTTGGCCAGGCTGGTTTCAAACTCCTGGCCTCAAGCAATGCACCTGCCTTGACCTCTCAAAGTACTGGCATTACAGGCATTAGCCAAACGTAACACAGAGAACCACTGATGGGTTTTAAGCAGGAGTGTGGCGTGGTCAGATTTGCAACATGCCCAACACTATGAGCCACCTCTTCTGGACCCCAGTGGAATCCCTCTCCAGATCCCCAACCCTCAGGAGCAGAGGTGACCCCACTTTGGGGGCTGCACCCTGTCCTGCACAATCCTGTCTCAGGGGTGGCTTCTGGTTAAGAGTGACCTCTCATATTCTCATCAGATCTGCAGAAGCTCCTGGAGATGGTTCGGGAAGATGCCCGGAGGACAGTCACAATAGAAAATGGGATGCAAAGAAAAGCACCCAGGTATGTGCTCTTGACTTCTGGGGCAAATAAAGCTTAGAATAATAGCAATCACATTAACAGTAGTAGTTGCCAACTGTTGAGCATTTTCTCTGTGACAGGCACTGAGCTGTGTTGTTTATGTGTATCACCTCTCTGAGTTCTTACAATAATCCTACAAGGTAGGTACTATTATCTTTATTTTACAAATCAGGAAATGAGGCTCAGAGAGCCTATGTGACTAGTTCAAGGTCACTCAGCTAGTGGTTGATAAGGCCATGACTCTAATCTAGACCTTTCTTACCAATTTATTTTTGTCTCTGAGACAGGGTCTCGCTCTGTTGCCCAAGCTGAAGTGCAGTGGCACAATCATAGCTCACTGCAGCCTCCAACTCCTGGGCTCAAGTGATCCTCCCAACCCAGCCTCCTACGTAGCTGGGACTACAGGCACACACCACCACATCTGGCTAATTTTTTATTATTTTGTAGAGACAGGGTCTCGCTATACTGCCTGGGCTGGTCTCGAAGTCCTGGCTCAAGTGATCCTCCCACCTCGGCCTCCCAAAATGCTGGGATTACAGGTGTGAATCACCATACCTGACAAATCCAGACATTTCTAATTCCAAAAACCATTCTCTCTGCCATTCTGCCACACTGCCTCTCAGGAATCTTCTGGTTATTCATTCCTCCTTTGAGTGAATACTTATGAACATGTATGGGCTGTGTACTCTTTATTATTGTGAGAAGTGTCCATTAAAGGAAAGCTTGAAACTGTGAGAACAAATAATAATGGCATTTGACCTAGCCTGAGTTGGGGATGGGGATCAGAGAAGTTTCCTCCAAGGAAGAAGCTTTAAGCTGAGATTTGGACAAAGCATGTAAATGAGCCAGCCTGATGAGAATGGCATGGGTGGGTAGGGAGGTGGGGAAGACAGTATTATAGGCAGCACATGTGCAAACGTGGTCAAAATGGACCACAACACCTTCAAGGAACGGAAATGCAGCCAAAAAGGGATGAAACTCAAGGATTCTGGTTTTTATTCTAAGTGAGCAGCAGGAATCCTTTGAAGTTTCAAGCCGGCAACCGATATGATTAGCTCAGAAGGAGGTACTATCAGACTTGAACCTAAGACATCCTCTTTCTGGTGGGAAGCCTCGTCCACAGACTTCTGACCTCTAAAAGCCCCAGAGAGCACACAGCCTAGAGCCAGAGTTCCCTTCCCAAGTGTGGATTCCCCTGAGTAAGCAAATTCCTTCCTGAAAATAAATGAGGCACTAGAAGAGGTTCATCATCACCTTGAGCCCACTGGGATGCCACCTATGACTTATTGGTTATTGTTATTACCATAATTACAGTTCACTGCACACTTTCACATGCATCACACCTCCTCTCTGCTTGTGAATGATGAATTCGCTGGCTGCTGCCTTGACTCTCACTGGGGCTGCTCTTGGAAGGTGGCACTTGGAGGCACTCAGAGACAACGTTGACCCATAAGGCCCCCACTGCTGTGCCTGATTTATAAGCATTAGAGACAGATAATAATAATGAAGCATCAGCTCAATAAGACTCCTTCCTTTGTAAGAACTCACAGCACAAGCACTGGCTTTGGAGTCAGACTGATGTGGATCCAAAACCTGTTGCTCTTGGACAAGTCACCTAGCCTTTCTCTAAACCTCTGTTTTCTCATCTACAAAATGAGATTGTGTCGCATCAAAGCTTGGCTTTGGAATCAGACAAACTAAGATCAGGCTCCACGGCCATGACTGATTGCCGGGTGATGTTGGGCAAGCTGCTTCACCTCTCTGAGTCTGATTCTCATTCTGTAAAATGAGGCTCACTAGCAGCCCATCCCAAAGGGTTGTAGTGAGAATTAGATAATATTATCCCTGTAAAATATTACTAATGTTATGGAAATAACATCTACTTCAATGAAACATTTTAAGCATTTAATCAGATAATGCATTTATTTAACACATTAGCATGTGCCCGGCATAGCGTAAGTATTCAATAAATGGCAGTGAGGTTGGTGGTGGGGATGGTGGTGAGGACGGTTGTTACTTTTATCTCACACATGTTGCCCCACGGAATCTTCTCCTGCTGAGACAGGTACATTCACCATTACCATCACCCCATCTCATAGATGTCAAAGAGCAACAAGCAGTGACTTCCATAAGGTCTTCAAAGACAAAACCACTCTAGAACCTGGTTCTCATGAGACCCATCACATGGCATCTGCTTTCAATTTAATGATAAAATAACCATGGTTACAGGGCAAGAATGTGTTGAAGTTTCCCTTCCTCATTAAGTCCTCTGGGAAAAAAATCTCCCTAATCTTTTGCTAAGGCAGCAGACATTGAAGCTTCAGTGCACAGCTACAGAGAGACGGTTATAGGAAAAGCTGCAGATTCTCTTTTGCCCCTCACTTTAGAAGCTGGATTCCTTTCTCACTTTAGATCCCAAATCTGCTCCCATCAAGGCTGACATCGAACTGTGGGGCCTTCAGAAATCCCTACAAGCCAACACATCCAGTCCCCAGCATCAAGGCCGGGCTGCCCCCTAGCCATCTAAAAATACAGCCTTTTCTTAAAATCTGGTAGCAGTGTCCCTGAAGATCAGAAGCAGCTGGGGTACTTGTGAAAAATACAAATTTCTATGCCCC